>NC_090023.1:269951881-270551881 GCF_037176765.1 Anolis sagrei | reverse complement strand
CAGGAATAGGAAATTGGAACTATGCAGGGATTGGGATGCTCTCAAAGAAATCCAAGGAGAAGAAAGCTTGCAGCTTGGAAGCAGTGCATTTGGATCATCCTCCTCTCCTAAAGGGGATGCTGGGAGCTGCAGTCTGGAAGAGAGTGTGGATATGCTATTGTGTGTTTTGTTTGCCGGGGGAATCATTTTTGCGCATGCACTGTAGCATTTTTATGGGGTTTTTTTTGGCTTTTTAAGTCTCTTCTGCTGTGTTTTCCAGTGCTTTTATGAATGATGGCTACTCATTGGCCTGAGAGATGTATTGTGTCCAAATTTGGTGTCAATTTGTCCAGTGGTTTTTGAGTTATGTTAATCCCACAAATGAACATTACATTTTTATTTATATAGATATTTTAACATTGTGCATGAAAATGAAGTTTGTGTACACTGAACTATCCAAAAGCAAGTGTGTCCTTATGTCAGCCACCAACATGGTGCATTCAGGATTTCTGAGTTATTTTGATAGCATTGAGTTCGGAGAGACAAAGTGGTGTCAAACTGAATTAATTCTACAGTGCAGATGCACCACCTGTAACACTTTAAAGTATCAGTTTAGGAAGGAAATTACATCAAACCAAACCTCTGACTGATTTTCCCATTGGCTCCCTTTGCAATAAACTCCATGCTGTCTTGTGAACCAGGTGGTGCATCTGCACTGCAGAATTAATTCAGTTTGACACCACTTTGTCTCTCCGAACTCAATGCTATCAAATTATGAAATACTCAGAAATCCAGAATACACCAAAATCTTATTTTTTTTTCACGTTGGTAACATGTATGGCATTTGGTGCATTCTAATCCTACCTTCTCCTTCATAGAATCATAGAATCCAAGAGTTGGAAGAGACCTCCTGGGCCATCCAGTCTAACCCCATTCTGCCAAGAAGCAGGGATATTGCATTCAAATCACCCCTGACAGATGGCCATCCAGCCTCTGTTTAAAAGCTTCCAAAGAAGGAGCCTCCACCACACTCCGGGGCAGAGAGTTCCACTGCTGAACGACTTCCTTGAAAAAGGAAGGACCTAAACACAATAGCAACTTAAAGAGAAAGCAGGCAGAATATTGCACAGAATCACAAATGTCTACAAACACACCTCTAGATGACATTCCAGGAAGACCTCAAATCAAAGACGCTTTTGAAACTAGTATTCAGCGCATTGTTAAGCCTTAAGAGCAGGAGAAAGTTAACGGTCACTCGCTCTTATATAAGCAACCGGAGATGTAACTCCCGGCCCAGTCTGCCAATTCCTTTCCTTATCTTGTATGCTTTTCGGATTATGGGCAGGAAGTCTACAACTGATACATTAAACAAAATATTTTTTTTTCTAATTCTAAATACTGGGCCAGGCTTCCTCGAATATAATTTGCTGAGAACGGAAAAGAAAGCCATTCACATAATATGCATTGCTTTTGCATTTGTTATAAGGTGCATCTCTTATAGCAGTTTGAAAGCAGTTGAATTGCCATAGTTCAATGTTACAGAATCCTGGGAGTTGTGGTTCCTTCTTTGGAAGCTTTTAAACAGGGACTGGATGGCCATCTGTCAGGGGTGATTTGAGTGCAATGTTCCTGCTTCTTGGCAGGGGGTTGGACTGGATGGCCCAGGAGGTCTCTTCCAACTCTTTGATTCTATGATTCTAAGGCCTTTAGAGTGCTGATGCCTCACCAAACGAACAACCCAAGAAACCTACATTGGGGAAGTCCTAGGGAGGAGGGAGCGAACTTGTTTTCTGCTTCCCTGGAGACTAGGATGTAGAACAATGGCTCCAAACTACAAGAGAGGAGATTCCATCTGAACATGAGAAAGAACTTCCTGACTGTGAGCGCCGTTCAGCAGTGGAACTCTCTGCCCGGAGTGTGGTGGAGGCTCCTTCTTTGAAAGTTTTTAAACAGAGGCTGGATGGCCATCTGTCAGGGGTGCTTTGAAAGCAATTTTCCTGCTTCGTGGCAGGGTGTTGGACTGGATGGCCCAAGAGGTCTCTTCCAACTCTAGGATTCTATGATTCTGTGTCAGGAACAAACCAAACAGTTGTATTGCATTTTTAACAAACACAAATTTTGCAAGCTTGGTAGCTGATTAAATGTCCTTTGACCAGTATCTGGCCACTTGGAGTGCCTCTAGTGTTGCTGCAAGGAGGTCCTCCATTGTGTATGTGGCAGGGCTCAGGTCACATTGCAGCAGGTGGTCAGTGGTTTGCTCTTCTCCACACTCGCATGTCGAGGATTCCACTTTGTGTCCCCATTTCTGAAGGTTGGCTCTGAATCTTGTGGTGCCAGAGCGCAGTCTGTTCAGTGCCTTCCAAGTCACCCAGTCCTCTGTGTGCCCAGGGGGGAGTCTCTCATTTGGTATCAGCCATTGGTTGAGGTTCTGGGTTTGAGCCTGCCACTTTTGGACTCTCGCTTGCTGAGGTGTTCCAGCGAGTGTCTCTGTAGATCTTAGGAAGCTGTTTCTTGATTTAAGTCATTGACGTGCTGGCTGATATCCAAACAAGGGATGAGATGGAGATCTCACTGCCTTGGTCCTTTCACTATTGGCTGCTACTTCCCGGCGGATGTCAGGTGGTGATAACAGTGTAATTTCTCCCATGGTGTAGGGCGCAGACACCCCGTGATAATGCGGCAGGTCTCATTCAGAGCCACATCCACTGTTTTAGCATGGTGAGATGTGTTCCACACTGGGCATGCGTACTCAGCAGCAGAGTAGCAAAGCACAAATGCAGATGTCTTCACTGTGTCTGGTTGTGATCCCCAGGTTGTGCCAGTCAGCTTTCGTATGATATTGTTTCTAGCACCCACTTTTTGCTTGATATTCAGGCAGTGCTTCTTGTAGGTCAAAGAACGGTCCAGAGTGACTCCCAGGTCTTTGGGTGCTCTGCAATGCTCCAGTGGGATTCCTTCCCAGGTAATCCTCAGAGCTTCGGATGCCTGTCTGTTCTTAAGGTGAAAAGGTCTGTGTTTTAGATGGGTTAGGGATCCGCTGGTTTCCCCTGTAATAGGCAGTAAGAACACCTAGAGCAGTGGTTCTCAACCTGTGGGTCCCCAGGTGTTTTGGCCTTCAACTCCCAGAAATCCTAACAGCTAGTAAACTGGCTGGGATTTCTGGGAATTGTAGGCCAAAAACATCTGGGGACCCCAGGTTGAGAACCAGTGACCTAGAGTTTCAGAGAGCTTCTGTCCAACCATCTCAAAACTCCCTGTTAAGGTGGGGGCTTGCCTAATCTCACCAGGTAATGAGTTCCAAAGTTGGGGGGCCACAGCGGAAAAGGCTTTGTCCTTCGTTCCCGCAAGTCTTGCCTGTGATAAAGGAAGAGGCAAAAGGAGGGCCTCCCCAGAGGATCAAAGGGATCATGCGGGTTGATAGTAGGAGATGCGGTCACGAAGGTAGTGTCATATGTTCCATAGTTGATGGTGGTTGGTGGTGGTAGACCTGGCAGTTGGTGATGGAAGGGTTAATGTAAAGGGCTGAGTAGTTTGTAAGTAACAGTTTACAGGTAAAAGCAATTAAGGGTGGAGGCATGAAGGGGATAGTTTGCAGGTGGGTGTTACTGGATTTAAGGAGCTAACCTTGAGATTGATGTTTGGGAGAAAAGTATATCTGTTGCATTTTGGTGGTGGGTGCTACTGGTTTCCCCCCCAGGTCTGTTGAATTTTTCAGCGTCCTGACCTGTCTCATGTAATCCTGGAATCTTGCATCTTTGGACTGGCTTTTGACAACGGTATAGACTCTTGATCCCTGGACTCTGTTATTGAACTCTCGGCATTTGACCACTGGACTGGACCCTTCTGACTATGAAGTTATTTTTGCTATCCATTTTAGTTTATTCTGTAGCTGAGGTTGAATGGGCCTTAAGAAGCATTGCTAACAACAAGGCAGCAGGAGACGACGGGATCCCAGCTGAACTGTTTAAAATCTTAAAAGATGATGCTGTCAAGGTGATGCATGCCATTTGCCAGCAAATATGGAAAACACAAGAATGGCCATCAGACTGGAAAAAATCAACTTCTATCCCCATACCAAAAAAGGGAAATGCGAAAGACTGCTCAAACTTCCGTACAGTGGCCCTTATTTCTCATGCCAGGAAGGGAATGCTCAAGATCCTGCAAGGAAGACTCCAGCAATACATGGAGCGAGAGTTGCCAGATGTTCAAGCTGGGTTTAGAAAAGGTAGAGGAATGAGAGACCAAACTGCCAATATCCAGATGCTGGAGAATGGAGAAAGGCAGGGAGTGTCAGAAAAACATCTACTTCTGCTTCATTGACTATTCTAAAGCCTTTGACTGTGTGGATCATAATAAATTGTGGCAAGTTCTTGGTGGGATGGGCATCCCAAGCCCCCTTCCCTCTCTCCTGAGGAATCTGTCCAAGGACCAAGGAGCCACAGTCAGAACTGACCACAGAGGAACAGACTGGTTCAAGATTGGGAAAGGCGTACGGCAAGGCTACATCCTCTCACCCAACCTTTTTAACGTGTATGCAGAACACATCATGCGAGGATGTGCGGGGCTGGATGAATGCAAAGCTGGGGTGAAAATTGCTGGAAGAAACATTAACAACCTCAGATATGCAGATGACACCACTCTGATGGCCGAAAGCGAGGAGGAGCTGAGGAGCCTTCTAATCAAGGTGAAAGAAGAAAGCGCAAAAGCCGGGTTGCAGCTAAACATAAAAAAAAACCAAGATTATGGCAACAAGAATGATTGATAACTGGGAAATAGAGGGAGAAACCGTGGAGGCCGTGACAGGGTTTGTATTTCTAGGTGCAAAGATGAGTGCAGATGCAGACTGTGGCCAGGAAATCAGAAGACGCTTCCTTCTTGGGAGGAGAGCAATGTCCAGTCTCGATAAAATAGTAAAGAGTAGAGACATCAGACTGGCAACAAAGATCCATTGCCTAGTCAAAGCCATGGTCTTCCCTGTAGTCACCTACGGATGTGAGAGCTGGACCTTAGGGAAGGCTGAACGAAGGAAGAGAGATGCTTTTGAGCTGTGGTGTTGGAGAAGAGTTCTGAGAGTGCCTTGGACTGCGAGAAGATCCAACCAGTCCATCCTCCATGAAATAAAGCCCGACTGCTCACTGGAGGGAAAGATACTAGAGACAAAGTTGAAGTCCTTTGAATGCCACATCATGAGGAGACAGGAAAGCCTAGAGAAGACAATTATGCTGGGGAAAGTGGAAGGCAAAAGGAAGAGGGGCCGACCAAGGGCAAGATGGATGGATGGCATCGTTGAAGTGACTGGACTGACCTTGAGGGAGCTGGGGGTGGTAACGGCCGACAGGGAGCTCTGGCGTGGGCTGGTCCATGAGGTCACGAAGAGTCAGAGACGACTGAACGAATGAACAACAACGAGTGCTATCTTTGTGTTTTATTTTTTTGGTCTATTAAAACAGCCAGCAAGTAAGTGCTGTTTTAATTCAACTGTTTGATAAAACTGGGAGATTTGATTCATCTCTACCTAAACAAGGTAGAGCCCTAGCAAAGGGACAGGTAGGCAGGTCCCAAACCATTCAGGGCTTTATAGGTAATAACCTGCACCTTGAATTGAGACCGGAAAATGAACGGCAGCCAATGGAGCTCCTTGATGGGAATGGAATGCATTAGAGAAAGCACTCCACCAACCCCCAAAGGTTCCCATCCCTTTGCTTTTTTTGGAAGCACATTTCTGCCTCAAGGGTCCTATCCAAGCAGAAAAGCAAATGCAACCAGTGAATACTGTAAACAAAGGCTGCTCATCCATACCAAGATCTGAAGGCAATTAAAGAGCAGAAGAGAAGGAGGAGGAGAAACCCACAGGATGGAATCAGGGCTGGTTGGGGTGCGGAGAGGTTTTTGGAGCAGGCCGTTGCTGCAACGCTTCCCCTTTGCTCTGCTTCCAAGCCCCGGAGGCCAAAGACCCGGGAGCGAGTGGCTGGGAGATCAAGATCGTTTTTAATTTTTAATTAAATGCTCACGCAGCACTTTGAAGATGCAAAGTGGAACGGAGAGGTTGCTGGTTTCAGGATCCAAGCCAAGAATTATCTGCGCAGCGGGAAAGGGGAGTTCGGGAAGGAAGGCCACTCATTTACATAAAGGCGTGCTCCAAAGAAGCAGGTACACATAAAGGTAAAGAGTTGTTGTGTGGCTGGCTACAACACAACAAAATCCAAAGCTCACAACAAAGCTTTCAAGTCACTTATTGCAACCCTACTGAAATTCTCTTCTAGAGCTTCCATGACCAGGTATCTTCAGGTGAGGTTTCTTATCAGGGCTTTCCAGAGAGGGTGAGAGAGTGTGACATACCCAGGTTCACCCAGTGAGTTTTTGTGGTCAAACTCTTCCATATTCCTCACTCAAATCATTATACCATTCTGGCTCAATTTCTTCAGAGGAGTTTGCCACAGACTTCCAATTAAGTTGAAGTTGAGTGTGACTCACCCAAGGTAATCCATATATATACACATACACACACATATATATACATACACACACTCACACTAGTCGTCCCCTGCCATGCATTGCAGTGGCCCACATGGTTGGTGGGGTTCAGAATGTTCTGTGATTGTAGGTGAACTATACATCCCAGCAACTACAACACCCAAATGTCAAGATTCTATTTTCCCCAAACTCCACCAGTGTTCACATTTGGACATATTGAGTATTCGTGTAGAGTTTGGTCCTGATCCATCATTGTTTGTGTCCACAGTGATCTCTGGATGTAGGTGAACTATAACTCCAAAACCAAAAGACACTGCCCAACAAACCCTTCCAGTATTTTCTGTTGGTCATGGGAGAACTGTGTGCCAAGTTTGGTTCAATTCCATCATTGGTGGGGTTCAGAATGCTCTTTGATTGGAGGTGAACTATAAATCCCAGCAACTACAACTTCCAAATGACAAAATCAATTTTTTGAGTGAAGGACATACATTGGGTTGTTAGATGTCTTGTGTCCAAATTTGGTGTCAATTTGTCCAGTGGTTTTTGAGTTCTGTTAATCCCACAAACGAACATTATATATATATATATATATATATATATATATATATATATATATCTCATAGAATCATAGAATCAAAGAGTTGGAAGAGACCTCATGGGCCATCCAGTCCAACCCCATTCTGCCAAGAAGCAGGAATATTGCATTCAAATCACCCCTGACAGATGGCCATCCAGCCTCTGCTTAAAAGCTTCCAAAGAAGGAGCCTCCACCACACTCCGGGGCAGAGAGTTCCACTGCTGAACGGCTCTCACAGTCAGGAAGTTCTTCCTAATGTTCAGATGGAATCTCCTCTCTTGTAGTTTGAAGCCATTGTTCCGCGTCCTAGTCTCCAAGGAAGCAGAAAACAAGCTTGCTCCCTATACACACACACACACACACACACATATACATATACATATATATATACACACACACGCACACACACACTTATATGCTCTCCAGAGCCATAAACAATCAGAGCAGGCTTAAGGAGCCAGTGATGTGCTCCTTAAGCCATGGGGTTCTTGGTTATTACTGCTGGGTACATTCATGGAGAAGGAAATGGCAAGTATCCTTGGATCTATCCAAAAGACCTCATGACAAGGTTGTTGTAGGTTTTTCGGGCTGTATGGCCATGTTCCAGATGCATTCTCTCCTGACATTTCACCTGCATCTGTAACAGGCATCCTCAGAGGGTGTGAGGTTTGTTGGAAAGTAGGAAAATTGGGTTTATATATCTGTAGAATAATGTCTAGGGTGAGAGAAAGAACTCTTGTCTGTTGAAGCTCGGTGTGAATGTTTCAATTGGTCACCTTGATTAGCATTTGATGGCCTGATAGTTTTTAGGTGTACCTTGTTCCTGCCTGGGGGACTTCTTTGTTGAGAGGTGATTCGCTGGGCCTGATTGTTTCTTCTCTGGAGTTCTCCTGTGTTGGAGTTTTGTTCTTTATTTACTGTTATAATTTTAGAGTTTTTTTTAATACTGGTAGCCAGATTTTGTCCATTTTCATGGTTCTTCCTCTCTTTGAAATTGTCCACCTCATGATAGCTTCATCTTAGAGTCTCCATATGTTGGACAACCCCAGGTTGGAGATGGGAGATCCGAAGACAAAACTGTTATTTTGTTTTCTGAATGAAGCAGAGAGTGTTTGAGGACCGGGACATCCGTAGGGATACCAAGCTATTGTCCTCCCAACCCTGCTATAAACCTGCGAGACGTGGACTGTCTACAGATGTCACATGCAACTCCTGGAACAATTCCATCAGTGCTGCCTCTGAAAAATCTTGCAAATCTCTTGAGAAGACAAGCGGACAAATGTCAGTATGCTGGAAGAAGCAAAGACCACCAGCACTGAAGCGATGGTCCTCTGCCATCAACTCCGCTGGACCAGCCACGTTGTCTGGATGCCTGAGCACCGTCTCCCAAAGCAGTTGCTCTATTCCGAATTCAAGAAGGGAAAACAGAATAATGGGGGACAGGAAAAGAGATTGAAAGATGGGCTCAAAGCCAACCTTAAAAACTCTGGCATAGACACTGAGAACTGGGAAGCCGTAGCCCTTGAGCGCTCCAGTTGGAGGTCAGCTGTGACCAGCAGTGCTGCAGAATTTGAAGAGGCACGAATGGAGGGTGAAAGAGACAAACATGCCAAGAGGAAGGTGCGTCAAGCCAACCCCGACCAGGACCGCCTTCCACCTGGAAACCGATGTCCTCACTGCGGGAGAAGATGCAGGTCAAGAATAGGGCTCCACAGTCACCTACGGACCCACCGCCAGTACAACGCACTTGGAGGACCATCATCCTCGGACTACGAGGGATCGCCTAAGTAGTAAAGGTGTCTTCTTGGAAAGATTTATTCAGGGGAAGTTTGCCATTTCTTTTCTCTGAAGCTGAGAGAGTATCTCAGAATCCTAGCGCTGGGAGAGACTCCAAGGGCCATCCATTCTAACCTTCTGCCACCACCCAAGCCCTCTCAACTTTCCTTTTGTTTAGAAACCTCCGGAGAAGGAGACTCCACCAGACTCTCAGGCAGCAGCATAATCCACTGTCAAAAAGCTCTTACTGCCAGGAAGCTCTTCCTAATATTTAATTGGAATCTCTTTTCCTGGAGTTTGAACCCATTGCTCTATATCCCAGTCTCTGGAGGAGCAGAAAGCAAGCTTCCAACCTCTGTATGACCTCTTCTCAAATATTGGAATGTGTCCTCCATCAACCTTCTCTTCTCCAAGCTAAACACCTGCAGCTCCCTAGAGACAGCTCACTGCAATTCATAATTGACTTTGATAATTTTGGTTGCTCTTCTGTGGATATCTTCCAAGCTTGCCGATAGCCTTCTTGAGGCAGATCTTGCACCATTTTGGTCATTTTTCTCTGGACACCTTCCATCTTGTCCAACTCCATCTTGAACTGCTTTGCTCAGAACTGAACACAGGATTATTCCAGGTGAGGTCTAAGCAAAGCGGAAGAGAGTGGGACTAGGACTTCCCTTAATCTCAACACTAGATTTCTATTAATGCAGACTAGTACTGCATTGGCTCATGTCCAGCTTGTGGCCTGCCTCAGGGGAGCGTGCTTGCTCCATCCATGTTCAACATCTACGCAAATGACCAACCACTGCCAGAAGGGACAGAGAGTTTCATCTATGCAGATGATCGTGCCATTACCGCTCAAGCAGGGAGCTTTGAGACGGAAGAACAGAAGCTCTCCGAAGCTCTAGGTGCTCTTACTGCCTATTACAGGGAAAACCAGCTGATCCCCAACCCATCTAAAACACAGACATGTGCCTTTCATCTCAAGAACAGAGAAGCATCCCGAGCTCTGAAGATCACCTGGGAAGAAACCCCAATGGAGCATTGCAGCGCACCCAAATACCTGGGAGTCACTCTGGACCATGCTCTTACCTACAAGAAGCACTGCCTGAACATCAAGCAAAAAGTGGGTGCTAGAAACAATATCATACGAAAGCTGACTGGCACAACCTGGGGATCACAACCAGACACAGTGAAGACATCTGCCCTTGCGCTATGCTACTCTGCTGCTGAATATGCATGCCCAGTGTGGAACACATCTCACCACACTAAAACAGTGGGTGTGGCTCTTAATGAGACATGCTGCATTATCACGGGGTGTCTGCGCCCTACACCACTGGAGAAATTGCACTGCTTAGCTGGTATTGCACCACCTGATATCCGCCGGGAAGTGGCAGCCAATAGTGAAAGGACCAAGGCAGAGACATCTCCAGCACATCCCCTGTTTGGGTATCAGCCAGCACGCCAACGACTTAAATCTAGAAATAGTTTTCTAAGATCTACAGAGACACTTGCTGGAACACCCCAGCAAGCGAGAGTCCAAAAGTGGCAGGCTCAAACCCAGCACCTCAACCAATGGCTGATACCAAATGAGAAACTCCCTCCTGGGCGCACAGAAGACTGGGCGACTTGGAAGGCACTGAACAGACTGCGCTCTGGCACCACGAGATGCAGAGCCAACCTTCAGAAATGGGGCCACAAAGTGGAATCCACGACATGCGAGTGTGGAGAAGAGCAAACCACTGACCACCTGCTGCAATGCAACCTGAGCCCAGCCACATGCACAAGGGAGGACCTTCTTGCAGCAACACCGGAGGCACTCCATGTGGCCAGATACTGGTCAAAGGACATTTAACCAACTACCAAACTCACAAGTTGTGTATTTTTCTGTTTGTTTGCTTTGTTCTGTTAGAAATGTAATATAATGGACTGGTTGCTCTGACACGACAAATAAATAAATAAATAAGCTTGTGGCCTACCGAGACTCTGAGATCTCTTTGCACAGGAGCTCCTTCCAAGCCAGGTGTCGCCCATTCTAAGTTTGTGGATTTCATTTTTTTTCTACCTAAGTGGAGTACTGTACATTTCTCCATGTTATGCCTGTTTCCCGTCTTGTCCTCAATCTCATTTTGCTTGGCCGCCCAGTTTTCCTTTGTGAGATCGTGTAAGGCATGCCATGTCCATTGGATTCTCATGTTTGAGGGGTGGTTGGACCTTTTTGGGTGACCTCTACAAACTCCCTCCAACCACCCCGGTCATTCCACAGATATATAAACCCATTTACCTAGTTCTAACAGACTTCACAACCTCTGAGGATGCTTGCCATAGATGCAGGCGAAACGTCAGGAGAGAATGCCTCTAGAACATGGCCATATAGCCCAAAAAAACCTATAACAAACCAGTGATTCCGCCCATGAAAGCCTTCGACAATACCAGACCACACCTGGAATATTGTACCAATTCTGGGCACCACAATTCAAGAGAGATATTGACAAGCTGGAATGTGTCCAGAGGAGGGCGACTAAAATGATCAAGGGTCTGGAGAACAAGCCCTATGAGGAGCGGCTTAGGGAACTGGGCATGTTTAGCCTGAAGCAGAGAAGGCTGAGAGGAGATATGATAGCCATGTATAAATATGTGAGAGGAAGCCACAGGGAGGAGGGAGCAAGCTTGTTTTCTGCTTCCTTGGAGACTAGGACGCAAAGGAACAATGGCTTCAAACTACAAGAGAGGAGATTCCATCTGAACATTAGGAAGAACTTCCTGACTGTGAGAGCCGTTCAGCAGTGGAACTCTCTGCCCCGGAGTGTGGTGGAGGTTCCTTCTTTGGAAGCTTTTAAGCAGAGGCTGGATGGCCATCTGTCAGGGGTGCTTTGAATGCAATATTCCTGCTTCTTGGCAGAATGGGGTTGGACTGGATGGCCCAGGAGGTCTCTTCCAACTCTTTGATTCTATGACTCTATGATTCTATATATCCCCCCAAAAAACCTACAACAACCCAGTGATTCCGACCATGAAAGCCTTCAACAATACATCCCTCCAACCAGTTTGGAAATCCTGGGTACTATCCCCGTTCTCATAGCAAAACCTTGACTCCAATAGTTGATGACAACCAATGGTTGCGTGGCCTTGGCGACTCCAGAAAGAACATTTTGATGGTAGTCTCTCTTGAAAGAGAATGTTCTAGAAGCAATGTTCCAGAAGCATTCTCTCCTGATGTTTCACCTGCATCTATGACAGGCATCCTCAGAGGTTGTGAGGACCTCACAACCTCTGAGGATGCTTGCCATAGATGCAGGCGAAATGTCAGGAGAACATGGCCATATAGCCCAAAAAACCTACAACAACCCAGTGATTCAGCCATGAAAGCCTTCAACAAGGCTACAGAAGGCTACAGAAGGCCATAGATGCAGGCGAAATGTCAGGAGAACATGGCCATATAGCCCAAAAAACCTACAACAACCCAGTGATTCAGCCATGAAAGCCTTCGACAAGGCTACAGAAGGCTACAGAAGGAAAGAAAACCCCAGCAACAGTAGTTGCGCCGGGAGAGCATAACATTCTTTCCCCTTCCTAAGGGCAGAAGCCCCCATATCCTTTCAAAGAGGGGGGCCTCCCAAAGGAAAATAAAAATAAATTACATATTTGACTGAAGAGTGTGTTAAGCGAGAAGGGATCAGATGGAAAAAAGGAGCGTTGCAGGGGAAGGTATTTTGCCAAACTGGTTCAACAAGGAAAAGCCGCCGGAGGGCAAGTTGGGAAGATGAGCAGAGGAGGAGAAGGGAGGCCCAACACCTCCAAAGAGGGGCTTGGAGGAGGAAACGGGCCGAGGCTGGTGGGGGAGGAAGGGGAGCCCCTTCTGAGTTGCTCCTTCACCCATACAAAGGCTCCTTCCTGGGGGGTCTTGGCAAAAGTTATCCATGGCTTCTCGGAGAAAGGAACTTCCACCCCTTTCTTCGAACTAATGTGCCATTGACATACCTCCTGCGTGGCAAGAGATACTTAGAAATATCCAAGAAGCAGTCCATAAATGAGATCCTTAAGCATCAGAAGAGTCAGATCTTTGATCAGAATATTTATTTATTTATTTACTTTGCTTCTATACCGCTGTATCTCAAGCCCGAAGGCGACTCACAGCGGTTCACAAACAGTAAAAAACAGTAGAAACAGAGGTGGTTCCATACAACATATAACAATTGACTTAACACATTATCCATAAATTACCAATAAGCAATTACAATGCACAATTACTACAAAAAAACAACCGTACCCAATCTTCTCATCATCCAAGCGTAGTCCAGGTTCATCGTCCATTGTTCCATTCCTATGTTCCATTACCAGATTGCACTAAATTACTCAAACGCCTGCACAAACATCCAGGTCTTCACCTTTTTGCGGAATACCATTAGAGATGGTGGTAGTCTAATGTCCGTAGGAAGGGCGTTCCACAGCCGAGGAGCCACCACCGAGAAGGCCCTATCTCTCGTCCCCGCCAGCCGAGCTTGAGAAGCAGGCGGGATCGAGAGCAGGGTCTCCCCGGAAGATCTCAAAGTCCTGGTGGGTTCATAGGCAGAGATGCGGTCGGATAGGTAGCTTGGGCCAGAACCGTTTAGGGCTTTAAAGGCCAACGCCAGCACTTTGAATTCAGCCCGGTAGCAGATCGGTAGCCAGTGGAGTTGGCGCAACAGGGGGGTTGTATGCTCCCTGCGCTCCGCTCCTGTTAAAATCATGGCTGCTGAGCGTTGGACTAGTTGGAGCTTCCGAGCTGTCTTCAAAGGCAACCCCACGTAGAGAGCGTTGCATTAGTCTAAACGGGATGTAACCAAAGCGTGGACTACACAAGAATATACAAGTTGCCTAAACATGATGGAGAGCCATCTTAGCGCTTGACTAGGGTAGGATAATATCGTCATGAGGCTGTCCTAAGAAAGGATATGGAAGCTGAAGCTTGTGCCATGAGACTGGTATCATGTCTGCAACTGCTAAAGACCAACTAATACCACACTTATAAGAACTGGACTGGCTTCCAATTTGCTTCCAAGCTCAACACAAAGGGCTGGTGTTGGCGGACAAACTCCAATACACCTTTGGCCTTGGACTGTGGTTCTCAACCTTCCTAATGCCGTGACCCCTTAATACAGTCCCTCATGTTGTGGTGACCCCCAACCATAATATTGTTTTTGTTGCTACTTCATAACAGTCATTAAACTACTATTATAATTCATAATGTAAATATCAGATATGGAAGATGTATTTTCATTCAATGGACCAAACAGGGCACAAATATCCAATGCAACCACATGCAAATGCTAGTGGGGTTAGGGGAGGATTGATTTTGTAATTTGGGAGTTGTAGTTTCTGGGATTTATAGTTCACCTATAATCAAAGAGCATTCTGAACTCCACCAGTGATGGATTTGAACCTAATTTGCCATACAGAACTCCCATGACCAACGGAAAACACTGGAAGGGTTTGGTGGGTATTGACCTTGAGTTTGGGAGTTGTAGTTCACCTATATCCAGAGAGCACTGTGGACTCACGCAATGGTGGATCTGGACCAAACTTGGCACAAATACTCAATATGCGCAAATGTGAACACTGGTGGAGCTCGGGGAAAATAGACCTTGACTTTTGGGAGTTGTAGTTGCTGGGATTTATAGTTCATTACAATCACAGAACATACTGAACTCCACCAACGATAAAATTGACTCAAACTTCCCACATGGAATCCCCATGCCCATCAGAAAATACTGTGTTTTCTGATGGTCTTTGGTGACCCCTCTGACATCCCTTCGCGACCCCCTCAGGGGTCCCGACCCCCAGGTTGAGAAACACTGGCGTAGGATATCTGAAAGAAGGCTTGTTCCAATATGGACCTGACCTAAATTTGAGAAGACACCCTGATCCATGCCCCCAAGATCTTGTGGAGGCTTTCTCTGTAGCACTGTCCCAATTGTAGAACTCCCTTCCCATCTCTGTCATTCTACATGGCCTTTGGTGACTGAAACTCCCATCTATTTTGTTTGCTTCTCCATGAAGGACGGCTCTTATTTGGCTTTCATAAGTTCTCAGAAGCATAGAGTTAGAAGGCTATTTCATTCAACACCTTGACATGCTGGAAAACATACACCAAGTCTCGGTTGTTGTAGGTTTTTTGAGCTATATGGCAATGTTGTAGAAGCATTCTCTCCTGATGTTTCACCTGCATCTATGGAAGGCATCCTCAGAGGTTGTGAGGACCTCACAACCTCTGAGGATGCTTGCCATAGATGCAGGCAAAATGTCAGGAGAACATGGCCATATACCCCAAAAAACCTACAACAACCCAGTGATTCAGCCATGAAAGCCTTCGACAACACAAGTCCTCCCAATGAAGAGCCATTCGGCCATTGCTTGAAGGTCTCCAGAGAAGGAAACTCCACCAAACTTCCAACCAATTCCACAACTGAATAATTCTGACCATCAGGTAGTTCCTCTTAATACTTATTATCTTTTTCCTGAGCGTTTGTATCCATTTGTGACACTGAGTCGTAGTCTCTCGAGAAGAAAACCACCTTGCGTGCTCTATCCTTTCAAATGTTTAAACATGACCCTCATGTTGCCTCTCAGCCTTTTCTTCTCCAAGCTAAACATGCCCAACTCCCTAAGCCACCCCTCAGACCATTTGACCATTGTGGTTGCCCTTCAGATGACACCTTCCCTCTTCTCTATAGAAATCTTGACTTGTTTTGCCTAGAACGGGACACAGGGCCATTCAGTCCAACCCCTTTCTGCCAAGAACCAGGAAAATTGCATTCAAAGCACCCCCAACAGATGCCATCCAGCCTCTGTTCCAAAGAAGGAGCCTCTAACACACTCCAGGGCAGAGAGTTCCACTGCTGAACAACTCTCACAGTCAGGAAGTTCTTCCTAATGTTCAGGTGGAATCTCCTTTCTTGTAGTTTGAAGCCACTGTTCCATTGTGACCTAGTCTCCAGGGCAGCAGAAAACAAGCTTGCTCCCTCCTCCCTGTGACTTCCCCTCTCATTCTGATACATGGCTATCATGTCTCCTTTCAGCCTTCTCTTCTTCAGGCTAAACATGCCCAGCTCCTTAAGCCGCTCCTCATAGAGCTTGATCTCCAGACTCTGGATCCTTTTAGTCGCCCTCCTCTGGACACATTTCAGCTTGTCAATATCTCCCATCAATTGTGGTGCCCAGAATTGGACACAATATTCCAGGTGTGGTCTGACCAAGGCAGAATAGAGCATGGGGAACATGACTTCCCTGGATCCGGACATTATACCATTGGCTTTTTTTGCCGCCGCATCACATTGTTGGCTCATGTTTAACTTGTTGTCCACGAGGACCCCAAGAGCTTTTTCATACGTCCTGCTCTCGAGCCAGGCCTTGTCCCATATTCTGTATTTTTACATTTTCATTTTTTCTGCCCAAGTGGAGTCTCTTTGCATTTGTCACTTTTGAACTTGGTTTTGTTAGTTTTGGTCAATCATCTCTCTAATCCAGTGTTTCTCAACCTTCCTAATGCCGCGACCCCTCAATACATTTCCTTATGTCGTGGTGACCCCCAACCATAACATTCTTTTGCTAATTCATAATTTACATTTAAATTACTTTTTCTCCTGTTATGAAACATAATTTGGGATTTGTAGTTGTTGGGATTTATGGTTCACCTACAATCAAAGAGTATTCTGAACTCCACCAAAGATGGAATTGAACCAAACTTGGCACACAGAATGCCCACGACCAACAGAAAACATTGGAAGGGTTTGGTGGGCATTGACCTTGGGTTTGGGAGTTGTAGTTCACCTACAAAGAGCACTATGGACTCAAACAATGATGGATCTGGACCAAATATGGCACGAATACTCAGTATGCTAAATGTGAACACTGGTGGAGTTTGGAGAAAATAGGCCTTGACATTTGGGAGTTGTAGTTGCTGGGATTTATAGTTTACCTACAATCAAAAAGCATTCTGAACCCCACCAATGATAGAATTGGGTCAAACTTCCCACACAGAACCCCCATGACCAACAGAAAATATTGTGTTTTCTGATGGTCTTTGGTGACCCCTCTGGTACCCCCTAGTGACCCCTCCAGGGGTCCCGACCCCCAGGTTGAGAAACATTGGCCTAAGTGGAGTATCTTGTCACTGTTGAACTTCATTTTGTGAGTTTTGGCCCATCTCTCTAATCTGTTCAGACCATTTTGAATTCTGCTCCTGTCTTGGTTAGTCTTGGCCCAGTTCTGTGATCTGTCAGGGTCCTTTGGGATCCTGATACCGTCTTCTGGGGACTTGGTTGTCTCTCCCAGTTTGGGGACACCTGTAAATTGGATCGGCACGCTCTGCCTTCTCCCGCGCATAGAGTCATGCACCTTTTGCACCCCCCTCTTGCCCTGGGAGGGAGAAAGGGAGGGCAAAGGGTGAGGCGAAAGGCAGGTGCCAGACGGCAGACAGCTCTCGAGCCAGGCCTTGTCCCCTATTCTGTATTTTTGCATTTCATTTTTTCTGCCCAAGTGGAGTCTCTTTGCATTTGCCACTGTTGAACTTCGTTTTGTTAGTTTTGGCCCATCATCTCTCTAATCTGTGAAGCTCTGCTCCTGTCTTGGTTAGTCTTGGCCAAGTTCTGTGATCTGTGAGGGTCCTTTGGGATCCTGATACTGTCCCTAGGTTGGATCGGCACGCTGTAAATTGGATCGGCACGCTCTGTCTTCTCCCGCGCATAGAGTCATGTACCTTTTGCACCCCCCTCTTGCCCTGGGAGGGAGAAAGGGAGGGCAAAGGGTGAGGCGAAAGGCAGGTGCCGGACGGCAGACAGCTGCCCCGAAGGCAAAGAGGCCAAGGAGGGTTTCCAAAAAGAAGAAGGGCTGCGTTTCTGATTAAACACAAGAAACACAACGTCCCTCGGGGCTACGGGTTCCTCCTCCGCGAAAGCAAACAGCAGGCTGGGCTGGCACCTGTCAAGTGATGTTTGACAACTCATAAAGATCGGGGAAGACAAACTTCTCCCCCCTGGCGGCTCCTTCTTTGGAGAACCAATGTTTGCACAAAGGGTCCTCGGCACAGGTTGTGGTCTCAGCCAAAAGCAGAGAAGAAAAGAGCCTTTTGTGAATGAGCGAAGGGATACAACGAGCGAGTGAATGAATGGGACGGATGAATGAACCGAGGGGGCGTTCTCCGGCAGCAGCAGCGATGCGGGAGAGCGGCATATTTGCGCAGGGAGACGGAGGGCCAGGGCGCACTCCACTGCCGGGCCTTGAGTCAATAGCAGATTACAGCCACACGCCAGAGTTGCGCCACAGCGCACACGACACCCGGAGCGGCAGCATGCCTCGGAGGCAGGCAGCGGATGGAAGAAAGAAAGGAGGGAGGGAAGGAGGAGGGCTGGCCCGCACTCCTTCCTCCTCTGGCATGGCACAGGCCTCCCAGCAGCTGAGCAAACTCATGCCAGAGGCTGGTGGTGCATCACCATGATCATCCTCAGGGTGGGATCAATGCGTTTCGCAAACCAGGAAACTCAAAGTCCTCGAACCACCATCTGCACCATTTGTTTCCACCTGCAGCCAAAGAAAAGCAGAGATTTTGGGCCTCTCCCTTTGCTCAAAAGGACCTGGCTTCCAAAGGAAAACTGCCAGATTTTGGGTCACACAGATGTCCATGGCTTGGAAATGGGCACAGTTCTGCAAAGCTTGCTATGCATGCAGACATAGGCACCATTTGGCAAAACATGCCATGCATGCAGAGCTGACTTAGGCACTATCTATCTATCTATCTATCTATCTATCTATCTATACATTATGTAGTATTTTAAAGGTGCATCTTGCCATCGATATATGTAGCATTTTAATGATTTATAGGATTTTATTGTGTATTTTAGCAGTGCAACCAATCATAGGAAGACGGTATATGGAACATAGGAATGGCACAAGGATTATGAGAACGGATCTGATTTCAACTGAGGCGTTATGTTATGTCTGTTTTGTTGATCTGTCTTGTTGATTGTTAACTGTTGTGGATTGATGCTGTTGATCCTGTTTGTTGCATTGTTATGTTTTAATTGCACTGACACTGTTTGATAATTGTACCATGTAAACCGCATTGAGTCGCCTGTTAAGGGCTGAAAAATGTGGTATAGAAATAAAGCAAATAATAAATAATAATAAATAATATTTTATATTGTATTTAATAATCTGGTGTTTATTATTTATTTATTATTTATTTATTAATGCGCTTGTATACCGCTATTTCTCAGCCTAAATCGGCGACTCAATGCGGTTTACAACATTACAAAAATCAACAATATTCAGTTAAAAGCATAAAAAAACACATATACAATACAAATTATTGGGCCACCAATAACAATCCAAATGCATCTCGTAACTAGAATCGCAATCCAAATTCATCGTCCATGATTACCAGTCCTTTAATCATCAAAATTCATTGCATCGGGTTAACCGAATGCTTGTTTAAACATCCATGTCTTCAATCTTTTTTGAAACACCATCAGTGAGGGGGCTGATCTTACCTCTATGGGAAGGGTGTTCCAAAGCCGAGGGGCCACCACAGAAAAGGCCTCTCTCGTCCCCGCCAGCCGCACCTGTGAGGCTGGCGGGATAGAGAGCAGGGCCTCCCCAGAAGATCTTAGGGTCCTGGTGGGCTGATAGGCGGAGATACGTTCGGATAGATAAGTTGAGCCAGAACCATTTTCATGTATTTATTTATTTGCCTTGCCTTGTATGTGAAAGACCTATGGTCTAAGCATCGAATAAACTATCTATCTATCTCCACTGGCTGCCAATTAGCTTCCGAGCACAATTCAAAGTGCTGGTGTTGACCTATAAAGCCCTAAACGACTCCGGCCCTGTTTACCTCTCCGAACGTATTCTCCCCTATGAACCATCAAGATTATTAAGATCGTCTGGAGAGGCCCTGCTCTCGGTCCCACCGGCCTCGCAAGCACGCCTGGTGGGGACGAGGGACAGGGCCTTCTCGGTGGTGGCCCCGCAACTCTGGAACTCTCTCCCACTGGAGGCCAGAACCGTCCCATCCATCCTAACATTTAGGAAAGGGGTGAAGACGTGGCTGTGGAGTCAGGCCTTCGAGGAATGAGACAACACCATAGGACTCTGGATGGAAGTGGATATAGATCCATCTTATTAGGACGACTGACCACTGTAGTTTTATATATAGTGTTTTTAAAGTTGTTTTTGTAATTGTGATATATGATATTTGTGTATATGTTTTTTATGGCTGGAAACCGGGCTGAGTCCCTCAATGAGGTTGAGAAGCTCGGTATAGAAAACTGTGAAATAAATAAATCTATCTATCTATCTATCTATCTATCTATCTATCTATCTAAATAAATAAAATAAAATAAAATAAAATAAAATAAAATAAAATAAAATATATGTCAGACTACACAGAGAAGCCATTGAAATACACAAGAAGCATGTGGACAATTTCAACGGAAAGGAGGAAACCATGAAAATGAACAAAATCTGGCTACCAGTATTTAAAAAACTCTAAAATTACAACAGCAAAACAACAGAGAAGAAACAAACAAGGACATCTAATCACCTCTCAACAAAAGTTTGCTCCAGGCACTGCCAGGCCATCAAATGCTAATCAAGTTGGTCAGTTGAAACATTCACACCTAGCTCCAGCAGACAAGAGTCCTTTGTCCCACCCTGGTCATTCCACAGATATATTAACCCTTTTTCCTATTTCCAACAGACCTCACTACCTCTGAGGATGTTTGGCATACATGCAAGCGAAACGTCAGAAGAGAATGCGTATAGACCATGGCCATATAGCCCGAAAAAACCTACAACAACCCAGTGATTCCGGCCATGAAAGCCTTCGACAATACAATAAATAAATAAATGTAATGTTCATTTGTGGGATTAACATAACTCAAAAACCACTGGGCGAATTGACACTAAATTTGGACACGATACATCAGCCTAGCAAGTGACCATCACTCATAAAAACACTGATAAACACAGCAGAAGAGACTGTAAAAGCCAAAAATAAATAAATTACAGTACATTCACATAACCACAGAAGTACACATATACACAAACAAATACACACAAAACACATATACACAGACTAGGCCACAGCAACACGTGGCAGGGGATGGCTAGTCTATATAAATAAAAATGTAATGTTTGTTTGTGGGATTATTTATTTATTTATTTATTTATTATTTGCATTTGTTAACCGCCACTCTCAGCCCGAAGGCGACTCGTGGCGGTGTACAAAACATAGAACATAAAGACAACAGTTACAGTAAATTCAGGGTCAACACACATCTTACTAACACACAGATAATTAAGCTAAAAATCCGCTTCGTCTTGTTTGGGTCATAATCAGTCTCGTAGACATAGTCCATTCCGGTGGTCGTTCGAAAGCATAGCACTTAATTGAAGGCCTTTTCAAAGAGCCAGGTTTTCAGGCCCTTGCGGAAGGCCATGAGGGAAGGCGCCTGTCTAATTTCAGTGGGGAGGGAGTTCCACAGCCGGGGGGCCACCACCGAGAAGGCCCGCTCTCTGGTCCCCGCCAAGCGTGCCTGTGAGGCAGGCGGGACCGCGAGAAGGGCCTCCCCGGATGATCTTAAGGTCCTCGTGGGCTCGTAGGCCGAGATGCGGTACTCAAGGTATTTTGGGCCGGAACCGTTTAGGGCTTTGTAGGTTAGCACCAGCACCTTGAATTGGGCCCGGTAGCTGATCGGCAGCCAGTGGAGCTGGGACAGCAAGGGCGTTGTGCGCTCCCTGCGTCCCGCTCCGGTTAACAACATGGCTGCCGCGCGCTGGTCTAGCTGGAGCTTCCGGGCCGTCTTCAAGGGCAGCCCCACGTAGAGAGCGTTGCAGTAGTCGAGGCGGGATGTGACCAAAGCGTGTACCACCGTGGCCAAGTCAGACTTCCCAAGATACGGGCGCAGCTGGCGCACGAGCCGAAGCTGTGCAAATGCTCCCCTGGTCACCGCTGAAACCTGGGGATCCAGGCTCAGCGATGAGTCCAGGGTCACACCCAAGCTGCGAACCTGCGCCTTCAAGGGGAGTGCGACCCCGTCCAGCACAGGCTGTAACCCTATACCCTGTTCGGCCTTGCGACTGACCAGGAGGACCTCTGTCTTGTCTGGATTTAATTTCAGTTTGTTCGCCCTCATCCAGACCGTCACAGCAGCCAGGCACCGGTTCAGGACTTCGACAGCCTCCTTAGTAGCAGGTGGGAAGGAGTGACAGAGTTGGACGTCATCTGCGTACAGGTGACACCGCACCCCGAAACTCCGGATGATCTCACCCAGCGGCTTCATGTAGATGTTAAACAGCATGGGGGACAGTATGCAGCCCTGAGGAACACCACAAGTCAAAGGCTGTGGCGTTGAACAGGAGTCCCCCAATAACACCTTCTGGGTGCGACCCTCCAGAAATGACTGGAGCCACCGCAAGGCGGTGCCCCCAAGGCCCATCTCTGCAAGGCGCCCCAGAAGAATACCGTGGTCGACGGTATCGAAGGCTGCTGAGAGGTCCAGGAGCACCAACAGGGACACACTCCCCCTGTCTAGCTCCCGGCGCAGATCATCCACTAAGGCGACCAAGACCGTCTCGGTACCATGCCCCGGTCTGAAGCCAGACTGTGCCGGATCCAGATAATCCGTGTCTCTCAAGAATACCTGGAGTTGTGAGGCCACCACGCTTTCCATGACTTTGCCCAAGAAGGGAAGATTGGAAACAGGCCAAAAGTTGTCAAATTTAGTGGGGTCCAGTGATGGTTTCTTCAACAGCGGCTTTATAACAGCCTGTTTTAGGCTCGCTGGAATCTTGCCTTCCCGAAGGGAGGCATTAACCACCACCGTTACCCACTCGGCCAATCCCCCTCTGGCCTCCTTCAGAAGCCAGGATGGGCAGGGGTCTAGGATGGACGTGGTGGGTCTCATTCCTCCAAGTACCTTGTCCACATCCTCGGGTTTCCTCGGGATTAACATCCTCGGGATTAACATAATTCAAAAACCACTGGACGAATTGACACCAAATTTGGACAGCATACACCTAACAACACAATGTATGTCCTTCACTCAAAATTTTTTGATTTTGTCATTTGGGAGTTGTAGTTCTTGGGATTTATAGTTCACCTACAATCAAAGAGCCAGCACCAGGATTTTGGACATCTTGCTGCGATTGCAACATTGCTCCCCTTCTTATCTGTTGAAAAGAGCATCCTTCTCAAGCTTCCACTAGTTATTTGTTATTTATATAATTGCTGAACTCCACCAATGATGGAATTCCACCAATTCCACCATTCTGAACTCCACCAATGATGGAATTGAACCAAAGGTGGCACACAGGACTCCCACGAGCAACAGAAAACATTAGAAGGGTTTGGTGGGCATTCACCTTGAGTATGGGAGTTGTAGTTCACCTACATCCAGAGACCACTGTGGACTCAAACAATGATGGATCTGGACCAAACTTGGCACAAATATTCCATATCTATCTATCTATCTATCTATCTATCTATCTATCTATCTATCTATCTATAAACGCTCTGTGCATAATGAGTACCTTAAAAACAAAAGAACCAATAAATGAAATCACACCAAATGTGGCAACAAAACATCTAACAACACAAGGAGTGACCATCCCTTAAAAAATTATGATTTTGTCATTTGGGAGTTGTAGTTCTTGGGATTTATAGTTCACCTACAATCAAAGAGCATTCTGAACTCCACCAATGATGGAATTGAACCAAAGGTGGCACACAGGACTCCCATGAGCAACAGAAAACACTAGAAGGGTTTGGTGGGCATTGACCTTGAGTTTGGGAGTTGTAGTTCACCTATATCCAGAGAGCACTGTGGACTCAAACAATGATGGATCTGGACCAAACTTGGCACAAATATTCCATATGCCCAAATATGAACACAGATGGAGTTTGGGGAAAATAGACCTTGACATTTGAGAGTTGCAGTTACTGGGATTTATAGTTCACCTACAATCAAAGAGCATTCTGAACCCCACCAACGATAGAATTGGGCCAAACCTCCCACACAGAACCTCCATGTGGGTCACAGCAATGCGTGGCAGGGGACGGCTAGTCTTCTATATAAATAAAAATGTAATGTTCGTCTGTGGGATTAACATAACTCAAAAACCACTGGACGAATTGACAACAAATTTGGACACAATACCTATCAGGCCAACAAGTGACCATCACTCATAAAAACACTGAAAAACACAGCGGAAGAGACTTTAAAGGCCAAAAAATTACATTCATACATATATACTCATATACACAAATATATACACACACATATACACACACAAAGCACATATACACAGATTGGGCCACAGCAATGCTTGGCAGGGGGTGGCTAGTCATTAATAAAGATGTTGAATAGCACCAGATTCAGGACAGAACCCACTTTATGGCACCCAAATAGTCTTCTTTCCAGGATGAAGAGGAGGAACCATTGGAGAGAAGCAGCCTTTGTTTTTTGTCACTGAACCAATTCTCAGTCTACCCCAAGGTAGTATTGTTCAGCCCACATTGGTCTAGTTTGCTTGCAAGAAGGTCATGGGGGATTTTGTCAAAGGCCTTGCTGAAATCAAGATATGCTCTAGGTTCTTGTGGGTTTTTTCGGGCTATATGGCCATGTTCTAGAGGCATTTCTCCTGACGTTTCGCCTGCATCTATGGCAAGCATCCTCAGAGGCAGTGAGCATGCTTGCCATAGATACCTCTGAGGATGCTTGCCATAGATGCAGGCGAAACGTCAGGAGAAATGCCTCTAGAACATGGCCCTATAGCCCGAAAAAACCCACAAGAACCTAGTGATTCTAGCCATGAAAGCCTTCGACAATACAAGATATGCTCTCTCCACAGCACTCCCTGCATTTACCAAGCTTGTAACTCGATCAAAAAGAGGTAAGATTAGTCTGGCATGACTTGTTTTCAAGAAACCCATATTGACTTTTTGTGGGTATCCACTCCACTTACCCACATTGGGTCACCTAGGTCTGAATCCTGCATCCGGATGCAATCCATGCTGATTTCGATCTTGTTCGCAGGGACATTCTCCACCGGCTCCTCCAAAAAATTCAAGTCAATGGGCTGGACTGAACATATTGGCCTAAAGAACAGAGGAACGAACATAGATTACTTGAAAGACAGGACTCACTAGAGAAGAAAATGATACTTGGAAAAGTCTAGCAGTAGCTACCTTCAAGATCTTGGAAGATAAGAAGCTAAACAGGAGCCCTTGAATGGGAATCCACCAATGAATACTCAGAACTATAGGCCATATTTCAGAGGATGGACCTGACAGATCCACCTCTGAAGATCTCTTTAAAACCCTACAAAATTCATGGGGTTTCCATAAGTCTATAAGTGACTTGAAGGCAAACAGACACAAGTAGAAGGCCATAGTGAAAGAGGGAGACTGGCTTAGAAATGGGTCACCTCATTCAGGGGAATCTGGTTTGCACTGAGCCCCCACCATGGGAACCCAGGAGATGATCTTAGGCAAGTCACACTCTCTCAGCCTCAGGGGAAAGCAATGGTGAACCTTCTCTGAAAACATCTTCCCAAGAAGTCCCCATTATATGTTTACTCTAGGGTTGTAATATATTGGAAACAACAATGGATACACCAAGAACAGGAAACCCTCTCGGTGATCTTGGGCACATCACATACTCTCAGCCACAAAAGGAGGAAATGGCAAATCTCCCATGAAGAAACTGTGTCAAGAAAACCCCCTAAGGTGGAAACAGTGTGAAGATGCACAACAAATCAAAGGAAGGAAAAGACTTGGTCAAGATGGAGGTGAAGAAAGTAAATGGAATGAAGGAGGCAGAAGATGGGGTAAGAAGTGAAAGGAGAAAGAGGACAGAGAAGATGTGGCCAAGATGAAAGCAAGGAAACTCAAAACTAAGTCAACAGATGAAGACTTTGAGAAAACAGAAAGTCAAACAAAGGAGAAGACTTAGACAAGATAGAGGCAAGGAAAATAGGAGGCAGAAGATGAGGACAAGATGGAGATAAGAAGTCAAAGAAAGAAGAGAACATGTGGCCAAGATGGAAGCAACGAAACTCATCAGGAAGGAAGTCAACTGATGAAGATATGGAGAAAAAGGAAAGTCAAAGGAAGGAAAAGTTTGCAGAAGTTGGAGGCAAGGAGACCAAAGAGATATGAAGTCAAGGGGAAAAGATTTGGAATAAATAGAGGCAAGGAAACTCAATGGGAAGCCAAAGGAGGAAGAGGAGACAGAAGATGTGCCCAAGATGGAGGCAAAATCTCAACAGGGAGTCAACTGATGAAGACATGGAGAAAATGCAAAGTCAAAGGAAGGAGAAGCCTTGGATAAGATGGAGGCAAGGAGACCAAATGGGAAGCCAACAACTAAAAGAAGGAGAAGACTTGGTCAAGATGGAGGCAAGAAAAGTAGATGGAATTAAGGAGGAAGCAGATGAGGGCAAGATGAAGGCAAGAAGTCAAAGAAAGAAGAAGATAGAGAAGATGTGGCAAAGATGGAGGCAAGGAAACTCAATAGGAAGTCAACTGATGAAGACTTGGAAACATGGAAAGTCAAAGGAAGAAGAAGGCTTGGATGAAATGTAGGCAAAGAGACCAAATAGATGTGAAGATGAAAGCAAGGCAATTCAAAAATAAATCAACTGAGGAAGACTTAGAGGAAACAGAAAGTCAACCAAAGGAGTAGACTTAGACAAGATGGAGGCAAGGAAAGTAGATAGGAGGCAGAAGATGAGGACAAATGGAGATAAGAAGTCAAAGGAAGAAGAGGACAGAGAACATGTGGCCAAGATGGAAGCAAGAAAACTCATCAGGAAGGAAGTCAACTGATGAGGATATGGAGAAAAACGAAAATCAAAGGAAGGAGAAGGTTTGCATAAGATGGAGACAAGGAGACCAAATAGATGTGAACTCAAAGGGAAAAGATTTGGAAGAAACAAAGGAAAGGAAACTCAATGGGAAGCCTAAGGAGGAAGAAGAGGCAGAAGATGTGGTCAAGAGGGAGGCAAAAAACCCAACAGGAAATCAACGGATGAAGACATGGAGAAAATGGAAAGTCAAAGGAAGGAGAAGGCTTGGATGAGATGTAGGCAAAGAGACCAAATGGGAAGCCAACTTAAAGAAGGAGAAGACTTGGTCAAGATGGAGGCAAGGAAAGTAGATGGAATTAAGGAGGCAGTAGATGAGGGCAAGATGAAGGCAAGAAGTCAAAGAAAGAAGAAGATAGAGAAGATGTGGCAAAGATGGAGGCAAGGAAACTCAACTGATGAAGACTTGGAAACATGGAAAGTCAAAGGAAGGAGAAGGCTCGGATGAGAAGGAGGCAAGGAGACCAAATAGATGGGAAGCCAAAGGGAGAAGATTTGGAGGAAATGGAGGCAAAGAAGGTCAGTGAGAAGTCAAAGAAGGAAGAGTAGACAGAAGATGTGGCCAAGATGGAAGCAAGGGATGAAGGAAGGGAGGAGGCAAAAGACTTAACAAAATGGAAGCAAGAAAACATAACGCAGGAATGAGGTGAAAGAGAAGACGACTTGGAGGAAATGAAGGCAAGGAAACCCAAGAGGAAGTTGGAAGAGGAAGAAGACTGGGATGAGATGTTGTTGAGGGAGGATATAAGGTGACATTTTTTGCCTACCCACACCTCATACGAGGGTTGAATGAAAAGTAATGCCTCAACAGATGGCAGTACTGGTATGTAGCAGGTACTGCTTTGTTCAGTAGACTCTCCTCTACAGTTCCATTTTGGCAGGAAGCCTTAGCATTGAATGGTAGTGTTGCTACAGTGCAAAGTATGGAACCCTGTGCAGACAGTCGGTTAATGCGACTTAAGCAACATGGAGTCATTGAATTCTTGACAGCAGAAGGTGTCACCCCAAGGAGATTCATCAGAGAATGCAAGCTGCTTATGGTGATTGTGTTGATGTGAGTACTGAGTGTCGTTGGGTGAGAAAGTTTAAAGATGTTGAGGTGGGAACATCTGACTTCCATGACAAATAAAGAGTTGGACGTCCTGTGACAGCAACCGCCGAGTTTCACAAGCAAAAGGATGACAGATTGATTCAAGACGATTATTGTATCACTCAGAGAGAAATCATAGAATCATAGAATCAAAGAGTTGGAAGAGACCTCCTGGGCCATCCAGTCCAACCCCATTCTGCCAAGAAGCAGGAATATTGCATTCAAATCACCCCTGACAGATGGCCATCCAGCCTCTGTTTAAAAGAAGGAGCCTCCACCACACTCCGGGGCAGAGAGTTCCACTGCTGAATGGCTCTCACAGTCAGGAAGTTCTTCCTCATGTTCAGATGGAATCTCCTCTCTTGTAGTTTGAAGCCATTGTTCCACGTCCTAGTCTCCAAGGAAGCAGAAAGGAAGCTTGCTCCCTCCTCCTCCCTGTGGCTTCCTCTCACATATTTATACATGGCTATCATATCTCCTCTCAGCCTTCTCTTCTTCAGGCGAAACATGCCCAGCTCCTTAAGCCGCTCCTCATAGGGCTTGTTCTCCAGACCTTTTATCATTTTATTCGCTCTCCTCTGGACACATTCCAGCTTGTCAATATCTCTCTTGAATTGTGGTGCCCAGAATTGGACACAATATTCCAGGTGTGGTCTAACCAAAGCAGAATAGAGGGGTAGCATGACTTCCCTAGATATCAAACATAATTTCAAACATAATTTCAAACATAAGCGGCATTTCACAAGAACGTGTGGGGTCATATTATTGCTTTGCTTGACTATCAGAAGATCTGTGCACAATGGGTTATGGAAACAGTGTCAACTTCTTCCATGACAGCTTCAGAAAACATGTTCATTGTTGGCAGAAATGTATCCAATTGTCTGGTGATTGCATGTAAAAGTGAGTAGTGGTAGTCAAAGAGCACATTCTAAGGATTATTTCTGCGTTTGATTTGTTAAAATATTCCCATCCAAACCCAAGTAGTGAAGGTGGAGGCATTACTTTTCATTCAACCCTCGTAATATTGGAAGCAGAGGCCATCCATTGAAATGGGACAGAATGAAAGGGCAGCGACGTGGTGAGCAGGGCACCCCACAAATCACAAAAGTCACCTGAGCCAAAGCTATGCTTCGAAGGGCACAGAAAAGCCATTTGAACTGTGAAATGGAAGTGCATTTTCTCCCAATTGACCCCATTCCCATTATTCCAGCTCCAAGTTATTCTGTTTCCTCTACTTACTGCTCTAGGATATCCCAAAGCTGCTCAAAAAACTCCGGATGGACGTATTCCCTGGTCTGGGAGCCCTGAGACATGGCGGAGCGGTAATAGCTCTCCCTCCAGGAGAAATGGCTTGCGGGGTCCACAAACCTAAAAACAAAGAGAGAGAAAGACCCCAAATAAGATTTCAATTTATTTATTATTTGTGTGTGTGTCTATTTTCATCCTTTTTTCAGTTGATTAAGACCCTCGAAGGCAGAGGAAGTGTACAAAAGCAATTACAGGCGGAATCCCCCTTCACTACTGAACTTTGACTGCAATTTATTGGTGTGGTCTTGTGTGTATTGTGTTATATGTATATGCAAATGTTGTGTTTCATATTTCTGTTTTAACTCAGTTGTACCCCACCTCAGTGCCACAATGTGTTAAACTGCTGAGATGCTGAACTGCTGTCGAAAAGGTCGCAGGTTCAAACCCAAGGAGCGGGGTGAGTTCCTGCTGTGAACCCCAGCTTCTGCCAACCTAGCAGTTCGAAAACATGCAAATGTGAGTGGATCAATAGGTAAGGTAACGGCACTCCATGCAGCCATGCCGGCCACATGACCTTGGAGGTGTCTATAGACAATGCTGGCTCTTCGGCTTAGAAATGGAGATGAGCACCATGTTAGTTAGCAGAGTATCGCAGAATAAGGGACTCTGGAGTCTCTGGTAAAAGCAAGTTTTCAGTTTTACTTAAGCAGCTCAAAATAGACAACATACACCATCAGCGGACAGACGTGAAGAACACAAACCGAAAGAGATAGGAACTAATACAAACTGCAGCTGGAAGGAAGTTTGTCTCTGGCACTCCCTAATCTTTCACAGAGCAAGAACTCAGGGTCACATTCTCACAGCTTGTTACTTTGCTGTTTAACCCTTCTGTGTCAAAACACATCCTGGCAATACAATTCTATTACAATCACAATCCTATCACATAAAATTACATTTAAACACACATCATACATGAATTACACACTGACACACCAATCCCCAGTCAATCACAACTGGATTTAATGTCAAGGAGAACCTTTTACCTTTACCTACATGACCTTAAGCTTCAAGAAAACAATAATTATAATTATAATTAATGGAAATGCTTGGGACCAGAAATATTTGGGGGGATTCCAGAATACCTGTATATGCTTCTGTTGACATCATGGAATATCTTAGAGATGGGACCTAAGTTTAAACACAAAATCTATTTATGCTTCATTTACGTCTAATCATAAGTTGAGCACCATGTATCCAAAATGCTTGGACCAGATGTGTTTCAGATTTTGAAATACAGTGCCTCCATTTACATATACCTATACATAGAATCATAGAATCATAGAATCATAGAATCATAGAATCATAGAATCTAAGAGCTGGAAGAGACCTCATGGGCCATCCAGTCCAACCCCCTGCCAAGAAGCAGGAATATTGCATTCAAATCACCCCTGACAAATGGACATCCAGCCTCTGTTTAAAAGCTTCCAAAGAAGGAGCCTCCACCACACTCTGGGGCAGAGAGTTCCACTGCTGAACGGCTCTCACAGTCAGGAAGTTCTTCCTCAAGTTCAGATGGAATCTCCTCTCTTGTAGTTGGAAGCCATTGTTCCGCGTCCTAGTCTCCAGGGAAGCAGAAAGGAAGCTTGTTCCCCCCCTCCCTGTGGCTTCCTCTCACATATTTATACATGGCTATCATATCCCCTCTCAGTCTTCTCTTCTTCAGGCTAAACATGCCCAGCTCCTTAAGCCGTTCCTCATAGGGCTTGTTCTCCAGACCTTTTATCATTTTAGTCGCCCTCCTCTGGACACATTCCAGCTTGTCAATATCTCTCTTCAATTGTGGGGCCCAGACTTGGACACAATATTCCAGGTGTGGTCTAACCAAAGCGGAATAGAGGGGTAGCATTACTTCCTTAGATCTAGATACTATGCTCCTATTGATGAGTATATGAGTACTTGTTATGCACATATACCTATATAAGGAGATATCTTGGAGATGGGACTTATATCCAAGCACAATATTCATATATGTTTGATTTACACCTTATTATACCCATGGCCTATGGAGCCCCTGGTGGCGCAGTGGGTTAAACCCCTGTGCTGGCAGGACTGAAGACCGACAGGTTGCATCCGCCGGGAAGTAGCAGCCAATAGTGAAAGGACCAAGGCAGAGACATCTCCAGCTGTTTGGGTATCAGCCAGCACGTCAACGACTTAAATCTAGAAATAGTTTTCTAAGATCTACAGAGACACTCGCTGGAACACCTCAGCAAGCGAGAGTCCAAAAGGGGCAGGCTCAAACCCAGAACCTCAACCAATGGCTGATACCAAATGAGAGACTCCTCCCTGGGCACACAGAAGACTGGGCAACTTGGAAGGTGCTGAACAGACTGCGCTCTGGCACCACAAGATGCAGAGCCAACCTCAAGAAATGGGGCCACGAAGGGAATCCACGACATGCGAGTGCGGAGAGGAGCAAACCACTGACCACCTGCTGCAATGCACCCTGAGCCCTGCCACATGCACAATGGAGGACCTCCTTGTGGCAACACCAGAGGCACTCCAAGTGGCCAGAGACTGGTCAAAGGACATTTAATCAACTACCAAGCTTGCAAACTTTGTGTTTTGTCTGTCTGTTTGTTTGTTTTGTTAAAAATGTAATACAACTGTCTGGTTGCTCCTGGAACAATAAATAAATAAATAAATTTCTATCCACTTTTTTCACTTGATTATTGCAACACAAAGTGGCTCAGAATTTAATTTATTTTAAAAATGCAATGTTAGAATCCTCAACATCCCATTACTCAATGCATTCTTTGGCTGCCCAAAAATACTCACTGATTATGCCACACAGCCAGCTGCCTCTTTCCAATTCAAACCAGTCCAAAATGGGACCTCCAAAGGTCTTCCAAAGAGTAGGTCCTCACCTGCTCTTTTGCAAAACTACATTGGAAGAGTAGGATGAGGGGGGGGGGCAATGGGGTGGGGTGCAATGGCAACATTAACTGAAATAGACTGCAACCATCCCTGTTCTGTGTGCCCCTCTTCTCCATTAGTTGCTTGCTTCAGCAAGAGCAAAAAAGGGACATTACTTACAGATTTGGTGCATATTCTTCCACTTTGGAAAGTGTTAAAATTTTCATTCCTCCCCCCCCCCCCCCCGCAAAGTGGTACAGTCCAAAACTGGGTTCTAAAGTTAGCCTTAGAGAGGGGACCTCTAATCCCAGCACTCCTCACCATTGGCTGGACTAGGGATGATGGGTGTTGTGATCTAATGTGAGGGTGCTCCTCTGTTAATAACATAGGAATGAAAAACAGTTGCTGGGGGAAACCCAGGGAAAATTACTCCTTTTTGGACTATAACACCCATGGTTGCACACCCCAAGCCAGTATGGACACCATTCGTATTGGTTAGGGAATGTCTGGGTGTTGTAGTCCCAAAAAGTAAAATTTCCTCTACTGGTGGTGAGAACTCAATATATTACAAATCCCAGTGACTGTACTGGTAGACTCTGGTTGTGCTGGATAGGGGATACTGTGAATTGTAGTCCTATTGGACGGAACCAAGTATGATAGAAGTTTTAGTTTTAGTAGCCATGCTGGATAGAGGGCAATTTGGGGATCTTTCTTCCTTCTCTTCCTTCTCTTCCTTCTCTTCCTTCTCTTCCTTCCATCTCTTTTCCTTCCTTTCTTCTCTTCCTTCTTCTTTCTTTCTCTCCTTTCTTCTCTTTCTTCTCTTTTATTGCCTTTCTTTTCTTCTTTTTCCTTTCCTTTCCTTTCCTTTCTTCTATCCTTTCTTTTCTTTTTTTCCTTTCTTCTCTTCTTTATTATTTCCTTTTTTCTTTTCTTCCTTTCTTTCTCTTTCTTCTTTCTTTCCCTACCTTTCTTCTTTCCCTTTCTTCCTTTCTTCCTTCTATTCCTTCTTTTTCTTTTCATTTTCCTTACTTTCTTCTATTCCACCTTTTTCTTTCCTTCCTTCTTTCCCTTCCTTCCTTCCTTCCTTCCTTCCTTCTTTCCCTTCCTTCTTTCCCTTCTCTTCCTTCTCTTTCTCCTCTTTCTTTCTTTTCCTCCCCTCCTTTCCTTCATCTTCCTTTCTTTCTTCTATTCTTTCTTTTTCTTTCCTTCTTTCCTTTCTTCCATTTTTCTTTCCTTCCATCCATCCATCTTTCTTTCTTCTCTACCTTCTCTCTTATTTCCCTTCCTTCCTTCCTTCTTTTCCTTCTCTTCCTTCTCTTTCTCCTCTTTCTTTCTTTTCCTTCATTCCTCCCCTCCTTTCCTTCATCTTCCTTTCTTTCTTCTATTCTTTTTCTTTCCTTCTTTCCTTTCTTCCATTTTTCTTTCCTTCCATCCATCTTTCTTTCTTCTCTTCCTTCTCTCTTATTTCCCTTCCTTCCTTCTTTCCCTTCCTTCTTTTCCTTCTCTTCCTTCTCTTTCTCCTCTTTCTTTCTTTTCCTTCCTTCCTCCCCTCCTTTCCTTCATCTTTCTTTCTTCTATTCCTTCTTTTTTTCCCTTCTTACCTTTCTTCCATTTTTCTTTCCTTCCATCCATCTTTCTTCTCTTCCTTCTCTCTTATTTCCTTTCCTTTCTTTCCCTTCCTTCTTTTTCTTTTTCTTTCCTTTCCTGTTTGACTCTTCCTTCTATTTCTCCTCTTTCTTTTCATCTTCCTTCCTTTCTTCTATTCCATCTTTTTCTTTCCTTCCTTCCTTCCTTCTTTCTTCCCTTTCCTTCCATTCCTTTATTCCCTTCTTTCCTTCCCCTTTTTCCTTTTCTTTTTTCAAGTTAATGTTTACTAAGTAACACATTCATTAAAAGAATAAAACAGAAGAATAAAAAAGAGATAAACACCTGCCGACAACAAACTGCAAAAACATAAACAACGTATAAACTATATATAAAAGAGAAGGGAAGTTAGCAAAGTAACTTTTAAGAAAATATATATAATCTACCACTGTGTTTGTTTGGTTCAGCCATTTACTTCTCTCTCAAAAATAATATAAGAAAAAATGTCTACTGCCTTTTTTGTATCAACATGGATAGTCCATTCATTTCTAAGAGGTCCATATACATCTGATATATATGTCATTTAAAGAGGTTTCAACTCTCTTATACATGGAGAGGGCCATTTAAGGTTTCCAGGTGTCTCTTATTAGAAACCTGCCTGATTTGTCCTTTTTGGGGGGGAGGGGGGGACTGGCAGGTGTCTCTTATTAGAAGGAATGCCTCTATTTGGGCCCTGGAAGTGTTTCCTTTTCCATAGGGTGCATCTACACTGTGGAATTACTGCAGTTTGACCCCACTTGAACTGCCATGGTGTAATGCAATGGGATCCTGGGAGATATAGTTTTCTCTCTTTGACCGACAAGACCAAAGACTCTGTACAACAACTATTTCTGGAGTATGTATTGTCGAAGGCTTTTCTATTTCTGGAGTTCCATAGCATTGAAGTGGAACCAAACTGCATTAATCCTACAGCGTAGATGCACCCAAAGACTAAATAAGATGCAAAATTAATACCCTGTTTTGGGTTATATCGGTCCTTCCTAACGTTATTTATTAAAATGGTTAATTTATCAACTTTCTGGAAAGTAAATAGCTAAAGGAACTGAGATCAAGACTTTTATTTGGTACTTCAATTTTGGGGAGGTTGTTTGTAGCAACTTCCTGCGCATCATTTAATGTTGACTGCTAATTAATTGCTCTTTTGAAAACCTACCAATATTGGCTGCATCTATATTACAGATTTAATGCAGTTTGACACCACATTTAATGCAAAGGCGCAATGTGATGGAGCCTTGGGATTTGTAGTTTTGGAACACAACAAGCTACAAATTCCAGGATTTTGTAGGATGGAACCATGGCTCTGAATGTGATATCAAACTGGTATAATCCTGCTGTGAGGCCACATTAATTATAACTGATTGCCTGCAGCTGCAACATTTCCAATAGTTCTTTCCACCAATGATGCAATGGACTGCATGCAAAAAGCTAACATGTCAAGGGAAGCTATGTGATGGTTTATCCTCAAAAAGGTATTCTCCTTATTTGTTGATAAACAGCATTGCATACAATATACTCCCACCACCTCAATTTTGGAAAATTTTGAGATATTTTACTCTCCCATGTCAGAGAGCTCTGGTGCTACAATTTATTGATTTACAGTATTTATATTCCGCCCTTCTGGCCCCGCAGGGGACTCAGGCCGGATTACAATGTACATATAGTTGGCAAACATTCAATGCCATAGACACACAACATATATAGACAGACACAGAGGCTAATTAACACTCCAGCTTTTCATGAGGGTATTCTGGCCACCAGGGGAGATGTCACTTCACTGTCAATTTATGATACTGATGAAGTATTTCCTCATTCTTTGCATGCTTGCTGGAGATTTTTATGCATCGTAAATTAGCCCCCCCCCCCCCCCCCACAGAAGCGGTACCTAAATTTCCTACTTGACAGATGCAACTGTCTTTTGGGCTGCAAAGGTCGACAGCAAGCTACACAAATTGGTCAGAAGCTCACTCTGAGCTTCTGGGCTCGGTCCTGTTCAACATCTTTATTAATGACTCAGATGAAGGGCTAGAAGGCATGACCATCAAGTTTGCAGACAACATTAAATTGGGAGGGATAGCCAATACTCCAGAAGACAGGAGCAGGATTCAAAACGATCTTGACAGATTGGAGAGATGAATGGCCAAAACTAACAAAATGAAGTTTAACAGGGACAAATGCAAGATACTTCACTTTGGCAGAAAAAATGAAATGCAAAGATACAAAATGGGGGGTGCCTGACTTGAGAGCAGTATGTGTGAAAAAGATCTTGGAGTCCTCGTGGACAGGAAGGTAAACATGAGCCAGGAATGTGATGTGGCAGCAAAAAAAGCCAATGGGATTTTGGCCTGCATCCATAGGAGCCTAGTGTCTAGATCTAGGGAAGTCCTGCTCCCCATGCTCTATTCTGCTTTGGTTAGACCACACCTGGAATATTGTGTCCAATTCTGGGCACCACAATTCAAGAGAGATATTGACAAGCTGGGATGTGTCCAGAGGAGGGCAACTAAAATGATCCAGGGTCTGGAGAACAAGCCCTATGAGGAGCAGCTTAAGGAGCTGGGCATGTTTAGCCTGAAGGAGAGAAGGCTGAGAGGATACATGATAGCCATGTATAAATATATGAGAGGAAGCCACAGGGAGGAGGAGGGAGCAAGCTTGTCTTCTGCTTCCCTGGAGACTAGGACGCAATGGAACAATGGCTTCAAACTACAAGAGAGGAGATTCCACCTGAACATGAGGAAGAACTTCCTGACTGTGAGAGCCATTCAACATTGGAACTCTCTGCCCCGGAGTGTGGTGGAGGCTCCTTCTTTGGAAGCTTTTAAACAGAGGCAGGATGGCCATCTGTCAGGGGTGATTTGAATGCAATATTCCTGCTTCTTGGCAGAATGGGGTTGGACTGGATGATGGCCCATGAGGTCTCTTCCATATTTGATTCTATGATTCTATGATCCGAGCTGGCTTCGAACTCATGTCCTTTTGGTCAGTAGTGATCTTAATGCAGCTGACTCCCAACCAGCTGTGCCACAGTCCCAGTACAACAAACTACAAATCCCAGGATTTGGTAGGATGGGGCTATTGCACATGGGGATCACAACCAGAGACATTAAAAACATCTGCCCTTGCACTTAGCTAATCTGTTGCTCAGTATGCATGCCTAGCATGGAACACATCTCACCATGCTAAAACAGGGGTTGTGGCTCTTAATGAGACATTATCATGGGGTGCCTGCTCCCTACACCGCTGGAGAAATTACACTGCTTAGCTGGTATTGCACCACCTGATTTCTACCGGGAAGTAGCAACCAACACATTCCCTCCCAATACAGGAAAACAACCCTTCTCCATAGAAATAAGGCTGCTCGTCTCAAAGGATGACACCCTCCAGGCAGAGCAAACCCTCCAGGCAGCGCAGAGCATTGTGTCCTCCATCTCTGAAGCCAAGAAAGAGCTGTGGATCAAGCTGATCACAGAGGTCGACATGGGCAGGAGCAGCCAGAAGGCGTGGAGGCTGCTAAGACGGTTAAGCAATGACCCCTCACAAACTAATACCCATTCCAACATAAAGGCAGATCAGATAGCACACCAACTCTTGAAGAATGGGAAACCCAACTTTGCCACCAAAGTAGGAAAGAAACCAATAGCCAGACAACCAGAGATTGAGAACAACAACCTCCATGAACCCTTTACATCTACTGAATTGGACATGGCTCTCAATAAATGTAAGAATGGCAAAGCAGCTGGCCTGGATGATCTACAGATGGAACAAATCAAGAACTTTGGTCCAAAAGCAAGGCGCTGGCTGCTGGAGCTGATGAACAACTGCACTGCATCCTGTCAGATCCCCAAAATCTGGAGGAAAGCAAGAGTCATCGCCATCTTGAAGCCAGGCAAAGACCGTAATGATCCAAAAAGCTACAGACCAATCTCCCTGTTGTGCCACCTCTACAAAGTTCTGGAGAGACTTATTTTGCATAGAATTATGGAAAATATAGACCACAACACACTTTTTCATCTTACCCAATTTTTTGAAATTTTCACTTTTCTCAGTTTTGAGGAGAAGGCCGTTGGGTTGGTTGCTGCTGTTCCCATTTTACAGAGAGGTAAACTGAGTCTTGGGAGGCAACCACTTTTCCTACCAAACTTCCACAGAGCAGATCCAAATGGCTCAGAGGAAGGGAAGGAGAATTAATCAGGCCTTTGGCATTCTGGGTTAATTGGGGTTGAAATACACCTCATTTTCCTCATTAGCAGCAAAGACCCAAAACCAAATCACCACCATTGAAAGCAGATTTAACCCTTACATATCCAACAGTGCTTTGATTGCTTGCTATTACACCATGTAGCACAGTGGTTCTCAACCTTCCTAATGCCATGACCCCTTAATGCAGTTCCTCATGCTGTGGCATTAGGGAGTTGTAGTTACTGGGATTTATAGTTCACCTACAATCAAAGAGCATTCTGAACCCCACCAATGACAGAATTGGGGCAAACTTCCCATCCAGAACCCCCATGACCAACAGAAAATACTTAAGGCCATCCAGTCCAACTCTCTTCACCAGGGCCTTGTCATTTGGGAGTTGTAGTTGCTGGGATTTATAGTTCACCTACAATCAAAGAGCATTCCGAACTCCACCAACAATGGAATTGAACCAAACTTGGCTCACAGAACTCCCATGACCAACAGAAAATCCTGGAAGGGTTTGGTGTGCATTGCCCTTGAGTTTTGGAGTTGTAGTTCACCTACATCCAGGGAGCACTGTGGACTCAAACAATGATGGATCTGGACCAAACTCTACACGAATACTCAATATGTCCAAATGTGAACACTGGTGGAGTTTGGGGAAAACAGACCTTGTCATTTGGGAGTTGAGGTTGCTGGGATTTATAGTTCACCTATGATCAAAGAGCATTTTAAACTCCACCAACGATGGAATTGAACCAAACTTGGCACGCAGAACTCCCATGACGAACAGAAAATTCTGGAAGCGTTTGGTGGGCATTGACTTTGAGTTTGAGAGTTGTAGTTCACCTATATCCAGAGAGCACTGTGAACTCAAACAATGATGGAGCTGGACGAAACTCTACACGAATACTCAATATGCCCAAATGTGAACACTGGTGGAGTTTGGGGGAAACAGACCTTGTCATTTGGGAGTTGAGGTTGCTGGGATTTATAGTTCACCTACTATCAAAGAGCATTCTGAACTCACCAATGATAGAATTGGGGCAAACTTCCCACACAGAACCCCCATGACCAACAGAAAATAGTTAATGCCATCCAGTCCAACTCCCTTCTTCAGGGTAAGAAAACGTAATCAAAGCCCTTCTGACAAAGAGCGATCCAGCCATAGATATAGATATATATGATTCACACACACAGAGTTAAAATATTATAGATTTGAAAGGGACTCTTAAAGATGGACAATGATATGTTGCATGCTCCAGAGTAGGCAAACCAGACAATCTCTACGTTAACACTGTCAAAGAAACATCAAGAAATACTGTTATCCACAAGCAGAAAGACATGACATATATTAGAAACCAGCACTTTCTAATTACTTTATTTTCCAGATCAACAGACTGGGCCACAGCAACTCGTGGCAGGGGACGGCTAGTCTTTACAATAAAATGCATGGGATCTGATGGCCGTTTTGTTGTCCCTCAGCTAGGACCTAATAATCACAGAATCATAGAATCTTAGAGTTGGAAGAGACCTCATGGGCCATCTAGTCCACCCCCTGCCAAGAAGCAGGAATATTGCATTCAAAGCACCCCTGACAGATGGCCATCCAGCCTCTTTTTAAATCCACTCAGAACTTATCACATTTCCTTTGTCTCCTGGGCTAACCTGCTCCTCACCAGCCATTGGAGATCAGGAATCTGCATTGGGAGTGGGGAAAGCTCTCTTATTGGCCGGTGGACACTGCTGTCCCGCCTCTCCAGGGAATCCTTCCTCAGCTGTTCATGACGTCAACTGAGTCTAGCCAATCACAGCAAAGCTGGCTCCAACTGGGGCAGGCGCAGGCAATTAAAAGGATCTGACTGTATAAAAATACATGTTTTGTACTGTATGACATCTCAGCTTACTTTGGTGGACTACCACAGGCTGACATCACTTCATCTGACTTGAATGCCGCATTATCAAGGGGTGTCTGCGCCCTACACGACTGAAGAAATTACACTGCTTAGCCGGTATTGCACCACCTGACATCCGCCGGGAAGTAGCAGCCAGTAGTGAAAGGACCAAGGCAGAGACATCTCCAGCTCATCCCCTGTTTGGGTATCAGCCAGCACGTCAACGACTTAAATCAAGACATAGTTTTCTTAGATCTACAGAGACACTCGCTGGAACACCCCAGCAAGCGAGAGTCCAAAAGTGCCAGGCTCAAACCCAGAACCTCAATCCATGGCTGATACCAAATGAGAGACTCCCCCCTGGGCACACAGAGGACTGGGCGACTTGGAAGGCACTGAACAGACTGCGCTCTGGCACCACGAGATGCAGAGCTAACCTTCAGAAATGGGGCCACAAAGTGGAATCCTCGACATGTGAGTGTGGAGAAGAGCAAACCACTGACCACCTGCTGCAATGAGCCACATGCACCATGGAGGACCTTCTTGCGGCAACACCGGAGGCACTCCAAGTGGCCAGAGACTGGTCAAAGGACATTTAATCAACTCTCATACTCACAAATTTTGTAATCTGCTTGTTTGCTTTGTTCTGTTAGAAATGTAGTATAATGGACTGGCTGCCCTGACACGACAAATAAATAAATCTGACTTGAATAAATACGTTGGTGGCTTCATCTTCAGCTTGGTGAGATTTCATAGAATCATAGAATCCTTGAGTTTGAAGAGACCTCATGGGCCATCCAGCCCAACCCCATTCTGCCAAGAAGCAGGAATATTGCATTCAAAGCACCCCCGACAGATGGCCATCCAGCCTCTGTTTCAAAGCCTCGAAAGAAGGAGCCTCCACTACACATTTGGGAATATTGGGTTTTAGCGTCTTCATCTTGCCAGGGACATGGCTCTACAAGGTGGCCCACAGGTGGTACCAGTATCCGCTTATCGGGACTCGGTATCCACACTTTAGGTTTCACTATCTGCAGCCCAGATCTTACTAAATGCAGTTGCTTTAAATTGCTCTATTTCGCTTATATGTACCTTGTTTCATATTTATCTTATACATGTAACCTGAAGGTAATTTTATACAGCTAAATGAGTACAGAAGAAGAAAAAATGAATAGAATTGTCCCTGCCAATCTGGGACTATGGGAGGGTATGGGAGCATTTCCCAATTCTAGCAGGTGGCCAACAAAATTCCCCAGGCCTCCCACATCCTTCGCCTGAGCCAATTTCCCTCCCAGTCATCCCCACTTGAACCCGGATCCGGTTCCATGGATGCTTCAGGCAGCAAAGAGAGATGGAAAAGTTCCTTTGGCCCATTTGCCTTTGGGCCTCCGGGCTCCAAGGAGAGCTCCTGCTTTATTTTTGCCCCCTCAGAAGGAGAGTGTGTGTGCATCTGTTTTGCAGGGACACAGGGCCCGGAGCTGGAGGAACTTGGCAGCCGCTGGCCTTCTGGAATTCCCCCTGCGATGCATTTGAGCACAAGAGTGATTTGTAGGGGGCAACAAGGAAGGAAGGAAGGAAGCCCCCTGCAGCTGTGCCAAGAAGGGAGGAGGAGGAGGAGGAGGAGGAGGAGGAGGAGGAGAGGAATGAAGAAGGAAGAGGAGAAGAGGAATAGAAGAGGTAGAAGGTAGACGATAGAGGAGAACAAAAAAGAAGATGGGGAGAAAGAAGGAGGAGGAGGTAGAGGAAAAAGAGTAGGAGGAATGAAGGAGGAGAAGGAAGAAGAAGCAGCACAGGGAGAAGGAGAAGAAGAGGAATGAAGAAGGAAGAGGAGAAGAGGAATGGACAAGGAAGAAGGAAGAGGATAAAGGAGAACAAAAAAGAAGAGGGGGAGAAAGAAGGAGGAGGTGGAGGAGAAAAAGTAGGAGGAATGAAGGATGAGGAGGAGGAGGAAGAATAGGGAGAAGGAGAGGAAGAGGAATGGAAGAGGTAGAAGGAAGGGGATAAAGGAGAACAAAAAAGGGGGAGAAAGAAGAAGGTGGAGGTGGAGAAAAAAGAGTAGGAGGAATGAAGGAGGTGGTGGAAGTAGAAGAACAGGGAGAAGGAGAGGAATGAAGAAGGAAGAGGAAAAGAGGAATGGAAGGGGAAGAAGGTAGAGGATAGAGGAGAACAAAAAAGAAGAGGGGGAGAAAGAGTAGGAAGAATGGAGGAGGAGGAGAAAGAAGAAGAACAGGGAGAAGGAGAAGAAGAGGAATGAAGAAGGAAGAGGGGAAGGAAAAAAGGAAGAGGAATGGAAGGGGAAGAAGGTAAAGGATAGAGGAGAACAAAAAAGAAGAGGGGGAGAAAGAAGGAGGAGGAGATGGAGGAAAAAGAGTAGGAGGAATGAAGGAGGAGAAGGAAGAAGAAGAAGCACAGGGAGAAGGAGAAGAAGAGGAATGAAGAAGGAAGAGGAGAAGAGGAATGGAAGAGGAAGAAGGAAGAGGATTAAGGAGAACAAAAAAGAAGAGGGGGAGAAAGAAGGAGGTGGAGGTGGAGAAGAAAGAGTAGGAGGAATGAAGGAGGTGGTGGAAGTAGAAGAACAGGGAGAAGGAGAGGAATGAAGAAGGAAGAGGAAAAGAGGAATGGAAGGGGAAGAAGGTAGAGGATAGAGGAGAACAAAAAAGAAGAGGGGGAGAAAGAGTAGGAAGAATGAAGGAGGAGGAGAAAGAAGAAGAACAGGGAGAAGGAAAAGGAGAGGAATGAAGAAGGAAGAGGAGAAGGAAAAAGGAAGAGGAATGGAAGGGGAAGAAGGTAGAGGATAGAGGAGAACAAAAAAGAAGAGGGCGAGAAAGAAGAAGGAGGAGGTGGAGGAGAATGAGTAGGAAGAATGAAGGAGGAAGAGAAAGAAGAACAGGGAGAAGGAGAGGAATGAAGAAGGAAGAGGAGAAGGAATAAAGGAGGAAGAGGAGAAGAGGAATGGAAGATGAAAAATGAGGAGGACAAAGAACAAAAATGAAGAGGGAGAGAAAGAAGGAGGAGGAGGTGAAGGAGTAAGAGGAATGGAGGAGGAGGAGGAGGAAGAACTGGGAGAAGGAGAAAAAGAGGAACGAAGAAGGAAGAGGAGATGGAATAAAGGAAGAGGCAAAGAGGAATGGAAGAGGGAGAATGATGATGGATCAGGACCAAACTTGACACAAAGACTCAATATGCCCAAATGTGAACACTGATGGAGTTTGGGGGAAATAGACCTTGACATTTGAGAGTTGCAGTTGCTGGGATTTATAGCCCACCTACAATCAAAGAGCATTCTGATCCTCACCAACAATAGAATAGGGCCAAATTTCCCACACAGAACCCCCATAACCAAAAGAAAATACTATGTTTTCTGATGGTCTTTGGCGACCCCCCTGAGACACTCTCGCGACCCCCTCAGGGGTCCCGACCCCCAAGGTTGAGAAACGCTGCTCTATATGCTTTTGGATTGTGGCTCCCAGCATTCCTCAACATTGGCTCCTGGGGCCTATGAACAGCTGTGCAACTCCCACTTCTTATGCAAACCAGATATGATATCACCCACTAATCAATAGCTAACTAATTAAGGGAAAGTATCACCTGTCCCCAGTTTGGCGTTTTCCTTTCCTAAATCCCAGTTCAGAAGAGCAGCCTTCTAGATTTCCTGCCTGCCTCCCTCCCCTCTGAGGCTATGCTTCTAAATTAGAGCCTTGCATCAGGGATGCTGCAGTTTCTCCCACCCGTGACCTCCTTCCCTCAATGGGTCTTGGGTTCGGGTCTCGGCATCTTCCCCTCCTTTCTGCATGAAGTCACCTTGGCTGCCTGTCAACCTGGCCTTTTCTCTTTAGGCTCTCATCCAGGGAATGGCTGCCTTGCATGACATGGGATGGCAACACTTTGGCACCTGTTTCCCTCTTCAGATCATCACACTCCATGCTCTCATCTGGATAAGTTGCTCCAAAGGCTCAACATGGCACATTTGCCCCTCGGATTGGTGCTGGGGTTTTGCAAAGCTTCTGGTGCAAAACTTTGACAGGCAAATACACTGCAGGCATGTTCTTGGGGAGACCTTGGAACCAGGGGCGGCTCACCTATTATGCAAAGTAAGCGGTCGCAGAACACTTTTTTTGCCAGGGGCGCAGAGGCACCTCTGTAAATGCCCCTCGACCGCCACTGGAGGAGCGCCCCCTCAGCTCACAACAGCCCTAGCAGTCCGGGGGGAGCCTCGGCTTTCTTGCCTCACTGCCGAGCAATCCTCTCCCCAAAGAGGCCGGGCCCTTGAGCCTCGCCTAGCCCCTCTCGTTCCTGCTCCACCCGGCCACCGGGTGTGCAAACAGAGCCGGCACTCAATTGTTCTCCGCGTTTGATCCCTTCCCCATGACCGTCTCCTTTTCCCGACCCCCCCAGCACTCCACCCGCCTCCTCTCCTCTCCCCAATCCGTGGGTGGGCCAAGGGGTGGAGCTGCCGCACCTGGCCTGCTTCGGGTCAGGAGGCGTGCCTGAAGACCCCAACAGGCGCACCAAAAGTCATCTCTTCTCCTGACTTTCTCTTCAGCCATTGGGACCAAGAGAGAGAGAGAGAGAGAGAGAGAGACCCTACGGCTGGAGGTATCTCTCACCTCCGCTCCCTCCTTTGTTTTTGTGCCTACCTTCAGGAAAGGTGGGCATCTCCACCTCTCTCTCAGTCTGTCTGTCTCTCTCTCTCTCTCTCTCTCTTGGTCCCAATGGCTGAGGAGAAAGTCAGGAAAAGAGGTGACTTTTGGTGCACACGCCGGGGTCTTCAGGCACGCCTCCGGACCCAAAGCGGGCCAGGCAAGGGAGCAAGTGCGGCAAGTGTAGTTACTGGGATGTATAGTTCACCTACAATCAAAGAGCATTCTGAACTCCACCAATGATGGAATTGAACCAAATATGGCACACAGAACTCCCATGACAAACAGAAAATATATATCAATGATTGGTTGGGAGGGGGGGGGGTGTGCCAAAATACTGTTTGCTTACCGTTGAAAATTATCTAGGGCCGCCTCTGCTTGGAACACATCATCTTTGAGGAAATATTACTCCCAGGATATATAGGTTTATGTTTTCTGAAAGTGATTTTGCTAAATAGGCTCCTAAGCCACCTGTCTGAGAAAGGCCCATTTCAAGCCTTTTAGAGGATTATGGCGGAGCTGCTTCTTCCAATCTCACACTTACTGTGATTTTTCCTTCCTTTTAAAAAAAAATACCCAGATAGCAGGTAGCCTATCCTTCCTCTTTCATGTGGTCCTTTCCTGAAGAAATAATGTTCTCCTCCATTCATTCCTTGGGAGCTCCAAGCACAAAGAGGATTAGAGAACTCCCTTCAATAATTCATTCACTTTCCTTGTATACATTGTATGCCCTCTAATATTACACTGATGGAAAGGGGGATAAGTGTGGACAAGGGATATCAAAGTGTACTCATGATGGCAAAAGTTATCCACATATGAATAAGGGGCTGCATCTACACTCTCAAATTAGTGCAGTTTGACCTCACTTTTGCTGCCAGGGCTCATGGCTATGGAAACCTGGGATGTGGAGTTTGGCAAAGCACCAACGCTCTTTGGCAGAGAAAGCTAAGGACCTCATAAAACTACAACGGCCAGGATTCCATAGCACTGAACCTTGGCAGGCAAAAGTATGATAGCTGGGACTCAATGCTACGCTAGTTGTATAACGTGGCTCTGAATTAAGGAAGGGAAGAGGTGTGTAAGACAGCGGAGTGAGTGAGAGATGCAAGTGTGTCAGAGTCCTGGGAATATTGTTTGCCAGAAAGGGGGAGAGGAAACATTTCTACCCCATTTACCATCTTCGTAAGCCATTCTTTGTCATTTAACGGTAAATAACTCTAACATTGCTTCACTCACCTTAAGCAGTATGCTTGGTTGTTTGTTGTCCTCCCCTTCCTGTTTCCCCCCTTCCTCACCTGTGTTGCACACGTCTTCCCTTTATTAATACTGCCACATGTTGCGCAACCTGTGTAGGCTCTTAGCTACTAGCATAGGGTCCCAGCTATCATACTTTTGCCCCTTGGCAGTTAAATTCAGTTCAAACAGAAGTAATTCCACACTCTAGATGCACCCAGAGTCTTCTTGCTGCCAGCACACAAATAACAATTATAGTGGTAGCTTTGCCAAGGGAAATAAAGGAAAAGATGCCCAGACCTTTAATAATATATTTGTCGAAGAGGGAATTACAGCAGGAGTTGTTTGTCAGACCTTGCAAAACTGCAACTCTAAGGGTCCCATAGCAATTGATACTATCAATATAGACTGCCTCCATGGTGTGGATTCTCTTTTTTATACATCTTTTATGCATCCTACCTCTTGTTAATACTTTAATTATGTATTCCATCACAGTAGGGGTTGGACTTCAACGACTTAAATCAAGAAATAGTTTTCTAGGATCTACAGAGAGACTCGCTGGAACACCTCTGAAGATCACCTGGGAAGGAATCCCACTGGAGCATTGCAGCACAACCAAATCCCTGGGAGTCACTCTGGACCGTGCTCTGACCTACAAGAAGCACTGCCTGAACATCAAGCAAAAAGTGGGTGCTAGAAACAATATCATACGAAAGCTGACTGGCACAACCTGGGGATCACAACCAGACACAGTGAAGACATCTGCCCTTGCGCTATGCTACTCTGCTGCTGAGTACGCATGCCCAGTGTGGAACACATCTCACCACACTAAAACAGTGGATGTGGCTCTTAATGAGACATGCCGCATTATCACGGGGTGTCTGCGCCCTACACCACTGGAGAAATTATACTCTTTAGCTGGTATTGCACAACCTGACATCTGCCGGGAAGTAGCAGTCGATAGTGAAAGGACCAAGGCAGAGACATATCCGGGCCACCCTGTTTGGGCGACTTAAATCAAGAAATAGGTTTCTAAGATCTACGGAGACACTCGCTGGAACACCTCAGCAAACAAGAGTCCAAAAGTGGCAGGCTCAAACCCAGAACCTCAACCCATGGATGATACCAAATGAGAGACTCCCCCCTGGGCACACAGAGGACTAGGCGACTTGAAAGGTGCTGAACAGACTACGCTCTGGCACCACAAGATGCAGAGCCAACCTTAAGAAATGGGGCCACAAAGTAGAATCCACGACATGCGAGTGTGGAGAGGAGCAAACTACAGACTATCTGCTGCGATGCAACCTGAGCCCTGCCACATGCACAATGGAGGACCTTCTTATAGTAACACCAGAGGCACTTCAAGGGGCCAGATACTGGTCAAAGGACATTTAATCAACTACCAAGCTTGCAAACGTTGTGTTTTGTTTGTTTGTTTGTTAAAAATGCAATACAACTGTTTGGTTTGCTCCTGACATGATAAATAGGGGTTGGACTAGATGACCCTTGGAATCCTTTCCAACTTCTATGATTATTCAACAATAAATCATGGATTCCTAGAGTCTTGGATAGAATCTGAATCATTGACTGTCCAAAATCCCAGTTATCAAGCTATGAAACTAATAATAATAATAATAATAATAATAATAATAATAACCATATGCCAGCTGCAAAAGGCCACCTTACTGGGATCTGCATGCATTATTCACCAATATATCACACAGTCCTAGACACTTGGGAAGTGTCCGACGTGTGATCCAATACAACTGCCAGCAGAGTGATCTTGTTGCTGTGGACTCATCTTGTTGTGTTTCTAATAATAATAATAATAATAATAATAATACAGTGGGACTTGTGAATCCAGACTGACAAAATGTTGGAACACAATACACCAGACATCACAATTGTGGAAAAGAAAAAAGTTTGGATTATTGATGTTGCCATACCCCACATTGAGGAAAAACAACAGGAAAAATGTATTGTCGAAGGCTTTCATGGCCGGAAACACTGGATTGTTGTAGGTTTTTTCGGGCTATATGGCCATGTTCTAAAGGCATTCTCTCCTGACATTTCGCCTGCATCTATGGCAAGCATCCTCAGAGGTAGTGAGGTCTATTGGAAGTAGGCAAAAGGGTTTATATATCTGTGGAATGACCAGGGTGGGACAAAGGACTCTTGTCTGTTGGAGCTAGGTGTGGATGTTTCAACTGATCACCTTGATTAGCATTTGATGGCTTGGCCATGCCTGGAGCAATCTTTTGTTGAGAGGTGATTAGATGTCCTTGTTTGTTTCCTCTCTGTAGTTGTGCTGTTGTAATTTAGAGTTTTTTTTTAATACAGGTAGTCAGATTTTGTTCATTTTCATGGTTTCTTCCTTTCTGTTGAAACTGTCCACATGCTTGTGGATTTCAATGGCTTCTCTGTCTAGAGGCATTTTCTCCTGACGTTTTGCCTGCATCTATGGCAAGCATCCTCAGAGGTAGTGAGGTCTGTTGGAACTAGGAAAAAAGGTTTATATATCTGTAGAATGACCAGGGTGGGACAACGGACTCTTGTCTGTTGGAGCTAGGTGTGAATGTTTCAACTGATCACATTGATTAGCATTTGATTGCCTGGCAGTACCTGGAGCAATCTTTTGTTCAGAGGTGATTAGATGTCCTTGATTGTTTCCTCTCTGTTGTTTTGCTGCTGTAATTTTAGAGTTTTTTTAATACAGGTAGCCAGATTTTGTTCATTTTCATGGTTTCCTCCTTTCTGTTGAAATTGTCCACATGCTTCTTGTAGATTTCAATGGCTTCTCTGTGTAGTCTGACATGGTGGTTGTGGGAGTGGTCCTGCATTTCTAAAATTAGAACAGCACAAAAACAGAGAGGAAACAATCAAGGACATCTAATCACCTCTCAACAAAAGATTGCTCCAGGCACTGCCAGGCAATCAAATGCTAATCAAGGTGATCAGTTGAAACATTCGCATCTAGCTCCAACAGACAAGAGTCCTTTGTCCCACCCTGGTCATTCCAGATATATAAACCCTTTTTCCTAGTTCCAATAGACCTCACAACCTCTGAGGATGCTTGCCATAGATGCAGGCGAAACGTCAGGAGAGAATGCCTCTAGAACATGGCCATATAGCCCGAAAAAACCTACAACAACCCAACAGGAAAAACTCAGGCGTTATCAGGACCCCAAAATCGAACTGCAAAGGCTCTGGCATCAACCAATCCAGGTGGTCCCAGTGGTCATTGGCATACTGGGTGCCGTGCCAAAAGATCTCAGCCAGCATTTGGAAACAATCAACACTGACAAAATCACGATCTGTCAACTGCAAAAGGCCACCTGACTTGAATCTGTGTGCATCATTCGGAAATACATCACACAGTCCTAGACGCTTGGGAAGTGTTCGACTTGTGATTTTGTGATACAAAATCCAACATAGAGTTCTCGTTTGCTGTGACATACTGTGCTTTTGTGTTAGTAAAGTAATTACTTACTTACTTACTTACTTACTTACTTACTTAGGCAATCCCCCGTTGGACGAGTAAGATGGTCTTCCATTATGGATTTCCTTGTGGGTCCGTATGTGGCTGTGGAGCCCTATTCTTGCTCTGCATCTTCTTCCGCAGTGAGGGCATTGGTTTCCAGGTGGAAGGCGGTCCCGGTCGGGGTTGGCTTGACGTGCCTTCCTCCTGGCACGTTTCTCTCTTTCACCCTCCACTCGTGCCTCCTCGAATTCTGCAGCACTGCTGGTCACAGCTGACCTCCAGCTGGAGCGCTCAAGGGCCAGGGCTTCCCAGTTCTCAGTGTCTATGCCAGAGTTTTTAAGGTTGGCTTTGAGTCCATCTTTCAATCTCTTTTCCTGTCCACCAACGTTTCGTTTTCCGTTCTTAAGTTCGGAGTAGAGCAACTGCTTTGGGAGACGGTGGTCGGGCATCCGGACAACGTGGCCGGCCCAGCGGAGTTGATGTTGGAGGACCATCGCTTCAATGCTGGTGGTCTTTGCTTCTTCCAGCACACTGATGTTTGTCCGCTTGTCTTCCCAGGAGATTTGCAGGATTTTCCGGAGGCAGCACTGATGGAATCGTCCCAGGAGTTGCATGTGACGTCTGTAGACAGTCCACGTCTCACAGGCATAGAGCAGGGTTGGGAGGACAATAGCTTTATAGACAAGCACCTTAGTATCCCTACGGATGTCCTGGTCCTCAAACACTCTCTGCTTCATTCTGGAAAATGCTGCACTTGCAGAGCTCAGGCGGTGTTGTATTTCGGCGTCGATGTTGACTTTGGTGGAGAGGTGGCTGCCAAGGTAGCGGAAATGGTCCACATTTTCTAATGTTACACCATTAAGCTGTATTACTGGCATTGGAGAGGGATTGGCTAGTGAATGCTGGAACAGCACCTTGGTTTTCTCAATGTTCAGTGACAGGTCGAGCTTCTCGTATGCTTCTGCGAAGGTGTTTAGAGTGGCTTGTAGATCTTCTTCTGAATGCGCACAGACGACATTGTCATCAGCATACTGGAGTTCTATAACAGATGTTGGTTTTGGCTTTCAGTCTGCTGAGGTTGAATAGCTTGCCAGTAAAATAATAATAATAATAATAATAATAATAATAATAATAATAAGGATGAATGCAGTATATTTTAACCATGCATTTTATTTGGAGGTTATTTCAAACCCCACTGGATGGAAATGATGGAAAACAGAGCCAGGAAACTATTAGATCATGACAGCTTTCCTCACGATTCCAAAGATGCAGGATCCCAGGCTGTCTGGTTATGGCAGCAATTTCTTTGTGTGCATCTTGCAAGGATTACGCATCAAAAACGGATGTCTGCTTTGGGCCCCGTATTGGTATTTGCATGACCTCAACTTCACATTTTTTTACAGTCTCAGAAATAAATGATTTGATGGATCTCTTTTGAGATAAACTGAGGTGAGCCTGCCATACTTTTTCAGCAAAATGTAAGAACCAGGCATGTCCAAGGCATTGATATTAGCAAGGCATTTTGGAAGGATATTTCCCTTGCATGCAACTGGTAGCTATTATAGAATCATCGAATCAAAGAGTTGGAAGAGACCTCCTGGGCCATCCAGTCCAACCCCATTCTGCCAAGAAGCAGGCATATTGCGTTCAAATCACCCCTGACAGATGGCCATCCAGCCTCTGTTTAAAAGCTTCCAAAGAAGGAGCCTCCACCACGCTCCGGGGCAGAGAGTTCCACTGCTGAACGGCTCTCACAGTCAGGAAGTTCTTCCTAATGTTCAGATGGAATCTCCTCTCTTGTAGTTTGAAGCCATTGTTCCGCGTCCTAGTCTGCAAGGAAGCAGAAAACAAGCTTGCTCCTTCCTCCTCCCTGTGGCTTCCTCTCACATATTTATACATGGCTATCATATCTCCTCTCAGCCTTCTCTTCTTCAGGCTAAACATGCCCAGCTCCTTAAGCCGCTCCTCATAGGGATCCTCCTAACAAAAGCCCTCCTTCGCTTTGATTGGCCAGCCTCTAAGCCAAGGGGTGGGCTGTTTCTGAGACTCCAAGCAGGGAGAGGAGAGCAAGCATGCTCAGCACATGGTAGCGTAGTACACATATGTGGGCATGGGTGAGCCTGTGAGATTGGTGGGGGCTGATGCCAGTGAGTCCCTTCAAGGTATGGGGGGAGGGTGTCTGTGTGGGAAGTTTGGCCCAATTCTACAGTTGGTGAGGTTCAGAATGCTGTTTGAGTGTAGGTGAATTATAAATCCCAAAAACTACAACTCCCAAATGTCAAGGTCCATTTTTCCCAAACTCCACCAGTGTTCACATTTGGGCATATTGAGTACTAGCCGTCCCCTGCCACGCGTTGCTGTGGCCCACATAGGGGTTCTGTGTGGAAGGTTTGGCCCAATTCTATTGTTGGTGGGGTTCTGAATGCTCTGTGATTGTAGGTGAACTATAAATCCCAGCAACGACAACTCCCAAATGTCAAGATTTTATTTTCCCCAAACTCCACCAGTGTTCACATTTGGGCATATTGAGTATTTGTGCCAAGTTTGGTCCAGATCCATCATTGTTTGAGTCCACAATGCTCTATAGGTAAACTACAACTCCAAAGCTCAATGCCCACCAACCTTCCAGTATTTTCTGTTGGTCATGGCAGTTCTTTGTGCCAATTTGGTTCAATTCCATTGGTGGTGGCATTCAGAATGCTCTTTGGTTGTAGGTTAACTATACATCCCAGCAACTACAACTCCCAAATGTCAAAATCAACCCCCCCCCCCCAACCCCACCATTATTCAAATTTGGGAGCATTGGGTATTTGTGCCAAATTTGGTCCAGTGAATGAAAATATATCCCGCATATCAGATATATTTACATGACGATTCATAACAGTAGTAAAATTACAGTTCTGAAGTAGTAAAGAAAATAATGTTATGGTTGGGGGGTCACCACCCCATGAGGAACTGCATTAAGGGTCATGGCATTAGGAAGATTGAGAAACACTGCTATAGTGTAGCCCCCATGGACCTCTTCCTATTTCAGACCATGTTGCAATATTATTGTTAATAGGTAGATGCAGACATGCATTGCATCCATACCTTGAGATCCCAAGACTGCTCAAACTTCCGTACCGTGGCCCTTATTTCTCCTCATGCCAGGAAGGTAATGCTCAAGATCCTGCAAGGAAGACTCCAACAATACATGGAGCGAGAGTTGCCAGATGTTCAAGCTGGGTTTAGAAAAGGCAGAGGAACGAGAGACCAGATTGCCAATATCCACTGGAGAATGGAGAAAGGCAGGGAGTTTCAGAAAAACATCTACTTCTGCTTCATTGACTATTCTAAAGCCTTTGACTGTGTGGATCATAATAAATGGTGGCAAGTTCTTGGTGGGATGGGCATCCCAAGCCCCCTTCCCTCTCTCCTGAGGAATCTGTACAAGGACCAAGGAGCAACAGTCAGAACTGACCACGGAACAGGAGACTGGTTCAAGACTGGGAAAGGCATACGGCAAGGCTGCATCCTCTCACCCAAGCTATTCAACTTGTATGCAGAACACATCATGCGAGGATGTGCGGGGCTTGAGGAATGCAAAGCTGGGGTGGAAATGGCTGGAAGAAACATTAACAACCTCAGATATGCAGATGACACCACTCTGATGGCCGAAAGCGAGGAGGAGCTGTGGAGCCTTCTAATCAAGGTGAAAGAAGAAAGCGCAAAAGCCAGGTTGCAGCTAAACGTCAAAAAAATCAAGATTATGGCAACAAGAATGATTGACAAGTGGAAAATAGAGGGAGAAAACATGGAGGCTGGGACAGACTTTGTATTTCTAGGCGCAAAGATGACTGCAGATGAAGACTGTGGCCAGGAAATCAGAAGACGCTTCCTTCTTGGGAGGAGAGCAATGTCCAATCTTGATAAAATAGTAAAGAGTAGAGACATCAGACTGGCAACCAAGATCCATTGCCTAGTCCAAGCCATGGTCTTCCCTGTAGTCACCTACGGATGTGAGAGCTGGACCTTCGGGAAGGCTGAGCGAAGGAAGAGAGATGCTTTTGAGCTGTGGTGTTGGAGGAAAGTGCTGAGAGTGCCTTGGACTGCGAGAAGATCCAACCAGTCCATCCTCCAGGAAATAAAGCCCGGCTGTTCACTGGAGGGAAGGAGACTAGAGACAAAGTTGAAGTCCTTTGGCCACATCATGAGGAGACAGCAAAGCCTGGAGAAGGGAATGATGCTGGGGAAAGTGGAAGGTAAAAGGAAGAGGGGCCGACTGAGGGCAAGATGGATGCACGGCATCCTTGAAGTGACTGGACTGACCTTGAAGGAGCTGGGGGTGGTGACGGCGACAGGGAGCTCTGGCATGGGATGGTCCATGAGGTCATGAAGAGTCGGAGACGACTGAATGAATGAACAACAAGGTGCATCCCAATAAACCTCTTCCCAGACTACACCACAATATGTACAGGCCTCAAATGTGGGTGTTGTACCCCAAAATGAGATCTTTCCACACCCTTCTTGTCCTTGGACTGGCTAGGGAATTTTGGGAGCTGTAATCCAAAGCAAGAATATGTGTTAAGGATACAAAAGACAGGTTCATTGCACTGGAGGAGCTTGACACCCAATTTCCACATGGCAAGGCTCACTTCCTTAAGACTTCCAGTGCTTTTGCAGACCACCCACCACAATCCTCTTTACCCTCCTGAGCATGATGCACAGACATTGGCATGATGCGTATCGGCCGCACGTGGGGGATTGGATTTCGAGGGAACATGACATAATCTCCATTCGAGAGAGAGAGAGAGAGAGAAGATGCTGAGCCGGCATGGGTGAAAAACTCAATCCAGGCTAAATATAAAGGCCCAGCTCTGCCTTGTTTGTGTCTGCAGAGAGGCTTTGCAACACCTCCGCAAACCCCACCTTTCCAGGGAACAGGTGCAACTCTCACAAAGCCGCTCCTAATCCCAAACCCATATGTCTCCGAGTCTGGCTGTCAGTTCCCAAAGGGGAGCGCCTGGTGTGTAAACATGGCGCCCCCTCCTTCATCTGGGATGGAGGGGGAGCTTAATTATACACCTCCCAGCATCCGCCTTTGATCATAATTACGGCTCCTTTGCGGACTCCGCTGTGGTTGCTTTCAGGCTCAGAGGGGGAGACTCTCCTTGGCAGGAAGGCATTACTCCGAGCATGATGTTTGGCTTGCTTTCCCAGGGCTGTTTACTCCCGGCCTGTCCTTTCTAGAATTCAGGAAAAACATGAATTCCCACTGTTTTATTTAAAAAACAGGGTTTGCATGCAATGATCTACCCCTGATTTCTGCCCACAGAGGGGTACCTTGAGTAGGATTTCCATTCCTTTCCCCTTTATGTCCAAAAAGCAATAAATCAGTGGAATGGGAAATACCACCTTATCATAGAATCATAGAATCAAAGAATTGGAAGAGACCTCATGGGCCATCCAGTCCAACCCCATTCTGCCAAGAAGCAGGAATATTGCATTCAAATCACCCCTGACAGATGGCCATCCAGTCTCTGCTTAAAAGCTTCCAAAGAAGGAGCCTCTACCACACTCCGGGGCAGAGAGTTCCACTGCTGAACGGCTCTCACAGTCAGGAAGTTCTTCCTCATGTTCAGATGGAATCTCCTCTCTTGTCGTTTGAAGCCATTGCTCCATTGCGTCCTAGTCTCCAGGGAAGCAGAGAACAAGCTTGCTCCCTCCTCCCTGTGGCTTCCTCTCACATATTTATACATGGCTATCATATCTCCTCTCAGCCTTCTCTTCTTCAGGCTAAACATGCCCAGCTCCTTAAGCCGCTCCTCATACGGCTTGTTCTCCAAACCCTGGATCATTTTAGTCTCCCTCCTCTGGACACATTCCAGCCTGTCAATATCTCTCTTCAAATGTGGTGCCCAGAATTGGACACAATATTCCAGATGTGGTCTAACCAAAGCAGAATAGAGGGGTAGCATTACTTCCTTAGATCTAGACACTATGCTCCTATTGATGCAGGCCAAAATCCCATTGGCTTTTTTTGCCGCCACATCACATTGTTGGCTCATGTTTAACTTGTTGTCCACGAGGACTCCAAGATCTTTTTCACACGTACTGCTCTCGAGCCAGGCGTCCCCCATTCTGTATCTTTGCATTTCGTTTTTCCTGCCAAAGTGGAGTATCTTGCATTTGTCACTGTTGAACTTCATTTTGTTAGTTTTGGCCCATCATCTTTCTAATCTGTCAAGATCGTTTTGTATCCTGCTCCTGTCCTCTGGAGTATTGGCTATCCCTCCCAATTTGGTGTCGTCACATTGAGAAATGTCACAGTCGTAGGACACTTCAGCCTCTTTTCAAGCATGGAGAGATACAGAGCTCATCATATAAGTTGAACTACTTCTGGCCATAATAATAATAATAATAATAATAATAATAATGGGTTGTTGTAGGTTTTTCCGGAATATATGGCCATGTTCTAGAGGCATTTTCTCCTGACATTTCACCTGCAGCTATGGCAAGCATCCTCTGAGGTAGTGAGATCTGTTGGAAGTAGGAAGTTGGAAGCTCCAACAGACAAGAGTTCTTTGTCCCACCCTGGTCATTCCACAGATATATAAACCCATTTTCCTACTTCCAACAGACCTCACTACCTCTGAGGATGCTTGCCATAGATGCAGGCGAAACGTCAGGAGAAAATGCCTATAGAACATGCTTTTCAAGCATGAAGAGATACAGAGCTCATCACATGAGATAAACTACTTCCAGCCATCATGCATCATCCTCCATGGTTGAAAAGAGGCAGAAGTGTCCTGAAAGGAGGGAACTCTGGCAATCAACCTCATTGCATTGAGACATTTCCCCCTGGTAGGACACTTCAGCTTTTTTTCAAGCATGGAGAGGTACAGAGCTCATCACATGAGCTAAACTACTTCTGGCCATCACACACAGCCCTCTGTGGTTGGAAGAGGCAGAAGTGTCCTGAAAGGAGGGAACTCCAGCAATCAACCTCACCACATTGGGACATTTCCCCTTGGTAGGACACTTCAGCCTCTTTTCAAGCAAGGAGTGATACGGAGCTCATCACATGAGTTGAACTACTTCTGGCCATCACACACAGCCCTCTGTGGTTGAAAGAGGCAGAATAATAGAATCATAGAATCATAGAGTTGGAAGAGACCTCATGGGCCATCTAGTCCAACCCCATTCTGCCAAGAAGCAGGAATACTGCATTCAAATCATCCAGCCTCTGTTTAAAAGCTTCCAAAGAAGGAGCCTCCACCACATTCCAGGGCAGAGAGTTCCACTGCTGAATGGCTCTCACAGTCAGGAAGTTCTTCCTCACGTTCAGATAGAAACTCCTTTCTTGTCGTTTGAAGCCATTGCTCCCTTGCGTCCTAGTCTCCAGGGAAGCAGAAAACAAGCTTGCTCCCTCCTCCCTGTGGCTTCCTCTCACATATTTATACATGGCTATCATGTCTCCTCTCAGCCTTCTCTTCTTCAGGCTAAACATGCCCAGCTCCTTAAGCCGCTCCTCATAGGGCTTGTTCTCCAGACCCTTGATCATTTTAGTCGCCCTCCTCTGGACACATTCCAGCTGGTCAATATCTCTCTTTCAGAAGTGTCCTGAAAGTAGGGAACTCCAGCAATAAACCTCATCACATTGGGACATTTTCCCCTGGTAGGACACTTCAGCCTGTTTTCAAGCATGGAGAGATACGGAGCCAATCACACAAGTTAAACTACTTCTGACCATCGTGCATCACCCTCCATGGCTGAAAAGAGGCAAAGGTGTCCTGAAAGGAGGGAACTCCAACAATCGACCTCATCACATGGAGACATTTTCCCCCTGGGGGGACACTTCAGTCTCTTTTCAAGGATGGAGAGGTATGGAGCTCATCACATGAGTTAAATTACTTCTGACCATCATGCATAGTCCTCTGTGGTTGTCCTGGAAGGAGGGAACTCTGGCAATCAACCTCATCACATTGAGATATGTATAAGTATGTGAGAGGAAGTCATAGGGAGGAGGGAGCAAGCTTGTTTTCTGCTGCCTTGGAGGCTAGGACACCGAACAGTGGCTTCAAACTACACAAAAGGAGATTCCACCTGAACATTAGGAAGAACTTCTTCACTGTGAGAGCTGTTCAGCAGTGGAACTCTCTGCCCCAGAGTGTGGTGGAGACTCCTTCTTTGGAAGCTTTTAAACAGAGGCTGGATGTCCATCTGTTGGGGGTGTTTTGAATGCAATTTTCCTGCTTCTTGGCAGAATGGGGTTGGACTGGATGACTGAACTCTATGATTCTATAATTCTAAAAGAGATTCCACCAAAACATTAGCCAGTAAGCTGTAAGCAGGGGCGGCTCAACCCATTACGCAAAGTAAGCTATTGCAGTATAGTTGATTTTGCCCAGAGATGCTCTTGGGGGAAAATACACCTTGACATACACGAGTTGTAGTTACTGGGATGTATAGTTCACCTACAATCAAAGAGCATTCTGAACTCCACCAATGATGGAATTGAACCAAATATGGCACACAGAACTCCCACGACGAACAGAAAATATATATCAGTGATTGGTTGGGGGGTGTGTGTGTGCTAAAATGCTGTTTGCTTACCATTGAAAATTACCTAAGGCCGCCTCTGGCTGTAAGGAATTGTGGGAGTTGAAGTCCAAAACACCTGGAGGGCTGAAGTTTGCATCCATACCTGAAGTAGCAGGACTCAAGGCAGCTAAGTTTGCCAGCTTCTTTTCTCTTGGTGCCTAAACATGATTTCTAAACCCCCAAGAGAAGCGTGAAGTTATTGTAATGCTAGCAATTTGGAGGGCCGAAGGAAAATTCCATTTAGTTAGTACTAGCCATCCCCTGCCACGTGTTGCTGTGGCCCACATGGGGGTTGTGTGTGGGAGGTTTGGCCCAATTCTATTGCTGGTGGGATTCAGAATGCTCTGTGATTGTAGGTGAACTATAAATCCCAGCAACTACAACTCCTGAATGTCAAACCCTTCCAGTATTTTCTGTTGGTCTTGGAAGAACTGTGTGCCAAGTTTGGTTCCATTCCATCGTTGGTGGGGTTCAGAATGCTGAAGATGAACTATAAATCCCACAACTACAACTCCAGAATGTCAAACCCTTCCAGTATTTTCTGTTGGTCATGGGAGAACTGTGTGCCAAGTTTGATTCCATTCAATCGTTGGTGGGGTTCAAAATGCTCTTTGATTGTAGATGAACTATAAATCCCAGCAACTACAACTCCTGAATGTCAAACCCTTCCAGTATTTTCTGTTGGTCATGGGAGAACTGTGTGCCAAGTTTGGTTCCATTCCATCGTTGGTGGGGTTCAGAATGCTCTTTGATTGTAGATGAACTATAAATCCCAGCAACTACAACTCCTGAATGTCAAACCCTTCCAGTATTTTCTGTTGGTCATGGGAGAACTGTGTGCCAAGTTTGGTTCCATTCCATCGTTGGTGGGGTTCAGAATGCTCTTTGATTGTAGATGAACTATAAATCCCAGCAACTACAACTCCTGAATGTCAAACCCTTCCAGTATTTTCTGTTGGTCATGGGAGAACTGTGTGCCAAGTTTGGTTCCATTCCATCGTTGGTGGGGTTCAGAATGCTCTTTGATTGTAGATGAACTATAAATCCCAGCAACTACAACTCCTGAATGTCAAGATTCTATTTTCCTCAAACTCCACCAGTGTTCACATTTGGGCATATTGAGTATTCGTGTAGAGTTTGGTCCAGATCCATCATTGTTTGAGTCCACAGTGATCTCTGGATGTAGGTGAACTACAACTCCAAAACACAAGGTCAATGCTCATCAAACCCTTCCAGTATTTTCTATTGGTCATGGGAGAACTGTGTGCTAAGTTTGGCCCAATTCCATCATTGGTGGAGTTCAGAATGCTCTTTGATTGTAGGTAAACTATAAATCCCAGCAACGACAATTCCCAAATGACAAAATCAATTTTTTTTAGTGAAGGACATACATTGGGTTCTTAGGTGTCTTGTGTCCAAATTTGGTGTCAATTCCCACAGTGGTTTTTGAGTTCGGATGGTAGCACGAACTAACATTACATTTTTATTTATATAGATTGGGGGGGGGGGGGGGGTGTCACCATAGCCTTTTGCCCCTGTGAGTTTCCTTGGCATCTAAAGCTGGTGGCAACCTTTTATCAGAGGCATTAATGGTGGAAGGTTCCACAAGGCCAACGCTTCTTGTTCCATCCATGCGCCTCTTTCATGCCCTCCAAGCCTTTCCTGGCCGGGGTCCACATTCCCCAGCTGAGCCACAAAGACCGCTTGCAATTTCACGCGGCCCCTTCCTTGTCCAATCTTAGCCCGTCCCTTCTGTTATTTTCCTCTCTCTCTCTTTTGCAACGAGGAGCAGAGCGAAGAGGACAAATGGACCCGGGGCATGTCGCAAGGAAGGATCATGTGGAGGAGATGGCTCCAAACAGAGCGTCTCCGATTCCCCCACATTCCTTCCTGGCATGGATGGCCCTGGCAGTGCCTTGAACCAAGGGGTAAATAGCAGGGCAAAGGGAGCACTTTGCCACCCGCTATGAAGAATCTTGCCCCCTCCCAAGACATGGACCTTCGGTCCTCGGATTTCTAGCATTGCAGAGAGTGAGACGAAGAATGCATCTACGCTGTAGAATTCACATTGTTTGGTGTCACTTGAACTACCACATCACTGCTATAGAGAGTTGTAGTTCAACAATGTTTTAAGCTTTCTATCAAAGAGAGCAAACGACAACACCTGGGATTCCCTAGCATTGAGCCATGGCAGTTCATGGCTCCTTCTTTGGAAGCTTTTAAACAGAGGCTGGATGGCCATCTGTCAGGGGTGATTTGAATGCAATATTTCTGCATCTTGGCAGAATGGGGTTGGACTGGATGGCCCAGGAGGTCTCTTCCAACTCTTGTGATTCTAGGATTCTATGATTCTATGTGGTGCCAAACCCAATTAATCCTAACATGTAGATACATCCATGAAGCTATCTTTTGGAAAGGCTGTTCATTGCCTATTCTTGCAAGGCTAGGGGTTGGACTAGATGGCCTTTGTGGTCCCTTCCGACTCTAACATTCATCAATGAGCCTGGAACCCCAGATTTCGGCGGTAGCTAGAGGAGCTTTTCCACAGTTAAAGCTCATGTGTCAGCTGCACCCGTACCTTGGAAAGTCGTAGAATCACAGAATCGTAGAATCCTAGAGTTGGAAGAGACCTCATGGGCCATCCAGTCCAACCCCTTTCTGCCAAGAAGCAGGAATATTGCATTCAAAGCACCCCCGAAAGATGGCCATAGAATCATAGAATCAGAGAATCAGAGTTGGAAGAGACCTCATGGGCCATCCAGTCCAACTCCTTTCTTCTAAGAAGCAGGAATATTGCATTCAAAGCAGCCCCGAAAGATGGCCATAGAATCATATAATCATAGAATCAAAGAGTTGGAAGAGACCTCATGGGCCATCCAGTCCAACCCCTGTCAAGAAGCAGGAATATTGCATTCAAATCACCCCTGACAAATGGCCATCCAGCCTCTGCTTAAAAGCTTCTAAAGAAGGAGCCTCCACCGCACTCTGAGGCAGAGAGTTCCACTGCTGAACGGCTCTCACAGTCAGGAAGTTCTTCCTCATGTTCAGGTGGAATCTTCTTTCTTGTAGTTTGAAGCCATTGTTCTGCATCGTAGTCTCCAGGGAAGCAGAAGGGAAGCTTCCTCCCTCCTCTCTGTGGCTTCCTCTCACATATTTATACATGGCTATCATATTTCCTCTCAGCCTTCTCTTCTTCAGGCTAAACACGCCCAGCTCCTTAAGCCGCTCCTCATAGGGCTTGTTCTCCAGACCCTTGATCATTTTAGTTGCCCTCCTCTGGACACATTCCAGCTTGTCAATATCTCTCTTGAATTGTGTTGCCCAGAATTGGACACAATATTCCAGGTGTGGTCTAACCAAAGCGGAATAGAGCATGGGGAGCATGACTCCCCTAAATCTAGACACTATGCTCCTATTGAGGCAGACCAAAATCCCATTGGCTTTTTTTGCCGCCACATCACATTGTTGGCTCATGTTTAACTTGTTGTCCACGAGGACTCCAAGATCTTTTTCACACGTACTGCTCTCGAGCCATCTTTGGATGCATGTCTCTAAATGCTCATGATTTCAGGGCTAGAAGAATTGTTATTTGGAGGACAATTTCCTTGAACTCGCCCTCCTTCCCTGAAACTCTATCTCTCTGTCTCGACTGTATGAATCTATATTAAGGTAAAGGAATATTTGAAATGCTCTTGCAAACATCAAGTTTTTATTTGAACATATGTTTCCAGGTCTGTGGCACCTCAACCTATGACAAAATATAAGTAAGGTTGCTGTGAGTTTTTTGGGGGCTATATGGCCATGTTCCAGTAGCATTCTCTCCCATGGTTTCACCTGCATCTTTGGCTAGCATCCTTAAAAGATTGTTCAAAGGTCTGTTGGAAATGAGGCAAGTGGAGTGCATATATCCCTGTGGAATGATGTCCAGGGTGGGAGAAAAAACCCATTTTATGTTTGAAGCAAATGTGAATGTTGCCATTAGCCAACTTGAATAGCATTGAGTAGCTCTGAAGCTGCAAAGTCAGTCAGTGAAAGTATCTGCATAGAGATAGCTGCAACTGCAAGGGTACTCAATGCTAATCAAGCTTGATAATGGCAACATTCACAGAATCATAGACTCAAAGAGTTGGAAGAGACCTCATGGGCCATCCAGTCCAACCCCCTGCAAAGAAGCAGGAATATTGCATTCAAATCACCCCTGACAGATGGACATCCAGCCTCTGTTTCAAAGCTTCCAAAGAAGGAGCCTCCACCACACTCCGGGGCAGAGAGTTCCACTGCTGAACGCCTCCAGGCAACAACAGCCAACAAATAGCCTCATTGGATTGTTGTAGGTTTTTTCGGGCTATATGGCCATGTGCTAGAGGCATTCTCTCCTGACGTTTCACCTGCATCTATGGCAAGCATCGTCAGAGGTACCTCGCTACCTCTGAGGATGCTTACCATAGATGCAGGCGAAACGTCAGGAGAGAATATTTCTAGAACATGGCCATATAGCCCAAAAAAACCTAAAACAACCCAGTGATTCCGGACATGAAAGCCTTCAAAAATACCCTCATTGATAGAATTTGCAGCTAATTGATTTTCCTTCAAACAGACAAGAGTTCTTTCCCTCACCTTGGACATTTCACAGATTTACACCCCACTTGTCTAATTTCCAACAGACCTCTGAACAGACCTCTGAAAATACCAGATGCAGGTGAAACGTCAGTAGAGAATGCTGCTCGGATATGGCCATACAGCTTGAAAAACTCACAGTAACCCAGTGATTCCAGCCATGGGAGCTTTCAGCAACACATTAAAATATAATTCTTCCCTTTGCATATTATTCTTCCCTTGGCAGAATAAAAAAGAGATATTGACAAACTGGAATGTGTCCAGAGGAGAGTGACTAAAATGATCGAGAGTCTGGAGAACAAGCCCTATGAGGAGTGGCTTAAGGAGCTGGGCATGTTTAGCCTGAAGAAGAGAAGGCTGAGAAGAGATATGATGAGAGCCATGTATAAATATGTGAGAGGAAGCCACAGGGAGGAGGAGGGAGCAAGCTTCCTTTCTGCTTCCCTGGAGACTAGGACGCAATGGAACAATGGCTTCAAACTACAAGAGAGGAGATTCCATCTGAACACAAGGAAGAACTTCCTGACTGTGAGAGCTGTTCAGCAGTGGAACTCTCTGCCCCGGAGTGTGGTGGAGGCTCCTTCTTTGGAAGCTTTTAAACAGAGGCTGGATGGCCATCTGTCAGGGGTGATTTGAATGCAATATTCCTGCTTCTTGGTAGAAAAGTTTGTGTACATTGAACCACTAGAATGTAGTGACATCACTGCCTCAGTTCCCCATAACGACAGTTTTGGATACTGGAGTATTTTGGTTTTCCAGCTCAACCTTTATATGTCATATACTGTTAGGAGGGAACTCAAGGGCCATCAAGTCTAACTCACTTCTGGTGCAAGGAATGCATAAGCAAATAGAATCATAGAGTTGGAAGGGGACTCAAAAGGTCATCTAGCCCAACCCTTGACCCATGCAGGGATTCTCCATTCAGCATTCCTTCAAGTTACTTAAAGGATTTAGCTATGGTTGATGGACAAAATGTAGCCCAATTTCCATAGTAATCACGCCCAAACCCAGTTCTTGTGGTATGTGTGTGTGTGTATGTATATGTATACACACATATACACAGCCTCTGCATCTCCAGGCTTGGCATCTTTGCCCATGTTCAAAAGCAAGACGGCTAATTGCAATCCTAGAGTTGGAAGAGACCTGATGGGCCATCCAGTCCAACCCCATTCTGCCAAGAAGCAGGAAAGTTGCATTCAAAGCACCCCCCCCCCCCAACAGATGGCCATCCAGCCTCTGTTTAAATGCCTCCAAAGAAGGACCCTCCAGCACACTGGGGGCAGAGAGTTCCACTGCTGAACGGCTCTCACAGTCAGGAAGTTCTTCCTAATGTTCAGATGGAATCTCCTTTCTTATAATTGAAGCCATTGTTCCATTGCGTCCTAGTCTCCAGGGCAGCAGAAAGGAAGCTCGCTCCCTCCTCCCTATGACTTCTCCTCACATATGTATACATAGCCCTCAGCATGTCTCCTCTCAGCCTTCTCTTCTGCATGCTAAACACGTCCAGTTCTTTCAGCCACTCCTCATAGGGCTTGTTCTCCGGACCCGTGATCATTTTAGCCGCCCTCCTCTGTCAATATCTCTCTTCAATTGTAGTTTGTAAGAATGGAATAACGAATATTTGTAAGAACAAATATTTGTGAGACTATTGTTTGTAAGAATGGAACGAATGTAGTTTGTAAGAATGGAATGAAGATTTGCCCTTATTCATTCTCTGATTGAAAAATGGGTTTCCACAACAGTTGAGAAACATCACTGGGAAAAACAATAAAGCACTGACGACTTTGCATCAGTTTGCATATTCCAGCAACACATTTTTTTTTTCCGCAAAAGCCCTGAATTCTGTGCAGAAAATTGGTTTCTGTGCTAAAAGCTGCTTTTTTTGTGGTTTCAAGAGTTTCAACTTATGATCCCACTCTAAATAAATCCATTCGGTTAATGGAAATGTGTTACACTCACTAGTTAAATAACTTTGATCCATTGATTCAAAGGGTCTACTTTAAAAGCAATGCAACTCCTAGCATCCCTGTACCTGCTTACGTTCGTAAAGGCTGCTGGGAGTTATTGTCCGAAATTGCAAGTGTGACTGTTGCATTTAGCAAGCTTGAATTGTGTGAGTAGCCATGAATCTGCAAAGTCCATCACTGAGAATATCTGCATAGACTGCTGGTAGACAACAACATCCAAAGCAACATCCCAAAGGTAGACAACAACATCCCAAACAACAACATCCCAAAGGTAGACAACAACATCCCAAACAGCAACATCCCAAAGGTAGACAACAACATCCCAAACAGCAACATCCCAAAGGTAGACAACAACATCCCAAACAACAACATCCCAAAGGTAGACAACAACATCCCAAACAACAACATCCCAAAGGTAGACAACAACATCCCAAACAACAACATCCCAAAGGTAGACAACAACATCCCAAACAGCAACATCCCAAAGGTAGACAACAACATTCCAAACAACAACATCCCAAAGGTAGACAACAACATCCCAAACAACAACATCCTAAAGGTAGACAACAACATCCCAAACAGAGCATGTCCCCAGGAAACAAAAGCCAGGCTTCCTCTAAGCACATACCCTCACTGATTGTCTTTGCAGATTCATGACTGCTCGTACTATTGAAGCTTGCTAATTGCAATATTTGCTTTAGAATAATAGAATCCTAGAGTTGGAAGAGACCTCCTGGGCCATCCAGTCCAATCCCATTCTGCCAAGAAGTAGGAAAGTTGCATTCAAAGCACCCCCGACAGATGGCCATCCAGCCTCTGTTTAAAAGCCTGCAAAGAAAGAGACCCTGCCACACTCCGGGGCAGAGAGTTCCACTGCTGAACGGCTCTCACAGTCAGGAAGTTCTTCCTAATGTTCAGATGAAATCTCCTTTCTTGTAGTTTGAAGCCATTGTTCCACTTCCTAATCTCCAGGGAAGCAGAAAACAAGTTTGCGCCCTCCTCCCTATGACTTCTGCTCATGTATTTATTTATACATAGCCCTCATCATGTCTCCTCTCAGCCTTCTCTTCTGCATGCTAAACATGTCCAGTTCTTTGAGCCACTCCTCATAGGGATTGTTCTTCAGACCCTTAATCATTTTAGCCGCCCTCCTCTGGACACATTCCAGCTTGTCAATATCTCTCTTGAATAGTGGTGTCCAGAATTGGACACAATATTCCAGGTGTGGTCTAACCAAGGTAGAAGAGAGCATGGGGAGCATGACTTCCCTGGATCTTTAAACAGGCAAGGGTTCTTTCTCCCACACTGGACATTCCACAAGTATATATACACTCCACTTGCCTCATTTCCAACAGACCTCCGAGGATGCCATTAGGCACAGATGCAGGAGAAACGTCAGGAGAGAATGCTACTAGAATATAGCAATATAACCCAAAAAACAATCCAGTGGCTCCTTTACATCTGGCTAGCAACCGATTCAGGTGACCAAGACATCCAAGACTGGGAAATTGACTTTATCTGGACTTCAGTTCCCAAGATCCACGACTTAGAACAGCCACTGGATTCTGGGATTGTAATGGATCTATTCTAAGCTTTGAGTGGCCAAAGGAGATACTAGGCTCGGGCCAAAGACCCCTTTACATGTGGCAAGCAACTGATTCAGATGACTGAGACATCCAAAGCGGGGAAAGGGACGTTATCTGGACTCCAAATCCACAAGTCAGAATGGCCTCTGGATTCTCGGATTGCATTAGGTCAGAGTTTTTCAACCTGGGGGTCAGGACCCCTGGGGGGGGGGTCATGAAGGGGTGTCAGAGGGGTCTCCAAAGACCATCAGAAAACACACTATTTTCTGTTGGACATGGGGGTTCTGTGTGGGAAGTTTGAATGCATTCTTTCGTTGGTGGGGCTCAGAATGCTCTTTGATTGTAGGTGAACTATAAATCCTAGCAACTACAACTCCCAAATATCAAGGTCTATTTTTCGCAAATTCCACCAGTGTTCAGCTTTGGGTGTAACGAGTATTCATACCAAGTTTGGTCCAGATCCATCATTGTTTGAGTCCACGGTGCTCTCTGGATGTAGGTGAACTACAACTCCAAAACTCAAGGTGAATGCCCACCAAACCCTTCCAGTATTTTCTGTTGGTCATGGGAGTTTTGTGTGCCAAGTTTGGTTCGATTCCATTGTTGGTGGAGTTCAGAATGCTCTTGGATTGTAGGTGAACTATAAATCCTAGCAACTACAATCCCCAAATATCAAGGTCTATTTTTCCCAAACTCCACCAGTGTTCATCTTTGGGTGGATTGAGTATTTGTGCCAAGTTTGGTCCAGATCCATCATTATTTGAGTCTGTTGGTCATGGGAGTTTTGCGTGCCAAGTTTGGTTCAATTCCATTGTTGGTGGGGTTCAGAATGCTCTTGGATTGTAGATGAACTATAAATCCTAGCAACTACAACTCCCAAATGACAAGATCAATCCCTCGCAAAACCCCACCAGTATTCAAATTTGGGTGTATTGGATATTTGTGCCAAATTTGGTCCAGTGAATGAAAATACATCCTGCATATCAGATACTAACATAACAATTCACAATAGTAGCAAAATTACATTTGTGAAGTAGCAACAAAAATAATGTTATGGTTGGGGGTCACCACAACATGAGGAACTTAAGGGGTCGCGGCATTAGGAAGGTTGAGAAACACTGCATTAGGTCTATATTTGAAGCTTTGGAATGCATATTGGTGACCATAAGAGATTCCAAAATTGGTCCATGCCTCCTCCGTAACTCGTTCGGACTACCAAGACAGCCAAAATGTGGGAAAGGGTCTTTAGAATCATAGAATCAAAGAGTTGGAAGAGACCTCATGGGCCATCCAGTCCAACCCCCTGCCAAGAAGCAGGAATATTGCATTCAAATCACCCCTGACAGATGGCCATCCAGCCTCTGCTTAAAAGCTTCCAAAGAAGGAGCCTCCACCACACTCCGGGGCAGAGAGTTCCACTGCTGAACGGCTCTCACAGTCAGGAAGTTCTTCCTCATGTTCAGATGGAATCTCCTCTCTTGTAGTTTGAAGCCATTGTTCCCTTGCGTCCTAGTCTCCAAGAAAGCAGAAAAGAAGCTTGCTCCCTCCTCCTCCCTGTGGCTTCCTCTCACATATTTATACATGGCTATCATATCTCCTCTCAGCCTTCTCTTCTTCAGGCTAAACATGCCCAGTTCCTTAAGCCGCTCCTCATAGGGCTTGTTCTCCAGACCCTTGATCATTTTAGTCGCTCTCCTCTGGACACATTCCAGCTTTAGCTAGACTCCACTGGTCAAAATCTCCATTGCATGGCTTGATTATGGGACCTGTAGTCCTCCCAAAAATACTCTCCCTAGGAAACTGTTTTGCTTTGCTGGTAGGAGCCAAAACCTTTTCTTGTTTTCTGCCCCGGAAGGCATGGTTTTCTGCGACTTCCCCTGATATTTACAGAACACACAAAGCCACCAAGGCTGCCAAGGAGGAAAAAAGTGGAAGGATGCCTGCCTGCCACAAGTGGAACAATGACTAATTGGGGAGCCAAAAATAATATTCGACTCCGGAGAGTGTGAAGCAAGAGAAATATATATACGTTTCTTTCGACACACACAAGCAAATGCAGACATTACAACCCAACCCTGGACAGCTGCGGCCATCTGATAGCAGGAGAGATAGAATGACACACGGCGAGGAATGGAAGGAAAGAAGCCACAGAAGGACTCACCGCTGGAGGTAGGCTTCGGGGCAGCATTTCAAAGTGGGGTACGGGGCCGGTTCGAAACTCATGGCCCCTCTGGAGAGAAATGGAGATACGTCCCCTCTCCTCTGATATAGAGAGGTCCGCTGGCCAAACCACCAGGGTCAAGTGTCCTTTGGAGATGTGACTTTTTCCCCCCTCGAGGGCTCTTTTACACTTGCCAAAGGGAGGAGCCTTCAAGGGGTCTGGCCAATGGGGTCATCCCAATACAACCCCCTTCTCTGCAATGGCATGGCACATGTCACTCTCTCTGGGCCATGGAGCATCTTTGGCTAGAGCAGGGGTCCTCAAACCTTTTAAACAGAGGGCCAGGTCACTGTCGCTCAATGTTGGAAGGCTGGATTATAATTTGAAGAAAAAAATATGAATTAATTCCTATGCACACTGCACATATCTTATTTGTAGTGCAAAAAACCCTTAACACGACTATTTATTTATTTATTTATTTAGAGCTTTTATAACCTGGTCTTCCCGACCTCTGAGGAGGGACTCAGGCCGGCTAACAACAGAGAATCAATATACAAATAAACTAAAGCATAATAACATCATAGTACATTGCTTCCGCTGTCAGCCCTAGCTTCTGCCAACCTGTTGTTGTTGTTCATTCGTTCAGTCGTCTCCAACTCTTCGTGACCTCATGGACCAGCCTACGCCAGAGCTCCCTGTCGGCCGTTACCACCCCCAGCTCCCTCAAGGTCAGTCCAGTCACTTCAAGGATGCCATCCATCCACCTTGCCCTTGGTCGGCCCCTCTTCCTTTTGCCTTCCACTTTCCCCAGCATAATTGTCTTCTCTAGGCTTTCGAACTGCCAACCTAGCAGTTCGAAAACATGCAAATGTGAGTAGATCAATAGGTACCGCTCCGGCGGGAAGGTAACAGCGCTCCATGCAGTCATGCCGGCCACATGACCTTGGAGGTGTCTACAGACAACGCCGGCTCTTCGGCTTAGAAATGGAGATGAGCACCACACCCCAGAGTCAGACATGACTGGACTTAATGTCAGGGGACTACCTTTTGTACTACATTAATACATTAAAACACATTAAAATACAGATCAAGAATTACATAAAGCCAATTTGTCAAGGTAAATCACAAATTCATCACCATCCGCCTTGTGGTCAACAGTTACTGATTCGATCATCAATCTGAGAATGTGAAGTTCCAGAGCCAAGATTTTACCATCTTTCTGAAAGTCAGGAGGGAGGGGGCAGATCCGATCTCTATCGGGAGAGAGTTCCACAGCCGAGGGGCCACCACCGAGAAGGCCCTGTCTCTCGTCCCCACCAGATGCGATTGCGAAGGAGGTGGGACCGAGAGCAGGGCCCCTCTGGAAGATCTTAATAACCTTGATGGTTCATAGGGGAGAATCCGTTCGGACAGGTAAACTGGGCCGGAGTCGTTTAAGGCTTTATAGGTCAACACCAGCACTTTGAATTGTACTCGGAAGCCAATTGGAGTAGTATGGAGTAGTATGCTCCCTGTACCTCGCTCCTGTTAGTAATCTGGCTGCTGCACGTTGGACTAGTTGTAGCTTCTGGGCAGTCTTCAGAGGCAACCCCACATAGAGAGCGTTGCAGTAGTCTATATGGGATGTAACCAGAGTGTGGACCACCATGGCCAAGCCAGACTTCCCAATATAATATAATAATTAAAATACAATATAATAATTAAAATGAATAACAATTTTAACAAATACAAACTATTTAGTATTTCAATGGGAAGTATGGACCTGCTTTTGGCTGATGAAATAGGATCGTTGTTGTTGTGTGCATTCAAGTCATTTCAGACTTAAATTGGCCCTGAGCAAGCGCCGGGTAAATGACCTTGGAGGGCCGTATCCAGCCCTCGGGCCTTAGTTTCAGGACCCCTGGTCTAGAGTTTAGTCTCCTTCTTTACTTGCAACATCCAGGATGGGTTTGGAGAAAGTAAGGAGTGTCCTTTGGCAGAAGAAAGGTGGGGTTAAGATACAGGTGTTAGAATCCTAGAGTTGGAAGAGACCTCATGGGCCATCCAGTCCAAACTTACATGGATTGTAGCCTAAGTATTACATTATTTTCCCACATAATTACCATTCAGTTCAATACATTTTGTCATCCGTGGGACAAGATTTTAATGCCTGTGTCGTAGAAGTTTCTCTCCGCCTTTTTTCAGCCACTTTGATTTTCACCTAGTCGTCATCAGAAAAGTGTTTTCCACCCAGGTTTTTCTCTTTCTTCGATAGAGCTACAAGCTGGGTAGATGCGGGGAATGCCGTGGATGTAGTGTACCTGGATTTCAGGAAGGCCTTCTTTGACAAGGTCCCCCATGACCTTCTGGCAAGGAAACTAGTCCAATGTGGGCGAGGCAAAACTACGGTGAGGTGGATCTGGAATTGGTTAAGTGGACGAACACAGAGAGTGCTCACTAATGCTTCGTCTTCATCTTGGAAAGAAGTGACAAGTGGAGTGCCGCAGGGTTCCGTCCTGGGCCCGGTCCTGTTCAACATCTTTATTAATGACTTAGATGAAGGGCTGGAAGGCAGGATCATCAAGTTTGCAGACGACACCAAATTGGGAGGGAGAGCCAATAGTCCAGAGGACAGGAGCAGAATTCAAAACGATCTTGACAGATTAGAGAGATGGGCCAAAACTAACAAAATGAAGTTCAACAGTGACAAATGCAAGATACTCCACTTTGGCAGAAAAAATGAAACGCAAAGATACAGAATGGGTGACGCCTGGCTCGAGAGCAGTACGTGTGAAAAAGATCTTGGAGTCCTCGTGGACAACAAGTTAAACATGAGCCAACAATGTGATGTGGAGGCAAAAAAAGCCAATGGGATTTTGGCCTGCATCAAGAGGAGCCTAGTGTCCAGATCTAGGGAAGTAATGCTACCCCTCTATTCCTCTTTGGTTAGACCACACCTGGAATATTGTGTCCAATTCTGGGCACCACAATTCAAGAGAGATATTGACAAGCTGGAATGTGTCCAGAGGAAGAGGGAGACTAAAATGATCAAGGGTCTGGAGAACAATCCCTATGAGGAGTGGCTTAAGGAGCTGGGCATGTTTAGCCTGAAGAAGAGAAGGCTGAGAGGAGATATGATAGCCATGTATAAATATGTGAGAGGAAGCCACAGGGAGGAGGGAGCAAGCTTGTTTTCTGCTTCCTTGGAGACTCGGACGCAATGGAACAATGGCTTCAAACTGCAAGAGAGGAGATTCCATCTGAACATGAGGAAGAACTTCCTGACTGTAAGAGCCGTTCAGCAGTGGAACTCTCTGCCCCGGAGTGTGGTGGAGGCTCCTTCTTTGGAAGCTTTTAAGCAGAGGCTGGATGGTCATCTGTCAGGGGTGATTTGAATGCAATATTCCTGCTTCTTGGCAGAATGGGGTTGGACTGGATGGCCCATGAGGTCTCTTCCAACTCTTTGATTCTATGATTCTATGATTAGCATTTAAGTAATGTATTACAACATTAATTTCACCCTTGGAAGGAAACGGAATGAGGGTGCTCATCTCTAACCTTCACCACAATGGCTACTGACGACTGGCACTGCTCGTTCACTTCCACTGGCTTCCCGATGCACAGCAGTGATACCAACTTCCCCTGAGAAAATTTCCCACAAGAGCTGCGTGCCTTGCAATCTTATTTTCTAGATAACACTCGTAAAATCTAGATTACCTGCTTTGAACTGAATTATCTGGCAGTATAGACTCATATAATCCAATTCAAATCAGATAATGTGGATTATCTGAGTTAAGAATCTGGTTTATATGGCAATGTAGAAGAGACCTAGACCTCCCAATGGCTGGCATCAGGGTTCACCCCATGTCTTTGTATTTTGGAATAATTTTGACATTTTTAAACAAGACAATGGCAATAGAAAGAAAGCAAACATCACGCTAAATCTTCAGCATCTTACCGAACATGCTTAAACTCAAAGCTACAAACCTCACATTCATTGTCTGTTGATTTTTTTTTATCCTATTTCCCTTGGATCATGCAGTAGAGCCACACTTCCTCAACTTGGAATGACATTCCTCTCCCACAGCTGACATTTGCCGTTGTTGTTGTTGTTGTTGTTCTGGAATGCAAATAAACAAGATTCTCCCAATTTTATTTGAAGTTGGTCAACAATGTTTCCTTAAGCAGCATTGTCAAATTAACCATCACAGCTAATTCACAAATCTTCATCAGCCTTGCACTGGGATAACAGTTCCTTCCGTCTCTGCGCATAGATGATTCTCGCTGCAATGGTCCTTTGTTGTTGTTCATTCATTCAGTCGTCTCCAACTCTTCGTGACCTCATGGACCAGCCCACGCCAGAGCTCCCTGTTGGCCGTCACCACCCCCAGCTCCTTCAAGGTCAGTCCAGTCACTTCAAGGATGCCATCCATCCATCTTGCCCTTGGTCGGCCCCTCTTCCTTTTGCCTTCCACTTTCCCCAGCATCGTTGTCTTCTCTAGGCTTTGCTGTCTCCTCATGATGTGGCCAAAGGGCTTCAACTTTCCCTCTAGTCTCCTTCCCTCCAATGAGCAGTCGGGCTTTATTTCCTGGAGGATGGACTGGTTGGATCTTCTCGCAGTCCAAGGCACTCTCAGCACTTTCCTCTAAGACCACAGCTCAAAAGCATCTCTCTTCCTTCGCTCAGCCTTCCCTAAGGTCCAGCTCTCACATCCGTAGGTGACTACAGGGAATGCCATGGCTTTGACTAGGCAATGGATCTTTCCTGCCAGTCTGATGTCTCTACTCTTTACTATTTTATCGAGACTGGCCATTGCTCTCCTCCCAAGAAGGAAGCGTCTTCTGATTTCCTGGCCACAGTCTGCATCTGCAGTCATCTTTGCACCTAGAAATACAAAGTCTGTCATGGCCTCTACATTTTCTCCCTCTATTTCCCAGTTGTCAATCATTCTTGTTGCCATAATCTTGGTTTTTTTGATGTTTAGCTGCAACCCAGCTTTTGAGCTTTCTTCTTTCACCTTGATGAGAAGGCTCCTCAGCTCCTCCTCGCTTTCGGCCATCAGAGTGGTGTCATCTGCATATCTGAGGTGGTTAATGTTTCTTCCAGCCATTTTCACCCCAGCTTTGCATTCCTCAATCCCCGCACATCCTCGCATGATGCGTTCTGCATACAAGTTAAAAAGGTTGGGTGAGAGTCTGCAGCCTTGCCGGACGCCTTTCCCAATCTTGAACCAGTCTCCTGTTCCGTGGTCAGTTCTGACTGTTGCGACTTGGTCCTTGTACAGATTCCTCAGGAGAGAGGGAAGGTGGCAATGGTCCTATCTTATAGTAAATTACCATTCATGTTTTCTTTCTAGTTGATCACCAAGTGTTCCCAACAAATAAAACTCTGTTTACATTATGATTTTAACCTGAACGATGGAGATCCTCCATTTCACGCAAGTTTACTCAGTAGGGATACTACTGGAAACTTTGAGTGAAGGGATTTTTTTGCTTTCTCGCATTAGACCCGTTCAGCATTCTGATTATAAGCAAATATCAGCACTGGGGAAAATCCCACTGGTAGAAATGGATTTCACAGAGAAGAAGCTCTGGGACTGGCTTCCATGGCCTATTAGAGTCCATGCAGTAGTCTTTAAATGGGAGGTGATCAAACAGAAGACCACATTTGGCCACATTTGGTCACCTAGGACTCCTGGTCCTTTTAAGATTTATTTTGTGAAAAGTTGTGTCCACCCACACCCCATCCCAAAATATATCTGGGGAGTGTAGTTTACGTATAGTGTAAAGGTAAGTTGCTGCTGCTGCTACATCCTCTTCTTCATCCTCTTCTTTGTTGTTCTCCCTTTCTTCCACCTTGTCCTCTTTCTCCTCCTCTCTCCTTCATCTTCCACCTCTTCTTCATTAGCTGCTGCTGCTTCTCCTCCCTCCCCCCCCTCCTCCTCCTTCACCTCCTTCTTTGTTATCTTCTCCTTCTTTCTCCTTTTCTTCCACTTTGTCCTCCTCTTCCTCCTGTCTTTCTTCCTCCTCCTCTCCTCTTCCCCTTCATCTTCCACTTCTTCTTCATTAGCTGCTGCTGCTTCCCCTCCTCCTCCACTTTCTTCTTTATCTTTGCCTTCTTTCTCCTTTTCTGCCACCTTGTCCTCCTCTTCCTCCTATTCTTCTTCTTCCTCCTCTCCTATTTGCATCTTCCACCTTTTCTTCATTTGCTTTTCCTCCTCCTTCTCCTCCTCCTCCTCCTCCTCCTCCTCCTCCTCCTCCTCCTCCTCTTCCTTTTCTTCTTTGTCATTTTCCTCCTCTTGTTTATTTTCTTCCACCTTGTCTTTCTCCTCTTCCTCTTTGTCATTTTCCTCCTCTTGTTTATTTTCTTCCACCTTGTCTTCCTCCTCTTCATCTTCCCCTTTCTCTTTATCATTTTTCTCTTCTTTATTTTCTTCCACCTGGTCTTCCTTCTCCTCATCCTCTTCCCCTACTCCTTCATCTTTCACCTCTTCATTACTTTTCTACTCTTCCTCCTCCTCCTGCTCTTCTCCTCATGATATACATTCAACAATAGATAAAATAATATAAAATAAATCGAGGTTCAAGACATCCTAATTTTCAGTAATATTACAATGAAAAACATATTCTCCTAAATTTATTTATTTATTTACTATTCTTGTATACTGCTGTATCTCAAGCCCGAGGGCGACTCACAGCGGTTTCCAGACAGCGAACAACCAAGACAATAAAAACAGCAATAATTAATATACCATAACAGTTAAATTACACATTTCCATTACTAGCTAATAAACAAACATCAATACACAGTTATCACAAAACCCACCCCCGATCGCCTCATCATCCAAGCGTGATCCAAGTTCGACGTCCATTGTTCCGTTCCTATGTTCAAATTACCAGAATTGCACTGAATTACTCAAATGCCTGCACAAACATCCAGGTCTTCAACTTTCTACGGAATGTCATGAGAGATGGTGCCAGCCTAACATCTACAGGAAGGGCGTTCCACAGCCGAGGAGCCACCACCGAGAAGGCCCTATCCCTCGTCCCCGCCAACCGTGCTTGAGAGGCTGGCGGGATCGAGAGCAGGGCCTCCCCGGAAGATCTCAAAGTCCGGGTGGGTTCATAGGCCGAGATGCGGTCAGCTAGGTATCTTGGGCCGGAACCGTTTAGGGCTTTATAGGCCAATACCAACACCTTGAATTGGGCCCGGTAGCAAATCGGCAGCCAGTGGAGCTGGTGCAACAGGGGGGTTGTATGCTCCCTGCACTCCGCTCCTGTTAGAATCATGGCTGCCGCGCGTTGGACTAGTTGCAGCTTCCGGGCCGTCTTCAGGGGCAACCCCACCTAGAGAGCGTTGCAGTAGTCTAGGCGGGATGTGACAAGAGCGTGTACCACCGTGGCCAAATCAACATTAAAACCTAATTAAAGAATCAATCACATTAAAAACTGACTCTTTAAAAAGATGAGTGAAGTTAAAGTGATGTCGTTCTTACAGCCCTGTATGGGTAACAACCCGGGCTCCACCTGCCAAAGGAAGGACATCAGGAGTGGTCCGTTCAGGCTTCCTGTGGGAGAGGTTTCCAAAGGCCAGGGGAGCCACTGAGAAGGCCCTGTCTAAGTCTACACTGTCATATAATCTGGTTCAGAAAGTGGATTATATGACAGTGTAGATGGAGCCCCTGTCTTGCATCCCTACCAATGATACATGTAATGGTAGTGGCATTGAGAAGGACCTAACAGGTGGATCTGAAGGTTCAGGCAGGGTCATCTGCAGGGATCACTGTCTGTCCGATATCCTGGAAATAATCACATAGGGCAGTGGTTCTCAACCTTCCTAATGCTGCGACCCCTTAATACAGTTCCTCATGTTGTGGTGACCACCCCCCCCCCCCCCCTGTCAACCATAAAATTATTTTTGTTGCTACTTCATAACTGTAATGGTATGAATTGTAATGTAAATATCTTATATGCAGAATGTATTTTCATTCACTGGACCAAATTTGGCACAAATATCTGATACACCCAAATTTGAATACTGGTGGGGTGAGGGGATTGATTTTGTCATTTGGGAGTTGTTGTTGCTGGGATTTATAGTTCACCTACAATCAAATAACACTCAGAACTTCACCAATGATGAAATTGAACCAAACTTGGCAAACAGAACTACCACAACCAATAGAAAATACTGGAAGGGTTTGGTGGGCATTGACCTTGAGTTTTGGAGTTGTAGTTCACGTACATCCAGAGATCACTGTGGACTCAAACAATGATGGATCTGGACCAAACTTGGCATGAACCCTCAATATGCCCAAATGTGAACACTGGTGGAGTTTGGGAAAAACAGATCTTCACATTTGGGAATTGTAATTGCTGGGATTTATAGTTCACTTACAATCAAAGAGCAGTTTGAACCCCACCAACGATAGAATTTGGCCAAACTTTCCAAATAGAACCCCCATGACCAACTGAAAATACTGTGTTTTCTGATGGCATTTGGTGACCCCTCTGACACCCACTGGCAACCCCCAGGTTGAGAAACGCTGACATAGGGCTTTATAGGTCTTTTCTAGCACATTGAATTATGCCTGGAAATAAATGTTTTTTAAAAAAACCCAGAAGCTGCCATGGTGAAAGGAAGCACAAAGAAATGCTGCATGGGGAAAACAGTGAAATGGTGACAAGGTGCACAAAAAATGACTCATTTGCTGATGTTTTCTTCTCTCACTTCTGCAGTCACACATTCTCCCATTAACTTGGACCTAGACCAGTGGTTCTCAACCTGGGGGTCAGGACCCCTGGAGGGTCGCAAGAGGGTGTCAGAGGGGTCGCCAAAGACCATCACAGACAGTATTTTCTGTTGGTCATGGGAGTTCTGTGTGGGAAATTTGGCATAATTCTATCATTGGTGGGCTTCAGAATGCTCTTTGGTTGTAGGTGAACTATAAATCCCAGCAACTACAACTCCCAAATGTCAAGGTCTATTTTCCCTGAACTTCACCAGTGTTCACATTTGGGCATATTGAATATTTGTGCCAAGTTTGATCCAGATCCATCATTGTTTGAGTACACAGTGCTCTCTGGATATAGGCGAACTACAACTCCAAAAGTCAAGGTCATTGCCCACCAAACCCTTCCAGTATTTTCCGTTGGTCATTGGAGTTCTGTGTGCCAACTTTGGTCGAATTCCAGCGTTGGTAGAGTTCAGAATTCTCTTTGAATGTAGGTGAACTATAAATCCCAGCAACTACAACTCCCAAATGACAAAATCAATCCTCCCATCCCAATCCCACCAGTATTCAAATTTGGGCATATTGGGTATTTGTGCCAAATTTGGTCCAGTGAATGAGAATACATCCTGCATATCAGATATTTACATAATGATTCATAACAGTAGCAAAATTACAATTATGAAGTAGCAATGAAAATAATGTAATGGTTGGGGGTCTCCACAACATGAGGAACTGTATTAAGGGGTCTTGGCATTAGGAACGTTGAGAACCCCTGACCTAGACCAAAAGAAGAAAAAGAGAGAGAGAGAGAGAGCAATGTGTGTGTGTGTTTGGGCTTGCATGCATGTGTTTCCTTGGTCTCACAATTCACAGATGTTGAAGATTCGTCAGACGGGGGAGTGGGTGGTGGAGAATGTCAGGTTTTTAAATAGCTTCCTCCTGCCATTTGGGCGCAAAGAGAGGAGGAAATTGTATTCCGTGTGACGCGTCTTCCCAAGCAAAATTCCCCTTTGCCCCTCCCTTCATGCTTTTATATATTGGGGGGCAAGCCTATAGCTAAGTGGGAGGTTTAGAGGTTCAAACTACCCCCAAACATTTTCACGTAAAAAAAAATCTGGTTTACTCAGGAATTTTAACTGGTTAGATAAATCCCTATGTCAAGTCTATGAGAAGCAAAAATTAGAGTCCCTCCAGAAGTGCAAGAACTACCTCAACCAAATTTGGATTATTCACACCATCATTACCTACCTTTCTACCAATTTACATTGCAATAGCAGCAATAGCGGACATAGTAGAAGTGACAGTAGTGAAAGCTGCCAAAATGTGGTAGCCAGCAGGCAAAGCCTAAGGCACAGGACAGGAGGCGGGGGGGGGGGGGGGCAGTTGACCTGGATTGCAGGTGAAAACTGAGGAAACTGTGGTGTCTCTCACTGGTTCAGTGGTTCCCAACCTTTTTTTTTTTTTTTTACCAGGAACCACTTTGAACAGGGACCACATTGAGCAGGGACCACTTTAAGCAGGGACCACTTTGACCAGGGACCACTTGAGCAGGGACCACTTTGACGAGGAACCACTTTGATCAGGGACCACTTTGACCAGAGACCACTCAACCAAGGACCACTTTGACCAGGGACCACTTTGACCAGAAACCACTTTAATCATGGCCCACTTTGACCAGGGACCACCTTGATCAAGGACCATTTTGACCAGGGACCACCTTGACCAGGAACCACTTTGACCAGGGACTACTTTAACCAGGGACCACTTTGACCAGGGACCACTTTGACCAGGGACCACTTTGACCAGGGATCACTTAGAGCAGGCACCATTTTAACCAGGAACCATCTTGACCAGTGACCACTTTGACCAAGGTCCACTTTGACCAGGGACCACTTTGACCAGGGACCAGCTTGACCAGGGACCACCTTGTCCAGGGACCACTTTGACCAGGGACCACTTTAACCAGGGACCACTTGACGAGGAACCACTTTGACCAGGGACCACTTTGCTCAGGGACCATTCTCCAACATTAGTACCAATAAGGTTACAAATCAGTTTTCAGTCAACTTTAGATTTGGTTTGGTTATTAGAGGTGCTGATTCAGAAAATTGCATTGGATAGACCACATCAGCTATAATTTCTAATACAGAACATATGCCATCTAGTAGTTGCCTTCTGCTTGCCCACGGAAAACCATATTTAATAATCTAGAGCTGATGTGGTCTGTTCAATGCATTTTTCTGAATCAACACCCCAAATAATCCCTAAAACAGGCCTAAAAACAAAGACCAATGGTTGCATACAAACGCACCAAAAATTTAAAGGACATGTTGATTAGATCAGATCTCACTAAACCTACCATTAAAGGTCTACCTAGTCTTAAAGGACATATTTACTGTGGACACTGTGAATATTGCTCCCAATCCTTGAAGACTCAACAATTCACACACTCAACCATGAAGATTACTATACCCCTAAATGATTTTACTACCTGCTCTTTGAAAAATGCTATATATTGTATTTTATGTCCATGTGACCTTCTTTATATTGGAATGACAAGTAGATCTGTCAAGGTCAGAATTATGGAACATCGCTCACGCATAAAAAACAAACACATTTTCTGGAGAAAGGACATACATCTACCAGCTTCAAGTTTTGCATCATAGAAAAAATCCACACTAAGCCACATATGGATACTAAGAATTACCTTTTGCAAAGGGAAGCATTTTGGATTTTTAAGTTTAACACAGTGTTTCCTACCGGCCTTAACGATAGACTGGACCTCACTTTGACCTCACCTTGGGGTCCTTTTTCATTTAGCTCTCGATCAATGCTTCCTTCATTCTCTGAAACCACAAAGCTGGTTTAGGTTTACAGGCCTGTCCTCATGGAAAGGGCAAGAAGCGATGGAGTGGGCTTCACCTCTACACTGCCAAACCAGCTCTTGTTTTTGACCCAGTGTTGATCTCTTCTATTTTTATCTCAATTTTCCACAGAAAGCCATGCTTATGCCTCTCGACTCAGCCTCCCTTTCAGTTGGATCAGAGCTTGGAAAAGTTACTTTTTTGGGACTTGATCCCTCCACCCCTCCCCCATCAGTTAGTTTTGAAGCCATTGTCCCCATTGAGTTAACTTTACACATCGCTGGACTAGATAGCATTCAGAACTGCCTGGTTTGGGGAATATTTTTAACATTGAATATATTAAAATATCCATATCTTGCTCTTAAAAGCCCGTGCGGCATCATGGTTTGTGCATTGGGCTATGACCCTGGAGACCAGGGCTCAAGTTCCCACTCATCAAAAGACAGGTCACAGTCTCTCAGCCTCAGAGGAAGATAATTGAAAACATGAACAACACATTGTGCATCATGTATGCACATTCCATAAACTTTGTAGCAAAGACTATGAAACACTGTGCGCACTATGTCGCCTCATTATGGGACCACAGATATCTGGCTGTACATGATTTTGTTAGAAAGCATCCAACAAAAGAAAGAAAGAAAGAAAGAAAGAAAGAAAGAAAGAAAGGAGGGAGGGAAGAAAGAGAGAGAGAGAGAGAGAGAGAAGGAGAGAGAGAGAGAGAGAGAAAGAAAGAAAGAAAGAAAGAAAGAAAGAAAGAAAGACACTCCATTTTTGGAATATGATCCCCTGCAAGTCCAAATTCCTCTGGGAACCATAAATATAATGCCCAAGCCACCATTTTTGTAGCAAATGCCTCCCCACCCTCATTGTTTTTGACTTATGGCAATTCTTAGATGAAGCTATCATAGGATGTTTTGTAGCTAAGAGAGTGTGACTGGCCCAGTGGGTTTCCATGGCTAGGCAGGGATTCGGATCCCGATCTCCAGAGTCTTTGTTCAATGCTCAAACCACTTTGCCACGCTGATTCACATAGGCCGAGGTACTATATCGATTCATTATCAGTTGAAAGAAAACAGGATTTATTTTATTATTTATTTACATTATTTCTATCCCGCCCATTTCAGCCCGAAGGCGACTCAGGGCGGTATACACAGTCGGCATAATTCGATGCCGAAACAAAATACATACATTAATAAAGCAAAAACATTAAGTGCAAATTAAGCATAAACGACAGTGCATAATAAACAATTTTAAAAGAACTATGTCCTCTCGTTCAATCCTCATCCATTACATTGTCTTGGCCGTTCCTGGGTCTATTTCCAACTCTAGTTTGTCTGTTTATTCTGGGGTTCCGAATGCTTGCGCGAAGAGCCAGGTTTTTACTCTTTTTTGGAAAGTCAGGAGGGAGGGGGCTGATCTAATATCCCTAGGGAGGGAGTTCCACAGCCGAGGGGCCACCACAGAGAAGGCCCTGTCTCTCATGCCCGCCAGACATGCCCGCAAAGCAGGTGGGATCGAGAGCAGAGCCTCCCCAGACAATCTTAGGTTCCTGGGGGGTTTGTAGGAAGAGATGCTTTCAGATAGATAGGCTGGGCCGGAACCGTTTAGGGCTTTATAGGCTAAAGCCAGCACTTTGAATTGAGCCCGGTAGCAAATTGGCAACCAGTGGAGCTGATTCAACAGAGGAGTTGTGTGCTCCCTGAGCCCCGCTCCTGTTAGCAACCTGGCTGCCGCACGCTGGATCATTTGAAGCTTCCGGGCCATCTTCAAAGGCAACCCCACGTAGAGCGTGAGGATCTAGTGCCTTCCAAATGCACTGCAATTTCCATCATCCCATGATTTTTTTTCATGTTAGGAACAACTTGAGAAACTGCAAGTTCCTTCTGGTGTGAGAGAATTGGCTGTGTGCAAGAACGTTGCCCAGGGGATGTTGCCTGGATGTTTTATTATTACTTTTTACCATCCTTGTGGGAGGCTTCTCTCCTGTTTCCACATGGGGAGCTGGAGCTGACAGAGGGAGCTCTTTCCCCCAGGGGATTGCTTCTTGCCCTCCTTTAGGAAAACTGGAACTCCCAAGGACCAAAACACTGTAGATAACTCAAAATAGGTTTAATTTTTCACAAAGAGTTATCCCTTTAAGGCAATAAGCTGGAAGTTTCAAAGGGGGTAAAGGAAAATATACATTACAGTCTCTGGTTGTTTTGGGTCCAAGGAGTTTTGCAGCTGAGAAGCTTTTCCAGGTCCCTCTTTCTCAATGGCTGTGAATATTGGAATAATCACAACCCCAATTCCAATGGCCTATATTCTGAAGGCACAAAGCCTTCCTCTGGTGACAAAGAACTGGTTTGAAGGCGCTTGAGACTTCTCAACATCGTCCAGGTTGATCTGAACATGAAGCATAAGTCTCAAGGGTAAGAACCTCAGAATTGGTGCTGAGAGGTAACTTAATCAAGGGCTTTTAGAGCCAAGTCTCTCTCTCATGTCCATCTGATAGAAAGTTTGATGGTGGAATGAAAACGGAAACCCTGTCCTGCTCTCTAGGAAGAGGTGGGGGTCAAATAATTGAGCAGGAGGAGCAATTCAACTGGTTCAAACATCATTGATTGACAGCTATAAATAACCAATCAATCCAACTATACATTTACAGGGTAGAAAGGCAAAATCAGGCATGATACAACAGTTCAAATCCTGCAACTTACAGTTCTACATATAGGCGGCACCACTCACGCCGTCACATGCTCTCCCTGGATTCGTACTGCTGACCTCTTGGTCAGCAGTCCTGCCAGCATAAAGATTTAACCCATTGCACCACGGAGGGCTCCATGATAAGAATGACACTATTTTGCGCAACATAAAAGTCCTCAAAATTCCACAAAATGCCCTCAGAGTCACCCTCAATGGTTGGATTTTTTCTCCTCATTCTTTAAGTAAAATATTTGAGAAAAAATGTTATGTTCTCCTTTAAGACATGAAATGCAGCCAAAAAGTTGTCCATGGCCTGTTAGTCATGAATCATTGCATGCTGCAGGGTAATACATTTCAGACCTGTTACTGTGGGAGATTAAAAAATGTTAAATGGCCTGGAGAGACAGCTGCGTTGTGCCAATGGTCCATTAAGGATGGTGACATTCATTGGTTTTGAATGAGCGGGTGATTTAGTGACCCACTGAGAGGCCAGGCGGGAAGATGGGAGGCATCCAAGCCATTCATGTGGATCATGTATATGTATATTTATATAGGATCAGATCCATAAAATCAGCGAAATTGACCCACATCTTATGCAAGAATAAGTGGGAAACACCAATCACCATTTTCAGCTGTCTTTCACCTTTCCTTAATATATATTTGTCATCATAATATATATTTGTCATCATAATCTTTATTCATCTTAGCTGGAATACTGTTGAGGACTTGGAGTTTTGTAAATAGGCTTATTATGTGGGAATTGGAATTGTATAATTGTGTAATTTCTGTATCCACTAAAGAGCTGCTATTGAGTAGCAGAGACAAGAAAGTGCCCAATGCCCTCAGCACCAGAATTTTGCTTCATGGCAGCACGGAATCATAGAGTTGGAACAGACTACATTCCATTCCTGTTGTGCCATGAAGGAATGCAATATCCAAACCTTCCTGGCAGATGGCCATCCAGCCTCTGCTTAAAAACCTCCAGAGAAGGAGATTCGACTAGATTTACAGGAAGCAGCACAGTCCACTACCAAACAGCTCTTTACTGTCAAGGAGTTCTTCCCAATGTTTAGACTGGATCTCTTTTCTTACAGTTTGGATCCATTGCTCCATTGTGTCTTGGTCTCCGGAGCAGCAGAAAACAAGCCTGGGCCCTCTTCAATATGGCATCCTTTCAAATATTTGAATTTGGCTATCATATAATAGAATCAAAGAGTTGGAAGAGACCTCATGGGCCATCCAGTCCAACCCCATTCTGCCAAGAAGCAGGAATATTGCATTCAAATCACCCCTGACAGATGGCCATCCAGCCTCTGCTTAAAAGCTTCCAAAGAAGGAGCCTCCACCACACTCCGGGGCAGAGAGTTCCACTGCTGAACGGCTTTCACAGTCAGGAAGTTCTTCCTCATGTTCAGATGGAATCTCCTCTCTTGTAGTTTGAAGCCATTGTTCCATTGCATCCTAGTCTCCATGGAAGCAGTAAACAAGCTTGCTCCCTCATCTCTCCTCTCAATCTTCTCTTCTCTAAGCTAAACATCCCCAGCTCCCTCAGCCACTCCTCAGAAGGCCATTTGGCCATTTTGGTGGCTGTGCTGGCACAACTGTGCCAGAAGCTAAATTTTCTTTTTCTATGCATGGTTAGTTTGCACGTGTTTCTGTTAGCCAGGCATTTTGCAGTTAAGCAGCTTTCCCCAGGCTGCAGTCATAGGCTAGCAGCCTGCCTATCATCGTTGGGGCTTTTGGAACCGCCCTTTTCCCCGGGTTCAGGAGGGAAAAAGGGGACAGTTTGTTCAGTCTTACAGTTTGAAGCCCAACTACAGGACGTGTGAGTTTTTTCCTCCTGTAGAAAATCTTCGTTTCTTACAAGCTTGGCTGGGGAAAACAATTCTCACAGCTTTACTAAAAAATACAGCACAGCCCTTGTTGGGGTTAAAGAAACAGATCCACAGCATTCGTGGAAAAAATCCAAAGGACTCCAGCTGGAAAATCTTCAGAGTTTTAGCCGGTAAGATCTACTCGGGTACCCATAAAGCAAATTGGAACTGGGAGTAGGGCCCTGTGCAGAAGTCATTGATACTATGTATGTGTTTAACTGTTAGAGTATATATTTGTGTTTGTAACAGTAACTAAAACTAGAGTTATCTGGTTTGAATCCACAGTGAGCATAGCCAAGGAGACCAGGCAGGCTAGCTCAGGAGAGTGAGAAGTGGGCGGAGCCAAGCAGAAAAAAAGTTATGTGCATCTTTGGAAAAAGGGGCAGTGTGTGAGTGAGTGTGGAGGCTTGAAAAACCTGGGAGAGAGGTGTGTGTGAGTGAGTGTGGAGGCTTGAAAAGCCTGGGAGAGAGGTATGTGTGAGCAGCTGGAGGTTTTTCAGTCTAGAAGGGCTGAAGAGAAAAACCTGGCCAGTTTCTTTAGTCAAGGAAGACTAAAGGAAGCTTGTTAGGATCCCTAGTCAAGGAAGGACTAGAGATCAGAGATTTGATCAAGGAAAGATCAAATTGGAAGGCTATTCATAGTAGGAAACGTTGTTCACTAAAGAGCTTCACCTCAGTAAAAGTTAGCCACGAGCTGTATTATTTGGAAGAGTGGACTGTATTACAAACCAAGTGATATTCAAAGTTCTATAAGTTATTTAACAGCCTGCAACCATACGCTTTGTACACAATAAACCTGTTATCTTTTGTTCAAGACCGTCTCATCTCAATTAATCTGCGTCTGTAAAGCCAGATCGCATCGGTGGTACCTCAAATACCTCACGTTGGTGGCAGTTACCTTAATTTACAAGTAATAATTGGCCTCCTCTATAATATATTCTTATACACAATTGAGGCCTGAGATTAATTCCCTCCTTAATCATCCACACCTGTACAATTGGTTCACGCATAACTGTATAGGCCCCACGCCAGCTAAGCCTAAAAGACAGATTGCCCAGGGAGGGGTCAAAAGGATTTCTCTCATAGAAGAAAGAAACAGATCATGAAGCAAGTTGCCAGTCCAATGTTAAGAAATATTTGGTTGATTTGTTGAAGATCTAAGAAGTATTTGACTGATTTGTTGCACCAATAAAGAACTTTGTTAAACTTTCCAAGCTTCTAAAGACTTTGTATAGGGAAATTCATAGGGCCTCTCAGCCGAGGCACCCCGGCATCCTGCTGGACACATGAAGATCACGTCCTGTTAATAGACAATTGCTACAGGCCCAGCGTGTGACGGCACAATGGCATTTTTCTAATCGTCTTTCCTCTTGTCCATCTCCTTCTTGGTTTACTTTGATCAGAACAGGACTCAGTCTTATTCCAAGTGAGGTCTGACCAAAGCAGAAGAGATGCGGACTCTGACTTCTTTCAGTCTAGACACCATCTTCCTCTTGATGCAGCCTAGAACCATCTTGGTCTTTTTAGCTTCTGCATCACACTGTTGACCCATGTTCTGCTTGTGGTCTCCAAAGACTCCTAGATCCCTTTCCCATGGATGGTTTCCAAGCTAGGAGTCACTTATCCAATATCTGTGCATTTCATTTTTTATTGCCAAAGTGTAGTGCCATACCTGTTGAAATGCAAATTGTTAGCAAAAAGAGAGTGATGGCACGGAGAAAAACCCAAGAGGTTGTCTCCAGTGAGACCTTTGGTGTTGAATCTGGACTGGGCTTGAAAGCATTTGAATTTCGGGTGGAAAGACACTTTGTTAGACCATAAGGAAATGAGTCTCCCCACATCTCCTGCAATTTGTCATAAGGAAATGTGCACTTCACCTGGAGCATTTGCAAATTTATCCAGCTCATGGGTGTGTTTCTGGGAAATGATGAGCACATTGAACATGTTCTTTGTGTCACGATTAAAATATTTTCGATCACACCCTAAATCCAAGCATTGCAGGACTTTGTGTTACAGTGACGTCAGTTTAGACCAGTTTAAAATGTCCTAAATTTTAAAGCAATGCACAGACGGCTGTCTGAAATGTATGTTATTAGGAAAATGGGTGGAAATATTTAGCTGAAACGGATGCAAAGCTGCAATAATTCGCCAAGCTAAGCATGAGGGAAGTACACCAATACAGTCATATTTATAGAAAATTCAAAGTTGTAGAGTTCAAACTCCCCGTCCCGGCTTCCCTGTTGTTCCCTGCCATGATTGGGCGATGGGCTCCAGTGGTCCGTAGGAACCAATGGGGAGACCTCTGCCACCTGGTGGCGACAGCCAATCAGGAGAGATGGAGGCGGGATGTGGGAGCACAAAGGAATCTGGGAAAGGGGTAAACAAAGGAAATGCCATGCCATGCGGCCGGCGAGACAAAGGGGAAATCTCAAGCCAGCCTGATCTATTGTGCTTTGAGTGGAATGAATAATCAGAGCGAAGGCAAAAGGTTTTTCTAGGACCTTTTGTCCTTCAGGAGGAAATATTATTAAGATTTTTCCAAAGGGGCAAGCTGAGGGCTGGGCAATTCCTCCGAGGGCCACCAGCTGCCCAGGCTATTGTTCATGCAAAAGGAAGTTGTGGATAAAAAATCCTGGAATGTTTGGGGCTTTGTAGTCCCTTTGGTGGAGTTTCTTCATGTATATAGGGGAAACAAAGGTCAGAAGAAAAGGGGAAAGGCTTCTGCCACACAAAGAAATCAGAAAACACATTTCATATCTCTAAAGTTCATAAAAGGCAAGATTTCATAAGGTTTGTCCATGTGGGGGGAAAGAGTGTCCATAGGGGATGGCTAAAACGCAAGGGTGTTGCACAAAGGTCCTGGCAGGAGTTCTTGAGTGGCCCAAATGTACCTGGTGTCTCTGGAAACAATCTTTGCTCCCCGTCCTTGGAGAACTACAACTCCCGAGAGAGGCAGAGACCCCAAGGTCTGGCTATTCCCGAAGTTTCATGGGGTCCTCATTGTTGTTAAGGCCTTGGCAAATTGACCAAGATTTAACCCCTATTGTGCAGCCTGGTACCTTTGTCCTTTGCAGAACTATAAGTCACCATCCCTTGTTTGGGGGGGGGGAGCATGCTCGACGTCACTCTCAGGTGTTTGCAATCTCTTCTGCTGCTCCCCAAATATGCCAGTTGTGTTGTTGGCAAACATTGAAGTTGTCGACTATGGCAGAAAGTTTGGACCAAAAATTATTCAGACGTTCTCCCAACATCAGTGAGATATTGTAGCATCCATCTGGGTAATTGTGCTATTGTCATTCTGTCTGTAATTATGACAAATCTTATTAGTTCCACGGATTTGTGTGTATTGCGAACTGGCATTCTGGATGATCAATCACTTGGATTCTAGCCAAGGATCTAGGAATTGGAGAGATATTATCAGAGCATTTCGCCCGTTCCCAGAAGTGTCACATTAGAGAACTGGGCTGTTGCGATGCTATCGACAGGCATTTCATTTAGATGTTTGGATATTTTGGAAAGGCTCCCAGCGCACCGCTCAGCACAGTTGTTTTCTGCTTCCCAGGGCCTTCACCTCCATTTGCAGCTGTCAATATCATTTCATAAGCCATTGCCACTGCTGTTTACATTTCTATCCCATCTGTCTTCCAGTGTGCCATTGCTGTGTACCTTAAAGGAGCTTCCAATTTGTGATGACCATAAGGCAAAACTATAATGGGTTTTAGGAAGAATTTGTTGGGGAGGAGTTGGCTTTTCTTGAGGATGAGAAAGTGTGACTCTCCAGAGGCATTGGGTGAGTTTCCATTGCAGGATCGAGATTCCAGCCCTGATCTCCAAAATCATAATGAGCTCATTTTTCCCCCCCTTATGCACTCTTTGAAGGTGATATTCTGCTTTGGTTAGACCACACCTGGAATATTGTGTCCAGTTCTGGGCACCACAATTCAAGAGAGATATTGACAAGCTGGAATGTGTCCAGAGGAGGGCGACTAAAATGATCAAGGGTCTGGAGAACAAACCCTATGAGGAGCGGCTTACGGAACTGGGCATGTTTAGCCTGAAGAAGAGAAGGCTGAGAGGGGATATGATAGCCATGTATAAATATGTGAGAGGAAGCCACAGGGAGGAGGGAGCAAGCTTGTTTTCTGCTTCCTTGGAGTCTAGGACGCAATGGAACAATGGCTTCAAACTACAAGAGAGGAGATTCCATCTGAACATTAGGAAGAACTTCCTGACTGTGAGAGCCGTTCAGCAGTGGAACTCTCTGCCCCGGAGTGTGGTGGAGGCTCCTTCTTTGGAAGCTTTTAAGCAGAGGCTGGATGGCCATTTGTCAGGGGTGATTTGAATGCAATATTCCTGCTTCTTGGCAGAATGGGGTCGGACTGGATGGCCCATGAGGTCTCTTCCAACTCTTTGATTCTATGATTCCATGATTCTATGATATACGCATGGCTCTTTTTCTCCTTGTCTTCACAAACCTGTGAGATAGACCTAATTGAGAAGTGGTTGTCTGGATGAGGACGAACAAGCTGAAGATCAATTCTGAAGTCACAGGTCCACAGTCTGGGTGTCCTCCTGGACTCATCACTGATGCTTGAAGCTCAGGTGTCGGTGGTGGACCAGAGGGCCTTTGCACAATTAGAATCATAGAATCAATCATAGAATCATAGAATCAAAGAGTTGGAAGAGACCTCATGGGCCATCCAGTCCAACCCCCTGCCAAGAAGCAGGAATATTGCATTCAAATCACTCCTGACAAATGGCCATCCAGCCTCTGCTTAAAAGCTTCCAAAGAAGGAGCCTCCACCACACTCCGGGGCAGAGAGTTCCACTGCTGAACGGCCCTCACAGTCAGGAAGTTCTTCCTAATGTTCAGATGGAATCTCCTCTCTTGTAGTTTGAAAGACTCATGTGCCAACTGCGACCGTACCTCGTGAAGGCGGATCTGGCCAGGGTGGTCCATGCCTTAGTCACCTCCAGATTGGACTACTGTAATACACTCTACCCCGGTGGCGCAGTGGGTTAAAGCACTGAGCTGATGAGCTTGTTGATCGAAAGGTCGCAGGTTCGATTCCGGGGAGCGGCGTGAGCTTCTGCTGTCAGCCCTAGCTTCTGCCAACCTAGCAGTTCGAAAACATGCAAATGTGAGTAGATCAATAGGTACCGCTCCGGCGGGAAGGTAACGGCGCTCCATGCAGTCATGCCGGCCACATGACTTTGGAGGTGTCTACGGACAAGACTGGCTCTTCGGCTTAGAAATGGAGATAAGCACCACACCCCAGAGTCAGACATGACTGGACTTAATGTCAGGGGACTACCTTTACCTTTACCTTAATGCACTCTACGTGGGGCTGCCCTTGAAAATAGCCCGGAAATTTCAATTGGACCAACGGGCGGTGGCCAGGTTGTTAACTGGGGCTCCTTACAGGGAGCGGTCAACCCTCCTGTTTAAGGAGCTCCATTGGCTACCGTTCATTTTCCGGTCCCAATTCAAGATGCAGGTTCTTACCTACAAAGCCCTAAATGGTTTGGGACCCACCTACCTGCGTGACCGCATTTCTGTGTACGAACCCACACGATCTCTTCGTTCATCTGGAGAGGCCCTGCTCACGATCCCACCTGCATCGCAAGCGCGATTGGTGGGAACAAGGGACAGGGCCTTCTCGGTGGTGGCCCCACGACTCATCATCATCACAAAGCCTGGATAGCCATCTGTTGGTGATGCTTTGATTATGCTTTTCCTTCATGGCAGAATAAAGAGGGTTGAACTGGATGACCCCTGGCATTGCTGTTGTTATTAGCATTGTTGGTGTTGGTGTTGCAAAGCTTGGATAGCCATTTGTTGGTGATGCCTTGATTGTGCTTTTACTGCATGGCAGAAGGGGGTCTTCCACTGAAATAATTTTAAATTTATGTTGGTTTAAATTGTGTTTTTTAAAAAATATTTTATTGTTCTTTCTTTCTTTTCTTTTCTTTTCTTTTTGCACTACGAACAAGAAATTTGTAGTGTGCATAGGGATTTCTTCATGTTTTTTTCTCCAATTAGTTCACATAAACACTCTTAATCCATCTGCCACTGGCCTGCTCCATCTGTCATATTTTGAAATGTAATGTGGCACCTGTGTCCAAAGGTTTGCCCATGCCCCATATATATTCATTATATATAATATATAATATAAACATTTCTTGGAGCTCCACAATAAACTTGCTTCAAAAAGGGCTCTGCGGCTGAAAAGGTTTGAGCACCTCTACTCCAATGCAATGTTATGGTTAGCTTCTGATATCGAGCTGCTTTTAGGAGGATCTCCCAAGCCGAGGAGATCCCGAGGACCGCACCAAAGAGAGGCCTGGAACCTTGGTGAGGCCAGCGAAGCCAATTTCAGCAATAAAATATTTAAAATAATAAATCCTCACCAAAGCAGAAGAAGTTCAGCAACCGAGGTGTTTTATTAGCGATTCAGCTGCAATCGGATGCAATTGTAGGAATAATTCCACTACAAGCATACTGCTAGAGAATTTACAAGCATTTTTATAAAGAAAACACAGCAAAACCTTTTGAATTTCCTGCCCGCCCCTCTCCGCCCAGCTTTGCGCTGATTGGATGACAGCCCGAACAGCTGGGAGGAGGCTTTGCGGCCCGCCTCGCTCTGGGCCAATCAGCAGGTTCCTCCGCCTCTGGAGGGCCAATCAGCACACTTCTCTCGCTTCTGAAGATGGACGAATCAGAAGAGAGCAAGGCGGGACGACCGCGGACAATGGGGGAAATGATGGGATTACAGATAACCAGCCAGCTGGAATGTGAGGTTTGGTCTTGGCTGGCAAGGTGCAATCTTCATGAGAAAGGCTTTCCTGTCCTGTGTGGGTTTTGGGTAGAGAAAACAAACAGGATCAGGGCTGCGGACCTCAGGGGGGTCAACGCTGCCCCTTTGTAATTTCAATTATTTTTTCCATATCCTCATAGACTCCCTCATCTCGCCAGACATGCTCAGAGAGCGAGATAAAGAAATCATAAATGGCTATTGTTTCATGCAGATGAGTTAATCAAAAGATAAGTTTCGAGGGAGGCAGGGGTTCTGCCTCAGGCATTTCAACAGTCCTGAGTCACATTTCTTAGGGCAAAAGTCAGGGGGTAAGACAGGAGGACAAGCAATGTTTCATAGCAAGATACATACATTCAAATCATAAGCATTTCATAGCAACACAACCCCATCTTTGTCCCGCATCCCAAGTATGTTTAATAAGAGGATTAATTTTCATGAAGAAGCCTGAAGTCCAATGTTTTAAAAGGTCTTTGAGGAAAGTTCATGAGGGAGATAGTATGTACTGAAGTCCAAGACATGCAGGCAGAGAGTCCATGATCATTGGGAAGGCTGGCAGATGAAACCCCAGCTGTGCTGCAACTGATTCACACTTTGGTCACAGGGAAACTACAACTCTCACAAAAGGGCAGTCCCAAGATCCAGCCATTTCCCAAAAGCCTCGTGGGGTCCTTGTTGTTGTTAGTGCCTTGGCAATGGGACCCTTGTTGTGTAGTCTGGTGCCCTTGCCCTTTGCAGAACTATAAGTTACTATCCCTTACTTTGGGGGGGGGGGGGAGCTCGACATCATTCCATCAGAAGTTGACCATAAATTCAGGCTGGAAGACTGAGAAATGCCAGAGGGGTGTTATTAAGGTTTAAAAGATTAGTAACTTAATTATTCATGTTCCATAGGGGTCCTTTCTCCATAATGTTAATGGTGAGGGCTGACTGTATTCAGCAGGTGGGAGCATCTTGCAAGCAGCACCTAATTACGCGACATTATGCAAGCCTAAAGTGAGACCTCAGTCAATGTTACACATGGATTTACCTAATCAAGAAAGCTGGGACTGCCTTTCATTGCAAGACCTGTTGATGCCTGGTGTTTTGGAGATCTCTCATTCACAAGATTGCCATAGCTGACCTGATGGTTATGGTTATTAACAACACAGAAAACAAACCCAAAATCTCCATAGAATCCAAACTGACTGAGCGGAGGGTGCATCTACACTGTAGGATGAATGCAGTTTGCCTCCACATTTACTGCCAGAGCACAAATTGTGGAATTATGGGAGTTGCAGTTTTACAAGGCCTCCTCTGCCCGAAAGTGCAAACCCCAACTTTAAACAAGACCTGAGAAGGCCGTTAATGGCTACGACTCTTGGAATTCACGGTGGCTCTTGGAATTCAATATAATTGACAAGCTGGAATGTGTCCAGAGGAGAGCGACTAAACTGATCAAGGGTCTGGAGAACAAGCCCTATGAGGAGCGGCTTAAAGAGCTGGGCATGTTTAGCCCGAAGAAAAGAAGGCTGCAAGGAGACATGATAGCCATGTGAGGAGAAGTCATAGGGAGGAGGGAGCAAGCTTGTTTTCCGCTGCCCTGGAAACTAGGACATGGAACAATGGCTTCAAACTACAAGAGAGGAGATTCCATCTGAACATGAGGAAGAACTTCCTGACTGTGAGATCTGTTCAGCAGTGGAACTCTTTGCCCTGGAGTGTGGTAGAGCCTCCTTCTTTGGAAGCTTTGAAACAGAGGCTGGATGGCCATCTGTCAGGGGTGATTTGAATGCAATATTCCTGCTTCATGGCAGAATGGGGTTGGACTGGATGGCCCAAGAGGTCTCTTCCAATTCTGTGATTCTGTGATTCTACGATGCTATGTAAGTCACCATACGTCAAAGCAACCACACTTCCTCTTGCAAAATTCAGAAGTGGAGCAAGATTTCAGTCATTCCCACAAGAAAATATTCAGTGTGTGTATAGCAGCAAAATATCTATCTATCTATCTATCTATCTATCTATCTATCTATCCATCTATCTATCGCTGCTAGCATTAGCAGCAAAATATCCATATATATATCCATATATATATGGATATTTTGCTGCTAATGCTAGTGACCCAAAACAGAAGGGAGGGAAGCATTCCAGACAAACCAGGGCAGGGACTTTGTAGTCCTCCGGAGGGGCCCCAAGGTGGGAAATCGGATCTGGAATGCCGATTTTGCAATTAGATTTGAGCAATCTCAAATACTAATTTGCCCAGATCAGATCTCACCTCCTCCGTGAACTGACTTGGCAGCTTGTGGAAATGCCTGGTCTTTGGCCACATCCCAGGAGCAATGGAGATGGGAGGAACTGCGACAGAACAGAGGCCTACCTTGCAGGGTTGCTGTGCAGAATGTAAACAAAGTGTAGAGAGACTCCAAAAGGGAAATGGGATTTCATTTTACCCAGCACTGCATCTGAGGAAGTGGCTTTATGTTCCATTGCTAAAATAAAAATCAATTGGTATTTAAGGTGCTCCCAAATTTCTTGTGTCCGCCCCCCCCCCCCCCCGACCCCATCCTTTCCTCCCTTATATGGAGAGTTTTCCCAAAACGTGTTCAAAATTATTGAAAAGTAATAACCACATCTGGCTGTTTATGGAAACACCCCGTGGACACCTGTGCAGGTACAACTGTACTAGGAGCTCCAATTTTGTTTGCTTTGCATTGAATGTTTGTTGTAGTCCTAAGTTTCAGGGACTCTGCAGATAGGTGGCTTCTTTTGGCTGCAATCATAGGGCAAGCCACCTGTCAATTATCGTTAGGTTCCCTGGTCTCGCCCCCTTTTTGGGTTTTGGAGGGAATAGGAGCCATTTTGGATTCAGTCCACACAGAGAAGCCTTTCACACAGGACATAAAACCAAGAGCTCCTGTAGAAAGCTTCGTCTTCTACGGCTTGGCTGGGGTTATACAGCCCTACAGTTCCTTTGTTGAAGGATTTCAGTAGAGCCATCACGGAAACCTGAGTTCTTTTTCCCCTGAAGTCTACAAAACTCTGCTTGGTAAGGGTCACTCGCAGAAGCAAGAAGCAGTTGGTACCGTGTTCAGGGGCTCCACGCCAACAGAGGCAAAGACAGACTGCCCAGATTAGAAGTTAAGGATTTCCCCATTAGTTACAGTTATGAAGATAGTGCCTGTTCCCTGTGGACAAGATTGAGAGAGAGCCAATAGACTGTTAAGAAAGCCTTAAAGTACCTGTTTGTTTTCATTAATAAAGAACTTTGTTGAACCTTTAAGCAACCTAAAGACTCTGTTTTAAGGAAATTCAAAGGCCTTTAGTCTGAGGCAGCCCCGGCGTCCCGTTGGGCACACGGAATGTATGTCCTGTCTACAGTCTTCTGCACAGACCCAGCGTGCGACAGCACAACACCAAATTACTTCCTTCCAGGCTCATCCACATTGTGCTGCTATTCCACTTTAACAGCCATGGCAACATCCCGTTGAATATTGGGGTTTGTAATTTAACAGGGAATTTTAAAATACTGTTTATATTTAATTCTGCTTTAATGTTTGCATATTTATATATTACTAGCCATCCCCTGCCACCGTTGCTGTGGCCCAGTCTGTGTATTTTTTTTGTGTGTGTATATATATGTGTGTGTTTATACAAGTTGCAAGACCCAGAGGAAGAGCATCTGTGGTCTATCAGGACTGGTAGGAATTTCCCACTGGCCACCTGCTCTCAAAACGGCCGGGGGAAAACCAGAGCAGCTAACGTTATTTTTATTTAGATGGAGGTGCTTCTAGTTAAACAAATATGGACAAGATTTCCGATGAGATCAAGCCATCCCATAGTATTAGTAGCAACCACAACAATACTACAAGGGGCATTCATGAAAGATTTCCCCTGACACACACTTCTCCTACATTTTTAAGTAACTGTAAACACCTTAGGTTCTTGTGGGTTTTTTTCGGGCTATAGAGCCATGTTCTAGAGGCATTTCTCCTGACTTTTCGCCTGCATCTATGGCAAGCATCCTCAGAGGTTGTGAGGTCTGTTGGAACTAGGACAATGGGTTTATATATCTGTGGAATGGCTGGGGTGGGGCAAGGAGCTCTTCTCTGCTGGAGCTAGGTGTGAATGTTTCAACTGACCACCTTCATTAGCATTTGAAGGCCTGGCTGAGCCTGGGAAAAGCTTTTGTTGAGAGGTGTTAATCTGTGCCTGGTTGTTTCCTCTCTGTTGTTTTGCTGTTGTAATTTTAGAGTTTTTTAATACTGGTAGCCAGATTTTGTTCATTTTCATGGTCTCTTCCTTTCTGTTGAAATTGTCCACATGCTTCTTGTGGATCTCAATGGCTTCTCTGTGTAGTCTGACATGGTGGTTGTGAGAGTGGTCCAGCATTTCTGTGTTCTCATATAATATGCTGTGTCCAGGTTGGTTCATCAGGTGCTCTGCTATGGCTGACTTCTCTGGTTGAGTGAGTCTGCAGTGCCTTTCATGTTCCTTGATGCGTGTCTGGGCAATGCTGCTGCGTTTGGTGGTCCCCATGTAGACTTGTCCACAGCTGCATGGTATACGGTAGACTCCTGCAGAGGTGAGAGGATCCCTCTTGTCCTTTGCTGAACGGAGCATTTGTTGGATTTTCTTGGTGGGTCTGTAGATAGTTTGTATGTTGTGTTTCCTCATCAGCTTCCCTCTGCAGTCAATGGTTCCCTTGATGTATGGCAGGAACACTTTTCCTCTGGGTGGATCTTCGTCTTTACTCTCGTGGCTTGTTCTTGGTTGTCTTGCAGCTCTTCTGATGTCTGAGGTGGAGTATCCATTGGCCTGGAGAGCCCAGTTGAGGTGGTTCAGTTCATCTTGGAGGAGGTGGGCTTCGCAGATTCTTTTTGCACGGTCTGCCAAGGCTTTAATGGTGCTTCTTTTTTTACTTGGGTGATGGTTGGAGTTTTTATGTAGATAATTAGATATCTATCTGTGTGTGTGGGTTTTCTGTAGACGGTGTGGCCCAATTGTTGATCTGGTTTGCGGATGACTAGGACATCTAGAAAAGGCAGTCTTCCTTCCTTTTCTTTTTCCATGGTGAACTGGATGTTTGGGTGGATGCTGTTAAGATGGTCCAGGAACCTGTTGAGTTCTTCTTCTCCATGGCTCCAAATGGTGAAGGTGTCATCCACATATCTGAACCATATTGTGGGCTTTTTGGTTGCTGTCTCCAGGGCTTGGTCTTCAAAGTGTTCCATGTAGAAGTTAGCTATGACCGGGCTAAACACCTTGCTTCTAGAAGTCAACAGGTTGCTCCAAAAGCAACATTGAGGCTTCGGAAATCAGAGTCTCATAATCTGAAAAATGCTTTCCCTTCAAAAATAACTTCCTTGTTGGAAAGAGGTGGAAGACCAATGGTGCAAGGTTGGGTCAATAAGGGGGATGCGGTAGAATTTCCAAGCCACCAGAGCATGCTTCTTCCATTTGGGCAACAGGTGAGTTGTGAACTTGTGCATTGTCCTGTAGAAGGTGGACACTTTCGGTGAGCATGTCACATTGTCTCTTGCTTTGGATAGCCTTCTGTAATTTCTAGAGCAATGAAGCCTAGTATGGCCCTGTGATCATGGACCCTTTTGCTAGGAAATACATCAATCCTACTCCATGCTGGTCCCAAAATACTGTGAGCATGACCTTGTCTGCCAAGAGTTGAGCATGGGCCTTCTTTAGAGGCTTCCATTGCATCGACTGGACTTTAGTTTCAGGACTAGAATGATGGATTCAACTTTCATCCTGTGTGATCAGTCTATTGAAAAAGTCCTCCTGGTTTCCATGGCACATCATTGTCAAGAGAGTTTGAGAGCATTTGACTTGTTCCTGCTTCTGGAAAGGTGTGAGCAGCTGGGGGACCTAGCGAACGGATACCTTATGCATGTGAAGATGGCCTTGGGGGACTTTTTCCATGGACCCCACACTCACCTTGACATTTTGGACCAGCTGGTGGATGGTTGTTGTTGTTCATTCATTCATTCGTCTCCGACTCCTCGTGACCTCATGGACCAGCCCACGCCAGAGCTCCCTGTCGGCCGTCACTACCCTCAGCTCCTTCAAGGTCAGTCCAGTCACTTCAAGGATGCCGTCCATCCATCTTGCCCTTGGTCGGCCCCTCTTCCTTTTGCCTTCCACTTTCCCCAGCATCATTGTCTTCTCTAGGCTTTGCTGTCTCCTCATGATGTGGCCAAAGTATTTCAACTTTGTCTCTAGTATCCTTCCTTCCAGTGAGCAGCCGGGCTTTATTTCCTGGAGGATGGACTGGTTGGATCTTCTCGCAGTCCAAGGCACTCTCAGCACTTTCCTCCAGCACCACAGCTCAAAAGCATCGACCTTCCTTGGCTCAGCCTTTCCTAAGGTCCAGCTCTCACATCCGTAGGTGACTACAGGGAATACCATGGCTTTGACTAGGCAATGGATCTTTGTTGCCAGTCTGATGTCTCTACTCTTTACTATTTTATCGAGACTGGACATTGCTCTCCTCCCGAGAAGGAAGCGTCTTCTGATTCCTGGCCACAGTCTGCATCTGCAGTCATCTTTGCACCTAGAAATACAAAGTATGTCACGGCCTCCACGTTTTCTCCCTCTATTTCCCAGTTGTCAATCATTCTTGTTGCCATGATCTTGGTTTTTTTGATGTTTAGCTGCAACCTGGCTTTTGCGCTTTCTTCATTCACCTTGATTAGAAGGTTCCTCAGCTCCTCCTCGCTTTCGGCCATCAGAGTGGTGTCATCTGCATATCTGAGGTTGTTAATGTTTCTTCCAGCCATTTTCACCCCAGCTTTGCATTCCTCAAGCAAAGCTGGGGTGAAATTTGCTGGACATGGATGGTTACGTGGTGATTTTTCAAAATTGTGACATCCACTTGCTGGATGGTGTGTTTATCAATAGCAGAGTGGGGTCGCCCTGGAATTGGAGCTGTTTGCACCGAAGTCCGACCACATTGGAATCGGTGATGCCAGTTCTTGACTCAATCATATGATGGGGAATCCTCACCATAAACCTCTTCCATCTCATTGAATGTCTCTTTGGTGTGCAGCCTTCCAAGGAAAGGAACTTCAGGACTGCTCTGGATTCCACTGGGTCCATTCTCAAACCTCACACCCCTTCCGCACCTGTACAATTAAGACCTTCTCAGTTCTGAGTAGTAAATTGGCACATAACCTATAGAGACTTAGATCATTACACCTGTGCAGTTTCAGCCTCCTGTGATAAATAGAAGTGGGTGAGGGGAAATCTTTAATGAACTCCTCTCATAGATTTCTTCTTCTCCTCTTTTTCTGCATTTTTGGTACATCTTCATTGCTATGATACTTCATCTTGTTGACGGGAAGAGTCCCACCAGAGTGGAAATCATCTATCGGGCAGATGGCAAGCTATTTAACCTCAGTAGACTGAAAGCCAAAACCAAGGTTACAACAACATCTGTTATAGAACTCCAATACACTGATGATAACGTGGTCTGTGTGCATTCAGAAGAAGACCTACAAGCCACTGTAAACACCTTCGCAGAACCGTACAAGAAGCTTGGCCTGTCATTGAACATCAAGAAAACCAAAGTGCTCTTCCAGCAGTCACCACCCTCTTCAGTGCCAGAGATACAGCTTAATGGTGTAACATTGGAAAATGTTGACTATTTCCGCCCCAATGTTGACTCCACAAAAGTCACCATTGAGACTGAAATATGACACCGCCTAAGCTCTGTGAGTGCAGCTTTTTCCAAATGAAGCAGAGAGTGTTTGAGGACTGGGACATCCATAGGGATACCAAGGGGCTTGTTTAGAAAGCCATTGTCCTCCCAACCCTGCCATACACCTGCAAAACGTGGACTGTCTACACATGTCACATGCAACTCCTGGAACGATTCTATCAGCGCTGCCTCCGGAAAATCCTGCAAATCTCTTGGAAAGACAAGCAGACAAATGTCAGCATGCTGGAAGAAGCAAAGACCACCAGCATTGAAGCAATGGTCCTCCGAAATCAACTCCGCTGGAAGGGCCACGTTGTCTGGATGCCCAACCACCGTCTCCCAATGACGTTGTTGTACTCCGAACTCAAGAATGGAAAACGAAATGTTGATGGGCAGGAAAACCAACCTTAAAAACTGTGGCATAGACACCGAGAACTGGGAAGTCCTGGCCCTTGAGTGCTCCAGCTGGATGTCAGCTGTGACCAGCAGTGCTGTAGAATTTGAAGAGGTGCGAATGGAGGGCGAAAGAGAGAAACATGCCAAGAGGAAGGCGCATCAAGCCAACCCCGACCGAGACTGCCTTCCACATGGAAACCGATGCCCTCAGTGCGGGAGAAGATACAAGTCAAGAATAGGGCTCCACAGTCACCTACGGCCCCACCAGTACACTGATCTTGGAAGACTATCCTATTCGGACAACGAGGGATCACTTAAGTAAGGTACATCAGATAACCACTGTGGTTTGGCCTGTGTATAATACAGAATGAACATAAAAGACTATCTGGAAGACATATGTTTCCGTCTGCCTTTTCAATCTGTTCAAGCTCTTTGGGATGGGAAGCCTGTGACTCATTGGCTTGTCATAACCCTGTATTTAATGCAGCCATTAAATGCTGGGGATCTCTATGCTGGGGATTAGCTGGTGCCACTGTGGACTTAAACTATGTTTGCCGAAGTCAAAGGCAAAGAGACCCAGGATTGGTTCTTGAATGGGAAAGAGCTCTTGAGGAACAATAAAGGAGGGGAAATAAAGAACTTGATTCACCGATGACAAAACCCAGCACTTGCACACACCCCACGGGAAATGAAAGTGTAAGCAAATTCAAACTGGGATCCCAAACTGAAATGTTGCATTTTAACATGTGAAACTTGACATAATCTAAGTCAGGCATGGGCAAACTTTGGCCCTCTGGGTGTTTTGGACTTCAACTCCCACAATTCCTAACAGCCTACCGGCTGTTAGGAATTGTGGGAGTTGAAGTCCAAAACACCCAGAGGGCCAAGGTTTGCCCATGCCTGATCTAGCCCAATGGGGATGATGTTATAATAAGAGCACTGAATCCAATGGAATTCACATCCCAAAACATGGACTAAATCTCCCAGGGATGTCTCATGGTTTATAGGACCTGGAATCCCAAGCACTGGCTACACCTTCCAGAGGTGTCTCAGAGATTATGGGACGTCTAGCCAAAAGCAGAGGTTTGAGGGAATATGGGGCCTGCAGTTAAAACATGTCATGAAACTCCCTCTGGGATCAGAGGACTCATGGGACCTCCAGTCAAAAGCATTGGCTGAAGCTCCCAGAGGTTACTTAGACCTCTTCTACATTATCTGCTTCAAACTGGATTATATGGCAGTGTTTGTTGTTCATTCGTTCAGTCATCTCCGACTCTTCGTGACCTCATGGACCAGTCCACGCCAGAGCTCCCTGTCGGCCGTCACCACCCCCAGCTCCCTCAAGGTCAGTCCAGTCACTTCAAGGATGCCATCCATCCATCTTGCCCTTGGTCGGCCCCTCTTCCTTTTACCTTCCACTTTCCCCAGCATCATTGTCTTCTCTAGGCTTTGCTGTCTCCTAGACTCATATAATCCAGTCCAAAACAGATTATGTGGATGATCTGCATTTGATAATCTGGATTATATGGCATTCAAGAAGGGGCCTGAGAGGAAATGAGTTAATGCTCTCAGGGGTGTCTCAGGGATAATGGGACTTGCACTCCAAAATCCCACAATCCCTGAGATAGCTCTAGGAGTATCTCACCTAGAGGTATCTTGGAGATGATGGGACTCATAGTCCAAGATGGGCTAATACAGTCAGTGGTACTTCAGGGATGGTGGGACTTCTAGCCCAAGATGAGCTAAATGTCAGAGCTACACTGGGGACAATGAGGGTGTAGTCCAAGATGGACTAAATGCTAGATCTGTGCTGGGAATGATGGGACATGCAGTCCAAAGTGGACTAAATGTCATCACTACACTGGGGGTGATGGGATGTGTAGTCCAAAATGGGCTAAATGTCAGTGCCACACTGGGGGTGATGGGATGTGTAGTCCAAAATGAGCTAAATGTCAGTGCCACACTGGGGGTGATGGGATGTGTAGTTCAAACTGTGCTAAATGCCAGTGCTACACTGGATGATGGGATGTGTAGTCCAATATGGGTTAATCAACCAATGAAACACTGGGGATGATGGGACGTGTAGTCCAATATGGGTTAAACAACCAATGAAACACTGGGGATGATGGGACGTGTAGTCCAATATGGGTTAAACAACCAATGAAGCACTGGGGATGATGGGACATGTAGTCCAATATGGGTTAAACAACCAATGAAACACTGGGGATGATGGGATGTCTAGTCCAAGGTGGGCTAAAAGTCAGTGATACTCTGGGAGTAATAGGACTTGTGCTTCAAAATGGGCTGATACAGCCAGTAGTGCATAGGCAACTATGGGGTTTGTAGTCCAAGACTGGCTAAAAGTCCATGGTACACCATAGATGATGGGACTTGTAGTCAAATAGGAGCAAATACAGTCTGCTGTACATTGGGAATGATACTTGTAGTCCAAGATGGGCTCATAACATCAGTGGTAGACTCAGGGATGATGGGACTTGTAGTCCAAGGTGGACTACCAGTATCATAGGCTTTTCTGGGGCTATAGTTAGCTAACTGGAAGTCCAAAGCATCTTGATTCCACCTTGTGCAGAAAGATTGGGATAAAAAACGGCATTCGTCACCTGCAAAATAGATGGATCCCTGATGGATCAAAACACCTTCTTTTCCCCCAACGGTGTCCAGACAGAAGTTGGTCTCCTGGCTACTCATAAAAAGACGGCAAGTCTCCTGGTTTCCCATTTACATGCCTTGTTCATCCCCATTAAAGCCTTGCACCCACCCCATCATCCCTTCCTGGCCGCTGTTTTCTGGCTGGGAGCAAGTGGTTCATGCCAGCTGCAAATCCTGGACCCTGCAAAATTATAGATGCAATCTTCCCAGGGTTGAGCCAAGAAAGGAGATGCTAACCAGTGATTAATAATGGAAATAAAAAGAGAGAGAAAAGACAGTGAGTTTCCAGCAGAGGTATAATTAATGAGAGGAGGGCTTTCTCTTTCACGGCATACACACACACACACAAGATACACCAGCAAATCCCCGCAGACCGACTTCCTCGCACCACGCCCAGGAACACCCAGGCCTCGCCTTGCAAAAGTATTTCTCCTGTCATCATAGCCTGCGGCAAACACCTACACCCTCCAAGCCTCTCCAAGGCAAAGCCGAGTCTCCCAACACGGGGGGCAGGGGGAGTCACGACAGCAATGAAGGAAATCTATTTATTTGTCGTGTCAGGGCAACCACTCAAATTATATTACACTAGCTGTACCCTGTCACGCATTGCTGTGGCCTATAGTAAATCTATTCAAAGTAGAGGTAGATATCTGGAGTATTATGAAAGAGAGGTACCTACTAGGGCTGGGCGGTTTCGTTCGTTAATTTCGTAATTCGTTATTGATTCGTATTTAAATTAGCTTACGATCCGATATTGAGCCATGCAGGAGCAACTAAAAACCGAAACGAATTTTTCAATTTATTTCGTAATTGTTTCGTAATTGGTTCGAAATTGTTTCGTTATTATTTCCGTATGTCTGGTGCAAGTTTTATAGTTGTTGTTTGTTTGATTAGTGATAAAAAAATAAATTATCACACCAACAGTCAACAACAGAGGGAGAGGGAAGCTTCTCCCTCTGTTGTTGACTGTTGGTGTGATAAGTTCCCCCTGTCCCATTTGGAGGTTTCTTTAGCGTATTGCGCAATCGCGTCTGCCATTAACGAATCAATTCGAAATTTACAAAATTTCGTAAATAACGAAAAAAATTTAAAGAAAAATTCGGAATTCTTTTAAAAAACGAAACACAATGGACCCCCTAAAAACGAAACGAGTTTAGAAACAAATTTTTCTGTTGTTACCCAGGCCTAGTACCTACCTATTCCTTCCCCCTTTTTCTCCCCCTTTCTCTTCTTTCTTCCTTCTCTACCTCTTTCTTTCTTTCTTTCTTTCTTTCTTTCCTTCTTTCGCTCTTGGTTTCATCCTTCTCTCTTCCCTTCATTCCCTCCCTCTTTCTTCCTTTGCCTCCTTTCTTCCCTCCATGTTTCCTTCCTTCTTTCACTTTTTATTTTCTTTTCTCCTTCCTTCTTTACCTCTTTCCTGCCTTTCCTTCCTTTTATTTTTCTTTTCTTTCTACTTTCTCTTCTTCCTTCCTTCCTTCCTTCCTTCCTTCCTTCGGTACCTCTTTCTTTCCTGCGTTCCCTCCTTCCTTTCTTTCTCCCCATTGCTTACCAAACCCTTCTCGTGCTTTATGTTGGGTCTTGGGAGTCCTGTGTGTCACGTTTGGTTTAATTCCATCGTTGGTGGAGTTCAGAATGCTTTGATTATAGGTAAACTATAAATCCCAGCAGCAGGGGGGTGGGAGGAGGAGGAGTGCATGGGCGGGGCATCGGTGGGTGTGGGCGGGGCTTCGGTGGAGGGGGGTGGGAGGAGGAGGAGTGCATGGGCGGGGTGTCGGTGGGTGTGGGAGGGGCTTCGGCGGAGGGGGGAGGGAGGTTGGCCATGTGCGCGCACCGGGGACTTTGTGCCATTGCACATGCTCAGTTGTTTTGTCCTTTTGTGAGTGTGTTGTTGTGTTGTTTTTTATTTTGATTCAATTTGTTTGTACCTTGTGGGTTGAGGTATGTGCATGGGAATTTTGGTTAATTTTCGTTGGGGTTTTTTTTTAGTTTTGCTGTCCCGTTGGATGCCCCTTACAGATTTATATATATAGATTTCTAACAGAACAAAGCAAACAAACAAACAAAATACAGAATTTGTGAGTTTGGTAGTTGATTAAATGTCCTTTGACCAGTATCTGGCCACTTGGAGTGCTTCTGGTGTTTCTGCAAGAAGGTCCTCCATTGTGCATGTGGCGGGGCTCAGCTTGCATTGCAGCAGGTGGTCAGTGGTTGGCTCTTCTCCACACTCGCATGTCGAGGATTCCACTTTGTGGCCCCATTTCTGAAGGTTGGCTCTGCATCTCGTCGTGCCAGAGCGCAGTCTGTTCAGCGCCTTCCAAGTTGCCCAGTCCTCTGTGTGCCCAGGGGGGAGTCTCTCATTTGGTATCAGCCATTGGTTGAGGTGCTGGGTTTGAGCCTGCCACTTTTGGACTCTCGCTTGCTGAGGTGTTCCAGCGAGTGTCTCTGTAGATATTAGAAAACTATGTCTAGATTTAAGTCGTTGACGTGCTGGCTGATACCCAAACAAGGGATGGGCAGGAGACGCCCCGCCCATGCACTCCTCCTCCTCCTCCCACCCCCCTCCGTTGAAGCTGCTGGGATTTATAGTTTACCTATAATCAAAGCATTCTGAACTCCACCAACTCCACCAACCTTGGTCCTTTCACTCTTGGCTGCTACTTCCCGGCGGATGTCAGGTGGTGCAATACCGGCTAAGCAGTGTAATTTCTCCCGTGGTGTAGGGCGCAGACACCCTGTGATAATGCGGCATGTCTCATTAAGAGCCACATCCACTGTTTACGTGGTGAGATGTGTTCCACACCCGGCATGCATTCTCAGCAGCAGAGTAGTATAGCGCAAGGGCAGATGTCTTCACTGTGTCTGTTTGTGATCCCCAGGTTGTGCCAGTCAGCTTTCGTATGATATTGTTTCTAGTACCCACTTTTTGCTTGATGTTCAGGTAGTGCTTCTTGTAGGTCAGAGCATGGTCCAGAGTGACTCCCAGGTATTTGGGTGCGCTGCAATGCTCCATTGGGATTCCTTCCCAGGTGATCTTCAGAGCTTGGGATGCTTGTCTGTTCTTGAGAGGAAAGGCACATGTCTGTGTTTTAGATGGGTTGGGGATGTTGCATGCTATGCCCATTGGATTCTCAGATTTGAAGAGAAGCTGAGCTTTTTTTTTTTGTAAATGCAACTCTTTTGGACGGCATCTTCCAGAATTGGGAAGCATCCATGTGGGGCTAGAAGGGTACAATTCCTTTCCATGCCTTATGGAAATATATGAATCCAGCCTCTGTTTAAAGACTCCAATGTGTAGATTACACTAAATAACCCTTAAAGTCATAAGGGTTTTACTAAGGTTTTGGTTCCATAGCACTGAGCCATGGCAGTTAAGTGGTGTCGAGCTGTATTAATTCTACAGCGTTGGAAGTACCCTTGGACTCCAATAGATTTGTGAGCAGGAAGGAAAGAATTATCTTGTGCATTGGGGGGGGGGGGGGGAGACTGGTTGCCTTGGAAAATCATGCAGAGTAAGCATGAGGGGGTAAGGAAAGGTGGAGATCGCATGACACATCCCTGCTCCTTGGAGAGCAGCCACCACCGGCGCATGAGCGGAGGCTTTGGAGAACTGGATGACGGAGGGAGGGGATGGAATGGAGCTCTTTCCAGGGTCAACGGGTTGCTGCAATGATTCACAGCTCAGTGCTGTTTGCACATGGCACACCTAGATGCTTAAAACTGTCACAGGAGAAATAGGAAAATCTGGCACATGGGCCTCAGGTGGCCCTCAAGGTCATTTCTGTGAACCTCAGGATGCATTTCTTGCAAGAGGATAAATGGCTTATTTCTGGGGTTTAGTCATGTGTGTGTCAAAGGGCGCAACCACACTGTATGAATCATAGACTCAAAGAGTTGGAAGAGACGTCATGGGCCATCCAGTCCAACCCCATTCTGCCAAGAAGCAGGAATATTGCATTCAAATCACCCCTGACAAATGGCCATCCAGCCTCTGTTTAAAAGCTTCCAAAGAAGGAGCCTCCACCACACTCCGGGGCAGAGAGTTCCACTGCTGAACGGCTCTCACAGTCAGGAAGTTCTTCCTCATGTTCAGATGGAATCTCCTCTCTTGTAGTTTGAAGCCATTGTTCCATTGTGTCCTAGTCTCCAAGGAAACAGAAAACAAGCTTGCTCCCTCCTCCCTGTGGCTTCCTCTCACATATTTATACATGGCTATCATATCCCCTCTCAGCCTTCTCTTCTTCAGGCTAAACATGCCCAGTTCCCTAAGCCGCTCCTCATAGGGCTTGTTCTCCAGACCCTTGATCATTTTAGTCGCCTTCCTCTGGACACATTCCAGCTTGTCAATATCTCTCTTGAATTGTGGTGCCCAGAATTGGACACAATATTCCAGATGTGGTCTAACCAAAGCGGAATAGAGCATGGGGAGCATGACTTCTCTAGATCTAGACACTAGGCTCCTATTGATACAGGCCAAAATCCCATTGGCTTTTTTTGCCGCCACATCACATTGTTGGCTCATGTTTAACTTGTTGTCCACAAGGACTCTTTTTCACACATACAGCTCTCGAGCCAGGCCTCGTCCCCCATTCTGTATCTTTGCATTTCGTTTTTTCTGCCAAAGTGGAGTATCTTGCATTTGTCACTGTTGAACTTCATTTTGTTAGTTTTGGCCCATCTCTCTAAACTTTAGAGAGATGGGCCAAAACTAACAAAATGAAGTTCAACAGTGACAAATGCAAGATACTCCACTTTGGCAGAATGAGAATGAATGACGCATCTTTAACCACTAAGGTGCAATGTTAAGAATCCCTGGGAATTCTAAGTGGTTTTTAAAGCATGCATTTTAAACTTGTGTCGTTTGTTTTGTCTCTGTTTTGTGCATTTTAATATGTATTTTATAGAGATACATTTTCATATGTGTATTCGTGGTATTTTTACAATGTTTTTGTGTTTTAATAATTCTGTAACCCACCATGAGAAGAGGCAGATATGAAATAAGAAATAACATTATTATTATTATTATTACTATTATTATTTTACTGACACAAAAACACAGTATGTCATAGCAAACTATATATATATGTATATATGTATATGTATATGTATATGTATATGTATATGTATATGTATATGTATATGTATATGTATATGTATGTAATGTTAGTTTGTGGGATTAACAGAATTCAAAAACCACTGGACAAATTGACACCAAATTTGGACACCAGACACCTAACAACCCAATGTATGTCCTTCACTCAAAAATATTGATTTTGTCATTTGGGAGTTGTAGTTGCTGGGATTTATAGTTCACCTACAATCAAAGAGCATTCTGAACCCCACCAACGATGGAACTGAACCAAACTTGGCACACAGTTCTCCCATGACCAACAGAAAATACTGGAATGGTTTGGTGGGCATAGACCTTGACTTTTGGAGTTGTAGTTCACCTACATCCAGAGATCACTGTGGACTCAAACAATGACAGATCTGGACCAAACTCTACATGAATACTCAATATTCCCAAATGTGAACACTGGTGGAATTCGGGGAAAATAGAATCTTGACATTTGGGAATTGTAGTTGCTGGGATTTATAGTTCGCCTACAATCACAGAGCATTCTGAACCCCACTAACAATAGAATTGGGCCAAACCTTCCACACAGAACCCCCATATGGACCACAGCAATGCGTGGCAAGGACGGCTAGTGTGTGTGTGTGTGTGTGTGTTTGTGTGTGTGTGTATATATATATATATATATATGCTGGATTTCGTATGACAAAAATCACAAGTTGAACACTTCCCATGCATATAGGACTGTGTGATGTATTTTCGATGTATTTTCGAATGATGCTGGATTTCGTATGACAAAAATCACAAGTCGAACACTTCCCAAGCATATAAGACTGTGTGATGTATTTCCAAATGATGTGCACAGATCCAAATCAGGTGGCCTTTTGCAGCTGACAGATTGTGATTTTGTCAATGTTCATTGTTACCAAATTCTGGCTGAGATCTATTGGCATGACACCCAGTGTGCCCATTACCACTGGGACCATCTGGATTGGTTTAGGCCACCAGAGCCTTTGCAGTTCAACTTTGTAGTCCTGAGAATGGCTGAGTTTTGCCTCAATGCGATTGTCACCTGGAGTTCCAATGAATCATTTGGGCCACAGAGTTGTGCCTCTGTTTGTAGTCCGTCTGTGCGATTTTCTTGCAGCAGCTGAGGATATGGTCCATGGTTTCATCAGCTTCCTTGCACAGTCTGCAAGGAACATCATCATCATCATCATCATCATCATCATTACCATTATTATTAATAATATTTACTACTATGAGGCCTCTGCTTTCTTTGGTAGAGAAAGATAAAGCTCTTGTAAAACTAGAGCTCCCATGAGTCCATAGCAGTTAAAGCGATGCCAGACTTTATCAATTCAAATGTTTAGACACATCCCCAAACCTGGCTTTTTGAGCTAAAGCATAAACTAAGTAAAGATAATTCATAGGGTGGGGTGCAATGGGAGAGCCAGTTTTCCAAGGTCTCTGGTGTGGGGATTTATTACCAGTTGCTCACATCTTGTTAAGCACATAACTAAATGTACAACTAAATGCAGCCTGCAGTATGAATGTAGTTTGACACCACATTAACTGTTGTGGATCAATTACCTGGAATTGTGGGAGTTGTAGTTTGCAGGACTTCCACCTTCCCAACAAATTAAAGTTCCTAGGATTGCATAGCATCGAGTCATGGCAGCTAAAGTGATACCAAACTGCATTAATTCTGCAGTGTAGAATTACACTGCAAAATTCTGCAGAGACTCATGAAGCAGCCATGGGAAAATGGGATGTATAGTTCTTCTGGGTGGTTCTCCACCTCCACATGATTGCTAAAGCTCTTGATGCAAAGCAAGCACTGGGAACATCCATCTCCTGTGTGAGCTTTTGTTTCTTAAATCTTGCAAACAAGGAAACAGCCAGGGAGTAGGAAGATGGGACAATGGCTACTAGCCAGCCAGATTTGGCCATGCAGCAACACCGTATCCGAAGCTGCCAAAACTAAACAATTAAAGGATATACTCTATTAAAATATAATAGACAGAGAATAAAAGGAAGGGGAGTAGCATCATATGTGAAAGGCAAAATTCACTTGGCTAGAAATCCATTCAGGGGATTATGTACTCTCGCACGTTGGGCCTGTGCATAAGACTGTAGACAGGACATAAATTCCGTGTGCCCAACGGGACGCCGGGGCTGCCTCAGATTAAAGGCCTTTGGATTTCCTTAAAACAGAGTCTTTAGATTGCTTAAAGGTTCAACAAAATTCTTTATGAATGAAAACAAACAGGTACTTTAAGGCTTTCTTAACAGTCTATTGGCTCTCTCTCAATCTTGTCCACAGGGAACAGGCACTATCTTCTTAACTGTAACTAATGGGGAAATCCTTAACTTCTAATCTGGGCAGTCTGTCTTTGCCTCTGTTGGCGTGGAGCCCCTGCACCCGGTACCAACTACTTCTGGCTTCCATGAGAGATCCTTACCAAGCAGAGCTTTGTAGACTTCCAGGGGGAAAAGAATTCAGGTTTCCGTGATGGCTGACTGAAGTCCTTCAGCAAAGGAACTTTAGGGCTGTATAATCCCGGCCAAGCTGTGGGCTGTATATCTCCCCAGCCAAGCCATAGAAGACGAAGCTTTCTACAGGAGCTCTTGGTATTATGTCCTGTGTGAAAGGCTTCTCTGTGTGGACTGAACTCAAAATGTCTCCTATTCCCTCTAAAACCCAAAAAAGGGGACGGGACCAGGAAACCTAACTATAATTGACAGGTGGCTTGTCCTATGATTGCAGCCACCTATCTGCAGAGTCCCTGAAACTTAGGACTATAACAAACATTCAATGCAAAGCAAACAAAATTGGAGCTCCTGGTGCAGTTGTACCTGCACAGATTAGAATGGATCAGTGGAGAGGGAACGATCGATGAAGCTTTCAAAATGTTTGTAGCAAGTTTATACTACAGATATTGCTTATTTAGATACAAATCTCCAAGATGCAAAAAGTGGTCATTATGGGGAACTTGAATTATCCTCATATTTGCTGAGAGACTAAGGACACAGATGAGGAATGTAGTTTCATAGAATCATAGAATCCTAGAGTTGGAAGAGATCTCATGGGCCATCCAGTCCAACCCCATTCTGCCAAGAAGCAGGAATATTGCATTCAAATCACCCCTGACAGATGGCCATCCAGTCTCTGTTTAAAAACTTCCAAAGAAGGAGCCCCCACCACACTCCGGGGCAGAGAGTTCCACTGCTGAACGGCTCTCACAGTCAGGAAGTTCTTCCTCATGTTCAGATGGAATCTCCTTTCTTGTAGGTTGAAGTCATTGTTCCGTGTCCTAGTATCCAGTATGAAAGCAGAAAACAAGCTTGCTCCCTCCTCCCTGTGTACCAATTTAATTACTGTGGTTTCATGCTATGGAAACCTGGGAATTGTAGTTTTACAGGGTCTTTGGCCTTCTTTACCTAAGAGTGCTGGGGATTTATCGTGCTATAAATCCCTGGGCCCCACAACATTGAGCCATGACACTTATTAAAGTAGTGCCAAACTGCATTCGTTCTGCAGTGTAGATGCAGTCCTTGCCTGGGTTCAAGTTCACTTCTGATTCATGTCTCATTCCTGAGAGATTTTCAGCCAAAGCTAGATATTAAATAGTCAGCAAAACTTTCGTGAGAGAGAAAGATAGAACAAAAGAGAAAGGGAAGGGAATGGCCATTGCTGGGTGTCACCGGTATATTACTAATAACATATCAATGCACAACCTCTTGTGTTTTATTCTTTTTCATTTCGAATGATGTCTAGACTGCTATTCAATTTTTGTCAAAGAGAAGGACATGTCATAATGCTAAAAACAACAATCACTGTCAAATAAAAAAAAGACTTCAGGGCATTCCCTTCAACTGTCCTTTGCCCCTTCTACACGGCCATATAATCCAGATTATCAAATCAGATAATCCATAGGAGGTGGGCTTCGCAGATTCTTTTTGCACGGTCTGCCAAGGCTTTAATGGTGCTTCTTTTTGGCTTGGGTGATGGTTGGAGTTGTTATGTAGATCTCTATCTGTGTGTGTGCGTTTTCTGTAAACAGTGTGACCCAACCATCACCCGAGTCCACCTCCTCCAAGATGAACTGAGCCACCTAAACTGGGCTCTCCAGGCCAATGGAGACTCCACCTCAGACATCAGAAGAGCTGCAAGACCCAGAAGGAGAGTCAAGACACAGATCCACCCAGAGGAAAAGTGTTCTTGCCAGACATCAAGGGAACTACTGACCGCATAGAGAAGCTGATGAGGAAACACAACATACAAACTATCTATAGACCCACCAAGAAAATCCAACAAATGCTACGTTCAGCAAAGGACAAGAGAGATCCTCTCACTTCTGCAGGAGTCTACCGGCTATCGTGCAGCTGTGGACAGTGTCTACATAGGGACCACCAAACGCAGCAGCATTGCCCAAACACAAATCAAGGAACATGAAAGGCACTGCAGACTACTTCAACCAGAGAAGTCAGCATAGCAGCAAGCAAGAGTCCAAAAGTGGCAGGCTCAAACCCAGAACCTCAATCAATGGCTGATACCAAATGAGAGACTCCCCCCTGGGCACACAGAAAACTGGGCAACTTGGAAGGCGCTGAACAGAATGAGCTCTGGCACCACGAGATGCAGAGCCAACCTAAAGAAACAGGGCCACAAAGTGGAATCCACGACATGCGAGTGTGGAGAAGAGCAAACCACAGACCACCTGCTGCAATGCAACTGAGCCCTGCCACAAGCACAATGGAGGACCTTCTTGCGGCAACACCAGAGACACTCCAAGTGGCCAGATACTGGTCGAAGGACATTTCATAGAATCATAGAATCATAGAATCTAAGAGTTGGAAGAGACCTCATGGACCATCCAGTCCAACCCTCTGCCAAGAAGCAGGAACATCGCATTCAAATAACCCCTGACAGATGACCATCCAGCCTCTGTTTAAAAGCTTCCAAAGAAGGAGCCTCCACCACACTCTGGGGCAGAGTTCCACTGCTGAACGGCTCTCACAGTCAGGAAGTTCTTCCTCATGTTCAGATGGAATCTCCTCTCTTGTAGTTTGAAGCCATTATTCCATTGCGTCCTAGTCTCCAGGGAAGCAGAAAACAAGCTTGCTCCCTCCTCCTCCCTGTGGCTTCCTCTCACATATTTATACATGGCTATCATATCCCCTCTCAGCCTTCTCTTCTTCAGGCTAAACATGCCCAGCTCCTTAAGCCGTTCCTCATAGGGCTTGTTCTCCAGACCTTTTATCATTTTAGTCACTCTCCTCTGGACACATTCCAGCTTGTCAATATCTCTCTTCAATTGTGGGGCCCAGTGTAGTTAATCAACTACCAAGCTTGCAACCTTTGTGTTTTGTCTGTCTGTTTGTTTGTTTGTTTGCTTTGTGCTGTCGCACGCTGGGCCTGTGCATAAGACTGTAGACAGGACATAAATTCTGTGTGCCCAACGGGACACCGGGGCTGCCTCACATTAAAGGCCCTTGGATTCCCCCAAACAGAGTCTTTAGATTGCTTAAAGGTTACACAATGTTCTTTATTAATGAAAACAAACAGGTACTTTCAAGCTTTCTTAACAGTCTATTGGCTCTCTCTCTCAATCTTGTCCACAGGGAACAGGCACTATCTTCATAAACTGTATTTGAGCTAATAGGGAAATCCTTAACTTCTAATCTGGGCAGTCTGTCTTTGTCTCTGTTGGCATGGAGCCCCTACACCCGGTACCAACTGCTTCTGGCTTCCGTGAGTGACCCTTACCAAGCAGAGCTTTGTAGACTTCCAGGGGAAAAGGAGTTCAGGTTTCGGTGATGGCTGACTGAAGTCCCTCAGTGAAGGAGCTGTAAGGCTGTATGATCCTTGGCCAAGCTGTGGGCTGTACCCCGGCCAAGCTGTGGGCTGTATTTCTCCCCGGCCAAGCTGTAGAAGACGAAGCTTTCTGCAGGAGCTCTTGGTTTTATGTCCTGCATGGAAAGCTTCTCTGTGTGGAGTGAATCCAAACTGGCTCCTATTCCCTCCAAAACCCAAAAAGGGGGCGGGACCATGGAACCTAACTATAATTGACAGGTGGCTTGCCCTATGATGGCAGCCAAAAAAAGCCACCTATCTGCAGAGCCCCTGAAACTCAGGACTACAACAAACATTCAATGCAAAACAAACAAAATTGGAGCTCCTGGTACAGTTGTACCTGCACATGCTTTGTTTAAAATGTAATACAAATGTCTGGTTGCTCCTGACATGATAAATAAAGAGCCATAGCAGAGCACCTGATGAACCAACCTGGACACAATATATGATTGGGGAACACAGAAATGCTGGACCACTCTCACAACCACCATGTCAGACGACACAGAGAAGCCATTGAAATCCACAAGCATGTGGACAATTTCAACAGAAAGGAGGAAACCATGAAAATGAACACAATCTGGCTTCCAGTATTAAATATCCTCTGGAGACCCAAACTGGATAAAAACTAAACAGTGTCTACCAGCCACTATGTAAAATGAAATGTATAGTTGCCCCTCTGTATTCACAGATTCTTCATCCATGGATGCAACAGTTCTTTGCAGGCAACCATCAGGTTGGTAAAAAATGAGCCTGACACACCTGAGTTAGAGCATTCTCAGTAGGGAATGCCTTTGAGAAGCCATGCAGGGAAGGAGACCGCACCATCTCTCTGCGGACCGCACCATCTCTCGGGGGGGGGGGGGGGTGGCAAGGCGATGTCAGAGGGGTCACCAAAAACCATCAGAAAACACAGTATTTTCTCTTGGTCACGCAGGTTGTGTGTGGGAAGTTTGGCCCAATTCTGTAATTGATGGGATTCAAGGGGCTCTTTGATCATAGGTGGACTGTAAATCCCAGCAACGACAACTCCCAAATATCAAGGTCTATTTGCCCCAAACTCCAACAGTGTTCACATTTCAGCATATTGAGGATTCGTGCCAAGTTTGGTCCAGATCCATCATTGTTTGACTCCACAGTGCTTTCTGGGTGCAGGTGAACTACAACTTCCAAATGCAAGGTCAATGCCCACCAAACTCTTCTAGTGTTTTCTGTTGGTCATGGGAGTTCGGTGTGCCAAGGTTTGTTCAATTCCATCGTTGATGGAGTTCAGAATGCTCTTTGATTGTAGGTGAACTCTAAATCCCAGCAACTACAACTCCCAAATGACAAAATCAATATCTCCCAACCCCACCAGTATTCAAATTTGGACATATTGGGTATTTGTGCCAAGTGTGAATGAAAATACATCCTGCTTATTGGATATTTATGTTAGGATTCATAACACAAGCAAAATTGCAGTTATGATGTAGCAACGAAAATAATTTGATGGTTGGGGGTCACCATGACATGAGGAACTGTATCAAGGGGTCACGACATTAGGAAGGTTGAGAAACACTGCTCTAGGCAATTGGTTCATTCCCAAACCATTCCAATGTTCAACCAAAATCTACCTTTCTATTACTTCAGAACATGAGAGCCAGCCTGAGGAGAACAAACCTGCTCCCTCTACTCTGGAGCAGCCCTTGACGTATTTCACCCCAGCATATGATGATGGCGTAATATCCATCTACACTCACATATTTACGCATGTATTCACACCATTAATACTCCACCCTCTGTTGAACACAGACGTTGCACAACTTATGATGTGCCTGCCAGTGTGCTTGCTTCCTTGGGCAATGGGGAATAATACACAGGATTTCTGCAGTCCCTGCAAACCCAACGTCATCCTGAAGGCTCTGACAAAGACTTACTCACTGTCCAAGATGCACAACTGTTTTTGTAAGACTTGAAGTGGCAAAAGTTGGCTCACACAACTACAAATGGGATACAGACATTCCATTCCCCCAAACGTATCATTATAGGAGTAAGGGATGGTGGTGGTGGTATATTTTATTTATTTACTTTGTTTACATATGTACAATATATGAAGGTTGAATATATGAAGGTCAAACTACAAGAGAGGAGATTCCATCTGAACATGAGGAAGAACTTCCTGACTGTGAGAGCCGTTCAGCAGTGGAACTCTCTGCCCCGGAGTGTGGTGGAGGCTCCTTCTTTGGAAGCTTTTAAGCAGAGGCTGGATGGCCATCTGTCAGGGGAGATTTGAATGCAATATTCCTGCTTCTTGGCAGAATGGGGTTGGACTGGATGGCCCATGAGGTCTCTTCCAACTCTTTGATTCTATGATTCTATGATTCTATGAAAAGTAATGCCTCCACCTTCGTAACTCCTCAACAGATGGCAGTACTGGTATGCAGCAGGTACTGGCTTGTTCAGTAGACTCTCCTCTAGAGTTCCATTTTGGCAGGAAGCCTTAGTATTGAATGGTTGTGTTGTTAAAGTGCGAAGTATGGAACCCTGCACAGATGGTCAGTCAAGGCACCGGGATTGTGGCGCATTGAACGGTTGTAGAATCATAGAATCATAGAATCAAAGAGTTGGAAGAGATCTCATGGGCCATCCAGTCCAACCCCATTCTGCCAAGATGCAGGAATATTGCATTCAAATCACCCCCAACAGATGGCCATCCAGCCTCTGTTTAAAAGCTTCCAAAAAAAGGAGCCTCCACCACACTCCGGGGCAGAGAGTTCCACTGCTGAACGGCTCATGGTTGATGAATCTGGTTGTGTTGTTAAAGTGCAAAGTATGGGACCCTACACAGACGGTCGGTCAGTGCGACTTAAGCAATGTGCAGTCATTGAATTCTTGACAGCAGAAGGAGAGTCATCAGAGAATACAAGCTGTTTATGGTGATTGTGGTGATGTGAGTACTGTGCGTCATTGGGTGAGTAAGTTTAAAGATGTTGAGGTGGTAACATCTGACTTGCGTGACAAACCAAGAGTTGAACGTCCTGTGACAGCAACCACCAAGTCTCACAAGCAAAAGGTTGACAGATTGATTCAGGACGATCGTCGTATCATAGAATCATAGAATCCTAGAGTTGGAAGAGACCTCATGGGCCATCCAGTCCAACCCCCTGCCAAGAAGCAGGAATATTCCATTCAAATCACCCCTGACAGATGGCCATCCAGCCCCTGTTTAAAAGCTTCCAAAGAAGGAGCTTCCACCACACTCCGGGGCAGAGAGTTCCACTGCTGAACGGCTCTCACAGTCAGGAAGTTCTTCCTCATGTTCAGATGGAATCTCCTCTCTTGTAGTTTGAAGCCATTGTTCCATGTCCTAGTCTCCAAGGAAGCAGAAAACAAGCTTGCTCCTTCCTCCCTGTGGCTTCCTCTCACATATTTATACATGGCTATCACATCCCCTCTCAGCCTTCTCTTCTTCAGGCTAAACATGCCCAGCTCCTTAAGCTGCTCCTCATAGGGCTTGTTCTCCAGACCCCCGATCACTCAGAGATGAATTTCAAATATAATCTGCATTTCACTAGAATGTGTGGGTCACATTATTGCTTTGCTTGGCTATCGGAAGACCTGTGCATGATGGGTTGCGGAAACAGAGTGCTGACATCTACTGTTACAACTTCAAAAAACTTGTTCATTGTTGGCAGAAATGTATCCAATTGTCTGGTGATTATGTGGAAAAGTGAATGGTGGTACTTAAAGAGCACATTATAAGGATTATTTCTGCGTTTGAGTTATTAAAATATTCCCATCCAAACCCAAGTAACGAAGGTGGAGGCATTACTTTTCATTCAACTCTCGTAGAAACTCAGGGAGTCTCTATCGTCCTCTTTTCTCCAAGCCTCCAGAAGAGGTATAATATAGAAACACGCAGATTGGAAACACATAAGCAAAGAAGAAAAGGCTCTTTGAGGAAAACCTTGGAAGGGTTCAAAGGAAACGGAACGCCGTAGGAGGAGAGGTTTTCCTTAAGTGCTCAAGGATTGGGACCATTGGTTTTCCCAAGCAGCCTCTTGCTGCAATGCTTCCTCTTTGCTCTCCTTCCAAGCCTCGGAGGCCAGAGCCCTCGGAGCATGTTGCTGGAAGATCAAGGCTAATTTTTAATTAAACGCTTATGCGGCACATTGGGAAAATTGACCAGAGTTCTGACTCAGCAGCAGAACGCTCTCCCTTGTCAATAACATTAATATTGGTAAATGAACCTACTTGAAAGAGGTCTTTCTCATTGCCCAACCTTTTCCTTCATCATATGGGATAGTAGGAAGCACATGGGGCAATGTTCCATGTAAACTAAATGTGGCATCCAATATGGCCTTGTCTAGTATGATGAAAAAAAATGAGACCAAGAGTGCCTCTACAATAGGGTAAATAATGACCTGCTTCATGTCCTGGCTTTCGGTGGGGCCCCCGATCCATTTTGGGGTGCCTCTCGAAATTGGGAGGGCAGATATCTGTTTTTGCTCTGGGGTGCCGAAAGATCTGTTTTCTATCAATCCATTATGTGGCGAAGGGGCTCCCCAGGCTCCCCTTCCTGTTATTTTAGGCATTTAAGCTTCTACTCTAGAGGAGAGGTGCTCAGCTGCAGACAGGTGTGCTTTAAGGAGGCTTCTTACCTGGTTCTCTACTCTAGAGAAGGTGCTCATTTGCAGGCAGGTACACTTTAAGGAGGCTTCTTACCTGGTTCTCTACTCTAGAGGAGGTGCTCAGCTGCAGGCAGGTGTGCTTTAAGGAGACTTACCTGTTTCTCTACTCTAGAGGAGCTGCTCAGCTGCGGACTGGTACACTTTAAGGAGGCTTCTTACCTGTTTCTCTACTCTAGAGGAGGTACTCAGCTGCAGGCAGGTACACTTTAAGGAGGCTTCTTTCCTGTTTCTCTACTCTAGAGGAGGTGCTCAGCTGCGGGCAGGTACACTTTAAGGAGGCTTCTTACCTGGTTCTCTACTCTAGAGGAGGTGCTCAGCTGCAGGCAGGTACACTTTAAGGAGGCTTCTTTCCTGTTTCTCTACTCTAGAGGAGGTGCTCAGCTGCGGGCAGGTACACTTTAAGGAGGCTCCTTACCTGTTTCTCTACTCTAGAGGAGGCGCACAGCTGCAGGCAGGTACACTTTAAGGAGGCTCCTTACCGGTTTGTCTACTCTAGAGGAGGTACTCAGCTGCGGGCAGGTGTGCTTTAAGGAGGCTTCTTACTTGTTTCTCTAGTCTAGAGGAGGTGCTTAGCTGCAGGTACACTATAAGGAGGCTTCTTATCTGGTTATCTACTCTAGAGGAGGTGCTCAGCTGCAGCAGGCACACACACTTTTTCCAAGGCAAGGAGGCAAGTTTTGTTTCTCTACTCTAGAGGAGACGCTTGGCTGCAGGCTGGCGTACACACTTTCTGGGCCTCATGCCACACACACACACACACACACACACTTTCCAAGGCAAGGAGGCTGCTCACAAAAAGCAGGCGAGGAGCCAGGATCGGCTCCCACTTGCTTTGTGTTGAGCTTATTTTCGTTCCAGGAGGGGCCTTCCCATTACGTGCTCGTGAAGGTAACGAAAGTAACGAAAGAATGGATGAAACAAAGGAAAATAGTTCAGCACACAACCCTACTCTACACTGTAAAATAAATGCAGTTCAAGCCCACTTTAAAATATGGAACACTGTAAGTTATAGTTTGCAGTCTTTGATAGAGGAAGCCAAAGACTTTGTTCAACTATAGTTTCCAGAATTCCATGGCATTGAGAAATGGGATTTAAAATGGGATTAAACTGCATCAGTTTGACAGTGTAGGAGGCAACCATATTCAAAAGAGCAGGAAGTCCTGTATTTTGCTCCTGTTTTCCCCGTAATGTTTACTCTGGAGATCCATACACCTTTTGTTTATTGTTGACTATTTTCTGCCAGCGCCTGATACAATTGTACCTATTTTGCAGCAATGCACAACATTTCAAAGAATGTGTGTGAGATGTATTGTCGAAGGCTTTCACGGCTGGAATCACTGGGTTGTTGTAGGTTTTTCCGGGCTATATGACTACGTTCTAGAAGCATTTTCTCCTGACGTTTTGCCTGCATCTATGGCAAGCATCCTCAGAGGTAGTGAGGTCTGTTAGAACTAGGGAAAAGGGGTTTATAAACTTTATATATCTGTGGACTGACCAGGATGGGACAAAGGATGTGCCGTCGCGCCTGGGGGATATTATTCTCAATAAAGGAGGAATGGACGTGGCACCTTTCCCCCAAGGGATTACTTCTTGCCCTCCTTTAGGAAACTGGAACTCCCAAAAACCCAAAACGTTGTAAATAGCTCAAAATAAGTTTTATTTATCACAAAGTCATTTCTTCAAAGCAATGAGCTGGAAAACTTCAGAGGGGTGAAGGAAAATATATGTTACAGTCTTAATTAGTCCTGGGTCCAAGGGGTTTGAAGCTGAGAAGCCTCACCAAGTTTCCTCTTTCCTCAATGGCTGTGAATGCCGGAGCAAACCACAACCCCAGTTCAGATGGCCGATGGTTTGAAGATTCAGGATCTTCCTCTGGTGCCAAAAGAACCAGCTTGAAGGTGCTTGGGATCTCCTCAATGTTATCCAGGATGATCTGGACATAAAGCATGAGTCCCAAGGGTAAAAAACCTCAGAACTGGTGCTAAGAGGTAACTTAAATCAGGGTCCTTTAGAATCAAGTCTTTTACATACGTCCATGTGGTATGAACTCTGATGGCAGAATGAAAAGAAAAAAGGAAGCTCTCCCCTCCTGCAGGAAGAGGTGGAGCCAAACAGTACTGATTGACAGCTACAAGCAACCAATCCATACAACTATACATAAGCAGGGTAAAAAGGGGCAGGATTAAGCATGAAACAACAGTTTAAATCTTACAACTAACAGTTCTATACATAGGTGGCACCACTCGCGCCGTCTCAAAGGACTCTTGTCTGCTGGAGCTAGGTGTGAATGTTTTAACTGACCACCTTAATTTGCATTTGATGACTTGGCAGTGCCTGGGGGAATCTTTTGTTGAGAAGTGATTAGATGTGCCTGATTGTTTACTCTCTGTTGTTTTGCTCTTGTAATTTTAGAGTTTTTTAAATATTGGTAGCCAGATTTTGTTCATTTTCATGGTTTCCTCCTTTCTGTTGAAATTGTCCACGTGTTTCTTGTGGATTTCAATGGCTTCTGTGTAGTCTGACATGGTGGTTGTGAGAGTGGTCCAGCATTTCTGTGTTCTCATTTAAAACATTCACACCTAGCTCCAGCAGACAAGAGTCCTTTGTCCCACCCTGGTCATTCCACAGATATATAAACCCTTTTTTCCTAGTTCCAACAGACCTCACTACCTCTGAGGGTGCTTGCCGTAGATGCAGGCGAAACATCAGGAGAAAATGCCTCTAGAACATGGCCATATAGCCCGGAAAAACCTACAACAACCCAATGTGTGTGAGGTTATATATGCCACCCCATTTTTCAGCTCCTTTAAAGATGTTCCTGTTTCTCTCTGCTCCTCCTCTATTGTCTTGTCTTACTTCAGTTGCTGCAAACTTAATTCCGAGTGCAAAAGGGGTTTGTGCCCAAGGAACAGCAGAAGGAAATAGCGATTAAAGCAGTGTTTCTCACCCTGGGGGTCGGGACCCCTGAGGGGGTCACAAGGGAGTGTCAGAGGGGTCACTGAAGACCATCAGAAAACATAGTATTTTCTGTTGGTCATGGGGGTTCTGTGTGGGAAATTTGGCCCAATTCTATCTTTGGTGGGGTTCAGAATGCTCTTTGATTGTAGGTGAACTATAAATCCCAGCAACTACAACTCCCAAATGTCAAGGTCTATTTTCCCCCAAACTCCACCAGTGTTCACATTTGGGCATGTTGAGTGTCAGTGCCAAGTTTGGTCCAGATTCATCATTGTTTGAGTCCACAGTGCTGTGATGGCGCAAGTGGTGCCACCTATGTGTAAAACTGTTAGTTGCAAGATTTAAATTGTTGTATCATGCTTAATCCTTATCTATAGCTGTATGGATTGGTTACTTATAGCTGTCAATCAGTACTGTTTGGCTCCACCCCTTCCTGCAGGCGGGGAGACCTTCCTTTTCTTTTCATTCTGCCATCAGAGTTCCTACCATATGGACGTGAGTAAGAGACTTGACTCTAAAAGACCCTGATTTAAGTTACCTCTTAGCATCAACTGTGAGGTTTTTTACCCTTGGGACTCATGCTTTATGTCCAGACCATCCTGGATAACATTGAGGAGACCCAAGCGCCTTCAAACTGGTTCTTTTGGCATCAAAGGAAGATCCTGAGTCTTCAAAACATAGTCCATCTGAACTGGGGTTGTGGTTTGCTCCGGCATTCACAGCCATTGAGGAAAGAGGAAACTTGGTGAGGCTTCTCAGCTTCAAACCCCTTGGACCCAGGACTGATTGAGACTGGAACGTATGTTTTCCTTCACCCCTCTAAAGTTTTCCAGCTCATTGCTTTGAAGAAATGACTTTGTGATAAATAAAACTTATTTTGAGCTATTTACAGCGTTTTGGGTTTTTGGGAGTTCCAGTTTCCTATAGGAGGGCAAGAAGCAATCCCCTGGGGGAAAGACGCCACGTCCATCCCTCCTTTATTGAGAGTAATAGCCCCCAGGCGCGACGGCACAGTGCTCTCTAGATGTAGGTGAACTACAACTCCAAAACTCAAGGTCAATGTCCACCAAACCCTTCCAGTATTTTCTGTTGGACATTGGAGTTCTGTGAGCCAAGTGAGGTTCAATTCCATCGTCGGTGGGGTTCAGAATGCTCTTTGATTGTAGGTGAACTATAAATCCCAGCAACTACATCTCCTAAGGGAGAAAATCAACCTTCTCCCAACCCTACCAGCATTCAGATGTCGGCAGATTAGATATTTGTGCCAAATTTGGTCCAGTGAATGAAAATACATCCTGTATATCAAATATTTACATTACGATTCATAACAGGAGTAAAATTATAGTTAGGAAGTAGCAACAACAATAATGTTATGGTTGGGGGTCACCACAACATGAGGAACTGTATTAAAGGGTTGCGGCATCAGGAAAGTTGAGAACCACTGGGTAAAAGGATAATGTTCTTCCCTTCCCATAGGTTTGGGCTCACAAAATTGAAAACAATGCAGTTTGGAACCTACATCAGAGCCAAAATGCAAGAATATCCCTTCCCTCCCAGCCCAACAATGAGCCTGGAGCCAAGGGGTTGATCCATCTCAGGTTGAGCAAGGTCCCCCGCTTCATTTCCATGGGCTGGCTTTCAAGGTTTGTTTCCTCCAGAGAGATCTGAGCCTTTGGAGATGATTCACTGGAGGGATGGGAACGCTCGAGGATGTTGTAAGGAAGAGGCGGCCAAAAGGAAAGAAGAATGAGGTGGGGAACATGAACTGGGGTGAAGTTTACTGTAGGGCATTCTGCTGGAGCCTCAGAAGATAAACCCATGTTGCAAAACCGGCGTTCATGGGAGAGAGCGAAGAACATGTTGATCAACACTCCCAGGTTGCTTCCTTCTGAAAAGAAAACACGAGGAGGACACCTGATGTCTTCAGACTGGTCTGTTCCATAAGAGGACGCGTATACAGACCTGTGAAAATGTAACACATTCTCATCTTCTGTTTTGGAGAAAGCATTACCAGGATGACAACTGGAGAATGCTCCTGTATCTTTGATGATTGCTTGGAAGGGAAAGTTGCATGTCCCATTAGCAGGTAAAGAGAAACACTGATTGAAATTACTTCTTCCAGAATCAACAAACCCTAGAGTTAGAAGAGAACCTGGAACCATCCAGTCTGACTCACTTCTGCCAGACCAGAATCCATTTGTTGTTGTTCATTCGTTCAGTCGTCTCCGACTCTTCGTGACCTCATGGACCAGCCCACGCCAGAGCTCCCTGTCGGCCGTCACCACCCCCAGCTCCCTCAAGGTCAGTCCAGTCCCTTCAAGGATGCCATCCATCCATCTTGCCCTTGGTCGGCCCCTCTTCCTTTTGCCTTCCACTTTCCCCAGCATCATTTCCTTCTCTAGGCTTTCCTGTCTCCTCATGATGTGGCCAAAGGACTTCAGCTTTGTCTCTAGTACCTTTCCCTCCAGTGAGCAGTCGGGCTTTATTTCCTGGAGGATGGACTGGTTGGATCTTCTCGCAGTCCAAGGCACTCTCAGGACTTTCCTCCAACACCACAGCTCAAAAGCGTCTCTCTTCCTTCGCTCAGCCTTCCCTAAGGCCCAGCTCTCACATCCGTAGGTGACTACAGGGAAGACCATGGCTTTGACTAGGCAATGGATCTTTGTTGCCAGTGTGATGTCTCTACTCTTCACTATTTACTATTTACTCTTTACTATTTACTATTTACAAGAATCCATAACGCTATTCAATTGTCAAAGGCTTTCATGGCTGCAATCAGTGGGCTGTTGTGTGATTTCTGAGCTGTATGCCTTTGTTCCAGGAGCCTTTTCTCCTGAGGATTCGGAGAATCCTCTGAAGATGCCAGCTGCAGATGCAGTGAAACATCAGGAGAATATGCTGCTTGAACATAACCATATAGCCTGGAAACCACGCAACACCCCACATCCCAAAATTGCACTTCTTGTCATTTGTCATATAGAGCTTATTGTTCAAAGTAACCCCAGTTATGGTCATTGGTTGAGTTAGAATCATAGAATCAAAGAGTTGGAAGAGACCTCATGGGCCATCCAGTCCAACCCCATTCTGCCAAGAAGCAGGAAAATTGCATTCAAATCACCCCTGACAGATGGCCATCCAGCCTCTGTTTAAAAGCTTCCAAAGAAGGAGCCTCCACCACACTCCGGGGCAGAGAGTTCCACTGCTGAACGGCTCTCACAGTCAGGAAGTTCTTCCTCATGTTCAGATGGAATCTCCTCTCTTGTAGTTTGAAGCCATTGTTCCATGTCCTAGTCTACAAGGAAGCAGAGAACAAGCTTGCTCCCTCCTCCCTGTGGCTTCCTCTCACATATTTATACATGGCTATCATATCTCCTCTCAGCCTTCTCTTCTTCAGGCTAAACATGCCCAGTTCCCTAAGCTGCTCCTCATAGGGCTTGTTCTCCAGACCCTTGATCTTGGAGTCCTCGTGGGCAACAAGTTAAACATGAGCCAGGAATGTGATGTGGCGGCAAAAAAGCCAATGGGATTTTGGCCTGCATCAAGAGGAGCATAGTGTCTAGATCTAGGGAAGTAATGCTCCCTATGCTGTATTCTGCCTTGGTTAGACCACACCTGGAATATTGTGTCCAATTCTGGGCACCACAATTGAAGAGAGATATTGACAAGCTGGAATGTGTCCAGAGGAGGGCGACTAAAATGATCAAGGGTCTGGAGAACAAGCCCTATGAGGAGCGGCTTAAGGAGCTGGGCATGTTTAACCTGAAGAAGAGAAGGCTGAGAGGAGGTTCACAGCTTTGGAGTTCTCCTGGACTCATTGCTGAGCCTGGAACCCCAGGTTTCAGCGGTGACTAGGGGAGTATTTGCAGTTAAAACTTGTGCACCAGCTGTGCCCATATCTTGGGAAGTCTGACTTGGCCACAGTAGTCCACGCTCTGGTTATATCCCGTACAGACTACTGCACTGCGCTCTACGTGGGGTTGTTTTTGAAGACTGTCCGGAAGCTTCAAATGGTCCAATGGACAGCAGCCAGATTGTTAACAAGAGCGGTGCTCAGGGAGCATACAACTCTGCTGCACCAGCTGCACTAGATGCCAGTTTGCTAACAGGCACAATTCTAACTGCTGGATTTAGCCTATAAAGCCCCAAGTGGTTCTGACCCAACTTGCCTGTCCAAATGCATCTCCTCTTATGAACCATCTAGGACTTTAAGATCATCTGGGGAGTCCCTGCTTTTGATCCCTCCTTCATCACAAATACATCTGACGGGGATGAGAGACAAGGCCTTCTCAGTGGTGGCCCCTTGCCTATGGAATGCTCTCCCTAGGGAGGGCTATGGAATCCAACTCCCTAGGGAGTGGTGTCCCCTTGACTATGGGACGTCCAACTCCCTTTTAACATTCCAGAAAAGTATTGTCGAAGGCTTTCATGGCTGGAATCACTAGGTTCTTGTGGGTTTTTTTCGGGCTATAGAGCCATGTTCTAGAGGCATTTCTCCTGACGTTTCGCCTGCATCTATGGCAAGCATCCTCAGAGGTAGTGAGGTCTGTTAGAATTAGGACAATGGGTTTATATATCTGTGGAATTACCAGGGTGGGACAAACCAAAAAGCCCACGATATGGTTCAGATATGTAGATGACACCTTCACCATTTGGAGCCATGGAGAAGAAGAACTCAACAGGTTCCTGGACCATCTGAACAGCATCCACCCAAACATCCAGTTCACCATGGAAAAAGAAAATGAAGGAAGACTGCCTTTTCTAGATGTCCTAATCATCCGCAAACCAGATCAACAATTGGGTCACACCGTCTACAGAAAACCCACACACACAGATAGATATCTACATAAAAACTCCAACCATCACCCAAGTCAAAAAAGAAGCCCCATTAAAGCCTTGGCAGAGCGTGCAAAAAGAATCTGCGAAGTCCACCTCCTCCAAGATGAACTGAACCACCTCAACTGGGCTCTCCGGGCCAATGGAGACTCCACCTCAGACATCAGAAGAGCTGCAAGACAACCGAGAAGAAGCCACGAGAGTAAAGATGAAGATCCTCCCAGAGGAAAAGTGTTCCTGCCATACATCAAGGGAACCACTGACCGCAGAGGGAAGCTGATGAGGAAACACAACATACAAACCATCTACAAACCCACCAAGAAAATCCAACAAATGCTACGTTCAGCAAAGGACAAGAGGGATCCTCTCACCTCTGCAGGAGTCTACCATTGTATACCATGCAGCTGTGGACAAGTCTACAGAGGGACCCCCAAACGCAGCGCCCAGACACGCATCAAGGAACATGGAAGGCACTGCAGACTCCTTCAACCAGAGAAGTCAGCCATAGCAGAGCACCTGAGGAACCAGCCTGGACACAGCATATTATTTGAGAACACAGAAATGCTGGACCACACCAGCAACCACCATGTCAGACTACACAGAGAAGCCATTGAAATCCACAAGAAGCATGTGGACAATTTCAACAGAAAGGAAGAGACCATGAAAATGAACAAAATCTGGCTACCAGTATTAAAAAACTCTAAAATTATAACAGCTAAACAACAGAGAGGAAAAAACCAGGCACAGATTAACACTTCCCAGCAACAGATTTTCCCAGGCTCAGGCAGGCCTTCAAATGCTAATGAAGGTGATCAGCTAAACATTCACACCTAACTGCAGCAGGGAAGAGCTCCTTGCCCCACCCCAGCCATTCCACAGATATATAAACCCATTGTCCTAATTCCAACAGACCTCACTACCTTTGAGGATGCTTGCCATAGATGCAGGCGAAACGTCAGGAGAAATGCCTCTAGAACATGGCTCTATAGCCCGAAAAAACCCACAAGATTCCAGAAAAGAGTCAAGAGGTAGCCTTTTGAGCAAGCTTTTGCAAATGCAATGTAACAGACATAGGAAAATGGAACAACTGGACAATGTGACTGGACAATGTTTTAACAAGGAGACGCTAATGATGTATCTTTTATTGATCTTGCTATGGTTTTATATTATATGTCAATGTTTTAAATTGTATTTTATGGTATTGGGGGCATTGAATTGTTGCTGATTGTAAACCGCCTTGAGTCACCTGTGGGCTGAGAAAGGTGGTATACAAATATAATTAATTAATAAATATAAATAAATAGAAGGCATTATCAACTCAAAGAAGTCATGGAAAAGGCATTGAGAATTCTATTGTCAGAGGCTTTCATGGCCACAATCAGTGGGCTGTTGTGTGATTTCTGAGCTGTATGCCTTTGTTCCAGGAGCCTTTTCTCCTGAGGATTCAGAGAATCCTCTGAAGATGCCAGCCGCAGATGCAGTGAAACATCAGGAGAATATGCTGCTTGAACATAACCATATAGCCTGGAAACCACGCAACACCCCACATCCCAAAATTGCACTTCTTGTCATTTGTCATATAGAGCTTATTGTTCAAAGTAACCCCAGTTATGGTCATTGGTTGAGTTAGAATCATAGAATCATAGAATCCTAGAGTTGGAAGAGACCTCCTGGGCCATCCAGTCCAATCCCATTCTGCCAAGAAGCAGGAATGTTGCATTCAAATCACCCCTGACAGATGGCCATCCAGCTTCTGTTTCAAAGCTTCCAAAGAAGGAGCCTCCACCACGCTCCGGGGCAGAGTTCCACTGCTGAACGGCTGTCACAGTCAGGAAGTTCTTCCTCATGTTCAGGCGGAATCTCCTCTCTTGCAGTTTGAAGCCATTGTTCTGTGTCCTAGTCTCCAAGGAAGCAGAAAACAAGCTTGCTTCCTCCTCCCTGTGGCTTCCTCTCACATATTTATACATGGCTATCATATCTCCTCTCAGCCTTCTCTTCTTCAGGCTAAACATGCCCAGTTCCCTAAGCCGCTCCTCATAGGGCTTGTTCTCCAGACCCTTGGTCATTTTAGTCGCCCTCCTCTGGACACACTCCAGCTTGTCAATATCTCTCTTGAATTGTGGTGCCCAGAATTGGACACAATATTCCAGGTGTGGTCTAACCAAGGCGGAATAGAGCATGGGGAGCATGACTTCCCTAGATCTAGACACTATTCTCCTATTGATGCAGGCCAAAATCCTTTTGGCTTTTTCTGCTGCCACATCACATTGTTGGCTCATGTTTAAGTTGTTGTCCACTAGGACTCCAAGATCTTTTTCACACGTACTGCTCTCGAGCCAGGACTCCCCCATTTTGTATCTTTGCATTTCGTTTTTCCTGCCAAAGTGGAGTCTCTTGCATTTGTCACTGTTGAACTTCATTTTGTTAGTTTTGGCCATTCATCTCTCTAATCTGTCAAGATCATTTTGAATCCTGCTTCGTGGGACCTGATGTTTCCAAGAGACTGTTATTCTCCATTTGCAGAGAGCCCCTTGGCATGTGATGTCAATGTTGCTGTTTTCCCTTCCAAGTGGGTGGGATAAGGCCAAACTGGAGAGCTTATTTTAGGCCTGTATTACACAGAAACCTTTAAAAAGATAAGTAGTATCATGATGCCCAGAGAGCTGCCTCAGCAACGTGCTTCGGAGCCAATGACACTTTTCCGATGTGGTCACCTCCAAAATACATCGATGACCTAAACCCCTCTGCGTCTCGGATTTAAGCATCGAGGTGTGTTGCTAGCTGGCAACTCATCCAACTCCTTCAGGAATGGTCCAATCCGGACCCTGCCATTCAGCAAAGAGGCTTGGAGACAGCATCTCCCCTGCCTTGCGTTACCCTAGGAAGGGTGACCCCCTCCGTTTGGTCACTGGATACTTGACAAAAATATCGCAGGTGGTCAACACAGAGCTATGATCCCACTACAAGGGGCAAGAGGGATATGACTCCCACACTCCCATGGCCTGTCCTTATCTTCCTATGACACCCACTAGCTTCACCGTTTATGGAGCTCGGGTTCTACAGAGACAGATTGGTCCATTTCTAAGCCAAGGGCAATAGAGAGGAGAAGGTTGCTGTTTCTTCCAGAAGCTTGACACTGTTGTTATGGGGCACCTTTTTAAAAGTCCTTTTTTAATGTATGGCAATCCCACTGGAGCATTGCAGCGCACCCAAATACCTGGGAGTCACTCTGGACCGTGCTCTGAACTACAAGAAGCACTGCCTGAACATCATGCAAAAAAGTGGGTGCTAGAAACAATATCATACGAAAGCTGACTGGCACAACCTGGGGATCACAACCAGATACAGTGAAGACATCTGCCCTTTCGCTATGCTACTCTGCTGCTGAGTATGCATGCCCAGTGTGGAAGACATCTCACCACGCTCAAACAGTGGATGTGGCTCTTAATGAGACATGCCGCATTATCATGGGGTGTCTATGCCCTACACCACTGGAGAAATTATACTGCTTAGCCGGTATTGCACCACCTGACATCCGCCGGGAAGGAGCAGCCAATAGTGAAAGGACCAAGGCAGAGACACCTCCTGTCAAATCAGCACTTTTAATCCTTGTACTCACCTTTTGGCCCGGCCCAGTTTTATTGTGTTTTAATGTACTGTGCCTGTTGTTTACTTTGCTTTATTTTGTTTTAATTGTTTGATTTGCTTGATTGTATTGTTATGTTGTTTTGTTGAGGCCTCGGCCTGTGTAAGCTGCATCGAATCCTTTGGGAGATGCTAGCGGGGTACAAATAAAGTTTAATAATAATAATAATAATAATAATAATATTGCACCACCTGACATCCGCCGGGAAGTAGCAGCCAATAGTGAAAGGACCAAGGCCGTGACATCTCCAGCTCATCCCCTGTTTGGGTATCAGCCAGCACGTCAATGACTTAAATCTAGAAATAGTTTTCTAAGATCTACAGAGACACTCGCTGGAACACCTCAGCAAGCGAGACTCCAAAAGTGGCAGGCTCAAACCCAGCACCTCAACCAATGGCTGGTACCAAATGAGAGACTCCCTCCTGGGTAAACAGAAGACTGGGTGACTTGGAAGGCGCTGAACAGACTGCGCTCTGGCACCACGAGATGCAGAGCCAACCTCAAGAAATGGGGCTACAAAGTGGAATCCACGACATGTGAGTGTGGAGAAGAGCAAACCACTGACCACTTGCTGCAATGCAACCTGAGCCCTGCCACATGCAAGATGGAGGACCTTCTTGCAGCAACACCGGAAGCACTCCAAGGGAACAGAGACTGGTCAAAGGACATTTAATCAACTACCCAACTCACAAGTTTTGTATTTGTCTGTTTGTTTGCTTTGTTCTGTTAGAAATGTAATATAATGGACTGGTTGCCCTGACACGACAAATAAATACCAAAGCAAACCTTCAATGGGTTTTCTTAGCCAGGTTCATTCAGAAGTGTTTGCTCTTGTCTGTAGACTCCAACAATTCTTCCTCTGTACATGAGGCAGGGCATAGTGGACAAGCACACAGATGCGGAGTTGTCTGTTCTGAAGGTGTGGGATTAATTTAGGTCGTGCCATTTTGCCAGGTTGTCTTTTGATCTGCCCACTCCCCTTCCGAGTCTGTTCAGGGACTTCCAAGTTGCCCATTCTTGGATTGCTCCTGGAGGAAGACCCTCTCCCATGGGGGAGGGCATCCAGTGGGATTTCTTGGATTAGCTGCCCAGAGGGATAGAGTGGCAGTTCCCATAAAGCTTTTCCTTGATTTGAGTCTACCAGGAGGAGGCTGCTGGCCATGTAGTGGGTGGCTTTCACAATGTTCAACCTCTCACATTTAGCAGCAACTTCCCATCACACATTATGGGGGGCAATGCCAACTAGCTTGTATAATTTATCAACAGGTGTAGGTTTAAGACATCCTGTGATTATTCTGCATGTTTCATTCAATGCTATGTTCACCCGCTTTGCATGGGCAGACCTATGCCAAACAGGGCAAGCATACATGGCAGTTGAGTAAGTCAAGGCCAGGGCTGATGTTCTTATTAATTTTGGGTCTGCACCCCACGTTCTGCCAGTAAGTTTCCGCAGGATGTTATTGCGTGCAGCTACTTTGTGCTTGGTGTTCAAGCAGTGTTTCCTATATGCTAGTGTTTGATCTAAGGTGACACAGAGATATCTAGGATGGAAACAGTGTTCAAGCTCTTGACCTTCCCAGGTGACTTCCTGTTGCCTTCATGGTTGCGTAGGTGGAAAGCACACACTTGTGCCTTGGCAGGGTTAGTGTTCTGTTGTGTGCTGGGCCTGTAAAGAATTTCCTTTAGAACAGGACATGCAACCTTTGCCCAGCGGGAAGCCAGGAGGCCCAAGGAGAAGTTCTCAGAGGTTTTCCACCACAAATGATTTTTAGATGGCTTGTGAAGTATAACAAAGTCCTTTATTAATGAACAATCAAACGGAAACGTATCTTGTCTTCAGTAAAGTTAAACAAATGATTCCAGGCTTTTATGCAACTGGTGACTTTCTAATCTTGCCCACGAAGGACAGGCAACTGTCTTCAATAACTTCTTCTTTACTTTAAAGGAAAATCCCCTTTTTAACTTCTCCCAGGCTGACTGTAATCTAATTTTTACTGATGGGCTCCGCTACCGGGTCGAACTGCATGTCGAAGCACTGAGTGGATCTACCAGTAAAGACTTAGATTTTCTCCAGCTGGAGTTCTTTGGTCTTCCAAACTGTTTAGCCTCCGAAATTCTTCAAAGCTTTAGGGCTGTTTCCCTGGAAGTCTTTAGAATCTTTGGAGGCTCTTAAGACTGTTCTCTCCCGGAAAGTCTTAAGGTTGAAGCTTTTGTACAGGGGAAGCTTGCACACGTCCTGTACATTAGCTTTCCTTGCTGAGACTAACTAAAAATGGCCCCCTTCCCTTCCCAATTGCCCTGAGCAAGTGGTGGGACCAAAACTTAACGATGATGGACAGGTGACTTGCCCTACGACTGCAACCAAAGGAAGCCACCTTTCTGCAGACTCCTTGAACTCTTGGACTACAAGCAAACATTTAATACAAAGCAAATAAAGTTGGAGCTCCTGGTACAGCCGTACCAGCACAGTTAGGTTTCAGGTGGTTATCTTTGTAGTAGCTGGAGAGATCTTTCAAGGCATTAGTAAGTTGGATTTCAACTGTTTCAAAGTCTTTTGCTTGTGTTGTTAGGCTAAGATCATCAGCATATACTCTTTGTGAGTGGTGGTTGTGGCTGGTCGGTTTTTGGTTATTGCATCTCTGTGTGTGCTGTCACGCGCTGGGACTATAGCAATTGGTTTTGAACAGGACGTGCTCTTTGTGCCCAGTGGGAAGCCGGGGTGCCTCGAGTGAGAGGCCCTAAGGATTTTCCTATACAGAGTCTTTAAAAACTTGAAAAGTTTAACAAAGTCCTTTATTATGGCTTAGGTCTTCAACAAAACAATCAAATACTTCTCAGATCTTCAACAGGTCAAACAAATACTTCAAGGCTTTGAATCAACTGGTGACTTTCTTAATCTTGTCCACAAGGGACAGGCAACTGGCTTCATGAACTATTTCTTTTCTTTAAGAAGAAAACCCTTTTTAACCCCTCATTGGGCAATCTACTTTCTAAACTTTGCTGGTGTGGGCTCTACTCCCGGCTCCAAACTGCTTCTTGGGTCCCAAGTACACCTACCAGTCAAGGCTTTGTAGATTCTCCAGCTGGAGTCCTTTGGAACTGTTTTCCCCTGGAATTTCGTAAGAAACGAAGCTTCTCTACAGGTGGAGCTGATTCACGTCCTGTAGCTAAGCTTTTAACTGTAAAACTGAGCTAAAATGGTTCCCTTTCCTTCCTGAACCCTGGAACTAAAAAACCCAATGATGATAGGCAGGTGGCTGCAAACCAAGGGAAGCCACCTTATTGCAAAATGCATGGAACTTTGGAATACATGCAAATACTCAAAGAAAGAAAAGGAAGTAGGAGCTCCTGGTACAGCCATACCAGCACACTGTGATAAATATAAACTGGGGTGCCAAGACATGCAAAATGGCCCAAAACTGCAAACTAATGGGACTTCCAAGCCATGATTGTGATGGTTTGTTGTTGAAAGAAAATAAAAAAGCAGAAAATGGCCTGGAGCATGCCTCGGAGTAATGCTATTATTATTAGCCCAGCTGGAGAAGCAGACTGTGTTTAAAGCTATGCCGGAGCGTCAGGCATCATTATCTGGTCCTGTAACCGTATCTCTTTCTTCAGAAACCCCCCAAGTCTCTCTGTTGAGTAATTTTACCAGCATATGTTAGTGCCCTGGAATGCAGTCTTCCTCAGGACGGCTTGGAGGTCACAGAGATGGCTGACAAAGGCCAACCAAAGGCTGCAGGAACAATCCTGACCTAGACTGGGCTGGAAGCAGAAAACAACTAGAGGTGCATCTACACTGTTGAAGTAATACAGTTTGACTCCCCTTCCATGCATTCTGAATTATTTTGCCTGTATTGCTATGCTAGAAATGCTGTAATGGCAATATTATGCACCCAGGTCCACCCCATCCAATGTTATGGTATTGACTACATAAGGTGCCAGACGCAGAGGTAAAGGTAAAAGTAAAGGTTTTCCTGTGACATTAAGTCTAGTTGTGTCTGACTCTGGGAGGTGATGCTCATCTCTGTTTCTAAGCTGAAGAGCCGGCATTGGCCGTGGACACCTCCAAGGTCATGTAGCCAGCATGACTGTATGGTGCACCGTTACCTTCCCACTGGAGGGCTATCTATTTGTCTACTCACATTTTCATGTTTCAGAACGGCTAGGTTGGCAGAAGCTGGGGCTAACAGCAGGAACTCACCCCACTCCCTGGATTTGAATCTCCAACTTTTTGGTCAGCAATTTCAGCAGCCCAGCAGTTTAACTGGCTGCGCCACCAGGGTCTCCAGGGACATCCACTTAAACAACAAACAAGCTCTGCCTCCATTCTGTGCTGGACACATAGACCTTAGATAAGAATTACCAGGATGCATGTGCACCTATTATTTTTCTTTGAAGCTCTGAAATTTTGTAAAACAGTGTTGCCAAATTGAGGATGAGGAAAATAGGTTCTGTTTGGATTTTTGTGCACAATTGTATCCTCAGTTTGTAGCAAGATTCCGTGTAGTCCATTAACGGTGCAGATTGGTTTCTACAGCTCATTATGGCACTGAAGGGAAGAATTGTAAAATTAAAATTAAAGATTCTGCACCGTATTGTTGTTGTTGTTGTCATCTTTATTTATATCTCTGTGGGGACTCAATTAATAGAGTTAATTAACCAGGACTGTGGCACAGCTGGCTGGGAGTCAGCTGCATTAAGATCACTACTGACTGAGAGGTCATGAGTTCGAAGCCAGCCCGGGTCGGAGTGAGCTTCTGACCAATTTTGTGAAACTTGCTGTTGAGCTTTGCAGCCCGAATGACAGTTGCATCTGTCAAGTAGGAAATTCAGGTGCCGCTTAAGCAGGGAATGCAAATGTAATTAATTTACGAGGCCATAAAAATCTCCAGCAAGCATGCAAAGAATGAGGAAGTACTTCATCAGTGTCACAAATGGTCAGTGAAGGTACAGCTCCCCTGGTTGCCAGAATACTCTCAAGAAAAGTTGGAATGGTAAATAGGGCTGGGCAACCACGGAAAAAATTGTTTCTAAACTCGATTAGTTTTTTGGGGTTTTTTGAGTTTCGATATTTAAAAGAATTCCGAAATTTTTCTTTAAAAAAGTTCGATATTTACGAAATTTCGTAAATTACGAAACAATTACGAAACAATTTCGAAACGAATATGAATCGATTCGTTAATGGTGGACGCGACCGCGCAATACGCTAAAAAACCTCCATATGGGACAGGGGGAACTTCTGAAGCTTCCCTCTCCCTCTGTTGTTGACTGTTGGTGTGATATTTATAATTTTTTTTCACTGATTAAACAAACAACAGCTATAAAACTTGCCCCAGACATGCGGAAATTTATTTATTTATTTATTTACTTTGCTTCTATACGGCTGTATCTCAAGCCCGAAGGCGACTCACGGCGGTTCACAAACAGTAAAAACAGTAGAAACAGCAGTGTTTCCATACAACATATAACAATTGACTTAACACATTATCCATAAATTGCAGACTGCTGCTGCTCCTGCCACAGGGGTCCTGAATCCTTCCATCCAGCTTGGCTGCCCTGGACTACTTGTGAGTAGGAGAAGCCCCAGGCCCTTTCCAACTGGGTGCGACTCAGCAATCCTCCAAGGAGGGAGTGACTATAAAGCTGTGTTGCACCTGCCTTGGCCTAGTCTCAGACTGCTGCTGCTCCTGCCACAGGGGTCCTGAATCCTTCCATCCAGCTTGGCTGCCCTGGACTACTTGTGAGTAGGAGAAGCCCCAGGCCCTTTCCAACTGGGTGCGACTCAGCAATCCTCCAAGGAGGGAGTGACTATAAAGCTGTGTTGCACCTGCCTTGGCCTAGTCTCAGACTGCTGCTGCTCCTGCCACAGGGGTCCTGAATCCTTCCATCCAGCTTGGCTGCTCTGGACTACTTGTGAGTAGGAGAAGCCCCAGGCCCTTTCCAACTGGGTGCGACTCAGCAATCCTCCAAGGAGGGAGTGACTATAAAGCTGTGTTGCACCTGCCTTGGCCTAGTCTCAGTCTGCTGCTGCTCCTGCCACAAGGGTCCTGAATCCTTCCATCCAGCTTGGCTGCCCTGGACTACTTGCGAGTAGGAGAAGCCCCAGGCCCTTTCCAACTGGGTGCGACTCAGCAATCCTCCAAGGAGGGAGGGACTATAAAGCTGTGTTGCACCTGCCTTGGCCTAGTCTCAGACTGCTGCTGCTCCTGCCACAGGGGTCCTGAATCCTTCCATCCAGCTTGGCTGCCCTGGACTACTTGTGAGTAGGAGAAGCCCCAGGCCCTTTCCAACTGGGTGCGACTCAGCAATCCTCCAAGGAGGGAGTGACTATAAAGCTGTGTTGCACCTGCCTTGGCCTAGTCTCAGACTGCTGCTGCTCCTGCCACAGGGGTCCTGAATCCTTCCATCCAGCTTGGCTGCTCTGGACTACTTGTGAGTAGGAGAAGCCCCAGGCCCTTTCCAACTGGGTGCGACTCAGCAATCCTCCAAGGAGGGAGTGACTATAAAGCTGTGTTGCACCTGCCTTGGCCTAGTCTCAGTCTGCTGCTGCTCCTGCCACAAGGGTCCTGAATCCTTCCATCCAGCTTGGCTGCCCTGGACTACTTGCGAGTAGGAGAAGCCCCAGGCCCTTTCCAACTGGGTGCGACTCAGCAATCCTCCAAGGAGGGAGGGACTATAAAGCTGTGTTGCACCTGCCTTGGCCTAGTCTCAGACTGCTGCTGCTCCTGCCACAGGGGTCCTGAATCCTTCCATCCAGCTTGGCTGCCCTGGACTACTTTCCATCGGGCCTTCTTACCAACGCGCCAGCTTTTCCATCTGCTGAGCTATTCATAGCTAAAGCCCTTGTTGTCCCAGTTGCCGGTGAGGATTCCTCCAGGGGCCGGAGCAAGCTGCTGGGCCGCAGGCCAACTGGCCAAATCGAGCCGAAGAGAGACGGTCCCTTGCCGGGTGGCTTCGGCCTGCGGCCTAACCATCTGGACTTGTTTGTCTCCTTCGGCCGCTGGGCCAACTAGGCTTTCCACCTTTGCCTATTCTGCCCGGGCCCTACTGCCTTTCCATCTGGCCCTCACCACCGGCCAAGCGGCGCCCCCCCCATCTGAGCTGACCGCCACCGTGTCGACCACCTCCGGAGGTCCATCCGCCAATTTACATCAAACGTCAGCTATTTACATCTGAATCATAGCACTTTACTAACTGCCAGTCTCCTGACCACTGTGTACATTTTGCGAACATTGCACGGTATAATCCGTCCAACCTCTGCTGCTAATGTGGTAATAAGACCATAATATAGCGCTTAGTGGCGCCTGTTCCGTAGCCAACTGTTTGCACTTTACCAACTGTGGCACTTTACCCCTCCCAACTCCTCCTGCCGCACTTTAGTAGTATAGAGGGCCAAATATTTTCTGTTGAGGCTGTTGCACTTTAATATCTTGTTGCACTTTAAAAACCTTGCACCTTAAGAATTACTCAGTAGCCGCGGAATTTACCTTGCACTTTACACTTTAAGACTCTAGTATTCAAGGACCATTCTATTTCGCGGCTAACGCTTGCCTCTGGTACCCTTCATCTACCGAAGTGTCCATTTCCATCCATGTGGTCCCCCACCCTCCTATGCTTACTGTCTCTGTCACTATTATCTGGTGGAAGGGGCAGGGGAGGTAGTGGGCTGGAACCTGTGGGAAACAATGAGGGGAGGAGGGGGGATGAAGAAGGCCAGCACAATTGGCAAGATAAAAAGCCAACATCCCAAACAGCTGGTGAAAGTGTGATTAAGACCCTAGCCAGAAATAGCGGCATGGAGGAGGGGAGGTGTTCCACTAGCCGAGGGGCCCCCATAGAGGTCGTGGTGGGAAGGAGGAGATGCGGGAAAAGGAGACCTCAAATTCGGCCAAATTCGGACCACTTATCTATAATCAAAATTCCAAATCGGTCTCCTAAGGTAAATTGGTGTAACCAGGTGAGCGGACCCTCCGGTCTGAAGGTGGTGCTGTTGAACGCCAGATCTGTCAACGGAAAAACGACCTGGATCCAGGACTTAATCCTGGACGAACGGGCAGATCTGGCGTGCATCACGGAGACCTGGTTGGATGAAGCTGGAGGAGTAAATCTGACCCAGCTTTGTCCTCCGGGTTTCTCCGTGCAGCACCAACCTAGATCCGGAGGGCGGGGAGGTGGGGTCGCAGTGCTCTATAGGGACTCCATCCATCTGACCAGGTGCCCCATCCCGCAGACCGCAAATTTCGAAAGCGTCTACCTGAGGGTGGGTGACCGGGACAGTATAGGGATTCTAGTAGTGTACCGTCCACCTCGCTGCACTACAGTCTCCCTACCTGAGCTAGCGGGGGTGGTCTCGAGCCTGGCATTGAAGTCTCAACGGCTTCTTGTGCTGGGAGACTTCAACGTCCATGCCGAGATGACCCTCACAGGCGCGGCTCAGGACTTCATGTCTGCCATGGCAACCATGGGGCTGTCCCAACAAATATCTGGCCCCACCCACTGTGCTGGACACACATTGGATTTGGTTTTCTGTCAGGGATGGGAACAGGGTGGCGGTGTGGAGGAGTTGTCCATCTCTCCGTTGCCATGGACCGACCACTTCCTGATCAGATTTAGGCTCACTGCGCCCCCTAACCTCTGCAAAGGTGGAGGACCCATTAAGATGGTCCGCCCCAGGAGACTGATGGATCCGAATGGCTTCCTGACGGCTCTTGGGGATTTTCCCGCCACCTCGGTAGGTGACCATGTCGAAGCCTTGGTGGCTCTCTGGAATGGGGAGATGACCAGGGCTATTGACATGATTGCTCCGGAACGTCCCCTCTCAAGTAGCCGAGCTAAACCAGCCCCTTGGTTTACTGAGGAGCTGGCAGCTATGAAGCAAAGGAAGAGGGAACTAGAGAGCGTGTGGCGTTCGGAACCGAGCGAGTCAAACCGAGCACGGTTTGTGTCCTTTCTTAGGGCATATGCCACGGCAATAAAGACCGCAAAGAAAACTTTCTTTGCGGCCACTATTGCGTCTGCAAAGAACCATCCGGCGGAGCTATTTCAGATTGTCAGAGGTCTTTTAACTCCCGCCTCTGCAGGTGGGAGCCCTGACAATTCGGTCGCGCGCTGTGAAGCATTTGCTCGGTTCTTCGCAGACAAAGTCGCCTTGATCCGTTCTGGGCTGGACGCCGCGTTAGATGCAGACTCTGTGGATGTAACGAGAGCACCTGCTTGTCCTATTTTGTTGGATTCTTTTCAGTTTGTGAAACCCGAGGATGTGGACAAGATACTTGGAGGAATGAGGCCCACCACGTCCATCCTAGACCCCTGCCCATCCTGGCTTCTGAGAGAGGCCAGAGGGGGATTGGCCGAGTGGGTAACAGTGGTGGTGAATGCCTCCCTTCGGGAAGGCAAGATTCCAGCGAGCCTAAAACAGGCTATTATAAAGCCGCTGTTGAAGAAGCCATCACTGGACCCCACTAAATTGGACAACTTTCGGCCTGTTTCCAATCTCCCCTTTTTGGGCAAAGTCATGGAAAGCGTGGTGGCCTCACAACTCCAGGTATTCTTGAGAGACACGGATTATCTGGATCCGGCACAGTCTGGTTTCAGACCGGGGCATGGTACCGAGACGGTCTTGGTCGCCTTAGTGGATGATCTGCGCCGGGAGCTAGACAGGGGGAGTGTGTCCCTGTTGGTGCTCCTGGACCTCTCAGCGGCCTTCGATACCGTCAACCACGGTATCCTTCTGGGGCGCCTTGTGGAAATGGGTCTTGGAGGCATTGCTTTGCGGTGGCTCTGGTCATTTCTGGAGGGTCGCACCCAGAAGGTGTCATTGGGGGACTCCTGTTCCGCACCACAACCTTTGACTTGTGGGGTGCCACAGGGTTCCATACTGTCCCCCATGCTGTTTAACATCTACATGAAGCCGCTGGGTGAGATCATCCGGAGTTTCGGAGTGCGGTGTCATCTGTACGCAGATGATGTCCAACTCTGTCACTCCTTCCGACCTGCTACTAAGGAGGCTGTCGAGGTCCTGAACCGGTGCCTGGCCGCTGTAACGGTCTGGATGAGGGCGAACAAACTGAAACTAAATCCAGACAAGACAGAGGTACTCCTGGTCAGTCGCAAGGCCGAACGGGATATAGGGTTACAGCCTATGCTGGATGGGGTCGCACTCCCCTTGAAGGCGCAGGTTCGCAGCTTGGGTGTGACCCTGGACTCATCGTTGAGCCTGGATCCCCAGGTTTCAGCGGTGACCAGGGGAGCATTTGCACAGCTTAGGCTCGTGCGCCAGCTGCGCCCGTATCTCGGGAAGTCTGACTTGGCCACGGTGGTACACGCTCTTGTCACATCCCGCCTGGATTACTGCAATGCTCTCTACGTGGGGCTGCCCTTGAAGACGGCCCGGAAGCTTCAGCTGGTCCAGCGTGCGGCAGCCATGTTACTAACTGGAGCGGGTGGCAGGGAGCACACAACGCCCTTGTTGTCCCAGCTCCACTGGCTGCCGATTTGCTACCGGACCCAATTCAAGGTGCTGGTCTTGGCCTACAAAGCCCTAAACGGTTCCGGCCCAAAATACCTTTCTGACCGCATCTTGGCCTACGAGCCCACGAGGACCTTGAGATCGTCTGGGGAGGCCCTTCTCTCAATCCCGCCTGCATCACAGGCACGGCTGGCGGGGACGAGGGAGAGGGCCTTCTCGGTGGTGGCCCCCCGGCTGTGGAACACTCTCCCGGCACACATCAGACAGGCGCCCTCCCTCATGTCCTTTCGAAAAAGCCTTAAGACCTGGCTGTTCGAGAGGGCATTTAATTAAGTGCTAAGCAACAACATTACGGTAATGAGAACTGGAATGGTATAAGGAAAATGAGACTGGCTATGATTCTACTAAGAGACGAAGCGGATTTTTATGTAGTTTGTATTTGTTGTATAGTCATATGTTGTTGATACTGGCCTCTGTAACTGTCTTTTTATGTGTACTGTACACCGCCATGAGTCGCCCGTAAGGGCTGAGAATGGCGGTCAATAAGTGCATCTAATAAATAAATAAATAAATAAATAAATAATAATAAATTACCAATAAGCAATTACAATGCACAATTATTACAAAAAACAACCGTACCCACCCAGTCTTCTCATCATCCAAGCATAGACCAGGTTCGTCGTAATAATAACGAAACAATTTCGAAACGATTTCGAAACGAATACAAAACAAATACGAAGCAATTACGAAACGAATTGAAAAATTCGTTTCATTTTTTAGATGCTCCTGGATGGTTCAAAATCGCTTCGTTATAAAAAAAAAATAACGAATTTTTAACGAATTACGAAATTACGAAACGAAACCGCCCAGCCCTAGTAAATAGCCTCTGTGCATCTGTCTGTATATGTTGTGTGTCTATGGCATTGAATGTTTGCCATATATATGTGCACTGTAATCCACAATCTTGAATGCATCATGTTTCTCACCATGCTCAATGTTGTGGGATCCTAGGAGTTGTACTTTTACAAGATCCTTAGCCTCCTCTGGTGCCTTGCCAAGCTACAACTCCCAGGATCCCATAGCATTTTACTATGACAGTTAAAGTAGTAGTAATGGAATAGTGCAATGATATTTTGGAATGGTCTGGACTACAATTTTGGACAATGTGATTTTAAAAAGTGTTTTTAAGGTTTGCTATGTTTTTAATGATTATATATATATATATATATATATATATATATATATATATATGAATGTATGTTAACGTGGCATTGAATCATTGCCTGTGTATGTAAGCCACAGGGTTGAGAATGGCAGGGTATAAATAGGGTAAATAAATACATACATAAAAGTAGTGTCAGACTGTATTTATTCTACTGTATAGACACCGTATATATACTGTATTCAGCCTGTGTCCTAAGCTGCAAACTGAGTCCCAAGTGCAATTAAATGTGAAATATTTTCTGTTCCCGGTTTAAAAGTGTTATTTCCTGTTTACTTGTGTGATCCTTACTTTGAAAGTAGTTGTTCTGCTCCAGAAACTTTGTTTTTGTGGCTGCCACAAACTATGTTGAATTGGCTGAGACTCTATGAGATACTCATTTAAAAACTAGAGCAAACTGTGTTGCAAGATGTATTGCAGAAACAAAGTTTTTGCAGTTTAATAAACTTTTCCCATGCTTTTATATGTTAGAACCAATTCGGAAATGACATTTCTAACCCAGGAACAAAAATCATAATGTTACATAGTGTTATTAATAGTGGGGCATAGAGAAGAAGTGTTGGGCCTTTGAAATTCCCAGTGGATTCAGGTTAAAGCAAAGAGCTGCTGCCTTTACTGTTTTGCATGTTCTCCCTCAATGACAAAGATGGCCACCTTGACCACACTCTGATGTTGCTGGAACAAGCATATGTCCTGGTTTCCATCCATGGAATTCTGGTGGGCTTGCTCTCCATGGAAGCCCTGCAAGAAAAGAGGCTGGAGGGCTGAGCTGGGTCCCCTCTTGCAAGTGGGCGAACTCTTTGGGGATGAGAGAGGAACACAATACAAGCCCATGACGGCCTGCCTGCGGAATGTGAGGCGAGCAAAACAAACGGGATTGTATTTACTACCTCCATCGCTCCTTGCTTTGGCCCGGCAGCTGCTGGCCCCGACTGACAGCTGGCAACTTTGGGCGCCCGCCCTTTCCCTCTCGTCTTCCCCAAATGACCCTTGTTGAGAGAAAGGAAGAGGACCTCACCTTGGCATTGGTGCTAATGGAGCAATTACTTGTCGTCTACTTAAGAGAACTGTCTTCCCACAGAATCCATTTTTAATAGTGCTGCCCTTTTCCTTTACAAGCTCATTAAATACTTGGACATTCAGGCCACGGTAACAAGCTGCAAGCCACCAGTAGTTGAAGGCCAAACGTTGGCTCTTCTATCTTCCAATTGCATTTATCTATTCTGGCGAACTATGTTGTTGTCATCTGTACACATTTGCTAAGGTTAGTAGCATAGTAGGAGCCCCCGGTGAAACAGTGGGCTAAAGCACTAAACTGCTGAACTTGCTGATTGAAAGGTCACGGGTTTGAATCCAGAAAGCGCAGTAAGCTCCTGCTGTCAGCCCCAGCTTTTACCAGTCTAGCAGTTCAAAAACATGCAAATGTAAGTAGATCAATAAGTACCACTTGGATGGGAAGGTAACGGCACTCCATGCAGTCATGATTTTGGAGGTGTCCACAGACAATTATGTCTCTTCGGCTCTCCAGCTTAGAAATTGAGAGGAGCACTAGGCATGGTTAGGTGCGTCGGAATCTTCAGAATTTTGAATAAAGTCGTAAAAATCACCTTTTTGAAGCGATATTGAAGTTTTTTAAAAAACCAGAAGTCCCTTTGCCCCTCCGAAGCTTTTCCCACCATTTTTGTTATGACGCAGGAAGTGAGTTAGAAATGATCCAGCTTTTCCCCACTTTTGGTCCCTGGCCTTGGATCAAGCCAGAGAAGCCAGTTTTAAACCAGAGAAGGAACGAATTTCCTCCATTTGCTTTTCCCCACTTCTGGTCCCTGGCCTTGGATCAAGCCAGAGAAGCCAGTTTTAAACCAGAAAAGGAACAAATTTCCTCCATTTGCTTTCCCCCACTTCTGGTCTCTGGCCTTGGATCAAGCCAGAGAAGCCAGTTTTAAAGCCAGAGAAGCCAGTTTTAAACCAGAAAAGGAACAAATTTCCTCCATTTGCTTTTCCCCACTTCTGGTCCCTGGCCTTGGCTCAAGCTAGAGAAGCCAGTTTTAAACCAGAGAAGGAATGAATTTCCTCCATTTGCTTTCCCCAACTTCTGGTCCCTGGCCTTGGCTCAAGCTAGAGAAGCCAGTTTTAAACCAGAGAAGGAATGCATTTCCTCCATTTGCTTTCCCCAACTTCTGGTCCCTGGCCTTGGATCACACCAGAGAAGCCAGTTTTAAAGCCAGAGAAGCCAGTTTTAAACCAGAGAAGGAACGAATTTCCTCCATTTGCTTTTCCCCACTTCTGGTCCCTGGCCTTAGATCAAGCCAGAGAAGCCAGTTTTAAACCAGAAAAGGAACAAATTTCCTCCATTTGCTTTCCCCCACTTCTGGTCTCTGGCCTTGGATCAAGCCAGAGAAGCCAGTTTTAAAGCCAGAGAAGCCAGTTTTAAACCAGAAAAGGAACGAATTTCCTCCATTTGCTTTTCCCCACTTCTGGTCCCTGGCCTCGGCTCAAACCAGAGAAGCCAGTTTTAAACCAGAGAAGGAACGGATTTCCTCCATTTGCTTTTCCCACTTCTGGTCCCTGGCCTCAGCTCAAGCCAGAGAAGCCAGTTTTAAACCAGAGAAGGAACAAATTTCCTCCATTTGCTTTTCCCCACTTCTGGTCCCTGGCCTTGGCTCAAACCAGAGAAGCCAGTTTTAAACCAGAGAAGGAACGAATTTCCTCCATTTGCTTTTCCCCAGTTCTGGTCCCTGGCCTCAGCTCAAGCCAGAGAAGCCAGTTTTAAACCAGAGAAGGAATGAATTTCCTGGCCTCAGCTCAAGCGAGTTTTAAACCAGAGAAGGAAGGAATTTCTTCCACTTCTTTTTTCCTGCTTTTGAAGTAAAACAACTACTTTCAAAGTAAAGACCACCCAATGATACAGGAAATAACACTTTCAAACCATTAACGAAAGGATTCAGAAGTCTCTGAAGTTTCGAAAAGTTTTGATTTTTTTTCTGTGAATATTGGAATTGACTTTATAATCAAATCCCCTATATCTAAAACATGTTTTGAACCATTTCTTTTTGTGGATCAACCAAGTCTACCTGAATATTGGGGGAAAAACCTTCAAGGTGAAAGAGCAGATGGGAACCAGAATCCATTGCTGCCTGGGAGTCTAGTGGAGTCTCCTTCCCTAAAGGTTTTCAAACAGAAACTGATCAGCTTACTCTCTTAGTTATTTTTAAAAATGTGATCATTATAAGCCAATGGCTACAAAACACGTTTCCCTCTTGTCAGCTTCCAGATTGCTTCAGCACCCACTTGTGCGCATGGAAAGTCAGGGCAAAACACATCATGAGCTGGGACATCGGCCACCTGATGCTCCCAGGGCTTGGAAAATGAGGGCTAAAAGTAGCAACATTACCTGCAGTGCATTACATGGGCAAAACAACATTCTTTTCACCACATCGCATAACAGCTGGTGAGAGGAGCAACAGAAGATGCTGGTGTAATAAATCACATTTACTCATTACTACCAAGTGGTATGTGTGTGTGCATAGGAGTGGGTGTAAACAGTTCTTCAGGATTCAGAGCCATTTTTCAAAGTTTTGTTTCTGAGTAATGATACAATGCAGCACAATTTTTGTTCCTGGGTTATAAATGTCATTTCCTAATTGATGTGAAAAAGATCTTGGAGTCCACGTGGACAACAAGTTAAACATGAGCCAACAATGTGATGTGGTGGCAAAAAAAGCCAATGGGATTTTGGCCTGCATTAATAGGAGCATTGTGTCTAGATCTAGGGAAGTCATGCTACCCCTCTATTTCGCTTTGGTTAGACCACACCTGGAATATTGTGTCCAATTCTGGGCACCACAATTCAAGAGAGATATTGACAAGCTAGAATGTGTCCAGAGGAGGGCGACTAAAATGATCAAGGGTCTGGAGAACAAGCCCTATGAGGAGTGGCTTAAGGAGCTGGGCATGTTTAGCCTGAAGAAGAGAAGGCTGAGAGGAGACATGATAGCCATGTATAACTATGTGAGAGGAAGCCACAGGGAGGAGGGAGCAAGCTTGTTTTCTGCTTCCCTGGAGACTAGGACGCATTGGATCAATGGCTTCAGACTACAAGAGAGGAGATTCCTTCTGAACATGAGGAAGAATTTCCTGACTGTGAGAGCCGTTCAGCAGTGGAACTCTCTGCCCCGGAGTGTGGTGAAGGCTCCTTCTTTGGAAGCTTTTAAACAGAGGCTGGATGGCCATCTGTCAGGGGTGATTTGAATGCAATATTCTGGCTTCTTGGTAGGGAGTTGGACTGGATGGCCCATGAGGTCTCTTCCAACTCTTTGATTCTATGATTCTATGATTCTGTCATAAAAACATTGAAAAGTCTCTGGCTCTACGAGGAAATCATTGCTGTTTTTAATTGATAATTGTCCAGGTTATAGTCTCCAATATATTTGTATAACCCAGAGATCCAGTCTTTATTTTCTTTCTCCAAAATATGCCCCAATTCAGATTTACTTTTTGGAGAACCCAGTTTTATTGTCTTTCCTAAATATATCCTGTTGTATTTATTTCATGTCAAAAGCATTGCATTAATAAATTACTATACAGTGCTTCCTCACTTGTTGCGGGTGTTTCATTTCAGGATGTTGTGGGTGTTACATTTCAGCACCCGCAAAACGTGAAAATCCGTGAAGTAGGGATGCTATATATGTATATAGCATTCCGAGGGTGAGTCAGAAGCAAGAAGAGATGTAAAGGCACCACACATCCTTTTTGTTTTGTTTTGTTTTGTTTTGTTTTGTTTTGTTTTGTTTTGTTTTGTTTTGTTTTGTTTTGTTTTGTTTTGTTTTGTTTTGTTTTGTTTTGTTTTGCTAGCTAGCTAGCTCTGCTTTGCTTTGCAATCTCTCCTGATTGGCTGCTGTCATATGTTCCACAGTTGATGGTGGTTGGTGGTGGTAGACCTGGCAGTTGGTGATGGAAGGGTTAATCTAAGTCTTGGTTCTAAAGGGCTGAGTAGTTTGTAAGTAACAGTTTAGAGGTAAAAGCAATTAAGGGTGGAGGTATGCTGGAGATGGGTTGCAACTGGGTGTTACTGGATTTAAGGAGCTAACTTTGAGACTGATTTTTGGGAGAAAAGTATCTGCTGTATTTTGGTGGATGCTGCTGGTTTTCCCCCCAGGTCTGTTGGATTTTTCAGTATCCTGACCTGTCTCTTGTAATCCTGTAACCTTGAACCTTTGGACTGGCTTTTGACTACGGTATAAACTCTTGATCCCTGGACTCTGTTATTGAACTCTTGACATTTGACCATTGGACTGGACCCTTTTGACTACAAAGTTATTTTTGCTATCAGTTTTTGTTTATTCTGTAGCTGTGTGCTATCTCAGTGTTTTATATTTTGGTTTATTAAAACAGCCAGCAAGTAAGTGCTGTTTTAATTAAACTGTTTGATAAAACTGGGAGTTTTGATTAATCTCTACCTAAACAAGGGAGAGCCCTGGCACATGACAGCTGCCTTTCTCCCAAGGGGGAAGGTGAAATTCAACCCATACTCCATCGTTGCCAGGAGGCCGGATTAGAACGCCGTTCTGGGCAACAGCAACCATTCATAAACTGGGATGCAAAAACCCGCGAAACAGCGAATCCACAAAAAGCGAACTGCGAAGTAGCAAGGGAACACTGTAAAACTGATAAAATAGAGGGAATGCAAGTTGCTAAACCACATTGTTTGTGTCATGTCACATGTCCTGCAGTTGGTGGTGGTTGGTGGTGGTAGGCCTAGCAGTTGGTGATGGAAAGGTTAATGTAAATCTTAGTTCTAAAGGGTTGAGTAATCTGTAAGTAAGAGTTCATGGGTGAAAACAATTAAAGGTGGAGGTATGCAAGACATAGGTTTCAGCTGGGTGTTTCTGGATATAATGAGCTAGCCTTGGGACTGATCTTTGGGAGAAAAAGTATTTGTCTTATTTTGGTGGTAGATGCTGCTGGTTTCCCCCCAGGTTTCCGACCTGTCTTCTGAACTCTTGGAACCCTAGAACCTTGAATCTTTGGCCTGGCTTTTGATTACAGTATAGAATCTTGATCCCTGGTCTTTGCTCACTGAACTCTCAGCATTTGACCACTGGACTGGACCCTTTTACTATGGTGTAGCTTTTTGTTTTATATTCAGATTTTTGATTTATATTCTGTGGCTGAGTGCTATCTTTATGTTTTTTATGTTTTGGACTATTAAAACAGCCAGATAGTAAGTGCTGCTTTAATTAAATAGTTTAACACAAACTGGAAGTTTGTTTGGTTCACCTCTGCCAGAATAATGGCAGAGCCCTGGAATTGTGACAGTCTGTAGCTTGAAACAGTTCTTCCTCTGTGCATGAGGCAGGGCATTGTGGGCAATCATACAGGTGCTGAATTATTTGTTTTGCTCCACCATTGCACAAGGTGAAGGGTTCTTCTAGGTCAGGGGTTCTCAACCTTCCTCATGCTGCGACCCCTTAATACAATTCCTCATGTTGTGGTGACCCCCAACCATAAAATTATTTTCCTTCCTACTTCATAATTGTCATTTTGCTCAATCGTAATGTAAATATCTCATATGCAGGATGTATTTTCATTCACTGTACCAAATTTGGCACAAATACCCAATATGCCCAAATTTGAATACTGGTGGGGTTGTGGAGTGGTAGCTTGATTTTGTCATTTAGGAGTTGTAGTTGCTGGGATTTGTAATTCACCTGCAATCAAAATGCATTCTGAACTCTATCAATGATGGAATTGAACCAAACTTGGCACACAGAACAGTCATGGCCAACAGAAAACACTGGAAGGGTTTGGTGGGCATTCACCTTGAGTTTTGGAGTTGTAGTTCGCCTACATCCAGAGAGCACTATGGACTCAAACGATGATGGATCTGGACCAAACTTGGCATGAATACGCAATATGCCCAAATGTGAACACTGGTGGAGTTTGGGGAAAATAGTCCTTGACATTTTGAGAGTTGCAGTTGCTGGGATTTGTAGTTCACCTACAATCAAAGAGCATTCTGAACCCCACCAACGACAGAATTGGGCCAGACTTCCCACATAGAATCCCCATGACCAACAGAAAATACTGTGTTTTCTGGTGGTCTTTGGTGACCCCTCTGACACACCTTCGTGACCCCTCCAGGGGTCCTGACCCCCAGGTTGAGAACCACTGTTCTAGGTAGTGCCATTGCTTTGCAATATATCCTGTAATTGAGAATAATGGAACCAGTCATTTATCCCCTGCTGACTATTGTAGCATTGTTATCTAACAGCCACGTTAATGAATTTGTTCCATTCCCTGATTGGCTGGGATCAACTCAGAAGCTTCCTGCACCCTCTTTCCCTTGTGCCAGATCAATGTCTTTAAGCAGCACTTTAGCTGCAAAACTGGCTGTACATCATGTAGATCCATTGCAAATTGAATCCATGTTATTTGGTCCATGTAGACATGGCCTCAGATCAATTCGCTTCAGCCTGGGCTCTAACGTGGATGCATTCTGACTGCTCTGGGTCTCCATTTTGGGATGAACTCAAGACACATGACCTTCTTTAGGGACGGGTCCAGCCTCCTCATCCAGGTGGAAAGTCCCTGCAGCAAAATGCCTAGAGCAGAGGCGTGAGCGGGTATAAATAAAGGAATGCTTCAGCGACCTCGGCCCTGGAAATCCAGCCTTATTTGTCTGCGTCCCTCTGCAGTTGCCTTCACTGTGGTGATGCTATCGGCCAGTTGCTGCTCCTCCTGACAGATGGATGGATGAATGAATGGATGGATGGAGAGTCCGTCAAGGGATGAAGAGGGCAAGCGGTCAAGGGGCTGGCTGCAGCTCTCTTCCCCATGGGATGCATATGTCCAACTGATTTCCTATTTCCCGAACCTTACCTTAGGGATCACACTTCATGCACTCCTTCATGCCTAGAGGAAACATTTCTCTAACATTTCTGTACAACTCTGAGATCAATTTATGGTGAAGTTGTGCCACAGAATTAAACTGGAGGGCCTAGAAAATGTCAATAAGCAAAACTGCAGGTAGTCGGTACCAGTCCCCTGAACAAAAGAGAACCAAGAATACACAGAAATAGTTACAATAAGTGAGAGAGAATGATTATCAAATGTTGGAGCATGTAAAAAAATCAGTTGGCGGGTGTGTTAAATGAAAAATGCAAAGCATGATGCTGATTGGTTGGGCCACACCCAGATGCTAGCTGAGCCTGGGAGTTTTGGCAACAGTTACATGTTTTAAATTTTCTGTGCAGGAACTTGCCAAGACAGTGTGTATTTTTGCTTTTTGGCTGCTGGAAGGAGATCCTTCACATGGACACCAAAGGACATTGTGTGAGTCAACGCAATTGTTCACATGACTGTATATATGTTGCTCTGCATAACAAAAAGTAAACACCTTATTTTTTGATGATCATCTGCGTGGCATATCTTTTCTCTTGCAAGACAGTAGGCATGGATAGGTTTTGTTGGAATACTTGCTTTCCGGAATAAAGTCAGAAAAGTTACTTTTTGAAGCAATTTCGAAGTTATTTTAAAAACAGGAAGTCCCTTTGCCCTTTCGAAGCTTCCCTCACAATTTTTGATACAACTCAGGAAGTGAGTCGGGAGTGAGTCAGCATTTGGAGCTCCCAGCATGAAAGCTGCTTGCCTCCCAGCCAATGAAGGGAGAAGTTTTGGGGAGGAGAGGGATTTTGGCATGGCAGCCATTGCACTATATAAAGGGAAGCACGTGGCTCAGAGGCTCATTGTGAGCCTGGGAAGGGAAGGGAGAAGGGAAAGGGAAAGAGAAAGGGAAGGAAGGTTGGAAAAAGAATGGTTGGAAGAGCAGGGCAAGTGGAGAAGAGCTATTGCCTGGCTGGGCTGCCTGCCTTGCCACTTGGTGTTGTGGCTGTTGGGGTTTGGGATGGGTGGGCGATGCGTGGGTGGGTAATATTGGGGTGTGAGGGTGCATGGCGTGGCATGGGTGGAAGGAAGGAAGAGCACAGAGGAAACAAAGCACTCCAACTGAAGTCAAACTAGACTTTAGGAGGGTTTTCCTGGTAAGGGAGACCCCTAGGACCACACCAAAGAGGGTCCGCAACTTTGGCGAGGACAGAAAAGATGGGTTTCAGCAATATTAAAATAACAAAAATATTAATTGTCTCACCAAAGCGGAAGAAGAGGTGACCGAGGCTTTTAATTGAGTGATTCAGCTGAAGTGGATGCAATTGCAGGGATAGCTCACATACAAGCATGCCGTTACAAAGTTTGCAAGCATTTTTATAGCCAAAACATGTACAGAGATACAATCAGCTGTTTCTATTTTCAAAACTTAAGAGGTTATTTCCCGAGCGTAGGGGTCCAAAATAAGAAAAGCGAGATGGCAGATAGGGTTAGAATTTAGTACAGAAAAATAAGACATTAAAATGTAGCCGATCCGCCATTTTGTGGATACGGAGATCTGAAAGGAAAAACTCCATATCCGCGGTTTCAAGCGGCGCGGATCCGGCATCCCCGGAACGCCAGGGAGACATTCCGGGCAGGCTCGCAGTCCCCCGCGGCCTGGAAAAGGTTGAATTCATGCATTTAATTGGCTCAGGCAAGAAGTGACACAAAGTATCAGGCTAGAAAGTTTAAAAGTTGCAATTTCAAGTACCTTTATTAGGGGAATAGTTACAATGTTACGGCTTGGGGGAAAGTGATAGAAAGGCATAGAGGCTGAGTGCTGAGCTGTCTGCTGGGGCACATTTCATCAGTTTGTCCCAATTGTGGCTTCCAGGAACTGTGGAACTCTCCGCTGCGGGTCAGACCAACTTGAAGGCGGGGGCCTCCGCTGCCCTTGATGACACAACATTTGCAAAAGCCCCAGCATTGAAGCAGGTCTCTCTGGCCTCGACTCTACATTGCCTTAATAGAACTAGATCTCCCATCAATTCAAGCCACTCTTTGAACACAAACTCTGCTTCCCTAAGTTGTGAAACCAACTTCCAAAACCACAAAGGCCTCCCTCTGCTGTTTATTTCCTTTGTTTGCCTCGCGGTGCCAGAGAAGACACTACAAATCCTATATAGTCAAAATATCCTTCCTAAAGGTGTGAAATCAACTTCCAAAACCACAAAGCCCTCTCTCTGCTGTTTGTTTCCTTTGTTTGCCTCGCGTTGCCAAAAAAGACACTACAAATCCCATATAGTCAAAATATCCTTCCTAAAGGTGTGATATCAACTTCCAAAATCCCAAAGGCCACGCTCTATTCTGTTTGTTTACTTTGTTTGCCTTGCATTGCCAGAGAAGACACTACAAATCCCATATAGTCAAAATATCCTTCCTAAAGGTGTGAAATCAACTTCCCAAACCCCAAAGGCTTCTCTCTGCTGTTTTTTCCTTTTGCTTTACATTGCTCGAAAAAACACTACAAATCCCATATAGTTGAAATATCCTTCCTAAAGGTGTGATATCAACTTCCAAAATCACAAAGGCCTCTCTCTGAGAGAATCAGTGCCACTTGCTGATTTTTTGCGTATTGTGCAATCGCGTTAGCCATTAACAAAGCGATTTGAAAATTTCAGAAATTTCCGAATTTTTTAAAGGAAAAATTCAGAATTCAATTCCGAATCGAACCACCAGTGCCCCCTAAATCCAAAACAAGTATTGAACAGTTTTTTTGGATCAACCAAGCCAGTGTGTGACTTGGTGAAGATATGAACCATTCCACCACACCAAAGAAATGCTCCCACCTTCATATTTCTCTCCTTTTCCAAGTAGACTATAAGCGCAAGCCATGAGACTCTGAGTCTGCTTCTGAGACCTGGAAGCTCTAACATGGAAAGAAAAGCTCACTATAATAGGCTTGGTTTTGGGGGTCCCCAATGGGGAGCCTGACCCATCTGCCTACAGCAATCCACACATGTTGTCCACAATGAAGCTGGTCCACCTATTGTTGCCTTCAGCCTGGAATCGTTGTTGTCAATTTCCCCATATTGAGATTCCAGGAAAAAGAAGCAAGCGCTTTCCCCATCTCCTTTTGGGAAACAGCTGAAGATTTATTGTCCTCTAGAAACGTCAACATTCGTGAAGGAGAAATGCAACTCGGAGGGACCCCCAGGCAGCTTCCTATCAACCTCCCCTCTTCCTTGTCTGACTCAGAGCCCTGCCTTGGCCTTCAGCAAAGTCTGAGGAACAGATTTTCAGGAGCATTTCCCCACTTACGTCTCCTCTCTCTGCTGAGCTGGAACACATCCATGTTGGGCTTCAGCCAGCAATGTATGTGGGGCAGGGGAAGGGGGAACGTAGGCGGGACTTGGAAGCTTTCGGTTTGACAGCCAAGTTCCAGTCTCTTGGGGTAGATTTAACAATCAAACACCCAAAATTGTCTCCCTCTAATATTGGAGGAAAAACCCAAGTGTTGGGTTTGGGTCTGAACATTGCTCATGGGTCTATGGCTAGATTAATGTGTAGCTATAGGGTAGAAAATGAGCGGATTGTCCCCCCCCCAAAAGGCCCTATCAGTGAACTAAGTGCAATGGAATTCCTAATATTCTCAATATACATCCAAAGTACGATAGCACTAAACCAAGGTGGTCAATTGCATCATTCACACTTGCCTCCAACATACAAGAGTGGACATTCCACAAATATATAAATGCAATTTTCCTAGTTTCCAACAGACTTCACAACCTCAGAGGATTCCTGCCATAGATGTGGGTGAAACATCAGGAGATAATGCTTCTGGAACATAGAATCATAGAATCAAAGAGTTGGAAGAGACCTCCTGGGCCATCCAGTCCAACCCCATTCTGCCAAGAAGCAGGAATATTGCATTCAAATCACCCCTGACAGATGGCCATCCAGCCTCTGTTTAAAAACTTCCAAAGAAGGAGCCTCCACCACACTCCGGGGCAGAGAGTTCCACTGCTGAACGGCTCTCACAGTCAGGAAGTTTTTCCTCATGTTCAGATGGAATCTCCTCTCTTGTAGTTTGAAGCCATTGTTCCGCGTCCTAGTCTCCAGGGAAACAGAAAGGAAGCTTGCTCCCTCCTCCTCCCTGTGGCTTCCTCTCACATATTTATACATGGCTATCATATCCCCTCTCAGCTTTCTCTTCTTCAGGCTAAACATGCCCAGCTCCTTAAGCCGCTCCTCATAGGGCTTGTTCTCCAGACCTTTTATCATTTTAGTCATTTCTGGCCAAACAGCCCAGAAAACTCACAGCAACCCAGTGATTCTGACCATGAAAGTCTTCGACAACACATATGATAACACTGTGTAACAAATTTAAAAAAATATTTGGTTCCTGGTTTCAAAGTGACTTAAGCCAGCGGTTCTCAACCTGGGGGTCGCGACCCCCAAGGGGGTCGCTGGGCCATTTTCCGTGGGTCGGGAAGCCGCCTCAGTTGGCCCTGCCCCCCTCCAAAATGGCTGCTGTGCAAGCTAAACAGCCACGACCATGGAGGGGGCCTTTCCCACTCCGGTAGGAAGCTTCCCATCAACAAGATGAAGTATCATAGTGATGAAGATGGAAAATAAGGTTGGGGCAATAACACATCCCTGTTTGACACCGGATTCCACCTTAAATGGGTCACTTTGGGAGCCACTGCTGTCCAAGACTGTTGCCATCATGTCATCATGGAGAAGCCGCAGGATGTTCACAAAGTTGTTGGGGGCCCCGATTTTTTGGAGGATGATCCAGAGAGCGCCGCGGTTCACTGTGTCAAATGCCTATGAAAGTGATATTTTCTGATTAATTGTGTAATACTTACTTTGAAAGTAGTCATTATGCTCCAGAAACTTTGTTTTTGTGGCTGTCACAAACCAGGCTGAATTGGTTGAGACTCAAATGAGAGAGTCATTGAAAACCTATCACAAAATGTGCTGCAGGATGTCCCCCCAAAACAAAGTTTTTGCAGCTTAATAAACTTTTTTTCACCTTTTAATGAAAGAACCAATTAGGAAATGGCATTTATAGCCCAGGAACAAAATTCGAGTTACAAAGTGTAGTCATAGACATTATAATATAGTTTGGAGGGGGATTAAAACAAATTGGTTTTGTTGTTGTTGTTTACTCTCAGCCTTGGGTGACCTGAGGTAGTTTACAAGGCAAAACTCAATGCCACAAAATACAAAAGCAATTTAAAAACATTAACATCAATAAAATCATAACAGCAGTAAAAACATAAGTCAGTAAATCCTCAATAAAAACATCCAATTCCATCATATAGTTGTTCCGTTTTCCTGTGTCCATTACTCAATATTTGCAAATGCTTGCTCAAACAGCTATCTCTTGAATTTTTTCCAAAACCTTAGGAGTGAAGATGCTGATCTAATCTCCTTGGGGAGGGCGTTCCATAGCCGAGGGGCCACCGCTGAGAAGGCCCTGTCTCTCGTCCCCGCCTTGTGCCGCAGGAAAAGAGAATTCACGAAATATTAGGAAGAATGTCCTGACCATCATAGATGTTCATCATGGAAATATTTTCAGCTCTAGTGGAGCCTCTCTTAGAATCAAAGGCTGGATGGCCATCTGCAATGTGGAATTATTGGAGTTGAAGTCCAAAACACCTGTAGGGCCAAAGTTTGCCCATGCCTGGGCTATCCTATCCAATCCCATCCGCCACCCATGAAGACACAGTCCAAGCCCTCCCAGCAGATGGCCATCCAGCCTTTGCTTTTAAGAGAGGCTCCACCAGAGCTGAAAATATTTCACTGATGAACACCTATGATGGTCTGGCAAAAAATCAAAATGCAAAGATACAGAATGGGGAACAATGAGGCCTGGCTTGAGAGCAGTACATGTCCTTGTGGACAGCAAGTTAAACATGAGCCAACAATGTGATGTGGTGGCAAAAAAAGCCAATGGGATTTTGGCCTGCATCAATAGGAGCATAGTGTCTAGATCCAGGGAAGTCATGCTATCCATCTATTCCGCTTTGGTTAGACCACATCTGGAATATTGTGTCCAATTCTGGGCACCACAATTGAAGAGAGATATTGACAAGCTGGAATGTGTCCAGAGGAGGGCGACTAAAATGATCAAGGGTCTGGAGAACAAGCCCCATGAGGAGCGGCTTAAAGAGCTGGGTATGTTTAGCCTGAAGAAGAGAAGGCTGAGAGGAGATATGATAGCCATGTATAAATATGTGAGAGGAAGTCACAGTGAGGAGGGAGCAAGCTTGTTTTCTGCTTCCCTGGAGACTAGGACGCAATGGAACCATGGCTTCAAACTACAAGAAAGGAGATTCCATCTGAACATGAGGAAGAACTCCCTGACTGTGAGAGCCGTTCAGTAGTGGAACTCTCTGGCCCAGAGTGTGGTGGAGGCTCTTTCTTTGGAAGCTTTGAAAGAGAGGCTGGATGGTCATCTCTCAGGGGTGCTTTGAATGCAATATTCCTGCTTCTTGGCAGGGGGTTGGACTGGATGGCCCATGAGGTCTCTTCCAACTCTATGATTCTATGATTCTTCCTAATGTTTTTGGGAATTCATTTTTCCTACAAGCTGTTAGGAATTGTGGGAGTTGAAGTCCAAACATCTGGAAGGCTGAAGTTTGCTCATGCCTGGGATAAGCCCTGGGGGTCTCCTCCGACTCTACCATGCTATGACCCCGTGCTGCACACCTAATAGAGCAAATCCCTTGCATTTTGCCCCCTTCTAATCTTTCAAGCCCCCTCTCCTCGCTGGCCTTGAGGCATTCCCAGGACGGTTCATGCCGGGGCCACCAATGTGGGTCCTTGCCACCTAGACACAGGCCCAAGGCCTCCCCGGAGCGAGGAAGAAGAAGCCGGGAGCAATTCCTTCCATCTGGAGAGAAGGAGGGGAAGCATATTAGGCATACCCACCCAGGCAGCCTTCACCCTTCGTGCTTTGCATTTTCCCAAGGGGAGCATCCACTCCTTGCCCCCAAATAGCCCTTGGCAATTAGATTATTGGTCATTTCACTCCACAAGTCTGTTCTTTCAAGGACTGGATTCCAGATCCACTCTTAAGGGATTGCTCAGGCAGAGAATGGCTCATTTCTGACTTACTTACTTACTTACTTACTTACTTTACTTTACTTTACTTTACTTTACTTAGGCAATCCCTCGTTGGACAAGTAGGATAGTATTCCATGATCTGTGTTCTTGTGGATATGTAGGTGGCTGTGGAGCCCTATTCTTGACCTGCATCTTCTCCCACAGTGAGGGCATTGGTTTCTGGAGGAGAACAATTACTTTCACAGTAAGACTCACACAATTAAACAGGACATAACACTTTCAAACTGTCCCCGAGAGCGGCGGAGACCCCCGCCTTCAAATTGGTGTGAACCGCAGCGGAGAGTTCCGCAGTTCCTGGAAGCCAAGTTTGGGACCAACTGATGAAATGTGTCCCAGCAGGCGGCTAAAAACTAGAACTGCGCTCAGCCTTCCATTACTTTCCCTTCCCCTTACTTTGTAACAGATCCCTAATAAAGGTACTTGAGTTTTGCAACTTTAAAAACTTTTCCGCTTGCTACTTTGTGTCCTTTCCTTGCCTGAACCTTCACTTTGCATGAAATAAACCCTTTCCAGGCTCCAGAGAGCCATGAGCCTGCCGGGGATGCCTTTCCGGCGTCCCCAGGACACCGGATCTGCGTCCGTTAAAACCACGGATACCGAAACCGCGATTTTGGACCCCCGTATCTGTGAGAATTACAAAATGGCAGATTGGCTCCGTTTTAATTTTATATTTTTCTATAATTAATTCTAAGCCTAAGTGCTATCTCGCTTTTCTCACTTTAGATCCCTACGCCCAAGAAATAATTGTTTTGTTTTAAAGAATAAATTTTGACAGAAAACAGCTGATTGTCAACTCCGCCGGCTCCGCCGCAGCAGTCTGTTTCTCTCCATTGCCGTTTGTTCCTGCCAAGCCCCGCCGCCGGGGACTTGCTGTGGATGCTTCCAGGAGACCCTGGGGAGGAGGCCGGGCAGGAGACCTAGTCCTTGGGAGGGAGTTATGGTTCCCCAAGGACCGAACGATGGATCTTGTTGTTAATCAACTCAGCGCCCATCTGCTGACTCCTATTGGGAGAAATGACTCTCTGCGGCTTGATTTGGACTGCAAGCCACCTCCGTCTCCATGAAATCTCCCCAGGAACATGGGATTTCAAGTTCTTTTAATAAAAATCAACTGTTTTAATAAAATTGATTAAGATGTGGGGTGGGAATGGGGTTTTTCTTTATGGATTTTATATAAGACAATAATGTATGAAATGTCGTCCGTTTTCCCGCCTTCCCTTTGACTTTTGCCTCACAAAGAAGTGACCAAGGACTGTTGCAATGCTCGAGGAAGAACCCCCGCCTCCCTCGAAACTTCTTTTTTGATTAACTCATCAGCATAGACAAAAAAAGCCATTTATGATTTCCTCTGTCTCGCTCTCTGAGTTGGTCTGGCGAGATAAGAAGTCTATTTGGATACGGACATTATGAATGGATTCTACAAAGGGCAGCGTTGATCCCCCCAAGGTCCGCTGCCCTGATCCTGTTTGTTTCCCTCACCAAAACCCATCAAGGACAGGAAAGCCTTTGTTTATGGAGATCGCTTTGGTGAAGATTTATTATTTTTAATATTTTTATCGCTGAAATTGGCTTCGCTGGCCTCACCAAGGTTCCAGGACTCTCTTTGGTGCGGTCCTCAGGGATCTCCTCGGCTGGGGAGACCCTCCTAAAAGCAGCTCGATATCAAAACCAGGAACAGAACATGTTTCAAATCCAGTGGAGTTGATGGCGGAGACCATCGCTTCAAGGATGGTGGTCTTTGCTTCTTCCAGCACGTTGATGTTTGTCCGCTTGTCTACCCAAGAGATTGGCAGGATTTTTCAGAGGCAACGCTGATGGAATCGTTCCAGGAGTTGTGTATGATGTCTGTAGACAGTCCACGTTTCGCAGGCACATAGCAGGGGTGGGAGGACAATGGCTTTATAAACAAGCCCCTTGGTCTCCCTATGGATGTCCCGGTCCTCAAACACTCTCTGCTTCATTCTGAAAAATGCTGCACTCGCAGAGCTCAGGCGGTGTTGAATTTCAGTGTCAATGTTGAATATTGAAGCATGGCCCTCATGTCACCTTCTCTCAAGTTTTTCTTCTCCAAACTTAACATCCTCGGCTCCTTAGGAAGCCTCTCATTGGGATTCATCGTTTCCTGTGACCATTTTGGTCCAGAATTGTTCATGCCATGGCTACCTGGGAGTGTGGTGGAGTCTCCATATTGGGAGGTTTTCCAAACAGATACTGCAGAGGTGCATCTACACTGTAGAATTAGTGCAGTTGGACACCACTTGAACTGCCATGGCTTAATGCTGTGGGATCCAGGGAGTTGTTGTTGTCGCTGTCCTTTCATAAGGCATTTTCTGCCACAGAGTGCTAGTACCATACCATACTATAACTTCCCACCATTCCACAGCATTGGGCCTTGGAATGCCCATACCTCAGGACCCTGAGATGGCACCGAGCAGCTCCTTGGCACTTTAGCTTCCCAATGAAATCCACAGATTCCCGGGTAACTCAAGCCTCGTTCCATTCAGCCATTGCAAGAAGAATGCCAAAGCACCTGTCGCAGCAGGACAAGTTTCATGCCCAGTGCCAAGGAGGCAACATGGCATGAAACAGATGTTGACGTGTCAATTGGCATTTTGAAGGGTCTGGCGGCTCATAGAATAATAGATTATAGGATTGAAAGACACCTCCAGAAGTCATCCAGTCCAACCGCATTCTGCCAGTCAGGAAGGGAGACATAGTCAAAGCCTTCCCAACAGATGACCATCCAGACAACACTTATAAACAAACGTCCAGAGGAGAATCGCTTGGATTCCCAGGCAGAAGCCAAGCTCAGTGCTATGGAATACTGGGAGTTGTATTTTGGGAAATCACCAGTACTCTTTGACAGACTTGGTTTATATGTTTCTATGGATTTAATCTGAATTGTTTTAAATACTAATTATGTGTAATACTGTTTTACTATTAGTATATTAGTATATTTTAAATGGTATTGTGATGCTTTTAATGTTAGCCGCTTTGAGTCTCCTTATGGAGAGAAAATGTGGGATATAAATAAACATAATAATAATAATAATGCTACAACTCTTATCTCTTCATCTTGGAAAGAAGTGACAAGCGGAGTGCCGCAGGGTTCCGTCCTGGGCCCGGTCCTGTTCAACATCTTTATTAACGACTTAGATGAAGGGCTAGAAGGCATGATCATCAAGTTTGCAGACGACACCAAATTGGGAGGGATAGCCAATAGTCCAGAGGACAGGAGCAGAATTCAAAACGATCTTGACAGATTAGAGAGATGGGCCAAAACTAACAAAATGAAGTTCAACAGTGACAAATGCAAGATACTCCACTTTGGCAGAAAAAACGAAATGCAAAGATACAGAATGGGTGACGCCTGGCTCGAGAGCAGTACGTGTGAAAAAGATCTTGGAGTCCTCGTGGACAACAAGTTAAACATGAGCCAACAATGTGACGTGGCGGCAAAAAAAGCCAGTGGGATTTTGGCCTGCATCAAGAGGAGCATAGTGTCTAGATCTAAGGAAGTAATGCTACCCCTCTATTCTGCTTTGGTTAGACCACACCTGGAATATTGTGTCCAATTCTGGGCGCCACAATTCAAGAGAGATATTGACAAGCTGGAATGTGTCCAGAGGAGGGCGACTAAAATGATCAAGGGTCTGGAGAACAAGCCCTATGAGGAGCGGCTTAGGGAACTGGGCATGTTTAGCCTGAAGAAGAGAAGGCTGAGAGGAGATATGATAGCCATGTATAAATATGTGAGAGGAAGCCACAGGGAGGAGGGAGCTAGCTTGTTTTCTGCTTCCTTGGAGACTAGGACGCGGAACAATGGCTTCAAACTACAAGAGAGGAGATTCCATCTGAACATGAGGAAGAACTTCCTGACTGTGAGAGCCGTTCAGCAGTGGAACTCTCTGCCCCGGAGTGTGGTGGAGGCTCCTTCTTTGGAAGCTTTTAAACAGAGGCTGGATGGCCATCTGTCAGGGGTGATTTGAATGCAATATTCCTGCTTCTTGGCAGGGGGTTGGACTGGATGGCCCATGAGGTCTCTTCCAACTCTTTGATTCTATGATTCTATGATTCTATGATTCTATAGCATTGAGATGTGGCCGTTCAAGTGGGGTGAAACTGCATTGACCATATAGTGCAGATGTACCCTGAGTGTGTTGCAAGTTAGTCTCTTCTTGAACAATTAAATCAAACATTCTTTAGACTACATTAACAAAAGATTTAAGAATTAGCCTTTCATGAATGGATAAACATAAACATAAATTAACTAGCTGTGCCCTGCCACGCGTTGCTGTGGCCTATAGTAAAACTTATCAAAGTTGAGGTAGATATCTGGACTATTATGAAAGAGAGGTCCCTACCTATTCCTTCACCCTTTCCCTCCCCCTTTCTCTCCTTTCTTCCTTCTCTACCTCTTTCTTTCTTTCACTACTTGGTTTCATCCTTCTCTCTTTCCTTCATTCCCTCCCCCTTTCTTCCTTTGCCTTTCTTCCCTCCCTGTTTGCTTCCTTCTTTCACTTTTTATTTCCTTTTATTTCACCACCATCATAACAATAACAATAATGCAATGCATTGCCTCTGGGACCTGACACCTCTCCCATTCCCCCTAAAAGGGTCTCAGAGGAACAATAGCATCATCATCATAATAATAGAAATAACAACCTTTACCCGCCACGTGTTGCTGTGGCCAATCTTCCCTCTTTCTTTCCTTCTTTCCCTCCTTCCTTCCTTCCTTCCCATCTTTCCTTCTCCTCTTCTTTCTCTATCTCTTTCCTTCCTTCCCCCCTTTTCTTTCTTTTCTGCTGTCTCTCTTTTCTTTCTTTCCATCTTTCCTTTTCTTTCCTTTTCTTCTTCCTTCTTTCTCTAACTTTCCTTCCTTCCCCCTTTTTCTTTACCTCCCTTTCTCTTTCTTCCTTCTTTCCTTCCTTCCTGTCTTTCCTAGATTTTGACAGGGCGGGAAGGGGCGGGGTGGGGTTTGGAGGGGGGGTGAAGTAAAAGGAGGTAAGATTGGGGTGGGGGAGTGATGGAGCGTGGGGTTGCGTGTGTGTGTGCAGCGGCGGGGGAGTGATGGAGCGTGGGGTTGCGTGTGTGTGTGCAGCGGCGGAGGAGTGATGGAGCGTGGGGTTGCGTGTGTGTGTGCGGCGGCAGGGGGAGTGGGGTTGCGTGTTTGCGTGCGGCGGCGGGGGGAGTGATGGAGCGTGGGGTTGCGTGTGTGTGTGCGGCGGCGGGGGGAGTGGGGTTGCGTGTGTGCATGCGGCGGGGGGGGGGAGTGATGGAGTGTGGGCTTGTGTGTGTGTGTGTGGCGGGGGGTGTGTGCGGGAAGCGGCGCGACGGGGCTTGGAGTGAGTTGTTTTTCATTTTGAGTAGATATGTTTGTACCTTGTGGGTTGTGTTATGGGCATGGGGATTTTGGTTAAGTTTTGTTGGGGGATTTTTGAGTTTTGTTGTTTTGCCGTTTTGTGAGTGTGTTGTTGTGTTGTTTTTCATTTTGCGTAGATATGTTTGTACCTTGTGGGTTGTGTTATGGGCATGGGAATTTTGGTTAAGTTTTGTTGGGGGATTTTTGAGTTTTGTTGTTTTGCCGTTTTGTGAGTGTGTTGTTGTGTTGTTTTTCATTTTGCGTAGATATGTTTGTACCTTGTGGGTTGTGTTATGGGCATGGGAATTTTGGTTAAGTTTCGTTGGGGGATTTTTGAGTTTTGTTGTTTTGCCGTTTTGTGAGTGTGTTGTTGTGTTGTTTTTCATTTTGCGTAGATATGTTTGTACCTTGTGGGTTGTGTTATGGGCATGGGAATTTTGGTTAAGTTTCGTTGGGGGGTTTTTGAGTTTTGTTTCCTCGTTGGATGCCCCTAACAAATTTATATATATAGATAGTAGAAAAGCAGGCCTGGTTTTCAGTCATGCCGCCCTCTAGTGGCCAGTTCCAAATGAGAAATTATTTAAGCCTAGAGTATCTTTAAAATCATTAATTTTTCCTTCCTTCCTTCCTTCCTTCCTTCCTTCCTTCCTTCCTTCCTTCCTTTCTTCCATCATTCATTCATTCATTCTTTTACTCCTTCCTTCCTTCTTCCTCCCTTCATTCTGTCCTTACTCCCTTCTTTTTCCTTCTCTTCCTTCTCTTCCTTCCTTCCTTCCTTCCTTCCTTCCTTCCTTCCTTTCCTCCTCCTGTCTCTCCTTCTTCCCTTCCTTCTCTCCTTCCTTCCTTCTTTTTACCTTTCTTCCTTCTCTTCCTTCTTTTCCTTCCTTCTTTTCCTTCCTTCCTTTTCCTTCCATACCTTCCTTCTCTCTTTCCTTCCTTCTTTTTCCTCCCTCCCTTCTCTTTCTTCTTTCTTCTTCCTTCCTTCTCTCCTTCCTTCCTTCCTTCCTTCCTTCCTTCCTTCCTTCCTTCCTTCCTTCCTTCCTTCCTTTTTTTCCTCCTTCTCTTCTTTCTCCTTTCCTTCCTTCTTTTTCCTTCCTTCCTTTTCCTTCCATACCTTCCTTCTCTCTTTCCTTCCTTCTTTTTCCTCCCTCCCTTCTCTTTCTTATTTTTTCTTCCTTCTAATCCTTCCTTCTTTTCCTCCATCCTTCGTTTTTCCTTCCTTCCTTCTCTTCCTTCTTTTTCCTTCCTTCCTTCCTTCCTTCCTTTCTCCCCTTCCCCTTCCCCTTCCCCGGGTATGTAGTTCAGTGAGTCACCAGCATTTTTTTTAACAGAGAAGGCAAAAAACATTGTAAACCCCCAGAATTCCATTGCATTGAGCCATAGCAGTTCATGTGACATCAAACTGCATTAATTCAACAGTGTGGATGCCTCTCACATGTACCGAGGCACTACAGAGTCTCATCAATGCTTGGAAAAACATGGCTGTTTTTCCATTACAATTTCCCAGAACACCTCCATCAGCCTTTCTGTGCTGGTGAGGGGATGCTGGGACTTCTAGTGCAAAAAACCTAACATTGCAAAGCTCTTTGGGCTGAATATGGATTCAGGTGCAGTGTGTTCTTCCCAATTCATGACCCTCTTGACCTTCCTTGGCCATTGCATGCCATGGGTTTCGGCAGTGAAATGCTGGCCATTGTGCAAATTCAACTCAGGAAAGCAAATAGCCACAAGCAGATCTTGAAAAATCGGTGAAAGAAACGGCAGCTGGCTGAGATTAAATTAGATCATCTGGAAATGTCGGGGCCGTGGAGGGTTTTTCCGCCAACCACATTGACCACAGACAAGGTAGAAATGACTGGTACAAGAGACCCATGGGAGTTTACGCCTTCCCCATAAACAAATAGTTTCAAAACTGGGTTCCCTCTCATGAAGCAAATGTTACCAGTGCAAGGTATCTGAGATGCAGAACTCTGAAGGTTCGTCTACACAGTGGAATTAATGCAGTTCAGCACCACTTTAGTTGCCATGGCTCAATACTGTGGGTTCCTGAGAGCTGGGAATGTAGCTTGGCCCTGCTGTGGCTAAATGCTACATAAGAGCGGGACTTGAAGTTCTGCAAGATCTCCTTAGCCTTCTTTGGCAAAGAGTGCTTTTGCCTTGCCAAACTATATCTCCCAATCCCTTAGTATTGAAGCATGGCAGGCAAAGTGGTGTCAAACCATATTCCTCCTGTTGTGTAGATGCACCTCATTCCTCCTGTTGTGTAGATGCACCTCAAAGGAGGGGGACATGAGAGAAGCCTCCTCGCAGGATTGCAAGACATCCGGGCATCCCCTGGGCAATGTCATCGTAGACGGCTGATTCTCTCAGCATCCCGAGCTCTGTGGATCACCTGGGAAGGAATCCCACTGGAGCATTGCAGCACACCCAAATACCTGGGAGTCACTCTGGACCGTGCTCTGACCTACAAGAAGCACTGCCTGAACATCAAGCAAAAAGTGGGTGCTAGAAACAATATCATACGAAAGCTGACTGGCACAACCTGGGGATCACAACCAGATACAGTGAAGACATCTGCCCTTGCGATGTGCTACTCTGCTGCTGAGTATGCATGCCCAGTGTGGAACACATCTCAGTGGATGTGGCTCTTAATGAGACATGCCGCATTATCACATGGTGTCTGCGCCCTACACCACTGGAGAAATTACACTGTCTAGCCCATATTGCACCACCTGACATCCGCCGGGAAGTAGCAGCCAATAGTGAAAGGACCAAGGCAGAGACATCTCCAGCTCATCCCTTGTTTGGGTATCAGCCAGCACGTCAACGACTTAAATCTAGAAGTAGTTTTCTAAAATCTACAGAGACACTCGCTGGAACACCCCAGCAAGCGAGAGTCCAAAAGTGGCAGGCTCAAACCCAGAACCAATGACTGATACCAAATGAGAGACTCCCCCCTGGGCACACAGAGGACTGGGCGACTTGGAAGGCGCTGAACAGACTGCGCTCTGGCACCACGAGATGCAGAGCCAACCTTCAGAAATGGGGCCACAAAGTGGAATCCACGACATGCGAGTGTGGAGAAGAGCAAACCACTGACCAGCTGCTGCAATGCACCCTGAGCCCTGCCACAGGCACAATGGAGGACCTTCTTGTAGCAACCCCAGAGGCACTCCAAGGGGCCAGAGACAGGTCAAAGGACATTTAACCAACTACCAAGTTTGCAAATTTTGTGTTTTGTCTGTTTGTTTGTTTTGTTCTGTTAGAAATGTAATACAATTGACTGGTTGCCCTGACACGACAAATAAACCTCAAAGGACCCAGCTCCTAACTTAAAGGATGCACTTTTTTTCTCTTCTGGTGATGTAACACTATGCAACACAATTTTTGTTCCTAGATTATGAATGTCATCTCCTAATTGGTCCTATCATAAAAACATGGGAAATATTTATTAAAGTGCAAAAACTTTGTTTTTACAGAAGGGGCTTCATCCTGCAGCACACTTTGCTCTTGTTTTTCAATGACTATCTCATTGAGTTTCAACCCATCTTCCAAAATAACCAGAAAAACCAACACTCTCCTCAATCAACTTTGACGTACGCCAACAACTAACAAAACGCAAACACAGGGGAACTCCAGACAAGAAACAAACAGGAACAGTTAATCACCTCCCATCAAAGGATTCCCCCCAGGAAGTGACAAGCCACACTTAGAAAACTGTCCTCATGGGGCATCCGGTCCAACCCCATTCTGCCAAGAAGCAGGAATATTGCATTCAAATCACCCCCGACAGATGGCCATCCAGCCTCTGTTTCAAAGCCTCCAAAGAAGGAGCCTCCACCACACTACGGGGCAGAGAGTTCCATTGCTGAATGGCTCTCACAGTCAGGAAGTTCTTCCTAATGCTCAGGTGGAATCGCCTTTCTTGTAGTTTGAAGCCATGGCTCCATTGCGTCCTAGTCTCTAGGGCAGCAGAAAGGAAGTCTGCTGCCTCCTCCCTCTGACTTCTCCTCACATATTTATACATGGGCACCATGTCCCCTCTCAGCCTTCTTGTGCAGGTACAACTGTACCAGGAGCTCCAATTTTGTTTGCTTTGCATTACATGTTTGTTGTAGTCCTAAGTTTCAGGGACTCTGCAGATAGGTGGCTTCTTTTGGCTGCAATCATAGGGCAAGCCATCTGTCAATTATAGTTAAGTTCCCTGGTCCCGCCCCCTTTTTGGGTTTTAGAGGGAATAGGAGCCATTTTGAGTTCAGTCCACACAGAGAAGCCTTTCATGCAGGACATAATACCAAGAGCTCCTGTAGAAAGCTTCGCCTTCTACGGCTTGGCCGGGGAGATATACAACCCTACAGCTTCTTTGCTGAGGGACTTCAGCCAACCATCATCGAAACCTGAACTCCTTTTCCTCTGGAAGTCTACCAAGCTCTGCTTGGTAAGGGTCACTTGCGGAAGCCAGAAGCAGTTGGTACCGGGTGCAGGGGCTCCACGCCAACAGAGGCAAAGACAGACTGCCCAGATTAGAAGTTAAGGATTTCCCCATTAGTTACAGTTATGAAGATAGTGCCTGTTCCCTGTGGACAAGACTGAGAGAGAGCCAACAGACTGTTAAGAAAGCCTTAACGTACTTGTTTGTTTTCATCAATAAAGAACTTTGTTGAACCTTTGAGCAATCTAAAGACTCTGTTTTAAGGATATCCAAAGGCCTTTAATCTGAGGCAGCCCCGGCATCCCGTTGGGCACACGGAATTTATGTCCTGTCTACAGTCTTCTGCACAGGCCCAGCGTGTGACAGCACACTTCTCTTCTTCAGGCTAAACATGTCCAGCTCTTTAAGCTGCTCCTCATAGGGCTTGTTCTCCAGACCCTTGATCCTTTGAGTCGCCCTCCTCTGGACACTTTGTCAACATCTCTCTTCAATTGCGGTGCCCAGAATTGGACACAATATTCCAGGTGTGGTCTAACCAAGGCAGATTAGAGCATGGGGAGCATGAGGCCAAATGGGATTTTGGCCTGCCTCAATAGGAGCCTAGTGTCTAGATCTAGGGAAGTAATGCTACCCCTCTATTCTGCTTTGGTTAGACCACACCTGGAATATTGTGTCCAATTCTGGGCACCACAATTCAAGAGAGATATTGACAAGCTGGAATGTGTCCAGAGGAGGGCGACTAAAATGATCCAGGGTCTGGAGAACAAGCCCTATGAGGAGCGGCTTAAGGAGCTGGGCATGTTTAGCCTGAAGAAGAGAAGGCTGAGAGCAGGCATGATAGCCATGTATAAATATGTGAGAGGAAGCCACAGGGAGGAGGGGGGAGCAAGCTTCCTTTCTGCTTCCCTGGAGACTAGGACGCAATGGAGCCATGGCTTCAAACTACAAGAGAGGAGATTCCATCTGAACATGAGGAAGAACTTCCTGACTGTGAGAGCCGTTCAGCAGTGGAACTCTCTGCCCTGGAGTGTGGTGGAGGCTGCTTCTTTGGAAGCTTTTAAACAGGGGCTGGATGGCCATCTGTCAGGGGTGATTTGAATGCAATATTCCTGCTTCTTGGCAGAATGGGGTTGGACTGGATGGCCCAGGAGGTCTCTTCCAACTCTTTGATTCTATGATTCTATGGTGCAGGCCAAAATCCCATTGGCTTTTATAAATGATATTTATAACCCAGGAACAAAAATGGTGTGACATAGTGTTATTGTAGGGCCACCACTTTGGTGAGGCTTTGGGTTGTAAGACTCTTACAAAAGGGGGAAATGCATTCAAAAAGCAGGGAAAGTGGGATGCCAAGAGCTTAACGTGTCTTTAATGGGGGGAGTTGGGGGGAATGGAGCCCACCTCAGCCCTGCCACCCCATTGGCCCAGGTTCTCCGGAGGCTGGAAGTATTTTCGGTCTGAGCAGCACGGATTAAGATTCCATAACCTTCTCCTCCGGAATGCCAACCGTCCTCCCCTTCCCCCTTTCATTTTTCAAGTGCCTGACATGAGCAAGATGGCCAAGATGTTTCACAGTTTATCCTCGATTTGGCCTCCAAACCTGGATTCAAACTCAGGGCTCCAGTCCAGGGGATATTGGGGGGGGGGGGGGGGGATTGTTTATCACCATCCTCATTGTGACAGCTGACGCTGCCGGTAGCCCAGCTTTTACTTTAATTTGAACTGCAGCAGGGAGTTCCGCAGTTCCTGGGCCGAACTTTGAGGCCAGCAGATGGAATGTGCCTCAGCCGCCAGCTCCAAGACCAGGAATGCCTGCAAACCTCAGCTAACCTTCCCCTCTCCTTACTTTGTATCGTTCCCTAATAAACCACTTGAAACTTGAAACTTTTTGTCTTTCCGCATGATACTTTTGTATCCCTTCCTGGCTCAGCACTCCATAAACGTTTCCAAAAACTCCTTTCTGGGCTCCGGAGAGCCGTGAGCCCGCGGGGGGCACCTCCAGGTGCTCCCCGGACCCCGAATCTGCGTTCGACCAAAACGCGGATAAGGAAACCGCCATTTCGGACCCCGCTATCCACTAAACATTTAACATGGCGGATCGCCGCCGTTCCAATTTTGCCTTGTTCAGTGACTAATTCTAAGTCTATCTGCCATCCCAGTTTCTCTGTTTTGGGCTGCTCCTCCCGGGAAGAAATTAGGTTTGTTTTTTAGAACTTCTGCCTTGCAGAGAAACAGCTGATTGTCAAACCGGGGCTCCCCGCTTCTCCGCGGCAGCCCTCGCTCCACGTGGACTCAGGCCGCCTGGGACCTGCAGCAGCCGACCGCAGCGGCCCCGGGGAGGGAGGCCAGATGAGTCCCAGGTCTTGGCTGGGAGATGCAGTTCTCCAAGGGACATTGGCCCGCCTGCCACCACTCACAGATTCTTTTACGGACTTTTTCTGCCTTCTCTGACTGACTTGGTGCCCTAGCGCCACGGACTTCCTCTATGAACTCCAAACCAGCCGCTTGAGAAGCATGGCCCCCGCTTGTGGGTGCATGCCCTTGTTGCAAAGGATCATACCTCAGGAACTCTGATGATTGCCTTTATTAATTGCTGTGGGGTTTCCTAATAAACTTTGCTGGGATGGGGATCTTCCCTATGAAATCTGTGAATTATGATAAACTGTAAAGAATGTATGTATGAAGTATGTGTAATATGAAATGAAATGAGATGTATCCTCGCCTTCCCCTTCCTTGTCTTTCCCCTCTTGAACTTTACCCTATAAAAGAATATGCGACCAGGGGATTACAGTTAAGGAAATTCAATTTCCTTGGAAGGAACTCCATCCATATTGACATTGCATGGAAAATACTGGCAAATCTGTGGCTTTGTTTTTCAGAGTTCAGACAAACAAAAGCCAGAGATTTGATCAGCCAGAAGCCGGAAAAACAGACTGATTGCATCAATTACGGTGTTTGTGCATGCTCCCTTGTGACAAAGGACCCTTTGCCCGCAAGGTTGAAGATCCAGACACCACCCATAGCCACCCTCTTTTGCCTATACACATCTTTTATCAGGACCCAGGAAATCCCTTGTTCCCCCATCCGCCTCCCCTGCTGTGAGGAGACAAAAGGTGTTCAATCAGCTGGCGGACGCCTCCCGGGCGTTCCGCCCTCCTGTGCTGTCAAACCAGAGCCCGCCTCCCGGCCGCTGATTGGACAATCTCTGGAGGCGCTCTGAGGGCTCTGATTGGCCCTTTAGAGGCGGCAGCGGCCGGCGATTGGAGGGAGGGTGGGACCAGCGGCCAAGCCTCCTCCCAGCTGTTCCGGAGCCGGCCAATCAGGACAAGGGAAACTGACAGGAGGCGGGCGGGAGATTCAAACCAGGATTTCTTTGTTCTGACTGTATAAATATGCCTGAAAATCACTGTATTGCATGCTTACTTGAGGATTCATCCCTGTAACGCATCCTTTTCAGCTGAATCGCAAAATAAACGCTTCGGTCGCAGGTCTCCTCTTCAGCCTTGGTGAGATTGATTTTCAACGTTTTTGCGTCTTTTTGGATTGGCCTCCGCTGGTCGCTCGCCAAGGTCAGGACCCCATTTGCGGTCCTTTGGGCCTCCCCTCGCTGGGAGAACCCCCCAAAAGAGCTCGATATCATTTGGCTTTACCACGAAGGGACTGCTGCTTGAGGTTCCAGACCAAATTATAGCCCAAATTCTCAAGCAGGCGCCTTGGACTGATTCTTTGGGCCAGTGGCGGCGGAGGAGCGGCTCGGGAAAAGAGGCGCCTCTCCCAATTTGGACTTCCATTTGACCAGCTAACCAAAACTACAAATTCTCCCGCAGCCATCTCCTCCTAAGCCCTGACCTGGGGTTTCAGCACAAAAGAGCGCCAGGGAAGCCTTGATCTAAGGACTTCCAGGAAGAGGAGCGACCGACGCGAGAAGGGGGGAAGAAAACGTCCGGACGGGTAAGAAGCCAACCGCGGGCTGCCTTGGCTGCCAGGTGGGAGGGGATTCTAGGCTTTCTGAACCAGCTTCGGAGTCGGCCCACTGGGGAGGGATTCTCTAGGTCTCGGTAACAAATTCCTGGCGGGAGGTAGCGAACATCCACGTTTGAGGTCCAGAATAGCAACTCAGCTCGCTTTTGCGGCCTTGGCTGGAGCTACGCTGGAGAGGGAGCCCTTCCCTTTCGGACTGCCTAGCTGCCAAGGGCTGATCGCCTCGGGCTCTCTTGCTAGGGGACCGTTCAGGCTCTAGCCTACCAGCGGTTGGGGGGACTACCCTGATTAGCCACTTCAGTGTGGGGCTATCAAGAGAGATGGGCGCATGTTATTCAGGGGTCAAACGTACTGTTCCATCAGAAACACCTTTGGGAAGGATACTGGCGGAATGGGACAGTGTCGCGTCACGGTCGCTGACGCAGGCCAGTATGGTGAAATTTAGCATGAGGAAGTGGCCTACCAGGCCCTTAGAAGGCGGAGCTTCGTGGCCCCCTCACGGCAGCACTGATCCGGAGCTCATCTTGAAGCTCCAGCGGGACTGTTGTGCCAGGGCCAAATGGGCCGAGCTAGCCTATGCCTCGTGCTTTTTCGCCCTGCACCGGAAGGAGGCGGAAGGGGGCAGTCGTGTCCAACTCCTCCCATGCAAGGAGAAGGGAACGAAGCCCCAGCCCCCGGGAAACCTCCCTCCAGACCCTTTGCCTCCTCCCGAGGAGGACCTCCTTGACACACTTGCTTACCCCCCTCCTTACCGCCCCAGCCTTCCCTTTTCCCCTCCTGTAACCTCTCCTGAGCCCTCCTCTACAACCCCTCCTTCAGAATCTCTCCTCCCAGGGATTCCTGCCCTCTTGTCTTCCCCAGCCCAGGCACCCAGCCAGCCCCGATCTTCCCCAGCAGGGACATCTCCCTCTGCAAAGTCTGGGCCCTCTATCCAGAGCGCCTCCACCCCCTTGTACCCTCCACTGCCATCTGCCCCTCTCTGCAGCCCCACTCCTACCCCATCCTCACCCCCCAGCTCCTCCAGGACCCCCTCGCTGAGCCTCAGCTGCCCGCCCTCCTCCTTCTCTTCCTCTTTCGCCCCGGCCAGACACAGCACCCCTCTTGATCCTCTCCCACTTCCCGCTCAGACCCCTAAAAGGTGCCCCAGCCTGCGGCTAGAGCCCCTTTCCCTGAGGGAACTTGACCCCCTCGCCCCCTGCTTCGCTCCCCAACCCAGGCTCCCTGCCATCAGTGCCCCAGCACCTTCCCATTCCCCTTGCGGCCACCAAGGCACTCCCAGGGCCCCTCCCCCTCCTGAGCAACCCTTGATCCCCTCTCCTGCCCCACCTGTAGCTTCCCCAAGGGTCCCCACAGACCCTCAGGATCCCTTTGAGCCCCTCATCACCAAGGGCAGCTTGCGTAGCCACCCTGCTCACATCCAGGCTCCCTTGAGGGAGACAGTGGGGCCGGGGGGCACTTCCTTCCTCGTGCATGTTCCCTTCACTACCTCAGACCTCATCAATTGGAAGAGGAGCACAGCTCCCCTTTCCCAGGATCCCACTGAAATGTACGAGCTGCTCAAAACCATTTTCCTAACCCATCGCCCCACATGGGGGGATGTCATGACCCTTCTGGGTTCACTCCTCACCCAGGAAGAGAAGCGCCGCCTACTGGCCGCTGCTCAGGCAGAAGCCATGAAGGGGGAGGTGGACGATGGGGAGGACAGGGAGGCTGTTTTCCCAATCAAGGAAGACCCTGGGTGGAATTTCAACACGGAAGATGGCAGGAAGGCTCTAAAGAGCTTCCATCGCCATATCCTAGTGGGTGTGCCTTTGGTATACCCTCGCCCCTTGAACCTCTCCAAGCTTCTTGACATTCAACAGAAGCCGGACGAGAGTCCTTCGGACTTCTATGACCGGATGTGTCGAATGGCCAAGAACTGGACCAACATTGACCCCACTGACCCCGACAGCCAGCGCATGCTGAACACCCTCTTCATTGGGAAGTCCACCAGGGACATCAAACTTAAGCTCCAGAAAATTGAGGGAGGGGAGGCAATGCCCATCTCCCAGCTCATCAACATAGCTTTCAAGGTCTTCCACAACCGGGAAGACGCTGCTGCACAAAAGGAGGAGGATGACAGGAAGGCACAGGCTGAGGTTCAGGCCACTTGCATGTTGGCTGCTCTGGCAGACAGGGATAGGGGCAGGGATGGAGGGAGGGACCACAGGGACAACAGGGACAGACAGAATGGGGGAAATCGGAACCAGGGGAGGCAGAGGGACTACAGGGATGTCCAATGTTATGGGTGCAAAAAGACAGGACACATCAGAAGGGACTGCCCAGAGGGAAGGGAAAGGGGGGCCCACGAGAGGGTCCTGTGACTAGGAAGAAGGATCTCCCTGGCACCCTCTGACCCCATTGTGCCATTGAAGTTTGGGAGGAGGACTGTCGACTTCCTCCTGGACTGTGGGGCCACCCACTCAGTGCTCACAGAGGGGTTCAGGGGAACAGAATTGGGGAACAGGAAGGCTCAGGTAGTTGGGGTCTCGGGGAAAGAGGCAGAGCGTTCCTTCATGAAGCCCATGGAGTGTGAAGTGGGGGGGAGGACCTTGTCTCACGAGTTCTTATATATGCCAGAGTGTCCTGTCCCCCTTCTGGGCAGGGATATCCTTTGTAAAATCAGGGCCCAAGTTGCCTTTGGGCCAGAAAAGATCATCCTAGCAGTGCCTGAGGAAGAAGGATGGAGAGCTCAGGCCTTCCTTCTCCATCAGCCCAGTCCAGAGGCTGATCTGATTCCTCTGGCAGTCCTACAGCAGGTGGATCCCATAGTTTGGGCAGATGGGGTCCCGGGAAGAGCTAAGAACATTGCCCCTGTCTCAATCACCCTCAAACCTGACATCACTCCCCCTAGAATCCCTCAGTATAGGATTCCCATGGAGGCTAGGAAAGGCCTCCAGCCCATTATTGATAATTTCTTAAAGCACTCTCTGCTGAGAGAGTGTGCCTCTCCATTCAACTCCCCAGTCCTCCCAGTACGAAAAGGTGATGGTTCTGAATATCGTTTTGTTCAGGACCTGAGGGCCATCAATGCTGTAGTGGTGGATCTGCACCCTGTGGTGCCCAATCCTTACACTCTACTCTCTACTATTCCTCCTTCCTGTTCTTGCTTTACTGTTTTGGATTTAAAGGATGCCTTTTTCTCGATCCCTATTCACAAGGATAGCCAGGAGATCTTTGCATTCGAGTGGGAGCATGTGGGCACTGCCAGGCGGGTGCAACTTTGCTGGCAGGTTCTGCCCCAAGGCTTCACGTCGAGCCCTACCATCTTCAGCCAAAGCCTCGCCTCTGAGTTGGAGAAGTGGCCTGATCGCGACCAAGGGGTCCTGCTGCAGTATATTGACGACCTGCTGCTTTGTTGTGGGGACAAGGATACCTGTGAACGTCTCACCATCAGCCTCCTCAACTTCCTGGGGGAAGCCGGCTTCAAGGTATCCAAGAAGAAGGCCCAGATCTGTAAGGACACTGTGAGGTACCTGGGGTTTGACGTCAGCCAAGGGCAGAGGGCATTGGGACCAGAGAGGAAGGAGGCCATCTGCAGGGTCAAGGAGCCTAGGACGAAGAAACAGCTGAGGGGCTTCTTGGGCATGGCTTCATTTTGTAGAATCTGGGTTCCAGGCTTTGGACTGATCGCCAAGCCCCTGTATGAGGCGACCTCGGGGCCAGAGACGTTCCTAGTCTGGTCAGCTGAATGCAGGACAGCCTTTGAAGCCATCAAGAAAGCCCTGATGTCGGCCCCTGCCCTGGGACTCCCTGACATGACCAAGCCCTTCTTCCTCTATGTCCATGAACGCCAGGGGGTGGCAGCAGGAGTGCTTACCCAGCCACTGGGCAGCACCAAGAGACCAGTTGCCTACTTTTCCAAACGCCTAGACAACACCAGCCTTGGGTGGCCTGCCTGCCTGAGAGCCGTGGCTGCAACTGCCCTGATTGCTGAGGAGGCCAGGAAGCTGACGTTGGGCCAACCGACGACCGTCTACGTTCCCCACAGCGTCTTGGCAGTCCTGGATGCCAAGGGGACCAACTGGCTGTCCGCCGGCCGGCTCACGTGCTACCAGGCCCTGCTCATCGACCAAGGAGACCTCACCCTGGCCACCACCAACTGTCTCAACCCTGCCACCCTGATGCCCATCGACCTGGCTGAAGGAGACGACCAGGAGCCCCATGACTGCATTGCCACCATCGAAGAAGTCTACTCCAGCCGCCCTGACCTCAAGGACCAGCCCCTTCCTGATGCTGAGCTTGAGTTCTTCACCGACGGCAGCAGCAGCTGTCATCAGGGCGAGAGGAGAGCCGGGTATGCTGTGGTCACTCTCTGGGACACCATCGAGGCTGAACCACTCCCTCCTGGCACCTCCGCCCAGAAGGCAGAGCTCATCGCCCTCACCAGAGCCCTGGAGCTGGCCGAGGGAAAGACTGCCAACATCTACACGGACCTTAAGTTTGCCTTCCATGTGCTCCACGCTCACGGGGCTATTTGGAAGGAGAGGGGGCTGCTGACAACAGCTGGCAGCCCCGTGAAGCATCAGGCTGAGATTCTGAGACTCTTGGAGGCTGTCTGCAAGCCTGCTGCAGTAGCCGTCATCCACTGCAGGGGGCACCAGGCCGGGGACCAGGACACAGCTAAGGGGAATCGAAGAGCAGACGCTGCAGCCAAGGCGGCTGCCAATCGAGAGCCCATCTTCCTTGGTGCCTTGATCCCAGACACCACTGTGACCTCTCTCCCTGTGTATGGAGCCATGGATGATGAGTTCGCGAAGGGAGAGGGTCTGAAGCAGGAGGAGGGCTGGTGGAAGGACAACCAAGGCCGTCTGTTGCTGACTGATCCCCTTATGCGTGAAGTGGCCCTGCGCCTCCACAAGAGCACCCATTGGGGCCATGATGCTATGCTGGAGCATCTCAGGACTCTCTTCATCGGCCCTCGCATGGCCCAGCAGTCCATTTGGGCTTGTCGTCGGTGTCTCCTCTGTCTTAAGAACAACCCCAAGATCCAGAAGCGGCCAGAAGTGGGGCATCTCAAGTCGGGCCTCCAACCAGGGCAAGTGTGGCAAGTGGACTTCGCAGAACTGCCCTCTAGCCGGAAGTACAAATATCTGTTGGTGTTTGTGGACTGTTATAGTGGGTGGCCTGAGGCCTTCCCTTGCTACACCTGTGCTGCCAAGGAGGTGAGCCATGCCCTGCTCAATCACATCATCCCCCGTTTCGGATTGCCCCTCTGCCTCTCCTCAGATAACGGAGCATCTTTCGTCTCCAAAGTCACCCAGCAGGTCGCCCAGGCTCTCCAGATCCAGTGGAACCTGCATACCAGCTGGCACCCTGAAGCAAGCGGGAAGGTCGAGCGAATGAACCAGACCATCAAAAGGCAATTGGCTAAGATCTGTCAGCAGGCGAGCCTGCCCTGGCCAGATGCCCTCCCACTAGCTCTCACTCGAATCAGGGCTGCTCCTAGGAAGGGCTTGAAGTTGAGTCCTTTTGAGATCCTCTATGGTAGGCCTTTCCCTTCCTCCCGGGTCCCCCTCAAGGCTGAACACTTGCATGAGGTGGGATCCGAGAGCATCAGGGAGAGACTGTCTCTTCTCACTTCTATCCTCTCTTCTATGAATAGGTACCTGCTTTCTCATCTTCCTGTTCCTTTGGATGCTCCTGTCCACAACTTCTCTATCGGTGATTGGGTCCTGGTCCGTACGTACCGACCGGAGGCATTGACCGAAAAGTGGGTCGGGCCCCACCAGATCCTCCTCACCACCCACACTGCGGCTAAGGTAGCGGGTATCCGGTCCTGGGTCCACCATTCCAGGCTGAAGCTCGCCCCAGAGCCACAAGTGGGGACCACTGAGGGAGGAGGTGACGACGAACAGTGGGCTGTAGAGCCAGGGGAGGATCTGCGGCTTCTATTCCGGAGGTTGCCGCCGAAAGACCCTTCGGCTCCTGAGCCCACCGATCCACCCCCTTCCAGAACATCCAGGAGGAGGAGACGACGTGCCTCTGGTCGAGGAGGGCCTCCAAAAGATCCCCACCAAGTTTCAAGCCGATAGCCCCACGGGAAGCCACCTTTTCCGCCTACTTCCGGGTTCAGAAGTTCCACTGACAGCTCTTGACGGCTGTCAAACTCACCATCAGCTGATTTTGACAGGCGCGTTTGAGACATCTCTGCCGCTTTCGCCTCTCCATTGCTCTATCAAGACCGCTGGGAGCTGTCCAGCAATTCAGCACTCTCTGCAAACAGTAAGTCTATTTGGCCACTAGGGGGAGGAGCTGTCCAACACCTTTCAGCATGATTTTTCCCCTATTATTTTGCCTGCTTTTCCCTTCCCAATGCATGACTTCCAGCCCTGTACTGTATGAGTGGTTGTCAACTAAGGTTAACTTTTGGCAACAGTTGGCATACCGAGTCTTAAATGTTTCCGATTTCTGTCTGACTAGTGGGGCCTCAGCCACTGATATCTTCTCTTCCTGCCTGATAGGGGTTCCCGAGCCCCTGGAGATTTTTCGAAATTTTACAGTTTTCCAAAATATCCCATCGAAGGCCATGTCCTATAGAGACATTTCTGTGTGGGGCAGGGCCGTCAGGGAAAGGGAGCCGGGCATGGTGGTCATTAAATTGGCACATCAGCCACATGCCCATCACTGCTTCCAAATCCCCAAATGTGTGGGGAAGTGCCATGATTTGCCCAAAGAAAATCTTTTAAATTGTTCTTCCGTTGAAGTGCTGCCTTACATGAATGCCCATTTGGTGTTGCCCCCTGGATGGTTCTTCCTGTGCGGGCAGACAGCCTATAGCTACCTCCCAGCCAATTCCACCATTGGGAATTGTGCCTTGGGCAGGCTGTCTATCTTTTTGCCTTCCAAAAGCGATCTGGAGCTGGCACACTCCCTGGATCGAGAGGCTAGGTCCATACAAAACTTGGACCCAAATTGTGATCCCTCTATGGTAATTAAGGGCATTCCCCAATTTGTGGCAGCGGCCCTGTTTACCCCTGGGGTTGCAGCGGCAATGAACTACAGGGCCGTTAAACATCTGGCCTGTGCTCTGGTCAAGAACATCAATTACACCTCACAAGCCTTGGCCTCCATAGCTACTGAGATGCATGAGCTAAGGGAGGCCGTGTTGGACAATCGGGCTGCCATTGATTTTCTTTTGTTGAAGAACCACTACGGCTGTGAGAGTGTGCGACACATGTGTTGCTTTAATTTGACAGACCGGACCCCTGTAGTCAGAAAAGCCATAGAGGGCCTGAATGATTTGGTGGCGGGGATAAAAGAATCAGTAGGCTTTGATCTCGGTTTTCTGACAGATTGGCTTCCTTCGCTAGCATGGCTCAGAAAGGGCTTTCTAGTTTTCCTGGGTCTTGTTGTTCTTTTGCTGGCCTTGAGCTGCTGCTGGTCGCACATTCCCTCTCTGCTCAAAATTTGCCAAAAAAGGGGACGTGCAGATCCGTCTAGGCAGATGGCCATGCTGCCATTAGCGGGCTACCGTGCGTGGGCGGAGGCTGTAGGAGGCCGCCTCCCTCGGCCTCCAGCGCCTCCGAGTGGGGATTTGACAGCTGACGCTGCCGGTAGCCCAGCTTTTACTTTAATTTGAACTGCAGCAGGGAGTTCCGCAGTTCCTGGGCCGAACTTTGAGGCCAGCAGATGGAATGTGCCTCAGCCGCCAGCTCCAAGACCAGGAATGCCTGCAAACCTCAGCTAACTTTCCCCTCTCCTTACTTTGTATCGTTCCCTAATAAACCACTTGAAACTTGAAACTTTTTGTCTTTCCGCATGATACTTTTGTATCCCTTCCTGGCTCAGCACTCCATAAACGTTTCCAAAAACTCCTTTCTGGGCTCCGGAGAGCCGTGAGCCCGCGGGGGGCACCTCCAGGTGCTCCCCGGACCCCGAATCTGCGTTCGACCAAAACGCGGATAAGGAAACCGCCATTTCGGACCCCGCTATCCACTAAACATTTAACATGGCGGATCGCCGCCGTTCCAATTTTGCCTTGTTCAGTGACTAATTCTAAGTCTATCTGCCATCCCAGTTTCTCTGTTTTGGGCTGCTCCTCCCGGGAAGAAATTAGGTTTGTTTTTTAGAACTTCTGCCTTGCAGAGAAACAGCTGATTGTCAAACCGGGGCTCCCCGCTTCTCCGCGGCAGCCCTCGCTCCACGTGGACTCAGGCCGCCTGGGACCTGCAGCAGCCGACCGCAGCGGCCCCGGGGAGGGAGGCCAGATGAGTCCCAGGTCTTGGCTGGGAGATGCAGTTCTCCAAGGGACATTGGCCCGCCTGCCACCACTCACAGATTCTTTTACGGACTTTTTCTGCCTTCTCTGACTGACTTGGTGCCCTAGCGCCACGGACTTCCTCTATGAACTCCAAACCAGCCGCTTGAGAAGCATGGCCCCCGCTTGTGGGTGCATGCCCTTGTTGCAAAGGATCATACCTCAGGAACTCTGATGATTGCCTTTATTAATTGCTGTGGGGTTTCCTAATAAACTTTGCTGGGATGGGGATCTTCCCTATGAAATCTGTGAATTATGATAAACTGTAAAGAATGTATGTATGAAGTATGTGTAATATGAAATGAAATGAGATGTATCCTCGCCTTCCCCTTCCTTGTCTTTCCCCTCTTGAACTTTACCCTATAAAAGAATATGCGACCAGGGGATTACAGTTAAGGAAATTCAATTTCCTTGGAAGGAACTCCATCCATATTGACATTGCATGGAAAATACTGGCAAATCTGTGGCTTTGTTTTTCAGAGTTCAGACAAACAAAAGCCAGAGATTTGATCAGCCAGAAGCCGGAAAAACAGACTGATTGCATCAATTACGGTGTTTGTGCATGCTCCCTTGTGACAAAGGACCCTTTGCCCGCAAGGTTGAAGATCCAGACACCACCCATAGCCACCCTCTTTTGCCTATACACATCTTTTATCAGGACCCAGGAAATCCCTTGTTCCCCCATCCGCCTCCCCTGCTGTGAGGAGACAAAAGGTGTTCAATCAGCTGGCGGACGCCTCCCGGGCGTTCCGCCCTCCTGTGCTGTCAAACCAGAGCCCGCCTCCCGGCCGCTGATTGGACAATCTCTGGAGGCGCTCTGAGGGCTCTGATTGGCCCTTTAGAGGCGGCAGCGGCCGGCGATTGGAGGGAGGGTGGGACCAGCGGCCAAGCCTCCTCCCAGCTGTTCCGGAGCCGGCCAATCAGGACAAGGGAAACTGACAGGAGGCGGGCGGGAGATTCAAACCAGGATTTCTTTGTTCTGACTGTATAAATATGCCTGAAAATCACTGTATTGCATGCTTACTTGAGGATTCATCCCTGTAACGCATCCTTTTCAGCTGAATCGCAAAATAAACGCTTCGGTTGCAGGTCTCCTCTTCAGCCTTGGTGAGATTGATTTTCAACGTTTTTGCGTCTTTTTGGATTGGCCTCCGCTGGTCGCTCGCCAAGGTCAGGACCCCATTTGCGGTCCTTTGGGCCTCCCCTCGCTGGGAGAACCCCCCAAAAGAGCTCGATATCAATTGAATGTTACTTGGTGGAATGGGAGCAAGACAGAGGCCTGGAAGGGAGCCTTTGGGTTCAAGTTGGTCCACCTGCCTGACCTCCCTTTACCCTTCCAGGGCAACATTCCTCAAGGCAGGGACTACACACCCCAGCCTCCAAACACAGCATGGCCATAGGCTGGGGATACTGGGAGTTGCAATCCCTGCAAATATACAAATGTCTCTGAACTTGAGGAAGGGAGTACTTAGCTTATTTATTTATTGTGTCATTAGCAACCAGATATTTGTATTAAATTTTTGACAAAAACAAACAAACAAACATACAAAAGACACAGAGTTTGCAAGCTTGGTAGTGGCTTAAATGTCCTTTGACCAGTATCTGGCCCCTTGGAGTGCCTCTGATATTGCTGCAAGAAGGTCCTCCATTGTGCATGTGGCAGGGCTCAGGGTGCATTGCAGCAGGTGGTCAGTGGTTTGCTCCTCTCCACACTCGCATGTCAAGGATTCCACTTTGTAGCCCCATTTCTGAAGGTTGGCTCTGCATCTCGTGGTGCCAGAGCGCAGCCTGTTCAGTGCCTTCCAAGTCGCCCAGTCCTCTGTGTGCCCAGGGGGGAGTCTCTCGTTTGGTATCAGCCATTGATTGAGGTTCTGGGTTTGAGCCTGCCACTTTTGGACTCTCGCTTGCTGAAGTGTTCCAGCGAGTGTCTCTGTAGATCTTAGAAAACGATTTCTAGATTTAAGTCGTTGACATGCTGGCTGATACACAAACAGGGGATGAGCTGGAGATGTCTCTGCCTTGGTCCTTTCACTATTACTTCCCGGCGGATGTCAGGTGGTGCAATACTGGCTAAGCAGTGTAATTTCTCCAGTGGTGTAGGGCGCAGACACCCCGTGATAATGCGGCATGTCTCATTAAGAGCCACATCCACTGTTTTAGTGTGGTGAGATGCGTTCTGCACTGGGCATGCATATTCTGCAGCAGAGTAGCATAGCGCAAGGGCAGATGTCTGTGTCTGGTTGTGATCCCCAGGTTGTGCCAGTCAGCTTTCGTATGATATTGTTTCTAGCGCTCACTTTTTGCTTGATGTTCAGGCAGTGCTTTTTGTAGGTCAGAGCATGGTCCAGAGTGACTCCCAGGTATTTGGGTGCGCTGCAATGCTCCAGTGGGATTCCTTCCCAGGTAATCCTCAGAGCTCAGGATGCTTGTCTGTTCTTGAGATGAAAGGCACATGTCTGTGTTTTAGATGGGTTAGGGATCAGTTGGTTTTCCCTGTAAGAGGCAGTAAGAGCACCTAGAGATTCGGAGAGCTTCTGTTCAACCATCTCAAAGCTATTGTCGAAGGCTTTCATGGCTGGAATCCATGGGTTGTTGTAGGTTTTTCCGGGCTATATGGCCATGTTCTGGAGGCAATTTTTCTCCTGACGTTTCGCCTGCATCTATGGCAAGCATCCTCAGAGGTAGTGAGGTCTGTTGGAACTGGGAAAAATGGGTTTATATATCTGTGGAATGACCAGGGTGAGACAAAAGACTTTTGTCTTCTGGGGCTAGCTGTGAATGTTTCAGCTGACCACCTTGATTTGCATTCAATGGCTTGGAAGCGCCTGGGGGAATCTTTTGTTGAGAGTGATTTCATGTGCCTGTTTGTTTCCCCTCTGTTGTTTTGCTGTTGTAATTTTTGAGTTTTTAAATACTGGTAGCCAGATTTTGTTCATTTTCATGGTTTCTTCCTTTCTGTTGAAATTGTCCACATGCTTGTGGATTTCAATGGCTTCCCTGTGTAGTCTGACATGGTGGTTGTGAGAGTGGTCCAGCATTTTTGTGTTCTCAAATAATCTGCTGTGTCCAGGCTGGTTCATCAGGTGCTCTGCTATGGCTGACTTCTCTGGTTGGAGTAGTCTGCAGTGCCTTTCATGTTCCTTGATGCGTGTCTGGGCAATGCTGCTGTGTGTGGTGGTCCCTCTGGAGACTTCTTGTCCACAGCTGCATGGTATACAATGGTAGACTCCTGCAGAGGTGAGAGGATCCCTCTTGTCCTTTGCTGAACGTAGCATTTGTTGGATTTTCTTGGTGGATCTGTAAGTGGTTTGTATGTTGTGTTTCCTCATCAGCTTCCCTCTGCGGTCAGTGGTTCCCTTGATGTATGGCAATAACACTTTTCCTCTGGGTGGATCTTTGTCTTGACTCTTGTGGCTTCTTCTCGGTTGTCTTGCATCTCTTCTGATGTCTGCGGTGGAGTCTCCATGGGCCTGGAGAGCCCAGTTGAGGTGGTTCAGTTCATCTTGGAGGAGGTGTGCTTCGCAGATTCTTTTTGCACGGTCTGCCAAGGCTTTGATGGTGCTTCTTTTTTGACTTGGGTGATGGTTGGAGTTTTTATGTAGATATCTATCTGTGTGTGTGGGTTTTCTGTAGACGGCGTGACCCAATTGTTGATCTGGTTTGCGGATGACTACAACATCTAGAAAAGGCAGTCTTCCTTCCTTTTCTTTTTCCATGGTGAATTGGATGTTTGGGTGGATGCTGTTGAGATGTTCCAGGAACCTGTTGAGTTCTTCTTCTCCATGGCTCCAAATGGTGAAGGTGTCATCCACATATCTGAACCATATAGTGGGCTTTTTGGTGGCTGTTTCCAGGGCTTGTTTTTCAAAGTGTTCCATGTAGAAGTTAGCTATGACTGGGCTGAGAGAGCTCCCCATAGCTACTCCATCTTTCTGTTCATAGAACTCATTGTCCCACTGAAAGTAGCTGGTGGTGAGGCCATGGTGAAACAGATCCGTGATGTCTTCTGGGAACCTCTGGTTGATGAGTGCCATGGTGTCTGCAACTGGGACCATGGTGAATAGAGATACCACATCGAAGCTGATCAGTTTGTCATTGGTATTTAGCTTGAGATTGCTGATTTTTTTCTATGAAGTGGGCTGAGTCCTTGATGTCGTGTGTAGTGAGCCCAATATGGCTTTGTAACTGTGCAGCAAGAAAGAAACCAACTGTGCAGCAAGAAAGAAACCAATAACCAGACAATCAGAGATTGAGAACAACCACCTCCATGAAACCTTTACACCTACTGAATTGGACATGGCTCTCAATAAATGTAAAATGGCAAAGCAGCTGGCCTGGATGATCTAAGGATGGAGAACTTTGCTGATCTATTATTTACTAGCCATCCCCTGCCAGACATTGCTGTGGCCCAGTCTTGTGATCTGGAAAATAAAGTAATGAGAAAGTGTTGGTTTCTAATGTATGTAATGTCTTTCCGCTTGTGGGTAAACAGTATTTCTTGTTGTTTCTTTGCCAGTGTTGATGTGGAGAGTGTCTGGTTTGCCCACCCTGGAGCATGTAACATATCATGATCCTTCTTTAAGGGTCCCTTTCAAATCTATGATACTATATCTGTCATATACATATCTGTCAGCCGGTAGGCTGTTAGGAATTGTGGGAGTGGAAGTCCAAAACACCTGGAGGGCCCAAGTTGGCCCATGCCTGGTCTCAGGGCAAGCTCTTTCTCTTCACCTCCATTAACGATGGACTAAACCGGATAGCCCTTGAGTGTTATCTGATCCTATGCTTCGATGAGAGTTGGTGCAGTTCCTATGGGTCGCACCACCCTTCCAGTCCCAGTGACCCAGACACAACACCAACAGCTGCCTGGTAAGTCATTTTGATTCCAAAATAATCCAGGGAGTATTTTGATCCCCAGAAGGAGGTGTTCCAAGATGGAATGGGGAGAGTGTGCGTCTGGCAGGAGACCAGGGCTGCAGCTGTGTTGCTTGCTGTCCAGGGTCGGGGCTGGATGGGAAGGGGGGGGGGGTTTCTTGTGGGGAGGGACAGTGTTCTGGAAATGCAAGCAATGCTGGAAAGAGGGGGTCCCAGAGAGAGAAACACACATAACTTGTGGCAGGTGGGGTGTGTTTACAATCCAGCCAGATGGCTGCAGCCAACTGGGAGAGATTGCCACTCACATTACGCGTGACCCCAAATGACCCCTGGGATCTCTGGCATCCAAAGTGCACCTACGCAGAAAGGCTGTGCATTGGGGATATTGGTCTCTAACGTACAAAAATGAAGAGACATTTTAGCTTTGGATTGTCAAAGGCTTTCATGGCCGGAATCACTGGGTTGTTGTAGTTTTTTGGGCCATGGTCTAGAGGCATTCTCTCCTGATGTTTCGCCTGCATCCATGGCAAGCACCCTCAGAGGCAGTGAGGTCTCATGGAACTAGGAAAAAGGGTTTATATATCTGTGGAATGACCAGGGTGGGACAAAGGACTCTTGTCTGCTGGAGCTAGGTGTGAATGTTTCAACTGACCACCTTGATTAGCATATAATGGCCTTACAGTGCCTAGAGAAAACTTTTGTTGAGAGGTGATTAGATGGCCTTGTTTGTTTCCTCTCTGTTGTTGTGCTACTGTAATTTTAGAGTTTTTTTAATAATGGTAGCCAGATTTTGTTCAAGAGTCCTTTGACAAGAGTCCTGTGCCCCACCCTGGTCTTTCCACAGATATATAAACACTTTTTTTCTAGTTCCAACAGACCTCACTACCTCTGAGGATGCTTGCCATAGATGCAGGTAAAACATCAGGAGAGAATCCCTCCAGACCATGACCATATAGCCCAAAAAAACCTACAACAGCCCAGTGATTCCAGCCATGAAAGCCTTTGACAATACATCCAGCCTCTGTTTCAAATCCAGGTGTTCCACACTGGGCATGCATACTCAGCAGCAGAGTAGCATAGTGCAAGGGCAGATGTCTTCACTGTGTCTGGTTGTGATCCCCAGGTTGTGCCAGTCAGCTTTTATATGATATTGTTTCTAGCACCCACTTTTTGCTTGATGTTCAGGCAGTGCTTCTTGTAGGTCAGAGCACGTTCCAGGGTGACTCCCGGGTATCTGGGTGCGCTGCAATGCTCCAGTGGGATTCCTTCCCAGGTGATCCTCAGAGCCTGGGATGCTTGTCTGTTCTTAAAGTGAAAGGCACATGTCTGTGTTTTAGATGGGTTGGGGATCAGCTGGTTTTCCCTGTAATAGGTAGTAAAAGCACCTAGAGCTTCAGAGAGCTTCTGTTCAACCATCTCAAAGCTCCCTGCTTGAGCAGTAATGGCACGATCATCAGCATAGATGAAGCTCTCTGTCTCTTCTGGCAGTGGCTGGTCATTTGTGTAGATGTTGAACATGGATGGAGCAAGCATGCTCCCCTGAGGCAGGCCGTTGTTCTGTTTCCGCCATCTGCTTCTCTGGCCCTGGAACTCAACAAAAAAACACTTATAACACTTATTAATCCTTTTGTTACTTCATCTGTACCATTCTGCTTTAATGGTTGCATAACCTTTTCAAGGCAGCGCTCTCGCTCTGGGATTCCTCCTGCTTCCTGCTCAGCCACTGACTCCAGGGCAATTCCTGTGGAGATGGCCAGCTGCACTGTGATCAGAAGCGCCATCAGATTAGGAGATAAGTCATTCCCCAGAGATAAGTCATTCCCCAAACTACAAGAGAGGAGATTCCATCTGAACATGAGGAAGAACTTCCTGACTGTGAGAGCCGTTCAGCAGTGGAACTCTCTGCTCCGGAGTGTGTTGGAGGCTCCTTCTTTGGAGGCTTTGAAACAGAGGCTGGATGGCCATCTGTCGGGGCTGCTTTGAATGCAATTTTCCTGCTACTTGGCAGAATGGGGTTGGAATGGATGGCCCACAAGGTCTCTTCCAAAACTAGGATTCTATGATTCTATAACCTTGCAAAACTATAACTCCCCTGATTCCATAGCATTGAACCATCATAGTTCACAATGGGTCAAACTGCTGGTTTATGCTGCAGCAGAAACCTGATACAGATAAAATCAGGTAAATTTGTCTTGATCGCCGAGGGACAGGGCCTTCGCGGTGGTGGCCCCTCGACTCTGGAACTCTCTCCCACTGGAGATCAGAACTGCCCCCTCCATTCTGTCGTTCAGAAAACGGGTGAAAACCTGGCTATGGGGTTTGGCTTTCGACGAGTGAATCAATATTTCTGTGATCGGATAGATGACGATGAATGATGGACAACGACTTCACTATGACGACTGACCATTGTTATTATGTGATTGCATTTTGCTGTTATAACGTTTTAATTGAATATGTTATATGATGTTTTTAATGATTGTTTTGTGATTTTATTGTTGGAAACCGGCCTGAGTCCCCCGATAGAGGGGAGAAGAAGACCGGGATACAAAATTGCTAAATAAATAAATAAATAAATCTCCAAGTCCCAATGAGAGCAAAATATGAAGCCTGTACCGGGGGAAAAAAATTAAGAATGGCATCAGGTGTGTACTCCCAAATGCAAACACAGTGAAGACATGCAGTGAAACACTTTTTGGGGGGCATTTATTCACACTAGATTCCATTGATATGTTAAGTCCATGGAAAGCCCAGAGGAGTGATGGACGAGGATTAGCATAAGCTGCCTGACTTTGCAGGGTCCGGTTTCTGGTGCCGAAACTTAATGAGAACTTTATTGTCAACTTGACCGGTGTCATTTCTCTTTTCTGTTCGCACTTTAAACCAGGCGCTCCAGCCATGCCTGGCGTCTCATCCATAGTAGGCTTTCTCTGCGCATTGCGGCACAAGGCGAGCCAAACGCTCACGGAAGAACCGGGCTTTGAACTTTGGATAAGATCTCATGAAATGTTGTCACAAGGACATTGGAATCAAGCGCTAAGATCAAAGCAAGGGCTTTTGGTCCAGTTCCAAAGTTACTTTTGTGGACCAGGGAGGTGTCTATTCAGTAGGATTAATGCAGTTCGATACCACTTCAAGAGCCATGGCTCAATGCCATGGAGCCCTGGGATTTGTTGAATCATAGAATCAAAGAGTTGGAAGAGACCTCATGGGCCATCCAGTCCAACCCCTCATGGGCCATCCAGTCCAACTGCCAAGAAGCAGGAACATTGCACTCAAATCACCCCTGACAGATGGCCATCCAGCCCCTCTTTGAAAGCTTCCAAAGAAGGAGCCTCCACCACACTCCGGGGCAGAGAGTTCCACTGCTGAACGGCTCTCACAGTCAGGAAGTTCTTCCTCATGTTCAGATGGAATCTCCTCTCTTGTAGTTTGGTTAGGCCTTAGCATTCTTTGGTGGAGAAGGCTAAAGGCCTTGCAAAACTACACTCAAAAGATCTCATAGTATTGCGTCATGGCAGTTAAAGTGGAGTCAAACTACATTCATTTTACAATGTAAGATGCACCCCAAGACCTCACAAGAAGATATCCCTGAAAAACAAAGAAAAAAACCCTGCAGAACTATGTTTCCCTCTAGTTTAGTTGTGAAACATTTTAGAAATAAATTCTGGGTATAGCCCTACCGGCTGTTAGGAATTGTGGGAGTTGAAGTCCAAAACACCTGGAGGGCCAAAGTGTGCCCATTCCTGATGTAGACCCAAAAGATTTCCATTCCTGATGTAGACCCAAGGGATTTCCAACAATCCTACTAAGATGACAAGACAGGAATTTGGGTTCTCAAAGCTTTTGGAGCTGTTTTTTGGTGAGATACAGAATGGGGGGTGCCTGGCTCGAGAGCAGTACGTGTGAAAAAGATCTTTGAGTCCTCGTGGACAACAAGTTAAACATGAGCCAGGAATGTGATGTGGCAGCAAAAAAAGCCAATGGGATTTTGGCCTGCATCAAGAGGAGCATAGTGTCTAGATCTAGGGAAGTCATGCTCCCCATGCTCTATTCCGCCTTGGTTAGACCACACCTGGAATCGCACTGTGTCCAATTCTGGGCAGCACAATTGAAGAGGGATATTGACAAGCTGGAATGTGTCCAGAGGAAAGAGACTAAAATGATCAAGGGTTTGGAGAACAAGCCCTATGAGGAGCGGCTTAAGGAGCTGGGCATGTTTAGCCTGAAGAAGAGAAGGCTGAGAGGGGATATGATAGCCACGTATAAATATGTGAGAGAAAGCCACAGGGAGGAGGAGGGAGCAAGCTTGTTTTCTGCTTCTCTGGAGACTAGGACGCAATGGAAAAATGGCTTCAAACTACAAGGGAGGAGATTCCATCTGAACATGAGGAAGAACTTCCTGACTGTGAGAGCCATTCAGCAGTGGAACTCTCTGCCCCGGAGTGTGGTGGAGGCTCCTTCCTTGGAAGCTTTTAAACAGAGGCTGGATGGCCATCTGTCAGGGTTGATTTGAATGCAATATCCCTGCTTCTTGGCAGAATGGGGTTGGACTGGATGGCCCATGAGGTCTCTTCCAACTCTATGATTCTATGATTCTATGAGACACCAGCAGAAAAAGTTCGAAGATCTTGCAAAACTATATAACTCCTTATTCAATAGCATTGAGATATAATTGTACACATGAGGTCAATTTGCATTTATCTGACAGTTGCCTTGAATCTTGTTCAAGAGAGGCAAGAAGCGTACTCCTCCTCCTCATCATCATCCTCTAAATGCTCCCAAACCTGGAGGTTCTACATATTAGCTGTCCAAAGGCCCATTCTCTCTGCCCTGGAGCCATCCTCTTGCAAAGCCCATTAAGCCAACCAGAGAAAGTTATGGCAGGCAAGTCTACCAACAGCTCTTAGCTCCAGATGACAGCTCAATGGGACTTGTGGTTCAGAGCCCTGGGGAATGACTTATCTCCTAATCTGATGGCGCTTCTGATCACAGGGCAGCTGGCAATCTCCACAGGAATTGCCCTGGAGTCAATGGCTGAGCAGGAAGCAGGAGGAATCCCAGAGCAAGAACGCTGCCTTGAAAAGGTTATGCAACCATTAAAGCAGAATGGGACAGATGAAGTAACAAAAGGGTTAATAAGTGTTATAGGTGCTTTTTTGTTGAGTTCCAGGGCCAGAGAAGCAGATGTCGGAAACAGAAGAACGGCCTGCCTCAGGGGAGCGTGCTTGCTCCATCCATGTTCAACATCTACACAAATGACCAGCCACTGCCAGAAGAGACAGAGAGTTTCATCTATGCTGATGATTGTGCCATTACTGCTCAAGCAGGGAGCTTTGAGATGGTTGAACAGAAGCTCTCCAAAGCTCTAGGTGCTTTTACTGCCTATTACAGGGAAAACCAGCTGATCCCCAACCCATCTAAAACACAGACATGTGCCTTTCATCTCAAGAACAGAGAAGCATCCCGAGCTCTGAGGATCACCTGGAAGGAATCCCACTGGAGCATTGCAACGCACCCAAATACCTGGGAGTCAATCTGGACCGTGCTCTGACCTACAAGAAGCACTGCCTGAACATCAAGCAAAAAGTGGGCACTAGAAACAATATCATATAAAAGCTGACTGGCACAACCTGGGGATCACAACCAGACACAGTGAAGACATCTGCCCTTGCACTATGCTACTCTGCTGCTGAGTATGCATGCCCAGTGAGGAACACATCCCACCACACTAAAACAGTGAATGTGGCTCTTAATGAGACATGCCACATTATCACAGGGTGTCTGCGCCCTACACCACTGGAGAGATTACAATGCTTAGCCGGTATTGCACCACCTGACATCCGCCAGGAAGTAGCAGTCAATAGTGAAAGGACCAAGGCAGAGACATCTCCAGCTCACCCCTGTTTGGGTATCAGTCAGCACATCTACAGAAATACTCGCTGGAACACCTCAGCAAGCGAGAGTCCAAAAGTGGCAGGCTCAAACCCAGAACCTCAATCCATGGGTGATACCAGATGAGAGACTCCCCAATGGGCACACAGAAGACTGGGCAACTTGGAAGGCGCTGAACAGACTGCGCTCTGGCACCACGAGATGCAGAGCCAACCTTCAGGAATGGGGCTACAAAGTGAGTGTGGAGAAGAGCAAACCACTGACCACCTGCTGCAATGCAACCTGAGTCCTGCTACATGCACAATGGAGGACCTTCTTGCGGCAACACCAGAGGCACTCCAAGTGGCCAGATACTGGTCAAAGGACATTTAATCAACTGCCAAGCTTGCAAACAGGAAAGGGTCTTAGGAATGAATATTAGAGAGGAGGAATTGTTAAAAGTACCGAGCTGTGGCACAGCTAGCTGATAGACAGATGCATTAAACCACTACTGACCGAGAGGTCAGGAGTTCGAAGCCAGCCCGGGTCGGAGTAAGCTTCTGGCCATTAGTCTAGCTTGCTGTTGACCAAGGTAGCCCAAAAGACAGTTGCATCTGTCAGGTAGGAAATTTAGGTACCGCTTTATGCAGGGAGGCTAATTTAACCAATTTACAATGCCATAAAACCTTCCAGCAGTGTGCAGAAAATGAGGAAGTACTCCATCAAAGGACTCGGTGTCACAAATGGACGGTGAAGCAGCAGCTCCCCCTGTGGCCGGAATCGAGCATACCCTCATGAAGCCGAAACAGCTAGAATATTAAATTGCCTCTGTGTCTGTCTATATATGTTTTATGTCTAATTGGCATTGAATATTTACCATGTATATGTGCATTGTAATCCACCCTGAGTCCCCTGTGGGTTAGAAGGGCGGAATATAAAATACTGTAAAGAAAGAAAGAAAGGAGGTAGCATTCCTGTTCTTAGATGCCGAAAAGGCTTTTGATAACGTTAATTGGAACCTAATCAAAGCAGTATTAAAAGAAATGGACGCAGGCTACGGATTCATCACGGCAATAGATTCCATATATTCGAAAGAAAGAAAGAAAGATTTGGAAGCAAAACATTATGGATAATATATCCATTAGAATTAAAGAGAATGGTTACAAAAACAATTTGGAGAAAAAACAACCTACAAAATTGTTGAAGGTACAATAAGGAAACAGGGACTTCTATACATTTATGGTGGGAGTGTAAAAAGAGGATAAAGTAGGATAAAGTAGTTGTTGAAATGGAAGACATACTATTGATGAATCTACAAAGAAAATCTGAACATATCTCGGTGCCTTTGCCTTCATATGAGTCTGAGAGAGTGTCACCCGGTGGGATTTTTATGGCTCTGTGGGGATTCGAACCCTGGTCCCAAAACACTGTACAAGGCTGAATCTCCATCTTCTATTACCCTTTGAATGCATTTGTTTACTTGTCTGCGTTGACCACTTGCTACAATGGAGGCCAGTGGTTTGCAAGTGAAGCAACTTAGCCATTCCAGATTTCAGCTAAGCTTGGTTTGAGCTGTCCATGGTACTGAGTTTCATTAGGAATTGGTTTCAGCACCTTGGAAACAAATATTACATTTATCATCTCACTAATACTCAAGTCCCTATTCAGTACTAGTTAATACAGAAACTGGAAACTGGGGAGCCAGAGTGAAATTCATATCCTGGTCTCCAAAGTCCTGATGCAGACCACTATAAATCCTGGCGTATCTCGCGAAATTCCTAGACTTGCAAAGAGCAAGATAGTGAAAAACCATTCACAGTTTCAGTGTATCTACACCAGGCATGGGCAAACTGTGACCCTCCAGGTGTTTTGGACTCCAACTCCCACAATTCCTAACAGCCTACCAGCTGTTAGGAATTGTGGGAGTTGGAGTCCAAAACACCTGGAGAGCCACAATTTGCCCATACCTGATCTATACTGCAGAGTGACTGGAGTTTAATATGGAATCACAGAGTTGGAAGAGACCTCATGGGTCATCCAGTGTAACCCCATTCTGCCAAGAAGCGGGAAAATTGCATTCAAAGCACCCCCGACAGATGGCCATCCAGCCTCTGTTTAAAAGCTTCCAAAGAAGGAGCCTCCACCACACTCCAGGGCAGAGAGTTCCACCGCTGAACAGCTCTCACAGTCAGGAAGTTCTTCCTCATGTTCAGGTGAAATCTCCTTTTTTGTAGTTTGAAGCCATTGTGGATGGCTAGGATGGTTTTAAATTGTGTATTTTAATATTTTGATAAATGTTTTTAATGTTTATGTATTGCATGTGAATTTGTGTCCTGGCATTCAATGTTTGCCATGTATACACTGTGCTCCACCCTGAGTCCCCTTCGGGGTGAGAAGGGCAGAATATAAATGTTTTGAATTAATTAAATAAATAAATTGCTCCATTGGCAGGGCAGCAGAAAACAAGCTTGCTCCCTCCCCCCTATGACTTCCTCCCACTTCATGTCTCCTCTCATCCTTCTCTTCTTCAGGCTAAACATGCCCAGCTCTCCTAGCCACTCCTCATAGGGCTTGTTCTCCAGAACCTTGATCATTTTAGCCGCCCTCCTCTGGACACATTCCAGCTTAGAGTCAATATCTCCTTTCATTTGTGGTACCCAGAATTGGACACAATATTCCAGATGTGGTCTGACCAAGGCAGAATTGGGCATGGGGAGCATGACTTCCCTGGATCTAGACACTAGGCTCCTATTGATGCAGGCCAAAATCCCATTGGCTTTTTTTGCCGCCACATCACATTCCTGGCTCATGTTTAACTTGTTGTCCACGAGGACTCCAAAATCTTTTTCACACATACTGCTCTCGAGCTAGGCCTCATCGTCCCCCATTCTGTCTCTTTGCATTTCGTTTTTTTCTGCCTAAGTGGAGTCTCTTGCATTTGTCCCTGTTGAACTTCATTTTGTTAGTTTTGGCCCATCATCTCTCTAATCTGGGAAGGTCATTTTGAATTCTGCTCCTTTCTTCTGGAGTATTGGTTCTCCCTCCCCATTTGGTCTCATCTGCAGACTTGATGATCCTGCCTTCTAACCCTTCATCTAAGTCGTAAATAAAGATCTTGAAGCCCAGGACGGAACCCTGCGGATGGCACTCCGCTTGTCACTTCTTTCCAGAATGAAGATATCACTTAAACTGCTATGGAATCATAATATTTGTATTTTGCCTTCTCTGCTTGACTGCTGATGCCTCACCAAACTACAACTCCGTGTATTCTATAACATTGAGCCATGGTGGTTAAACTGGTGTCAAATTGCATTGATTCTACAGTGTAGATGCACCTTAGAACACTTCTGTTTGCTATTTTTGCATCCCCTGGGCCACATTGTGTAGTACCCTTTATCTTTGGGTGCCTAAGTTACTGCAGTTTAGCCAAAGGGATACCTTATTTGCAAAAAGCTTTCACCTGGGAGGGCAATGCCCTGATCTTGCCTCCCTCCATAACTGCAGCCCTGCCATGAACTGTTTGCCCTGACATGTAGCAACCTGCATTGGCTCAACAATGTCCCTTTGGAGGCAGAAAGCATTGTTTGGCATCAGGAGCCAAGAAAAGAAGAAAAGAACCCAAAAGCTGCAGGAGAAGGAAAGCAAGCAAAGTGCCTCACCTTTTCAGAGAAAGCTCTCCTGGAATGAGCAACAAGACTAAAACTCAAGGCCTTGTCTTTGGAACGCATTGCTACTCCACTTTAGTCACTAAACCTATTAATTTTACTCACTAAGTAACTCTAACCTATTAACTTTAGTCATTAGTAACTTTAGTCACTAAGCCTTCATTGAGAGGAGCTTTCTCAGAAGACACCCTCCCAGAATCCCAGAACGGCTTCTGCCCCTCCAGAGGAACTGTGGACATGATCTTCACTGCACAAGAGAAGAGATTCCATCTGAACATGAGGAAGAACTTCCTGACTGTGAGAGCTGTTCAGCAGTGGAACTCTCTGCCCCGGAGTGTGGTGGAGGCTCCTTCTTTGGAAGCTTTTAAACAGAGGCTGGATGGCCATCTGTCAGGGGTGCTTTGAATGCAATATTCCTGCTTCTTGGCAGAATGGGGTTGGACTGGATGGCCCAGGAGGTCTCTTCCAACTCTTTGATTCTATGATTCTATGATTCTATGCACGACAGCTCCAAGAAAAATGCAGGGAACAAAACCAACCTCTGTACATGGCATTCATCGACCTTGCAAAGGCATTTGACACAGTGAATCGCAGCGCTCTCTGGACCATCCTCCACAAAATTGGGTGCCCTAACAAATTTGTGAACATCCTGCGGCTCCTCCATGATAACAACAGTCTTGGACAGCAGTGGCTCCCAAAGTGACCCATTTCAGGTGGAATCAGGCATCCAACAGGGATCTGTTATTGCCCCAACCTTAGTCTCCATCTTCATCGCTATGATATTTCACCTTGTTGGAAACAAGATCATACATTGGACAGATGGCAAGCTGTTTAACCTCAGCAGACTGAAAGCCAAAACCAAGGTTACAACATCATCTTCTATAGAACTCCAATATGCTGATGACAACGTTGTCTGTGTGCATTCAGAAGAAAACCTACAAGCCACTCTAAACACCTTCGCAGAAGCATACAAGAAGCTCGGCATGTCACCGAACATTGAGAAAACCAACATGCTCTTCCAGCAGTCACCGGCCAATTCCTCTTTAATACAGCTTAATGGTGTAACATTAGAAAATGTTGGCCATTTCCGCTCCCTTGGCAGCCACCTCTCCACCAAAGTCAACATTGACACTGAAATTCAACACCACCTGTGCTCTGCGAGTGCAACATTTTTCCAAAACAAGCCCAAGGGGCTTGTTTATAAAGCTATTGGCCTCCCAACCCTGCTCTATGCTTGCGAAACGTGGACTGTCTACAGACGTCACATGCAACTCCTGGAACCAGGCATGCAGCCGTGGGGGGCTTCAGCCCCCCCCCCCCCAAAATTCTTATGGTGGTCTGAGAAAAGGCCTTACTGGTACATTATTTAAACTGTTATGTTTCTTCATATCATGATCTCATCACCATGCTCAATATATCCCATATGCATGGGGGTATTAGGGTACCAATTCAAAAGGTTTGCTAGGGTAGACCCTCTTTCACTCAGACTCAGCCCCCCCCCCTCACCCCCCAAATCAAAATCCTGGCTACAGGCCTGCCTGGAACGATTCCATCAGGGCCGCCTCCGGAAAATCCTGCAAATCTCTTGGGAAGTCTGACTTGGCCACGGTAGTCCACGCTCTGGTTACATCCCGCTTAGACTACTGCAACGATCTCTACGTGGGGTTGCCCTTGAAGACTGCTCGGAAGCTTCAAATGGTCCAACGTTCGGCAGCCAGGTTGCTAACAGGAGCGGCACTCAGGGAGCACACCACTCCTCTGCTGCGCCAGCTCCACTGGCTGCCAATCTGCTACCGGGCACAATTCAAGGTGCTGGATTTAACCTATAAAGCCCTAAACGGTTCTGGCCCTACTTACCTCTCCGAACGCATCTCCTCCTATGAACCGACTAGGACATTAAGATCATCTGGGGAGGCCCTGCTCTCGGTCCCGCCCGCATCGCAGGCGCGGTTGGCGGGGACGAGAGACAGGGCCTTCTCGGTGGTGGCCCCTCGGCTGTGGAACGCCCTACCTGTGGACATCAGGCAGGCCCCTTCACTGCTGGCATTCCGGAGGAAGGTCAAAACTTGGCTTTACGAACAAGCGTTTGGCTAAATAGTGCAATGAAATACAGTAAGATGGGAACATAGGTATAAAGGATTATGATTACAGACTCTGATTCTGATTTGGTTGCTGAAGCGCACGTCTATGATAATGATTGTTTTTGACTTGATATGTTTTGTATAATGTGCTTTTAATTGCCTTTTTTATGTTTTTGTGTTAACCTTTACTATGTAAACCGCCTTGAGTCGCCATTTCGGCTGAGAAAGGCGGTATAGAAGTAAAGCAAATAAATAAATAAATAAATAATAAGACAAGGGGACAAATGTCAACATGCTGGAAGAAGCAAAGACCAGCAGCATTGAAGTGATAGTCCTCCACCATCAACTCCGCTGGACCGGCCACATTGTCCGGATGCTTGACCACTGTCTCCCAAAGCAGTTGCTCTACTCTGAACTCAAGAATGGAGAATGGAATGTTGGTAGGTAAGCACTGAGAACTGGGAAGCCTTGGCCCTTGAGCACTCCAGCTGGAGGTCAGCCAGCTGTGACCAGCAGTGCTGTAGAATTTGAAGAGGCGCGAATGGAGGGCAAAAGAGAGAAACGTGCCAAGAGGAAGGCGCATTAAGCCAACCCCGACTGGGACAGCCTTCCACCTGGAAACCAATTCCCTCACTGCGGGAGAACATGCAGGTCAAGAATAGGGCTCCACAGTCACCTATGGACCGACCTCCAAGACACTGATCGGACAACTAGGGATCGGCTAAGTAAGTGAAGTGAAGAAGCCACAGGGAGGAGGGAGCAAGCTTGTTTTCTGCTTCCTTGGAGACTAGGACGCGGAACAATGGCTTCAAACTACAAGAGAGGAGATTCCATCTGAACATCAGGAAGAACTTCCTGACTGTGAGAGCCGTTCAGCAGTGGAACTCTCTGCCCCGGAGTGTGGTGGAGGCTCCTTCTTTGGAAGCTTTTAAGCAGAGGCTGGATGGCCATTTGTCAGGAGTGATTTGAATGCAATATTCCTGCTTCTTGGCAGAATGGGGTTGGACTGGATGGCCCATGAGGTCTCTTCCAACTCTTTGATTCTATGATTCTATGATTCTATGATCTCTGGAGACCTGGATTCTAATCTCTGCTTGGCCATGAGGAAGTCCCACTCCCTCAGCCTTAGAGGAAGGCAATGGTAAACTCCATTTGAATAAATCTTGCCAAAATAATCCTGAGATAGGGACACTGTAGGATTACCATGGAAACCTGTTTGGTTGAGTCACACTCTCTCAGCCCCCAAAACCCAATGGTGGAGTCATCTTAGATCAAAAACAATAGTTTGGAAAGAACCAACCTGGGGTAGTTCTGAATCTGATTGAATTGGGGCTTCAAGTATTGTTTTGCAATGACTTTTGCTGTTGGTCCCAAAACCTTTTTGCTTTCTTACATGTCCACCACATGCGGGGAAAAGTTCCTTCTCCTTTACCACATTTCCAACATGTACTTTTTGCGGTTTTGTGCATTTTGCCTAACCATCCAAATATCATCACGCTCATACAAATTTTATCTTAGATCATAACATCACAAATTCCTTTTTGTCATTCTCAAAATGGTGTTATGATGTGGTGGACTTTGTGGAGAAAGGAAAAGATGGTGCATTGCATCCTCATTTCTTTCCTCCACGAATCCAGACTTGACAACGAAAAGATAGGAAATATGGTCCAAAATGGCAATAATAATAATAATAATAATAATAATAATAATAATAATAACACTTTATTTGTACCCCGCTACCATCTCCCCAAGGGACTCAGTGCGGCTTACATGAGGCCGAGCCCAAACTCAACAATACAAGTGATAAAACAACAATACAAGCAATTAAAAACATAGACAATAAAATACACAACATTATCAATAATCCAACACACAATTAAAAACAGTGGGAAGGCCAAATGTAGAGTTAAAATTGGAAATAATGCTGGGACATGGACGAAAGGTGATACCGGTGTTTGTGGAAGAGCATACGAGCAGACCTAAAGAAATGTAAAGTGCTTTGGAGGACAAAGTGCTATGAGATCATTATTCCTGGAAGGCACCCTGGAACAACCATGTCTTCAAGCTCCTCCTGAAGACTGCCAGAGTTGGGGCCTGTCTGATGTCTTTAGGGAGTGAGTTCCAGAGTCGAGGGGCCACCACCGAAAAGGCCCTCTCTCTCGTCCCCACCAATCGTGCCTGCGATGCTGGTGGGATCGAGAGCAGGGCCTCCCCGGATGATCGAAGGGATCGTGTGGGTTTGTATACAGAGATGTGGTTACACAATCAATTTTTGCAATGGAGCAAAAGAAAAGAAAGCCATCTGCAGCAGGAGGAGATGGAATAGAGTATCTGGTAAACAGTCAATGAGCAATTGATGAAGTGATATAAAGAAATCCTTTCCAAAAAAAATCCTCTCCTGTTGACTCATGGTTGTCAACATGGGTTTTTGTTGCAAACTGTCCCAAGGCTTTTATGAGTGAGGATTTTGCTCTGATCTCTAAGCTGGAGACATGGCACACAAACACAGGCAAACTCAACCCTTGGAGATTTCATGCTTTCAAATAACTTTATAGTAGGGTCACGGTGACCCTCTCGGAAAGGAAGGAAGCCAGGAATGCCACTTTGGGCGGGTTCCTCTCCTTTTCCTCCTTGGCACCCTCCGAATCCCTCTTGGCATCCAGATCTCTCCAGGCACGAAAGAAAAGAATCCAAGTTGCCGGTCCATGCTGAAACCAGGCTTTTATTTTCCTCCAAGGACTATTGAATTTAGCCTATGGGCATTTGCTTCTAGGACAAATATTCAAGCCACTGAATAAACAGAGTATGTTTATTTGAAAATTATAAAAGCAGTTTTGTTTGACTTTGTAGATCCAACCAGGCTGTTCAGATTTTCTGTCTGGGTTTGAGACATTCTTTCCCATTTGGGGATGTTTCAACTTTCCAATCACAAGAGTGGAAAGTTTGCTTGTTGTAGGGTGCATCTGCATTGGAGAATTAATTCAGTTTGATACCACTTTGACTGAAATGGCTCAAAGAAATGGAATTCCTGACTGTGAGAGCCGTTCAGCAGTGGAACTCTCTGCCCCGGAGTGTGGTGGAGGCTCCTTCTTTGGAAGCCTTTAAGCAGAGGCTGGATGGCCATCTGTCAGGGGTGTTTGAATGCAATATTCCTGTTTCTTGGCAGAATGGGGTTGGACTGGATGGCCCATGAGTGTATCTGTCCGAACGGATCTCCCTCTACGTCCCACCCCGGAGTCTTAAGATCTTCTGGGGAGGCCCTGCTCTTGACCCCGCCTCTATCACAAGTGAGATTGGCAGGGACGAGGAGCAGGGCCTTCTCGGTGGTGGCCCCCACCTGTGGAATTCACTCCCCAGGGAAATTAGATCTGCAACATCGCTCCTTTCATTTAGGAAAAAACTGAAGACATGGATTTGGGACCAGGCATTCGGATAGTTAGGCAGATAAAGAAAGGACTTGACAATGATTAGGAAATGATTAATGGAATAGAACTATGGAATTCTGAAAGACGAAGCGCTGAGCATGAGAACAGTTTTTTATAGTTTTTATATGACATGTTATGTACTGTTTGTTTTTATTGTTTTTAACTGTGATAATTGTTTTAGCTATGGTTTTGTATATTATGTGTAATTTTGTATAGGCATCAAAATGTGCCTTCTTTGTAAGCCGCCCTGGGTCCCCCCTCGGGGGTTGAGAAGGGCGGGGTAAAAGTACCCGAAATAAATAAATAAATAAAATGAGGTCTCTTCCAACTCTATGATTCTATGAATCCTGGAGGCTGTAGTTAGTTTTACAAGGTCTTTGCCTTTCTCTGCCAAAGAATGCTGGTGGTACTTCATCAAACTACAGCTCCCAGGATTCCGTATCTTTCAGCCCCGGCAGTTAAAGTGGTGCCAAACTGCATTCATTCCACAGTGTAGATTAACTCCAAGCCTAGATCCACAGTTGGACAACTCCAGATGTTGATAAACAGCAGTTCAACCAATCTCCAGCTATGGAGACAAGGGATAATGGGAATTTGGGAATGCCAAAGATAATACCAAGGTGATAGTTGCTCATATGTGACATGATTGGGTTGCTGGTTTGTCTTAAAAGTCTAGGGAGGTTTTCCTTGAGCTGGAGGTGGATGCCTTGGACTCCAGCACCCATAGGCCCCCAGGCAGTTCCTGCAATCCAAATATATCTGGAGGAAAGCAGTTTGTGGAGTGTGCTGTCACGCACTGGGCCTATAGTATTTGGCTTTTGAACAGGACATGCTCTTTGTGCCCAGCGGGAAGCCGGGGTGCCTCAGCTGAGAGGCTCTAAGGATTTTCCTATACAAAAGTCTTTAGGAGCTTAAAAAGTTCAACAAAGTTCTTTATTATTGCTTAGGTCTTCAACAAACAATTAAATACTTCTTAAATCTTCAGCAAGTCAAACAAATGCTTCTTGTCTAGCCCACAATGGGCTGTTTTTTTTTCTTTAAGAGGAAAACCCTTTTTAACCCCTCCTTGGGCAATCTACTTTCTCAACTTTGCTGGTGTGGGCCCTACTCCCGGCTCCAAACTGCTTCTTGGGTCCCGAGTAGACCTACCAGCCAAGGCTTTGTAGATTCTCCAGCTGGAGTCCTTTGGACTTTTTCCACAAATGATGTGGACCTGTTTCTTTAACCCCAACAAGGGTTGTGCTGTCAAACTGTTTTCCTTAGGAGCTGTTTCCCCCGGATGTTGTGAGAAATGAAGCTTCTCTACAGGTGGGGAAAGCTCAGGTCCTGTAACTGGGCTTCCAAAAGTGTAAGACTGCCTGAAGTCTTTCTTTTCCCTCCCAGAGCCTGGGAAAAAGGGCGGAACTAAAACTTAACGATGATAGACAGGTGGCTAACCCCATGACTACAAACCAAAGGAAGCCACCTTATTGCAAAATGCATGGAACTTTGGAATATATGCAAACACTCAAAGAAAGAAAAGGAAGTTGGAGCTCTTGGTACAGCCATACCAGCACATGGAGAGTTGGAGAAAGACCACTCTCCAGATGTTGGGCCTGAACATCTTCACTATTGCCTCCGTTGCATCTGTAATTGGTTAAGTGACTGAACCCAAAGAGTGCTTCTCTCCTCTTCATCCTGGAAAGAAGTGACTGGTGGAGTGCCATTCAGAGGGTTCAGTCCTTGGCCCAGTTCTGTTCAACATCTTTATCAATGACTTGGGTGAAGGTTTAGAAGGCATCCTTATCACATTTGCAGATGGGACCACAGTGGGAGGGAGAGCTAATACTCCAGAAGACAGGATCAGAATTCAAAATGACCTCAACACATTAGAGAGCTGATGGGCCAAAACTAACACAATGAATTTCAACATGGACTAATGTAAAATACTACAGTTTGACAGGAAAAAAATGAAATGCAAAGATATAGACTGAGAGATGCCTGGCTCAACAACAGTCCATGTGAAAGAGATCTTGAAGTCTTCCTGGAGAACAAGTTGAACGTGAGCCAAGAGGGTGATGCAGCAGCTTAAAAAACCAATAGGATTTTGGGTTGCATCCAAAAGAGTCTAGTGTCTAGATTGAGGGAAGTCGTGGTGTCTATGTATTCGGCTTTGGTCAGACCTCTTTAATCACACTGTGTCCAATTCTGGGCCCCATAGTTCAAAACAGAGATTGACTCCAAGCTGGAAGGAGTCCAGAAGAAGAGGGAGACTCAAAGGATCAAAGGTCTGGAGACCATGAATAGTCCCTCTAAGGAGTGTCTTAAAGAGCTGGGTCAGTTTAGTCTGCAAAAGAGAAGGTTGTGAGGAGCCATGAGAGGAGCCATGTAGAAGTATGTGGAAGGGTGTCCTAAGGAAGAGAGAGCAGGCTTGTTTTCTGCTGCCCTGGAGACTAGGACACAATGGAGCCATGGCTTCAAACTACAGGAAAGGAGATTCCACCTGAACATGAGGAAGAGCCTCCTGACTGTAAGAAGAGCTGTTCAGCAGTGGAACTCTCTGCCCCAGAGTGTGGTGGAGGCTCCTTCCTTGGAAACTTTTAAGCAGAGGCTGGATTTGAGTGTGCTTTTCTTGCATGGCAGGGGGTTGGACTAGATGGCCTTAATCCAATTCTATTATTTTATGTTTGATGGAATCTCAATCTGTAGTCCATCCTCAAATGGAATGTCATATTTTTCTTGGGCAAGGCCAACAGATAAAGAAGCATATTTCTTTAAAGGTTAACTCACCAAGCGTTTTCATATGGGACACTTTTTCTTTCCCCTTCCGGTATTTATTTATCGTGTCAGGGCAACCAGACATTTGTATTACATTTCTAAGAGAACAAACAAACAAACAAACAAACATAAAAAACACAAAATTTGCAAGCTTCGTAGTTGATTAAATGTCCTTTGACCAGTAGCTGGCCACTTGGAGTACCTCTGCTGATGCCTCAAGAAGGTCCTCCATTGTGCATGTGGCAGGGCTCAGGTTGCATTGCAGCAGGTGGTCAGTGGTTTGCTCTTCTCCGCACTCGCATGTTGTGGATTCCACATCATAGCCCCTTTTGTTAAGATTGGCTCTGCATCTCATGGTGCCAGAGCGCAGTCTGTTCAGCTCCTTCTATTTCTTGATTTAAGTCATTGACGTGCTGGCTGATACCCAAACAAGGGATGAGCTGGAGATGTCTCTGCCTTGGTCCTTTCACTATTGGCTGCTACTTCCCGGCGGATGTCAGGTGGTGCAATACCGGCTAAACAGTGTAATTTCTCCAGTGGTGTAGGGCGCAGACACCCTGTGATAATGCGGCATGTCTCATTAAGAGCCACATCCACTGTTTTAGTGTGGTGAGATGTGTTCTGCACTGGGCATGCGTACTCAGCAGCAGAGTAGCATAGTGCAAGGGCAGATGTCTTCACTGTGTCTGGTTGTGATCCCCAGGTTGTGCCAGTCAGCTTTCGTATGATATTGTTTCTAGCGCCCACTTTTTGCTTGATGTTCAGGCAGTGCTTCTTGTAGGTCAGAGCACGGTCCAGGGTGACTCCCAGGTATTTGGGTGCGCTGCAATGCTCCAGTGGGATTCCTTCCCAGGTGATCCTAAGAGTTTGGGATGCTTGTCTGTTCTTAAGGTGAAAGGCACTCCTTCTCTGTGTTTTAGATGGATTCGGGATCAGCTAGTTTTCCCTGTAATAAGTGGTAAGAGCAGCTAGAGCTTCGGAGAGCTTCTGTTCAACCATCTCAAAGCTCCCTGCTTGAGCAGTAATGTCACGATCATCAGCATAGATGAAACTCTCTGTCCCTTCTGGCAGTGGCTGGTCATTAGTGTAGATGTTGAACATGGATGGAGCAAGCACGCTCCCCTGAGGCAGGCCGTTCTTCTGTTTCCGCCATCTGCTTCTCTGGCCCTGGAACTCAACAAAAAAGCTCCTGTTTTATAGCAGGTTTCCTATGATGCGGGTGAGGTGGTAGTCCTTTGTGATATTATACATTTTTCTCTGGAGGAGGCGGTGGTTTACAGTATCATAAGCCGCTGACAGGTCTACAGATGGGGGATGCCTGGCTCGAGAGCAGTACGTGTGAAAATGATCTTGGAGTCCTCATGGACAACAAGTTAAACATGAGCCAACAACGTGATGTGGCGGCAAAAAAAGCCAATGGGATTTTGGCCTGCATCAATAGGAGCCTAGTGTCTAGATCTAGGGAAGTAATGCTACCCCTCTATTCCGCTTTGGTTAGACCACACCTGGAATATTGTGTCCAATTCTGGGCACCACAATTCAAGAGAGATATTGACAAGCTGGGATGTGTCCAGAGGAGGGCAACTAAAATGATCAAGGGTCTGGAGAACAAGCCCTACGAGGAGTGGCTTAGGGAACTGGGCATGTTTAGCCTGAAGAAGAGAAGGCTGAGAGGAGATATGATAGCCATGTATAAATATGTGAGAGGAAGCCACAGGGAGGAGGGAGCAAGCTTGTTTTCTGCTTCCTTGGAGACTAGGACGTGGAACAATGGCTTCAAACTACAAGAGAGGAGATTCCATCTGAACACGAGGAAGAACTTCCTGACTGTGAGAGCCGTTCAGCAGTGGAACTCTCTGCCCCGGAGTGTGGTGGAGGCTCCTTCTTTGGAAGCTTTTAAACAGAGGCTGGATGGCCATCTGTCAGGGGTGATTTGAATGCAATATTCCTGCTTCTTGGCAGAATGGGGTTGGACTGGATGGCCCATGAGGTCTCTTCCAACTCTTTGATTCTATGATTCTATGAAGACAGCTCCGGTGATCTGCTGCCTTCCGGTTGAATATTGAGTGTTTTTTTTTAGAACCCCGGCATCTATGTACTTAAGTTCCCCTATAGAACAATTGCATTTTTTTTTTGCAACATGGGTGAGTGTTGCATTTGAAGCTATGGAGGCAGAATTGCACATTTGATGCATTATATATGGAAATGTGTGTTGTGCCTGGTTCCTTCTGGTTGGGCATGACTCTCATGTCTCTATGACTGCACATTGCAAATGGTTTTGCTCATATACATGTATTCACTAAACTTTTTAAAAAACCCTTCCCGCATGTTATTCTTATCAGAGCAATCTGGCAAAAGCTTTAGTGCTCTCCTGGTCACTTTGTACCCATAAAATAAAAATTATGGGGTGGAATCGCTTTGATGAAAAACCACAATGACTTTGCTGTTGGGAAAAACGGTGCATGGCTGTGTTTGGGAATCTCAGCAATATAATTCGATCCCCAAAAGCTCTCCTCTGGGCAAAAAATTGGCCAAACGGTTGCTCAAAAACAATCATTGTGGATGACAAGGGAGAAAAACAGATTCTATCAATGGCCCCATTGCTCCTGGCTTGGAAATTGCCTCCCTTGCTTTTCGTCCTGAGTGAAAAATCTTGATTTTCCCCTGACTTTCAATTCTGTTTGTGGGAGGAAAAGATCCCTTTTGCTGATAGCAGGAAAACACTGGTGTGGTTTTCTTCTTCTCCTTCTTCTTTTCCAATTTTATTTTAACGAGCCTTTGTAATGAAGCTCTTAGAAAAACCACAAGATTGGCCAGGATCCACGTTATGCAACTTGGATCAACTCCTCAGCACCGTGGCTGTTTGCAGATAAGTTTCTTTGGCAATTCTTGATTTATTTTCATGACAATTTGTGTTTCAAAAATGGCTGCTGACACCTATCATCTCCTTCCCTTTCAGATTCCCCCATTTGCATTAAGAAACCCCTTTTAGGTTCCAGACTTTGGCCTCCTTAGGAAAGGGAATTGTCCTTGGTGGATTTCAATGCCCGATCCTCCAGGTATTTGACCAATGTTTGGGGATTTTTGGGAATCAGAGTCCCAAAGGACCAGACCTTCAGAACGACCATCTAAAGATCCGCCATAGACACGAACATGTCCCTGCCTCAAGGAGACTACAGACTGAAACCTGATGGAAGTTGCTAAATGCAATTGGAAGAAACTGAAAGGAAGGGAAAGGATGATGACAGCCTTGTTAAATCCTCTCTCTTTCATCACTTTAGCCCGAAGCATGGAAAAGTTCCCTTTTGTGTAACACAGCTTCAAGAATTCAACACAACTGAACAGTAAGCGAACTTCTATGCCTGGACTCCAAATATCTTTGTTTAAAGCCCTCAAAGATGATGGTCCTCTGATTAAGCCTTGTGGGCCATCCACTCATTCCAACCCCATTCTGCCAAGAAGCATGAAAATCACATTCAAAGCGCCCCTGGCAGATGGCCATCCAGCCTCTGTTTCAAAGCCTCCAAAGAAGGAGCCTCCACCACACTCCCGAGCAGAGGTTGGATGGGTATCTGTCCAGAGGATGTATGTTTTCCTGCATGTCAGGATAGATGGCCTTTAGGGGTCTCTGGAATGCAAGCAGTGTATAATCCTATGGATGATAGCTGTCATGTGAAGGCTTCTTTCAACATCGCCCACTGGCAGGCTTGTGAAAGCCCTTTAGCCCCAGCCGGAAAGGACCCCTGGACAGCTAACTATAGAAGTGAGACTTTAATGGGAGAGAGGTGTGAAGGACGTGGCTGCCCAGCCCCACATTCCCAGGATTTCTGGCCTGGCGCATGGATGCTCTTCCCTCCCAGGACCCTTTTTAGAAGGCACGCATCCTTTGCATGCTTGGAGACAGTTGGGGCAGCTTGTTAACGGAAAACGAAGTCGCTTTGCCCAAAAGGAGAGAGGAGAACTGAGGCCAAGAGCCCACATTCAGCTTGAGTTTTGTGTCGCTCACCTTGCCGTTGAATACAGGTTCGGATGCTTTATCCAGAATTCCAAAATCCTCCAAAACCCAAAGTTGTCCCTGCGCATTGCTGAGATAGTGATGCCTTTGCTTTCGGATGGTTCAGTATATACATATCTTATGCAATGACTTATTTACTTACTTGATATCTTTCTCCAAGTATAGGGACTCAAGGTGGTGAACAGCAAACATGACACAATGCAATGCAAAACAGAGCAAATGCTAAATATGAATATAAAAATTAATAAAATAAGTTTTTTTGGGTCAGGGTAAAGGTAAAGGTTTTCCCCTGAGATTAAGTCCAGTCGTGTCCGACTCTGGGAGTTGGTGCTCATCTCCATTTCTAAGCCGGTGTTGTCCGTAGACTCCTCCAAGGTCATGTGGCAAGCATGACTGCATGGAGCGTCATTACCTTCTCGCCGGAGCGGTACCTATTGCTCTACTCACATTTGCATGTTTTTGAACTGCTAGGTTGGCAGAAGCTGGGTCTGACAGCTGAAGCCCACCCCGTTCCCCAGATTTGAACCTGTGACTTTTTGGTCAACAAGTTTAGCAGCTCAGCAGTTCAACCCACTGCGCCACCGTGGGCTCCTTTTTGTGTCATGAAGCACATAAATATTAAAATACAGTTTAAAGTTTAATTTAAAAATGACACAACCTGTCAAAATCCCACTTCATTACATGCCTTCAGCTTATGTGAATAAGATCTAAATGAAACGGAAATAAATTTTGACTTGGGACCCATCTCTGAGATATCTCATTCCGTCCCAAGCATTTTGGATACGTATATAATGAGCTATCTTGGATATGGGACAAAATTTCATTTATGATTTCATAGAATCATAGACTACAATGAGACCTCATGGTCCATTCAGTCCAACCCCATTCTGCCAAGAAGCAGGAATATTGCATTCAAAGCACCCCCAACAGATGGCCATCCAGCCTCTGTTTAAAAGCTTCCAAAGGAGGAGCCTCCACCACACTCTGTGGCAGAGAGTTCCACTGCTGAACGGCTCTCACAGTCAGGAAGTTCTTCCTCATGTTCAGGTGGAATCTCCTTTCTTGTAGTTTGAAGCCATAGTTCCACGTCCTAGTCTCCAAGGAAGCAGAAAACAAGCTTGCTCCCTCCTCCCTGTGGCTTCCTCTCACATATTTATACATGGCTATCATGTTTCCTCTCAGCCTTCTCTTCTTCAGGCTAAACATGCCCAGCTCTTTAAGCTGCTCCTCATAAGGCTTATTCTTGAGACTCTTGATCATTTTAGGTGCCCTCTTCTGGACACATTCCAGCTTAGAGTCAATATCTCTCTTCAATTGTGGTGCCCAGAATTGGACACAATATTCCAGATGTGGTCTAACCAAGGCAGAATAGAGCATGGGTAGAATGACTTCCCTGGATCTAGGCACTATCCTCCTTTTGATGCAGGCCAAAAATCCCATTGGCTTTTTCCCCCACTGCATCACATTGTTGGCTCATGTTTAACTTGTTGTCCACGAGAACCTCAAGATCTTTTTCACACGTACTGCCCTTGAGCCAGGCATCGTCCCCCATTCTGTTCCTTTGCATTTCATTTTTTCTGCCTAAGTGGAGTATCTTGTATTTGTCTCTGTTGAACATCCTGTTAGTTTTGGCCCATCATCTCTCTAATCTGTCAATTCTGCTCCTGTCTTCCGGAGTATTGGCTCTCCCTCCCAATTTGGTCCCATCTGCAAACTTGATGATCCTGCCTTCTAACCCTTCATCTAAGTCATTAATGAAGATCCCGATGAGGACCGGTCCAAGGAGGGAACCCTGCTGATGGCACCCTGCTCGTCACTTCTTTCCAGGAGGAAGAGGAAGCCTTGGGGAGAATCACCTTCTGGGTTCGTCCACTTAACCAATTTGTCTGCACATAGACCAAAAGTAATATTTGTAAATAATGTTAGGCATACTAAACCATCAGATTGCAAAGGTATGAGTGTCTCATCCAGCCATGTGGAAAGTTTTGGATTTTGGAATATTTCTGATATCGCAATTTTGGATAAGGGCTGTATGCATTTATAGCAATGTCTTGCATCTGTATTCATTCTTTTCCAGGAGAGATCCTTGCATGAAATCCAGGAGAGCTGCGGTTGGATAAAACAGCCACAGAAATCATTCTGAAGAAGGAAATTTCTTTGTTGCCGTCATGATTACAAACCACTGACAACTGGTGCCCAAAATGGGCAAAGAAATTGGTTATTAAAGGGATGTGCTTGGAGGGCATGGCGTGGGCGGAAAACACACAGAGACACACACCCAAAGCACATTCCTCCATGACGCGGCAGCCTGAAGCAATGCCAAGGAGGAGCAAAAGTGGGCGGCCGTTTCAACAGTTTCCCTTCCGGGTGCCAAGCCCAACGTATTGCCAGATCCACGCTGGGCCCGTGGCGCCAAAGCCTTCCTCACACCGAGCATGATTCAGGCATGGCGGTTCCATTCTTGCAATGGAGGGGATGGAGACGCTGCCAAGGAAAGGGATGGCCTAAGGATGGCACCAATATGACGCCAACTTGGCCCATTTGAATCCTTTGCGACATTTGTCCAAAGCACTTCCGTTTCCTGGTGCTTCGGTACAGTGATGCAAACACCTTGAAAAGGCATGGCCCAAAGAACAATGCATATATTCTACGCATTTTATGCAAACTGTTCTTTCAGGGGAGGGTGAGTAATGCAAAAGGATGTCATAGAATCATATTTATTTTTATTTATTATTTATTTATTTATTTACTTTGCTTATATACCACTGTATCTCAAGCCCGAAGGCGACTCACAGCGGTTCACAAACAGTAAAAATAATAAAAACAGCAGTAGTTCCATATAACATATAACAATTGACTTTATCCACTAATAACCCATAAGTAATTACAATGCACAATTATTACAAAAAAACCGTACCCAATCTTCTCATCATCCAAGCATAGTCCACGTTCGTCGTCCATTGTTCCATTCCTATGTTCAGTTACCAGATTGCACTAGATTACTCAAACGCCTGCACAAACATCCAGGTCTTCAACTTTCTTCGGAATGCCATGAGAGATGGTGCCAGCCTAACGTCTGTAGGAAGGGCGTTCCACAGCCGAGGAGCCACCACCGAGAAGGCCCTATCTCTCGTCCCCGCCAACCGTGCTTGGGAGGCCGGCGGGATCGAGAGCAGGGCCTCTCTGGAAGATCTCAAAGTCCTGGTGGGTTCATAGGCCGAGATGCGGTCGGATAGGCATCTTGGGCCGGAACCGTTTAGGGCTTTATAGGCCAATGCCAACACCTTGAATTGAGCCTGGTAGCAAATCGGCAGCCAGTGGAGCTGGCGCAACAGGGGGGTTGTGTGCTCCCTGCGCTCCGCTCCTGTTAGAATCATGGCTGCCGCACGTTGGACTAATTGGAGCTTCCGGGCCGTCTTCAAGGGCAGCCCCACGTAGAGAGCGTTGCAGTAGTCTAGGCAGGATGTGACAAGAGCGTGGACTACTGTGGCCAAGTCAGACTTCCCAAAGTACAGGCGCAGCTGGCGCACAAGAATCATAGCACATTTCCCCGCATTTTGTGCACCAACTGCTGAGGTCTTGCAATTATGCCACAGCATAATGGAAGTGAGGTCGAACATGATCTCTCCCCCCCCCCCATAAGAGATAGTAACTTATAGTTTTGCTAAGGACAACGACATCAGGCTGGATAATAGGGGTCAAGTCTTGGTCAGTTTGCAAAGACACTAACAACCACAACAGGGACCCTTCCCATGCCAGATAGTGTGTACGTTTAATCAAGGTTTTATGCCCTATGTTTCATATATAGCAGAAGGTAACACATTTATTGTAAGGAGCCCCCAGTGGCGCAGTGGGTTAAAGCACTCAGCTGCTGAGCTTGTTGATCGAAAGGTCGCAGGTTCGATTCCGGGGAGCGGCGTGAGCTTCCGCTGTCAGCCCTAGCTTCTGCCAACCTAGCAGTTCGAAAACATGCAAATGTGAGTAGATCAATAGGCGGGAAGGTAACGGCGCTCCATGCAGTCATGCCGACCACATGACCTTGGAGGTGTCTACAGACAACGCTGGCTCTTCGGCTTAGAAATGGAGATGAGCACCACACCCTAGAGTCAGACATGACTGGACTTAATGTCAGGGGACTACCTTTACCTTTACCTAACACATTTATTACTGAGAAACCACCTCCCTTTACACTTATGTACTCTCTTGAACTTTTATGGGACTTTTTTTTCCTTCTGGAGGACTCTTGGAAACTTTTTGGAAGCTTTACCTTTTCAAGCCCCGTGAACCTTTAGACTTTTTAAAACTTGTTCCTCTCCCCAGCCCTATGGGCTCTCAAAATGGCTTTATGAATTCCCAATGGACTTTGGTGGGTGGGGGGAGGTGGAAATGGGCTCTTTCTCTTTATATGAATGTACCCACATATGATTCCCTTGCATGTTTCCCCCTTCCCCATACCCCTTATATGAAATACGAAATGCCACTCTTTGTGACCCCAGCACCCAAAGCCTTAGGGAAAACTTCACATTCCTCTGAGAAGATGATCCTTTGATTGAAAGGGATCCTGACAGAAACTACTTGCATGGACAATATAAAGGAAATATGTCCCAAGCCTCGAAGCTGGACCTCTTGGGGCATACATCCGTCTGGTTGATCCCATCAAGACACAAGGGACAAACAAGTCCCCAGTTGCTTCATCCTTTGTTTACTTCCACACCGAAACTGCTACACAGATCATGCTTATTGTTTCCAAGGCCATTGCAGGAAAAATCCAGATCCAAGAACAATTGGGACATTAATCCATTCATCCATTCCTTGTCTTTGCTCGTCCCACCTCCCCTTCTCCTGGTTGGCCAGGACCGAGGCGACAGCGCCTCGCTGATTGGCCACCAAGCTTCCTCTCAGCTGTTAAGTGTGCCAGACAGTCAGCGCCAACCCCAGGAAAATGGGGTTTATATATCTGTGGAATAATGTCCAGGGTGGGAGAAGGAACTCTTGTCTGCTGGAGATAGGTGTGAATGTTTCAATTGGCCACCTTGATCAGCATTTGATGGCCTAGCAGTTTCAAGGTGTGGCTGCTTACTGCCTGGGGAAATCCTTTGTTCAGAGGTGATTAGCTGACCCTGATTGTTTCTTGTCTGGAAAGCATGTGGACAATTTCAATAGAAAGGAAGGAACAGTGAAAATGAACAAAATCTGGCTCCCAGTATTACAAAAATTATAGAAATCTACAGCTCTGTATTTTCTATAAAATGACACAGCTTTGTATTGAATGTATGCTTGCCTGACGAAATATCGCGGCTTTGCATCCTTTCTAGCTGGATCGCAATAAAGCAACTCGGTGGTGTTTTCTTCAACTTTGGTGAGATTTATTTGGGAAATCAGGGAAATTCCATATTGCGTGTCTTCTTTTTCGCTCACCAGCGTAGCGGGCCCTCCTTGTTGGGTCTGGGTCAAGGGTGGGAGAAAGAACTCGTGCCTGTTCGAGGTAAGTGTGAATGTTTCAATTGGCCACCTTGATTAGCATTTAATGGCCCGGCAGCTTCAAGGTCTGGCTGCTTACTGTCTTGGGGAATCCTTTGTTGGGAGGTGATTCGCCGACCCTGATTTTTTCTTGTCTGGAATTCCCCTGTTGTTTTTTTTTAGTGTTGTTATGATTTTAGAGTTTTGTAATACTGGGAGCCAGATTTTGTTCATTTTCACTGTTTCTTCCTTTCTATTGGAATTGTCCACATGCTTTCCAGACAAGAAACAATCAGAGTCAGCTAATCACCTCTGAACAAAGGATTTCCCCAGGTAGTAATAAGCCACACCTTGAAACCGCTAGGTCATCAAATGCTAATCAAGGTGGCCAATTGAAACATTCGCACCTACCTCCAACAGACAAGAGTTCTTTCTCCCACCTTGGACATTCCATAGATATATAAACCCCATTTTCCTAGTTTCCAACAGACTTCACTGTATTGTCAAAGGCTTCCATGGCTGGAATCACTGGGTTGTTGACCTCACAACCTCTGAGCTTGCCTGCCATAGATGCAGGTGAAATGTCAGGAGAGAATGCTTCGGGAACATGGCCAGACAGCCTGAAAAACCTACAACTCAGACCTCACAACCCCTGAGGATGCGTGCCACAAATGCAGGTGAAACATCAGGAGAGAATGCTTCTAGAACATGGCCAGACAGCCCATAAAACTCACAACAACCCAGTGATTCCGGCCATGAAAGCCTTTGACAATGCATTAATCCAGTTTTTCTCTGTAATAATTCTTTCATCTCATCCATAATCTTGTTGTAGACATGTTTTAGCTTTTCACAGCCCCATCACATATGGATCTGGTGAAATATGGTGATGTGGTAGCCGGACCATTGTTGATCAGAAAAGAGACTCTTGAGAGGCACAACTGCAAAGGGGAAAATAAATTTATTTGCTTTTGCAAACTCCAATCAACAAAGGCAAGACAATAGAAAACAATGGTGTGCTTCTTCTAGCTTCTTTTCTCAACCACACTGTTGAATTAATTCAATTTGGCAGCACATCAATTGCTATGGCTCAATGCCAAGGAATAAGACTAATGCTCTTGCAAAACTACAACTCCCCATTAAATAAATTGATGTCAAACTCAATTAGTTGTGCAGCGGCCCTTAAGATTCAGCACTACTAATGTTCAGACTAAGACCCAGCATGGATTTGCTGCCCATCCTGTCATTTCTTCTGGTGGCTCCTATGGATGCATCCATACTACAGAACTATGAGGGTTGAATGAAAAGTAATGCCTCCACCTTCGTAACTCCTCAACGGATGGCAGTACTGGTATGCCGCAGGTACTGCCTTGTTCAGTAGACTCTCCTCTACAGTTCCATTTTGGTGGGAAGCCTTAGCATTAAATGGTTGTGTTGTTAAAGGGCAAGTATGGAACCCTGCACAGATGGTCAGTCAATGCGACTTAAGCAGCATGCAGTCATTGAATTCTCGACACCTCAGGTGTGACTGACTTCCATCTGATAATGAAAGAAGATCTGCGGGGACATCATGATGCTTCTGATGAAGACGTTGAGAGAACGGTGAGACACTGGTTGCGGAAACCGAGTGCCGACTTCTTCCCTGACGGCTTCAGAAAACTTGTTCATTGTTGGCAGAAATGTATCCATTCCAATTGTCTGGTGATTATTTAGAAAAGTGAATAGTGGTACTTGAATAATTCTAAGGATTATTTCTGCGTTTGATTGATTAAAATATTCCCATCCAAACCCAAGTAACGAAGGTGGAGGCATTACTTTTCATTCAACCCCTCAGTGCAGTTTTTAACACCACTTTAACTGCCATAGCTCAATGTTATACAATCCTGGGAATAATAGTTTGGTGAGGCATATGCACTCTTTGGCAGAGGAGACTGAAGACTTTGTGAACCCTAATGTAGTTCTTAACACCACTTTAACTAACGTAGCTCATTATTATGCAATCCTGGGAATTATAGTTTGGTGAGGCATATGCACACTTTGGTATAGAAGACTGAAGACCTTGTGACTGCAATTCTCATAATTCTGTATTATGGAGCCACGGCAGTTCTGGTGAACCCAAACTGCATTAATCCTACTGTGTAGATGCACCCCAAGACCAGGTATTCAAAAGACCTCTGAACCCCAACCTTGCAACTTTGCAAGAGAGAGATGAAAAAGCCAACATTGTTCAATAAGAAGAGGAAAAGATCCCGACTTTTTTGCACTTCAGAAACCAAAGCTGCCCCGAGCGAGGGAATAACCCAGTTTGTTCCGGTTCCCAAAGAACGACATCAGCCCCGTTAAGGTGTCAATGAAGATGGGTTCGTCCACCACTTCAATGCCTGTGGTTCGGCCGGGCACCGGATCCTTCCGCTGGGCATTTTGGACCGCTGGGACCAGCTGAGATGTGAACGCAGAGAGCTGCAGAAGGAGAGAGTGACATATTATTTATTTATTTACTAGCCGTAAATATAAATAAAGTGGTGTTGTTGTTGTTGTTGTTGTTGGTCTGTGTTGGAGTAAAGCTTATGTTTCTGTAGATCAAGAGAAAATGATGTAGAAAACAAGAATTCGTGGCTACATCTATCTATCTATATATAAATGCTCTGGGCATAATGAGTACCTTAAAAACAAAAGAACCAATGCACGAAATCACACCAAATTTGGCAACAAAACGTCTCACAACACAAGGAGTGACCATCACTCAAAAAATTATGATTTTGTCATTTGAGAGTTGTAGTTGCTGGGATTTATAGTTCACCTACAATCAAAGAGCATTGTGAACGCCACCAATGATGGAAGTGAACCAAACTTGGCACACAGGACTCCCATGACCAACAGAAAATACTGGAAGGGTTTGGAGGGCATTGACCTTGAGTTTGGGAGTTGTAGTTCACCTACATCCAGAGAGCACTGTGGACTCAAACAATGATGGATCTGGACCAAACTTGGTACAAATATTCCATATGCCCAAATAGGAATACAGATGGGGGAAATAGACCTTGACATTTGGGAGTTGTAGTCACTGGGATTCACAGTTCACCTAAAATCAAAGAGCGTTCTGAATCCCACGAACGACAGAATCGGGGCAAACTTCCCACACTGAACCCCATAACCAAAAGAATATACTTAAGGCCATCCATTCCAACTCCCTTCATCAGGGCAAGAAAATGTAATCAAAGCCCTCCTGACAAAGAGCCATCCAGCCATAGATATAGATGGATGGATGGATGGATAGATAGATAGATAGATAGATAGATAGATAGATAGATATGATTCACACCCACACAGATATAGTATCATAGATTTGAAAGGGACCCTTAAAGAAGGACAATGATATCTTGCATGTTCCAGAGTGGGCAAACCAGACACTCTCCACATCAACAATGACAAAGAAACAGCAAGAAATACTGTTTACCCACAAGCATAAAGAAATTACATATATTAGAAACCAACATTTTCTCATTATTTTATTTTCCAGATCAACAAACTGGGCCACAGCAACGCCTGGCAGGGGACCGCTAGTTTTTTTTAATAAAAAGGCAGCTGAAACATTATAAACTGACAACATAGGTTACGCAGACGATACCGTATTACTTGCAAAGAATAGCAAAGGTTTCAAATGACTACTGATTAAAGTTAAGGACAGAATGCAAAATCAGGTATAAAACTGAATGTTCACATGAGAAAAAGAATGACAACAGATAATTTACAGAATTTTAAAGACCTTGAAATAGAACTTTAAAGACCTTGGTTTAATCTTCAATCAAAATAACAATAACAAACCAAAAAGGCAACTAAGATAAAAAAAACAAACCATCGAACAAATAAAATAATAAAATAAAAATCACAAAACAAAGCAAACTCATCATGAAAAAATAGGAAGGAGAAAAGAAATAACACACACACATATGAATGAGTAGACACACATGCACACCTGAACATGAGGAAGAACTTCCTGACTGTGAGAGCTGTTCAGCAGTGGAACTCTCTGCCCCAGAGTATGGTAGAGGCTCGTTCTTTGGAGGTTTTTAAACAGAGGCTTGATGGCCATCTGTCGGGGGTGCTTTGAATGCGATTTTCCTGCTTCTTGGCAGAATGGGGTTGGACTGGATGGCCCATGAGGTCTCTTCCAACTCTTTGATTCTATGATTCTATGAACTACAGGAAAGGAGATTCCACCTGAACATGAGGAAAAACTTCCTGACTGTACAAGCTGTTCAACAGTGGAACTGTCTGCCCTGGAGTGCGGTGGAAGCTCCTTCTTTGGAAACTTTTAAACAGAGTCTGGATGGCCATCTGTCAGGGGTGCTTTGATTGTGTATTTATTTATTTATGTCATTTTTATCCTGCCCATTTCATCCCAAAGGCGACTCAGGACAGTGTAGAGACTGGCCACAATTAGATGCCATGATGCCACGCACACACACACACACACACACACACACACAAACAGTTAAAAGCAATTAAAACACATCATAAAGACATATAAAATTCGTAAAAACTATAAAAACTATAAAAATCAATTTTAAAAGTCTTCCCTTCCAAATTCCTCATCCGTTTACATCGTCTTAGCCATTCTGTCTTCGTATTACAAACGAACATTACATTTTTATTTATATAGGTTTACATTAATGTGTATAAAAATGAATACTTTGATGTATATTCCGCATAGAGATGTGCTTGGGACATCTTTGTTTGTCCAACACGTGATGTCAGCATTCACAGAAATGGAGTTGTGCATGGAGTAGCCTTGTGTGATGTGCTCAGAGGTGAATGATGCACAATAGGCAGAAATAGTCATGTGTGAAAATTTGGAGTTTCCTTCTCTGGAGGTTTTGAAGCAGAGGCTAGATGGCCATCTGCTGGGAGGGCTTTGATTGTGCCTTCCTGCCTAGCAGAACTGAGGTTGGACTGGATGGCCCTTGAGGTATCTCCAAGAAAAGAAGGAAACAGATGTGCTTTTGTTTGTCCAACACATGGTGTCTGCATTCACAGATATGGAGTAAAGTTTCCTTATCTGGAGGTTTTGAAGCAGAGGCTAGATGTCCATCTGCTGGGAGGGCTTTGATTGTGCCTTCCTGCCTGTCAGAACTGAGGTTGGACTGGATGGCCTTTGGGTATCTCCAGGAAAAGAAGGAAACAGACGTGTTTTTGTTTGTCCAACACATGGTGTCTGCATTCACAGATATGGAGTTGTGCATGGGGTCTCCTTGTGTGATGTGCTCAGAGGTGAATGGTGCACAATAGGCGGAAATAGGCACCTTGTGCATGTGTGAACATTTGGAGTTTTTGAAGCAGAGTCTGGATGGCCATCTGCTGGGAGGGCTTTGATTGTGCCTTCCTGCCTGGCAGAACTGAGGTTGGACTGGATGGCCTTTAGGGTTCCTTCCAGCTCTAGGATCCTATTTTTTGATGGGTATCTCCAGGAAAAGAAGGAAACAGACGTGTTGAATGCCCTGCTTGCTGATGGATGTCTGTCAGGGTGGATTAAAAATACTCTGGCAGGAATGATGAAACCCAGCCAGGGACCGCGAGCAATTTGTGCGTCACTCACGACAACATTCTCCGCAACGAGTAGCAAGCAGGAGAGGGTAACAGCAACCTGCCCAGAAGGTCCAGCAAATGCTTGGCTCCCCCAAACGAGTGTTATGAAGTAACTGGATCCACCTTGTCTCCGTGTCAATGCCTTGGGACATGTGCCTGTCTTTCTCTTATCCCTTGGCTGCACTCTCGCCCCTTTCCCAAAAAACATCAGAACATGACTGAGATCCAGTTCTCAACACCTTCAAAAGATGTTAAGGATGATGAAAAACAAGATGCCCAGAATGCCGGGAACACAAAGGGATTGTGTTACGCCAAACCAGGAGCCGGAGAGAGCAGCCAAAAGCCCTCCAAGGAGCAACAGAAAGAGACATAAGTGGGGGGACCATAAAGTGGTGTTGGAAGAGGTCCCAAAGGTCATCCAGTCCAACCTCCTTTGCTTGCTTGCTTGCATGCTGGTTGCTTCTGTGGCGAGAGAATTAGCCGTCTACAAAGACGTTGCCCAGGGGACGCCCGGATGTCTTCCAATGCTGCGAGGAGGCTTCTCCCATGTCCCCCCATCTTTCAAAGATGGCTTTGAAAGGCAGCAGATCACAGGCGCTATCTTCATAGACCTGTCAGCAGCCTATGATACTGTGAACCACTGCCTCCTCCTCCTGAGAAAAATGTATAATATCACAAAGGACTACCACCTCACCCGCCTCATAGGAAACCTGCTACAAAACAGGAGCTTTTTTTGTTGAGTTATTATTATTATTATTATTATTATTATTATTATTATTATTATAACTTTATTTGTACCCCGCTAGCATCTCCCGAAGGACTCTCGATGTGGCTTACACAGGCCAAGGCCTCAAACACAATACAACAATACAATACCTAGAGCAAATTAAAAACAGATTAAGCAGAATAAACAACAGCAATAACAATACATTGAGACATCAAGACATTGTAAAACTGGGCCAGGCCGGGTCTAAGATCTTTTGGGAGGGCGTTCCAGAGTCGGGGGGCCACCACAGAAAAGGCCCTGTCTCGAGTCCCCACCAGGCGCGATTGCGACACGGGCGGGATCACGAGTTCCAGGGCCAGAGAAGCAGATGGCGGAAACAGAAGAACAGCCTGACTCAGGGGAGCGTGCTTGCTCCATCCATGTTCAACATCTACACAAATGACCAGCCACTGCCAGAAGGGACAGAGAGCTTCATCTATGCTGATGATTGTGCCATTACTGCTCAAGCAGGGAGCTTTGAGATGATAGAACAGAAGCTTTCAGAAGCTCTAGGTGCTCTTACTGCCTATTACAGGGAAGACCAGCTGATCCCTAATCCATCTGAAACACAGACATGTGCCTTTCATCTCTATGAGGAGCGGCTTAAGGAGCTGGGCATGTTTACCCTGAAGAAGAGAAGGCTGAGAGGGGATATGATAGCTATGTATAAATATGTGAGAGGAAGCCACAGGGAGGAGGGAGCAAGCTTGTTTTCTGCTTCCTTGGAGACAAGGACGTGAAACAATGGCTTCAAACTACAGGAGAGGAGATTCCATCTGAACATGAGGAAGAACTCCCTGACTGTGAGAGCCGTTCAGCAGTGGAACTCTCTGCCCCAGAGCGTGGTGGAGGCTCCTTCTTTGGAAGCTTTTAAACAGAAGCTGGATGGCCATCTGTTGGGGGTGCTTTGAATGTGATTTTCCTGCTTCTTGGCACAATGGGGTAGGAATGTATGTGTGTGTGTGTGTGTGTGTACCAAGATAGCAGGAGGGTCACAGATATGTGTGTGTGTATGCTTTGGATGTGGTGTTTCCATCCCCCAGGCATCTTTGTATGACAGTATCCCTGGAAGCCAGGGCAGAAGGTGATTTCCAGGCATTTAAAAGTTCACTCCAGGCCCAAATCAGAGGCCTCAAAATCCTGCTTTTGGAAAGAATTTGAGAATCTTGCTTGTCCCTGTGAAGAGCACAGATTTACCCTGGGAAACAGACGACCATCTTCTGTCAAACTCTGCATCAAAAAGGGATACATGAATTCGATTTGTCACCTTGCCCTAAGTCGGCTGCACCTCGGAGGTGTGCCAAAATGGCAGGAGGGTCATGGATGCATCATCACAAGGATGCAAATCTCTGGAGACAGGCGCGCCGAGGCCCCAAATGCAACTGCGCTTGGGATTTTCCAGATTAATGTCGGCTGCCAAGATACGACGGAGACAGGTTCTTGGGAAGAGTGGGAAGCACTTTGCATTTCAGGTCATGCCACTTCTTCACAGCCAGCCACTCCTTGATGCTCTTCCCTCCATCCAGGGATGCACATGCGTCAAACACCACATGCGTCAAACGCAAGCCCTGGGGGCCAAATGCAGCCCGGCATGTCATTTTATGTGGCCCTCAGATGCTGGATTTCAACGGCTGACTTTCTCCACATTAAACATCATATTTATTTATTTATCGTGAACAGTTGTATTACATTTTTGACAGAACAAACAAACAAACATACAAAAGACACAGAGTTTGCAAGCTTGGTAGTTGATTAAATGTCCTTTGACCAGTATCTGGCCCCTTGGAGTGCCTCTGGTGTTGCCGCAAGAAGGTCCTCCCTTGTGCATGTGGCAGGGCTCAGGTGGCATTGCAGCAGGTGGTCAGTGGTTTGCTCTTCTCCACACTCGCATGTTGTGGATTCCACTCTGTGGCCCCATTTCTTAAGGTTGGCTCTGCATCTCGTGGTGCCAGAGCACAGTCTCTGCAGCGCCTTCCAAGTTGCCCAATCTTCTGTGTGCCCAGGGGGGAGTCTCTCATTTGGTATCAGCCACGGATTGAGGTGCTGGGTTTGAGCCTGCCACTTTTGAACTCTCGCTTGCTGAGGTGTTCCAGCGAGTGTCTCTGTAGATCTTAGAAAACTATTTCTTGATTTAAGTCGTTGACGTGCTGGCTGATACCCAAACAAGGGATGAGCTGGAGATGTCACTACCTTGGTCCTTTCACTATTGGCTGCTACTTCCCGGCGGATGTCAGGTGGTGCAATACCGGCTAAGCAGTGTAATTTCTCCAGTGGTGTGGGGCGCAGACACCCTGTGATAATTTGGCATGTCTCATTAAGAGCCACACCCACTGTTTTAGCATGGTGAGATGTGTTCCACACTGGGCATGCATACTCAGCAGCAGAGTAGCACAGAGCAAGGGCAGATGTCTTCACTGTGTCTGGTTGTGATACCCAGGTTGTGCCAGTCAACTTTCGTATGATATTATTTCTAGCACCCACTTTTTGCTTGATGTTCAGGCAGTGCTTCTTGTAGGTCAGAGAATGGTCCAGAGTGACTCCCAGGTATTTGGGTGCGCTGCAATGCTCCCGTGGGATTCCTTCCCAGGGTGATCCTCAGAGCTCGGGATGCTTGTCTGTTCTTGAGATGAAAAGCACATGTCTGTGTTTTAGATGGATTAGGGATCAGCTGGCTTTCCCTGCAATAGGCAGTAAGAGCACCTAGAGCTTCAGGGAGCTTCTGTTCAACCATCTCAAAGCTCCCTCCTTGAGCAGTAATGGCATGGTCATCAACATAGATGAAGCTTCATCTATGCTTCATCTATTAAACATCATGACTAGGAATGATAGGAGTTGTGATGCTATAACATTCTTTCACCTTCCAACCAAGGCAAAAGAAGAAAGCACCAAAGCTGGGTTGCAGCTAAACATCCAAAAAACCAAGATTATGGAAACAAGAATGATTGACATCTGGGAAATAGAGGGCAAAAATGTGGAGGCCGTGACAGACTTTGACAGACTAGGTGCAAAGATGAGTGCAGATGCAGACTGCAGCCAGGAAATCAGGAGACGCTTACTTCTTGGGAGGAGAGCAATGTCCAATCTCAATAAAATAGTAAAGAGTAGAGACATCACACTGGCAACAGAGATCCACATAGTTAAAGTAATGGTATTCCTTGTAGTCACCTACGGATGTGAGAGCTGGACCATAGGGAAGACTGAGCAAAGGAAGAGAGAGGCTTTTGAACTGTGGTGTTGGAGGAAAGTTGTGAGAGTGCCTTGGACTGCGAGAAGATCCAACCAGTCCATCCTCCAGGAAATAAAGCCCGGCTGCTCATTGGAGGGAAGGAGACTAGAGACAAAGTTGAAGTGCTTTGGCCACAACATGAGAAGACAGGAAAGTTTAGAGAACAGTATGATGCCGGGGAAAATGGAAGGAAAAAGGAAGAGGGGCCGACCAAGGGCAAGATGGATGGATGGGATCCTTGAAGTGACTGGATTGCCCTTGAAGGAGCTGAGGGTGGTGACAGCCGACAGGGAGCTCTGGCCTGGGGTGGTCCATGAGGTCACAAAGAATTGGAAACGACTGAATGAATGAACAACAACAAAAACATATGGAAAGCTGAAGTTTATTCAGTTCAGTCAGGAGAGTGGGATATTGGAGTTTATTTGCTATTCTTCCAAGGACCGTTGCCTGGAAACTATGCTCCTGACTTTCCCTTTCAAAGTCTGCTGGATTTCTTTCAGTCCGTGAAGCATGAACAATGTGAGTTTTCAGTGAATCAGATGTCTTCTTGGAAATCATTTGTCCACAATATTTGTTTTGTCCCATAAATGCAAAAAAAACCAAAAAAAAAAAACCCCTCCTTCCTCTTCTATGCCCTTGTTTTGGGAAATGGTGCTTCACCTTCTCTTGGCAACTTCCCCTTCCATTTCTAGTCAATTCTGGGAAGTGTTCCCCTGAAGAAAGCATGGAGGGATCTCTCTTGTTCACTCTACAATGTGGAGTCCCACACTGTAATGTGAATGCAGTTTGACACCACTTAAGTGTCATAGCTCCATGCTATACAATCCTGAAGTTGTAGTTTAGGACTCTCTGGAAGAGATGGCTAAATACTTTATTTATTTATTTATTTATTTATTTATTTATTTATTTATTTATTTACTATGCTTCTATACTGCTATTCTCAGCCTGAGGGCAACTCATGGCGGTCTACAAAACGGCACAATTCGATGCCCACAACAATACAAAGTCCTCCGCATTTCATTACCAATCATTGTCCAGTCACGTTGTCCAACCGTTCAGAGATCAGAGTTTCATAGCTACACTGCGTTTGGGAAGGCCTGCTCATATAGCCAGGTTTTAACTTTTTTTGCGAAACATTAAGAGGGTGGGGGCTGATCTAATGTCCCTGGGGAGGGCATTCCAAAACTGAGGAGCCACCACTGAGTAGGCCCTATCCCTCGTCCCTGCCAATTGAGCATGTGAAGATGGCAGGGCCGAGAGCAGGGCCTCCCTAGAAGATCTTAAATTCCTTCAGGGTTCATAAGGGGGGATACATTCGGACAGGTAAGCAGGGTTGGAACCATTTAGGGCTTTATAGGCTAAATCCAGCACTTTGAATTGTGCTCGGTAGCAGATTGGCAGCCAGTGGAGCTGGAGCAACAGAGGAGTTGTATGCTCCCTGAGTGCCGCTCCTGTTAGCAACCTGGCTGCCGCCCGCTGGACCATTTGAAGCTTCCGGACAGTCTTCAAAGGCAACCCCACGTAGAGAGCGTTGCAGTAGTCTATACGAGATGTAACCAGAGCGTGGACCATGGTGGCCAAGTCAGACTTCCCAAGGAACGGGCATAGCTGGTGCACAAGTTTTAACTGTGCAAAAGTTCTCCCGGTTACCACCGAGACTTGGGGTTCCAGGCTCAGTGATAAGTCCAGGATTACTCCCAAACTGTGAACCTGCGTCTTCAGGGGGAGTGTAACCTCGTCCAACACAGGTTGTAACCCTATCCCCTGTTTGGCCTTTCGACTGACCAGGAGGACCTCTGTCTTGTCTGGATTCAATTTCAATTTGTTCGCCCTCATCCAGACCGTCACAGCGGCCAAGCACCGGTTCAGGACCTGGACAGCCTCCTTAGTAGCAGGTGGAAAGGAGTGACAGAGTTGGACGTCATCTGCGTACAGGTGACACCGCACCCTGAAACTCCGGACTTTGCAAAATCCCAAGGTTTCATAGCATTGAGCCATAGCTATTAAAGTGATGTCAAACTGCATTGATTGTATAGTGTAGATACACCGGTCACTCCCTTAGTCTATATCTCACCTGGCAAATGGCGCTGAACCTCTGGCTGCTGTTCTTCACCGGATGCTCAATGAAGGTCGCAAAAGGGACGTCGGTGGACCAGGGGTTCCAACGAGAGAGGAATTTCGGCTCCCGCACTTTGTCCCAGAAGATGCGCAGGCCTTCACCTTCCCTCCTAGAAAGGAGAAGAGTCCAACAGGTGAGCTTTGGCCACAGTCAACCCATTTGAGTGAAGTGAGTGGGTGACTCTCATTGGTCAGGACAGCGATGGAAAAGAATGAAGACTAGAAATGAGAAGCATATTGACTTGGAACGCTTTGGGTGACTCATGCAGATGCAACTTTCCCTGCAGAAGCATTCAGACACTTGTTGCCTGATGTGGAACATCATTCGGTCTCATCTCTGGGAATTTGCAGGGTTCTCCATCACAGCTTGATGGTCATCTCCAGTGGGAGCCTACCGTGCCATCTCCCGAATGACCTATTTGATGTATTTTCTGTACATTCTGTATATCACGTTTACACAATACAAATTATAAACATTTAAAAATAATTAATAGTGAGAGCATATTTTGCTCTTTGCGCATCTGTGAAATCACAGTTCTTTGAGTATAGGCAGTCTCCAAGTTACTAACAAGATAGGTTCTGTAGGTATGTTTCTAAGTTGAATTTGTATGCAAGTAGAAACAGCTACATTTTAAAGAGTAACTCCACACACACACACACACATATGGCATGTGCAATCCAGGCAGGAAACAATCAGGGCCAACTCACACCTCTCAATAAAGAACCCCCAGGCAGCAACCAGCCAGACTTTGAAGATACAAGGCCATTAAATGCTAATCAAGGTGACCATTTGCAACATGCCTCAAGCAGACAAGAGTTCTTTCTCCCACACTGGATATCATCCCACAGATATATAAACCCCACTTGCCCAGTTTCCAACAAACTTCACAACCTCTGAGGATGCCTGTCAAAGAAGAGGGCAAAACGTCAGGAGAGAATACTTCTGGAACATGGCCATACAGCCCGGAAAACTCACAGTGTTTCCAGTCATGAAAGCCTTCGACAACACAATAATAATAGTCTTTGTTCTGGTACGGTTGTACCAGGAGCTCGTACTTCCTTTTCTTTCTTTGAGTGTTTGCATGTATTCCAAAGTTCCATGCATTTTGCAATAAGGTGGCTTCCTTTGGTTTGCAATGATAGGGCCAATGACCCATCAATCATCGTTAAGTTTTTGGTTCCACAGGGCATGAGCTTTCCCCACCTGTAGAGAAGCCTCGTTTCTCACAACATCCAGGGGACACAGCCCTAAAGCTTCTAAGGAAAACAGTTTGACAGCACAACCTTTGTTGGGGTTAAAGAAACAGCTCCACATCATTCGTGGAAAAATTCCAAAAGGACTCCAGCTGGAAAATCTACAAAGTCTTAGCTGGTAGGTCTACTCGGATAACCAGAAGCAATTGGAGCCGGGAGTAGGGCCCACACCAGCAGAGCCTAGAAAACAGATTGCCCCAGGGAGTGGTTAAAAAGGGGTTTCCTCTTAAAGAAAAGAAACAGTTCATGAAGCCAGTTGCCTGTCCCTTGTGGGCAAGATAAGAAGCATTTATTTGACTTGTTGAAGATCTAAAAAGTATTTCATTGTTGAAGATCTAAAAAATATTTGATTGTTTGTTGAAGACCTAAGCAATAATAAAGGACTTTGTTAAACTTTTCAAGCTTCTAAAGAGTTTGTATAGGAAAATCCTTAGAGCCTCTCAGCCGAGGCACCCCGGCTTCCCGCTGGGCACAAAGAGCACGTCCTGTTCAAAAGCCAATTGCTATAGGCCCGGCGCGTGACAGCACAGTCTTTATCCTTCTCTGCCAAAAAGGGTTTGGTGCTTCACCCAACTACAATACCCATAATTCCATCCCATTGAGCCACTGCAGTTAAAGTAGTGTCAAACTGCATTAATTCTTCAGTGCAGAAGTACCCAAGGTTATTAAAATTCCAAGATTGCCTCAGTCATGACTACTTTGGGGAATAAATGGTAACTGCAAACCCCCAAAGAATTGTTTTGGTCTAATCTGGTCTAAACGTGTGAAAAAGATCTTGGAGTCCTCGTGGACAACAAGTTAAACATGAGCCAACAATGTGACGTGGCGGCAAAAAAAGCCAATGGGATTTTGGCCTGCATCAATAGGAAGATAGTGTCTAGATCTAAGGAAGTAATGCTACCCCTCTATTCCGCTTTGGTTAGACCACACCTGGAATATTGTGTCCAATTCTGGGCACCACAATTCAAGAGAGATATTGACAAGCTGGAATGTGTCCAGAGGAGGGTGACTAAAATGATCAAGGGTCTGGAGAACAAGCCCTATGAGGAGCGGCTTAGGGAACTGGGCATGTTTAGCCTGAAGAAGAGAAGGCTGAGAGGAGATATGATAGCCATGTATAAATATGTGAGAGGAAGCCACAGGGAGGAGAAGGGAGCAAGCTTGTTTTCTGCTTCCTTGGAGACTAGGACGCGGAACAATGGCTTCAAACTACAAGAGAGGAGATTCCATCTGAACATTAGGAAGAACTTCCTGACTGTGAGAGCCGTTCAGCAGTGGAACTCTCTGCCCCGGAGTGTGGTGAAGGCTCCTTCTTTGGAAGCTTTTAAGCAGAGGCTGGATGTCCATCTGTCAGGGGTGATTTGAATGCAATATTCCTGCTTCTTGGCAGAATGGGGTTGGACTGGATGGCCCATGAGGTCTCTTCCAACTCTTTGATTCTATGATTCTATGATTCTATGAATCTCTGATTTAAAGCAATGCAACTCAGTGTAAAATTAGTTAAGCGTGTGTTTTTCACTTTTTATACACACACACACACACACACACACAAACGTTGGTGTGTTTATGTCTCCGTTGCATTTTACGTGTTGCTTTGGAGCACTTCAATCTTTTAAAAAGAGACAGATGAGATATATTTTTTTCAAAAAATATGATCAGGTTTCCAGTTTAACATATAATTACCGAAATCCCGCTTGAGACTTCTGTTACCGTTGCCAAAAACCTGGGCTTGGGTTTGTATTGTCTGTTGTGCAAACCAGGCAAATCCTTCCCCCTCCACGCATGATCCCATAAACACAGAGCTCTGTTCCAGGTTCCCAACTTCTGAAACTGGAAGATATATATATATATTTAAAGGGTTGCAAAAACAAAGAAATGCTCAGGCCTTGTGTTTCCATTCAGAAAGCACCTGGCTCACTGCGGCGGTGGAGAAAACACACCGAAAAAGGATGCACCGTTTCCTCCAACAGATCACTTTGCTAGCTCTAAATGTTGCGTCTTTCAGGAGATAACACCAGAGTGTGGAAAAGGAACTTTCATGGTACTCCAAAGGTCAGAAAAGTTATTTATGTTGAACTACTGTGCTCCATGCAGTCACGCAGGACAGGAGAGTCTAGGAGAGTGTTTCCCAACCTTCCTAATGTTGCGATCCTTAATAAAGTTCCTAATGTTGTGATGACCCCCAACCATAACATTATTTTTGTTGACATTTCATAACTGTCATTTTGCTACTGTTATGAATCATAATGTAAATATCTGATATGCAGGGTGTATTTTAATTCACTGGACCAAATTTGGCACAAATACCCAATTTGCTTAGATTTGAATACTGGTGGGGTTAAGGGGATATTGATTTTATCCTTTGAGAGTTGTAGTTGCTGGGTTTCTTGGCCATATTTCCTCCAAGGAAGTTTGCTATTGTCTCCCTCTGAGACTGAGAGAGCATGCCATGGGCTTCCATAACCAAGCAGGGATTCCAGTCCTTATCTTTGGAGTCCAAGACTCAAAGCAATGCATCATATTGTCTTTCTTAGGGTTTCCTTGGCCATATTTCTTCAAAGGGCATTTGCCATTGTCTCCCTCTGAGGCTGAGGGAGCATGGCTTGGGCTTCCATAACCAAGCAGGGATTCAAATCCTGAACTTTGGAGTCCGAGACTCAAAGCAATGCATCATGTTCCTTTTCTTAGGGTTTCCTTGGCCACATTTCTTCTACCTTTGAGGCTGAGAGAGTGCAACTTGCCTAAGATGACCCAATGGGTTTCCATGGCTGAACCAGGATTCAAACCCAGAGACCATGCCCCACTCTCAATCCCTTAAGGCAGTGGCTCTCAACCTTTCTAATGCCGCAACCCCTTAGTATAGTTTTTCATGTTGTGATGACCCCCAACCATAACATTATTTTCATTGCTGCTTCATAACTGTAATTTTGCTATTGTTGTGAATTGCAATGTAAATATCTGATATTCAGGGTGTATTTTCATTCACTGGACCAAATTTGGCACAAATACCCATTATGCCCATCCCCATCAGTATCCAAATTTGGGCATATTGGGTATTTGTGCCAAATTTGGATACTGATGGGGATGGGGGGATTGATTTTGTAGTTGCTGGGGTTTATAGTTAACCTACAATCAAAGAGCATTTCAAACTCCACCAACAATGGAATTGAACCAAACTTGGCACACAGAACTCCCATGACCAACAGAAAACACTGGAAGGGTTTGGTGGGCATTGACCTTGAGTTTTGGAGTTGTAGTTCACCTACACCCAGAGAGCACTGTGGACTCAAACAATGATGGATCCAGACTAAACTTGGCACAAATATGCCCAAATGTGAACACTGGTGGAGTTTGGTGAAAATAGACCTTGACATTTGGAAGTTGTAGTTGCTGGGATTTATAGTTCACCTACAATCAGAGAATTCTGAATTTCGCCAATGATAGAATTGGGTCAAACTTCCCATACAGAACCTCTATGCCTTGAAGGGACATGCTGGCATGAGCCTCCCTATTCTTGCATGCTCTCCCTCACCCGCACATGTGCTCCATGCTGCCATGCGCCAAACACACCTGCTCTCTCCTTCCTGCTTGGAGTCCCAGAAACAGCCCTCACCTTGGCTGAGAGGCCAGCCAATCACAGCAGAAGGAGGGCTTTTGGTGGGAGGATTTTCCATGTGTTTCCAAAAAGGAAGAGAAGGACAGGCGAAGAGATCTTCAGCCTTCTCTGCCAAAGGGGATTCTAAGACCATCAGAAATCTGTCTTTCTCATGGTCTTTGCGATCCCCCCTCAGGGGTCCGGACACCCAAGTTGGGAAATGGTGGTCTAGGAGTCTAAACCAAAGCACTGCCTTATGGTGAAGGAAGGAACCAATACTGTGGCTCCATCCTCACTGAGTTTGGGCAGATTTGGAAACAAGATCCTGGGAGCCCTAGACAGTCCCTAAGAAGTGCACTCGACCCATGAGACACTCGTTCTCCAATCCTGCCTTCAAATGCATCTATGTTATCGATTAATGCAGTTTGACGCCATTTTAACTGCAATGGCTCAATGCTATGGGGTCCTGGGAGTTGTAGTTTTACAAGGTCTTTCACCTTCTCTGCCGAAGAGGGTTGATGTCTGAGGGGACCCAAATAAGCGTCTTCAAAAGGCAAAATTCCTCCCCTCGCTGCTATTTTCTCTTCTGGATGCAATGGGATTTTGGGCTGCATCCAAAGGACTCTCATGTCTAGATCAAGGGAAGTCACAGGGGCAGCTCGTCCATTACGCGAAGTAAGCGGTCGCAGAACACTTTTTTTTTGCCAGGGGTGCAGAGGTGCCTCTGTAAATGCCCCTCGACCGCCACTTGAGGAGTGTGCCCTCAGCTCACAACAGCCCTAGCAGTCCGGGGGGAGCCTCGGCTTTCTTGCCTCGCTACCGGGCGATCCTCTTCCCAAAAGGGCCGGGCCCTTGGGCCTCGCCTAGCCCCTCTCGTTCCCGCTCCACCTGGCCACCGGGTGTGTGAGCAGAGCCGGCGCTCAATCGTTCTCTGCGTTCGATCCCTTCCCCATGACCGGCTCCCATGACAGGCTCCACCCGCCTCCTCTCTTCTCCCCAATCCGCGGGTGGGCCAAGGGGTGGAGCCGCCGCGCCTGGCCCGCTTCGGGTCCATAGGCGTGTCTGAAGACCCCAGTGTGCGCACCAAAAGTCGCCTCTTCTCCTGATTTTCTCTTCAGCCATTGGGACCAAGAGAGAGAGAGAGAGAGAGAGAGAGCCCCTCCGGCTGGAGGTATCTCCCACCTCCGCTCCCTCCTTTGTTTTTGCGCCTACCTTCAGGAAAGGTGGGCATCTCCTTTGTCTCTCTCTCTCTCTCTTGGTCCCAATGGCTGAGGAGAAAGTCAGGAGAAGAGGTGACTTTTGGTGCACACGCTGGGTCTTCAGACATGCCTCTGGACCCAAAGCGGGCCAGGCAAGGGAGCAAATGCGGCAAGTGTAGTTACTGGGATGTATAGTTCACCTACAATCAAAGAGCATTCTGAATTCCACCAATGATGGAATTGAAGCAAATATGGCTCACAGAACTCCCATGATGAACAGAAAATATATATCCATTAGGAAGAACTTCCTGACTGTGAGAGCCGTTCAGCAGTGGAACTCTCTGCCCCGGAGTGTGGTGGAGGCTCCTTCTTTGGAAGCTTTTAAGCAGAGGCTGGATGGCCATTTGTCAGGGGTGATTTGAATGCAATATTCCTGCTTCTTGGCAGAATGGGGATGGACTGGATGGCCCATGAGGTCTCTTCCAACTCTTTGATTCTATGATTCTATGATTCTCTATGATTCTATATCCATGATTGGTTGGGGGGGGGGGCGCCAAAATACTGTTTGCTTACCCTTGAAAATTACCTAGGGCCGCCTCTGGGAAGTCAATGTCCTATTCTTTTCTGATTTGGTTAGACTGCCTCACCTGGAACAATAACCCTGTGTCCAGTTCTGGATAAAGCCATCCAAGGCTTTCATGTCCACTGGGTTGCTGTGATTTTTCAGGTTGTATGACTATGTTCCTAGGAGAGAATGCCTCTAGACCATGGCCATACAGCCCAAAAAACTTACAGCAACCCAAATTCAAAATTCTGCATGGAATGTGGGTTGTTGTAGGTTTTTTCAGGCTATATGGCCATGGTCTAGAGCAGTGGTTCTCAACCTTCCTAATGCCGTGACCCCTTAATACAGTCTCTCATGTTGTGGTGACCCCCAACCATAACATTGTTTTCGTGGCTACTTCATAACAGTCATTTTACTACTGTTATAAATCATAATGTAAATATCAGATATGCAAGATGTATTTTCATTCACTGGACCAAACCGGGCACAAATACCCAATGCAACCACAATGCAGCTAGTGGGGTTGGGGGAGGATTGATTTTGTAATTTGGGAGTTGTAGTTGCTGGGATATATAGTTCACCTATAATCAAAGAGCATTCTGAACTCTACCAGCGATAGATTTGAACCTAATTTGCCACACAGAACTCCCATGGCCAACAGAAAACACTGGAAAGGTTTGGTGGGTATTGACCTTGAGTTTGGGAGTTGTAGTTCACCCATATCCAGAGAGCACTGTGGACTCACGCAATGGTGGATCTGGACCAAACTTGGCACAAATACTCAATATGCACAAATGTCACAGCTGACCTCCAGCTGGAGTGCTCAAGGGCCAGGGCTTCCCAGTTCTCATTGTCCATACCAGAATTTTTAAGGTTGGCTTTGAGCCCATCTTTAAATCTCTTTTCCTGTCCTCCAACATTCCGTTTCCCGTTCTTGAGTTCAGAGTAGAGCAACTGCTTTGGGGGACGGTGATCGGGCATTTGGACAATGTGGCCGGTCCAGCTGAGTTGATGGAAGGACCACTGCTTCAATGCTGGTAGTCTTTGCTTCTTTCAGCACGCTGGTGGAGCCTGGGGGAAAATAGACCTTGACTTTTGGGAGTTTTAGTTGCTGGGATTTATAGTTCATTACAATCAAAGAACATTCTGAACTCCACCAACGATAGAATTGGCTAAAACTTCCCACATGGAATCCACATGACCATCAGAAAATGCTGTGGCAACCCCTCTGACTCCCCTTCACGACCCCCTCAGGGATCCTGACCCCCAGGTTGAGAAACACTGGTCTAGAGGCATTCTCTCCTGACGTTTCGCCTGCATCTATGGCAAGCATCCTCAGAGGTAGTGAGGATGCATCTATTGCAAGCAGCCTCAGAGGTAGTGAGGTAGTGAACCTCACTACCTCTGAGGATGCTTGCCATAGATGCAGGCGAAACGTCAGGAGAGAATGCCTCTAGACCAGTGGTTTTCAGCCTGGGGTCCCCAGATGTTTTTGGCCTACAACTCCCAGAAATCCCAGCCAGTTTACCAGCTGTTAGGATTTCTGGGAGTTGAAGGCCAAAAACATCTGGAGACCCCAAGTTGAGAACCACTGCTCTAGACCATGGCCATATAGCCTGAAAAAACCTACAACAACCCAGTGATTCCAGCCATGAAAGCCTTCAACAATACATTCTGCATGGAATGTATAACAAGGTCTGCTTTTGTGAGACACAAATGCCTAGCCCTGATGCGTGAGGGTTCAAGGTGGGCAGGTGTGACTTCCACCTCCTTCGGCTCCTCCAGCCTCTCCCTTCCTTTCTTCCCTCCTTTCTTCTTCTTCTTCCTCCTCCTCCCAAACCTCAGAAAGTGAATTAAAAAGGTAGCCTGGGGCGGCACGCCAGGATTTACGAGAAACACAGACACTGATTCTTGCTCCAAAGGCTGGGTGTGGCTGTGCGCCCAGGAGAAAAAGGCAGAGCAAACACTCAGGACTTCCAAAAGACAAAAGGACGGGGAGATGGAGACCCCTTTCTCCCTCTCTGGAGCAAACAAGGCCCAGCCCTGCCCAGCAACTGAGGGCACTCTCCTCTGCCTTTGTTTATACATGGAGACACAAACAAAGTGAAGCGCTGGCACCTCAGAGGGCAGGTGAGACCTAGCAGGTGAGGTGGCTCCCCACCCTACACACACACACACACACATGCCACTTCCACCGCAATGACAAGCCCATCCCCAGCGATGTTGGCAAGGTGTCAGGCCAAAATGGATTTTATTTCCTTCTTTTTCTTTTCACAGTTGTATCCACTGTCCTCAAACCCACAAAGGGACCACGCGTGTCCTGGCGTGCCACATGGATGGCAAACAAAGCTTTTGCAAAAGTTCAACTAAGGATTTGCTCTTGAGTCTGTGCTTGAAAAGAAGGGGACAATGAAGGAATGACTGAGCCTTACCCAAGGGGTGAGGAATAACTTCCTGACTGTGAGAGCCGTTCAGCAGTGGAACTCTCTGCCCCGGAGTGTGGTGGAGGCTCCTTTTTTGGAAGCTTTTAAACAGAGGCTGGATGGCCATCTGTCAGGGGTGATTTGAATGCAATATTCCTGCTTCTTGGCAGAATGGGGTTGGACTGGATGGCCTATGAGGTCTCTTCCAACTCTTTGATTCTATGATCTATGATTCTAAGGGCCATCTAGTCCAACCCCTTTTGGTACAGACACCATGAGAGATGGGACTCCAGACTGGCTCTGAAAACCTCCAGTGAAGGTGAGGTCACCACATCCCAGGGGAGTCCATTCCTCAAACTGTTCTCACTGTCAAGATGTTCTTCCTAATATTTATGAAAATCTCCTTTTTTGCCACTTGGGTCTTATGCTCTTCCTTGCACATAACTCTCTCTACTTTCCACATAACAGCCCTTCAAGTGTTTGGAGATGGTTGATCATATCACCATTTTGAGATATGAAGCAGAGAGTGTCTGAGGACCGGGACATCCATAGGGATACCAAGGGGCTTGTTTATAAAGCTATTGTCCTCTCAACCCTGCTATACGCCTGTGAAACGTGGACTGTCTACAGACATCACATGCAACTCCTAGAATGATTCCATCAACGTTGCCTCCAAAAAAATCCTGCAAATATCTTGGGTAGACAAGCGTACAAACATCAGCGTGCTGGAAGAAGCAAAGACCACCAGCACTGAAGCAATGGTCTTCCACCATCAACTCCACTGGACCGGCCATGTTGTCCAAATGCCCGACCACCATCTCCCAAAACAGTTGCTCTACTCTGAACCCAAGAACGGGAAACATAATGTTGGTGGACAGGAAAAGAGATTTAAAGATGGGCTAAAAGACAACCTTAAAAATTCTGGTATGGACAAGGAGAACTGGGAACCCCTGTCCCTTGAGTGCTCCAGCTGGAGTCAGCTGTGACCAGCAGTGTTGTAGAATTTGAAGAAGCACAAATGAGGGTGAAAGAGAGAAATGTGCCAAGAGGAAGGCACATCAAGCCAACCCCAACCAGGAATGCCTTCCACCTGGAAACTGATGCCCTCACTTTGGGAGAAGATGCAGGTCAAGAATAGGGCTCCACATTCACCTACGGACCCACCATCAGTACACTGATCCATATGGTGCTTCTGGAACTGCCAGTGATAACCTTTCCATTGCATATTTCATTATACATTTATTTGGTAACGTGTTTGGTTGGGCAATGTTACCATTGTTCCACATTTCCATTCCCAAAGTCATGCAGCGAATCAATGTGCAACAATATCCTTGGAGGTCTTCTTACAGACCAGATGTAAGAGCTCAGCTCATTTGAATGGAAGGGGAAAAGCTACCTGGGTGTGGAATCACTCACCAAAATATTATTTTTTACTAGATATCCTAACACTTTAGGAAGCACAAGAAGCGGATGTTCTTGAGAAGTAGATTTGTGAATCATGGCTCAATGTCCATGACTACTCTCCACGTGGTTTTCCTTCGGCCTCTTTCTTCTCACAAATGGTAATTCTTTGCCTCGGCCTCTCCCTTTTGTTCTCATAGACTTTTCCTACCAATTTGGAGGCCAAACGGTCCTCCAGGAGAGAGGCTGCGGGGTTGACGCCTCACAAGCGACGCAGCAGCCCGGGAAACATGGTAATTACGGTGCTTAGTGGTCGGGTTTACAAGCGGCATAAATACTATCACAGAATCAAAGGCAGAAAATGAAGATGGAGGTTTACTAGCAACCCAGTGAAAAGTTATTCATGCTTTTTGAAGAATGTATTATTTTCCCCCTTTCCAGAGAGAGGGGGTGGTGGGGTGGGGGGGGGGGAGGAAGATAGGAAGGAAGGAAGGAATGATGATGATGATGATGATGATGATGATGATAATCCCAAATGCAGACTCTGCAAGGAAGCAGGTGAAACAATATATCATATCCTCAGCTACTGCAAGAAGATCATGCAGACAGACTATAAGCAGAGACACAACACCGTTGCTTAGATGATTCATTGGAACTTGTGCCACAAAGACCATCTGCCTGCCACAAAGAACTGGTGGGATCACAAGCCGGAAAAAGTTAGAGAGAATGAACATGTGAAGCTACTCTGGGACTATGTATTGTCGAAGGCTTTCATGGCTGGAATCACTCAGTTCTTGTGGTTTTTTTCGGGCTATATGGCCATGTTCTAGAGGCATTTCTCCTGACGTTTCGCCTGCATCTATGGCAAGCATCCTCACCTCTGAGGATGCTTGCCATAGATGCAGGCGAAACATCAAGAGAAATGCCTCTAGAACATGGCCATATAGCCCGAAAAAACCCACAAGAACTACTCTGGGACTTCCAGATTCAGACTGATGGAGTTTTTGAGCACAAGACTCCTGACCTCACGATTGTGTTAAAAAACAGTGTGGATCATCAATGTTGCAATCCCAGGCGACAGCAGGATTGAAGCAAAACAATTGGAAAAGCTGACACAATAATGAGGATTTAAAGATCGAACTGCAAAGCCTCTGGCACAAGCCGGTCAAGGGGGTCCCTTGACTCATCACCTGGAATAGCCGAGAGTCCAGTTCTGTGGACCAAATGTCAAGAAGGAGATGGAAAAGCATGAAAGATGTCCAGAAGAGGATGACCAAAATGATCAAAGGTCTGGAAGCCATGCACCCTTCCGAGGAGCAGTTTGGGGAATTGTGTGTATTTAGCTTGAAGAAGAAATGGTTAAGAAGAGCCGTGTTGTAATATCTGAAAGGATATTGAAACTTGAGGAAGAACTTCCTAAGAGTAAGAGCTGTTTGACCATGGCATGTGTTGCTGCCTGAAAGTCCGGTGGAGATTTCTCAACACAGGCTGGATGGCTGTCTGTCAGGAGGGCTATGTTGATGTCTTCCTATAGGGCAAAAGAGGGTTGGACTGGATGAATTTTGGGGGATCCTTTCACTGTAGGATTACAGAATTCTATGTGTTCTGTCGCGCGCTGGGCCTGTAACAGCTGTCTTTTCTATAGGACGTATACTTTAAGCCCAGCGGGAAGCCAGGGCGCCTCAAAGAGAGGTTCTCAGGGATTTTTCTGAAGTGATGGTCTTTAGAGTCATAGAATCATGGAATCAAAGAGTTGGAAGAGACCTCATGGGCCATCCAGTCCAACCCCATTCTGCCAAGAAGCAGGAATATTGCATTCAAATCACCCCTGACAGATGGCCATCCAGCCTCTGTTTAAAAGCTTCCAAAGAAGGAGCCTCCACCACACTCCGGGGCAGAGAGTTCCACTGCTGAACGGCTCTCACAGTCAGGAAGTTCTTCCTCGTATTCAGATGGAATCTCCTCTCTTGTAGTTTGAAGCCATTGTTCCGCGTCCTAGTCTGCAAGGAAGCAGAAAACAAGCTTGCTCCCTGCTCCCTGTAGCTTCCTCTCACATATTTATACATGGCTATCATATCTCCTCTCAGCCTTCTCTTCTTCAGGCTAAACATGCCCAGCTCCTTAAGCCGCTCCTCATAGGGCTTGTTCTCCAGACCCTTGATCATTTTAGTCGCCCTCCTCTGGACACATTCCAGCTTGTCATTTTATGAGTCTTTTTATGATACAAGAAAGTCTTTATTATGGGACAAACAACAAATCTTCAATAGTTCAAACAACACTTCAAGGCTTTCTTAGTCTAGTCCTCAATGGACTTGTACCTGACTTTGATTAACTGTACTTTCTCTGTAGGAAAAACTCTTTTTAACCTTTCCCAGGCTGTTTACTATCTATGCCTCATCGGTGTGGGTCCTACTACCGATTCCAAATGCGTCTGGGTATCGAGTAGACCTACCAGCCGAGACTTGTAGACATTTCAGATGGGATTCCGTGGATCTGTAGTGCTGTCCTCCCTCAGAGAATTCTTTGAGAACTTCAGGGCTGTTTTCCCTCTGATTGCTGTGAGGCTAAAAGGCTGTGAGCTCTCAGCCAGAGCCTTGGGACCTTTTCCCTGGAATTTCTGTTTCTGTTTCCCCGGATGTTCTTGAGAAAAGAAGCTTTTCTACGGGACGAGCTGGTCTACGTCCTGTAATTTAGCTTCCTTATGTGAGACTGCCCAAAAAATGGCTCCTTTCCCTCCCAGAGCCCTGAACAAGGGGCGGAACCAAAGCTTAATTGTGATGGACAGGAGGCCTGCCCTATGACTGCAAACAGATAACAGAAAGAAAATAAAGTTGGAGCTCCTGGTACAGCCGTACCAGCACACTATGTAAGGGGTCTTTGGACGATGGAGTGAATGATTTCGGAGTGCGATGGAATCTTCTTCTCTGCAAGTTTTTCAACAGGGGTTGAATGGCTTGGAATATGTTGTCCCACCTGATGGAAGAGGGGCGGACTGCATAGCCTTTAGGGGCCGTTTCCAAATATTTATTTATTGTGTCAGGAGTGGACCAAACAGTTGTATTGTATTTAAAACATACACAAAAATAAAGTTTGAAAACTTGAGATTTTATTAAATGTCCTTTGATCAGTAGCTGGCTTCTAGTGTTGCTGTGAGAAAGGTCCTCCATTGTGCATGTGGCGGGGCTCAGGTTGCATTGTAATAGGTAGTCTGTGGTTTGTCCCTCTCCACACTCACATGTCGTGGATTCTACTTTGTGGCCCCATTTCTTAAGGTTAGCTCTGCATCTCATGGTGCCAGAGCACAGTCTGTTCAGTGCCTTCCAAGTCACCCAGTCCTCTGTGTGCCCAGGGGGGAGTCTCTCATTTGGTATCAGCCATGGATTGGGGTTCTGGGTTTGAGCCTGCCACTTTTGGACTCTTGCTTGCTTAGGTGTTTGAGAGCAGTACGTGTGAAAAAGATCTTGGAGTCCTCGTGGACAACAAGTTAAACATGAGCCAACAATGTGATGTGGCAGCAAAAAAAGCCAATGGGATTTTGGCCTGCATCAAGAGGAGCATAGTGTCTAGATCCAGGGAAGTCATGCTCCCCATGCTCTATTCCGCTTCGGTTAGACCACACCTGGAATATTGTGTCCAATTCTGGGCACCACAATTCAAGAGAGATATTGACAAGCTGGAATGTGTCCAGAGGAGGGCGACCAAAATGATCAAGGGTCTGGAGAACAAGCCCTATGAGGAGCGGCTGAAGGAGCTGGGCATGTTTAGCCTGAAGAAGAGAAGGATGAGAGGAGATATGATGAGAGCCATGTATAAATATGTGAGAGGAAGCCACAGGAAGGAACGAGCGAACTTGTTTTCTGCTTCCATGGAGATTAGGACGAGGAACAATGGCTTCAAAATCAACAAAGGAGATTCCATCTGAACATGAGGAAGAACTTCCTGACTGTGAGAGCCGTTCAGCAGTGGAACTCTCTGCCCTGGAGTGTGGTGGAGGCTCCTTCTTTGGAAGCTTTTAAACAGAGGCTGGATGGCCATCTGTCAGGGGTGATTTGAATGCAATATTCCTGCTTCTTGGCAGAATAGGGTTGGACTGGATGGCCCATGAGGTCTCTTCCAACTCTTTGATTTTATGATTGCGTGTCTCTGTAGATCATGAGAGAAGGGGACATGCCCAGGGTGACATGACAGAAGCCTCCCCACAGGATTGGAAGATATCTGGGAGTCCCCTGGGCAACGTTTTCATAGACGGCTGATTCTCACACTCCAGAAGTGACAGGAGCGACTTGCAGCTCTTCCAACTGTAGGATTCCAAACAAAATGGCAGCAGGATAAGACGTTACATCTCATCAAAGGAGCAGCCTAGATTCTGAGAGGTGTGTGCTTGTCTTTGGAGCTGGATGTGGTTGCCATAGCTTCTGCTGCTGCCAGCCCTGAGGCCAGGGCTGCTAACAATCCCTGGCTGTGATAATCCCATCAGAATCCGTGAGCCTTCCCTCTCTGTTCCCGTTAATTACTCACATGGTTTGCGGAGATAAACCACTTAGGGAAAGCATTCCAGGCCGGGGGTTGGTGCGCTTCCTGCCCCGTTTCTGCAAGATGCTTTGTGGCGACGGTGGAGGGAAGGCGATATTCAAACACGGGACTTTAAGCAAACAAACACAGGGTTTAGGAAGTTAAGCTGATGCAGCAACAAAGAGACATGGCTTAACTCCATTATTATCAGTGAAGGGAACCTGGGACGATCAGGCCACAAATAGGTCTGCTGTAGACATGGAGCAAGCCTGGGAGGGGGTGCATCTGCACAGTAGAATGAATGCAGTTTGGCAGCACTTTTAACTGCTATGGCTCAATGTAATCGTTGGGGCAATAACATGGAGAATAACTTTATTCTCCATCTTCATCGCTATGATACTTCATCTTGTTGATGGGAAGCTTCCCACCGGAGTGGAAAATCATCTATTCAACCTCAGCAGACTAAAAGCCAAAACCAAGGTTACAACAACATCTGTTATAGAACTCCAGTATGCTGATGACAACGTCATCTGTGCGCATTCAGAAGAAGTTTTACAAGCCACTCTAAACACCTTTGCAGAAGCATATGAGAAGCTCGGCCTGTCATTGAACATTGAAAAAACCAAGGTTCTGTTCCAGTAGACACCAGCCAATCCCCCTCCAATGCCAGCGATACAGCTTAATGGTGTAACATTACAAAATGTTGATCATTTCCGCTCCCTTGGCAGCCACCTCTCCACCAAAGTCAACATCGACACCAAAATACAACACCGCCTGAGCTCTGCGAGCACAGCATTTTTCCAAACGAAGCAGAGAGTTTTTGAGGACCGGCACATCCATAGGGATACCAAGATGCCTGTTTATAGAGCTATTGTCCTCCCAACCCTGCTCTATGCCTGCGAGACGTGGACTGTCTACAGACATCACATGCAACTCCTGGAACGATTCCATCAGTGCTGCCTCCGGAAAATCTTGCAAATCTCTTGGGAAGACAGGCGGACAAACGTCAGCGTGCTGGAAGAAGCAAAGACCACCAGCATTGAAGCGATGATCCTCCGCCATCAACTCCGCTGGACCGGCCATGTTATCCGGATGCCCGACCACCGTCTCCCAAAGCAGTTGCTCTACTCCAAACTCAAGAACGGAAAACGGAATGTTGGTGGACAGGAAAAGAGATTTAAAGATGGCCTCAAAGCCAACCTTAAAAACTCTGGCATAGACACTGAGAATGGGAAGCCCTGGCCCTTGAGCGCTCCACCTGGAGGTCAGCTGTGAGCAGCAGTGCTGCAGAATTTGAAGAGGCACGAATGGAGGGTGAATGGGAGAAGCGTGCCAAGAGGAAGGCGCGTCAAGCCAACCCGACCGAGACCGCCTTCCACCTGGAAACCAATGCCCTCACTGCGGAAGAAGATGCAGATCAAGAATAGGGCTCCACAGCCACATAAGGACCCACAAGAACACTGGAAGACAATCATCCTCGGAAAACGAGGGATCGCCTAAGAGAGAAGAGAATGCAATCGTGCAAGTTGTAGCTTTATAAAGTCTTGAGCCTTCTCTGCCAAAGAGCACAGGTACCAAACTCCATCATTTACAATCCCATAATATTGAGCCACAGCAGTTAAAGCAGTGTTTCTCAACCTTCCTAGTGCTGCAACCCCTTAATACAGTTCCTCATGTTGTGTTGACCCCCCAACCATAACATTATTTTCATTGCTACTTCCATAATTGTCATTTTGCTAATGTTATGAATCGTAATTTAAATATCTGATATGCAAGATGTATGTAGGATGCATTTTCATTCACTGGACCAGATTTGACACAAATACCCAAATCTATGGAACTGGGTTGTTGTAGATGTTTCTCCCACCCTGGGCATTCCACAGATATATAAACTCAATTTTCCCAGTTCAAACATACCTCACAACCTCTGAGGATGCTTGCCATAGATGCAGGCTAAACGTCAGGAGAGAATGCTTCTAGAACATAGCCATATAGCCTGAAAAACCTACAATAACCCAGTGATTCCAGCCATGAAAGCCTTCGACAACAAATCTATGGAACTGTTCTCCAAAACATCTATTTTTCAATACAGTAAATCAGTGTTTCTCAACCTGGGGGTGGGGATCCCTGGAGGGGTCGCAAGGGGGTGTCAGAGGGGTCACCAAAGACTATCAGAAAACACTATTTTCTGTTGGTTGTGGAGTTTCTGTATGGGAAGTTTGGCCCAGTTCTATTGTTGGTGGGGTTCAGAATGCTCTTTGATTGTAGGTGAACTATAAATCCCAGCAACTACAACTGTCAAGATTCTATTTTCCGCAAACTCCACCAGTGTTCACATTTGGGCATATTATTTTTGCCAAGTTTGGTCCTGATTCATCATTGTTTGAGTCCACAGTGCAATCTGGACGTAGGTGAACTACAACTCCAAAACTCAAGGTCAATGTTCACCAAACACTTCCAGTATTGTGACGGCGCAAGTGGCGCCACCTATGTGTAAAACTGTTAGTTGCAAGATTTTAATTGTATCATGCTTAATCCTGCCCCTTTTAGCCTGCTTATGTATAGTTGTATGGATTGGTTACTTATAGCTGTCTATCAGTACTGTTTGGCTCCACCCCTTCCTGCAGGAGGGGAGAGCTTCCTTTTCTTTTCATTCTGCCATCAGAGTTCCTACCATATGGACGTGAGTAAGAGACTTGGCTCTAAAAGACCCTGATTTAAGTTACCTCTTAGCATCAACTCTGAGGTTTTTTACCCTTGGGACTCATGCTTTATGTCCAGATCATCCTGGACAACATTGAGGAGACCCAAGCGCCTTCAAGCCGGTTCTTTTGGCACCAAAGGAAGATCCTGAGTCTTCAAAACATAAACCATCTGAACTGGGGTTGTGGTTTGCTCCGGCATTCACAGCCATTGAGGAAAGAGGAAACTTGGTGAGGCTTCTCAGCTTCAAACTCCTTGGACCCAGGACTAATTGAGAGTGTAACATATATTTTCCTTCACCCCTCTGAAGTTTTCCAGCTCATTGCTTTAAGGAAATGACTTTGTGTTAAATAAAACTTTTTTTGAGTTATTTATGGTGTTTTGGGTTCTTGAAAGTTACAGTTTCCTATAGGAGGGCAAGAACAATCCCCTGGGGGAAAGAATAATAGCCCCCAGAATAATAGCCCCCAGGCGTGACGGCACAAGTATTTTCTTTTGATCATGGGAATTCTGTGTGTCCAGTTTGGTTCAATTCCATTGTTGGCGGAGTTCAAAATGCTCTTTGATTGTAGGTGAACTATAAATCCCAACAACTACAACTCCCAAATGACAAAATCAATCCCCCCCCCCCCCCCCCCACACACACACACCACTAATATTCAAACTCAGATATATCGTGTATTTGTGTCAAATTTGGTCCAGTCAATGAAAATACACCAGATATGTACTTTACAATTGATGACAGTAGCAAAATTACAGTTATGAAGTAGCAACAAAAATGATTTCATGTTTGGGGGTCACCACAACATAAGGAACTGTATTAAGGGGTCATGGCATTAGGATGTCCTTGCAGACGGCCAATTCTCTCACACCAGAAGCAGCTTGCAGTTTCTCAAGTCGCTCCTGACATGACAAAAAAAATGGCATTAGGAAGGTTGAGAAACACTGCAGTAAATAAAGATTACAGAGTCAGATCCAAAGCTTGGGTTGCCAAGGTCTGGGCACCTTGCAAAGAAGACAGGGGAAGAGACCTGCAGTCAAAGTCAGAGGGATTGACTTGGCATTCATGCCTCTCTCCCTCTCGGGATGGGCTGGTAAGACGCACCTATCCCCCGAAGGGACGAAAAGCACACCCTAAACAATCAACATGACTCGGGTGCTGCCTGGAAATCAGCAAAGAGGGTATTTAACCAGATCATCTTCTCAAATCTTGGCTTCTCTTCTCTTCCTTTGTCTTCCTTAGTCAGAAAAGAACCAGGAAAAGAACGAAGAGGGGTTTTGCTTCTAGATGCATTTTGATTCTTTTGGAGATTTGGGCTCCGTTGAGAATCAAGACCAAACACGCTCAAGATGACGCAGACAGAGCTACTTTCCAATGGAAGACCTGATCTTGTGATTTATTGTCACCAAATCAGAAAGAATCCAAAAGCTGTCAAGGTTAATGACGAAATGCAAAGATACAAAATGGGGGACGATGCCTGGGTCGAGAGCAGTACGTGTGAAAAAGATCTTGGAGTCCTCGTGGACAACAAGTTAAACATGAGCCAACAATGTGATGTGGCGGCAAAAAAAGCCAATGGGATTTTGGCCTGCATCAAGAGGAACCTAGTGTCTAGATCTAGGGAAGTCATGCTCCCCATGCTCCATTCCGCCTTGGTCAGACCACACCTGGAATATTGTGTCCAATTCCGAGCACCACAATTGAAGAGAGATATTGACAAGCTGGAATGTGTCCAGAGGAAAGCGACTAAAATGATCAAGGGTCTGGAGAACAAGCCCTATGAGGAGCGGCTTAAGGAGCTGGGCATGTTTGGCCTGAAGAAGAGAAGGATGAGAGGAGATAGGATAGCCATGTATAAATATGTGAGAGGAATACTAGCAGCAATACTAGCAGTATACTGCAGCAATAAAAACATCTTGTGGTCAATGTTCACCAAATCCAAGTCCGTAAACCATTTAGCATCGTCATTGTCCTTTCCTACTCTGGTCATTATTGGTTGTCTTTGTCCATCTGCCAGCTTACCCGAAGGCCTGGTCCCACATCCAGGTTTTTAGCTTCCTTCTGAAGGAGAGGAGGGATGTTGATGTCCTAATTTCCCCGGGGAGCGCATTCCACAGGCGAGGGGCCACCACCAAGAAGGCCCTGTCCCTCGTCCCCACCACTCTCGCTTGTGATAAAGGTGGGGCCGAGAGCAGGGCCCCCTCAGCAGATCTTAAACTCCGAGGTGGGACGTAGAAGGAGATACGTTCGGACAGGTACGCTGGGCCGGAGTCGTAAAGGGTCTTGTCCACAAGGGACAGACAACTGGCTTCATGAACTGTTTATTTTCTTTAACAAGGAAAACCCCTTTTAACCCCTCCTTTGGTGATCTACTTTCTAAACCTTGCTGGTGTGGGCTCTACTCCCGGCTCCAAACTGCTTGTTAGGTCCCGAGTAGACCTACCAGTCAAGGCTTTGTAGATTCTCCAGTTGGAGTCCTTTGGAACTGTCGCCCCCACCCCCAGAATTTCGTAAGAAATGAAGCTTCTCTACAGATGGAGCTGATTCACGTCCTGTAGCTAAGCTTTCAACTGTAAGACTGTAAGGGGCAGAACTAAAAAACCCAACGATGATAGGCAGGTGGCTGCAAACCAAGGGAAGCCACCTTATTGCAAAATGCATGGAACTTTGCAAACGCTCAAAGAAAGAAAAGCCGTACCAGCACACAGACAGAAAAAGTTATTCATGAGTTCTTGCATTGCAAGAGATTGGACTGCATCAGTGTTTCTCAACCTGGGGGTCAGGACCCCGGGGGGGGGGGGGGGTCACGCGGGGGTGTCAGAGGGGTCACCAAAGACAATTAGAAAACACAATGCTCATTGACTGTAGGTGAACTATAAATCCCAGCAACTACAACTCCCAAATGTGAAGTCTATTTTCCCCATATGCATATTTTGACATGCATATTTTGAATATGCATGTCAAGTTTGGTCCAGATCCACCATTGTTTGAGTCCACAGTAATCTCTAGATGTAGGTGAATTACAACTCAACTCAGGGTCAATGCCCACCAAACCCTTCCAGTATTTTCTGTTGGTCGTGGGGGTTCCGTCTGGGAAGTCTGGCCCAATTCTATCATTGGTGGAGTTCAGAATGCTCTTTGATTATAGGTGAACTATAAATCCCAACTACAACTCTCAAATGCCAAGGTCTATCTTCCCCATCCCCCACCAGTGTCCACATTTGGGCATATTGAATATTCGTGCCAAGTTTGGTCCAGATGCATCAGTGCTCTCTGGATGTAGGGGAACTACAATTCCAAAACTCAAGGTCAATGCCCACCAAACCCTTCCAGTATTTTCTGTTGGTCATGGGAGTTCTGTGTCCAAGTTTGGTTCAATTCCATCATTGGTGGAGTTCAGAATGCTCTTTGATATTGTAGGCGAACTATAAATCCCAGCAACTACAACTCCCAAATGACAAAATCAATCAGCACTTTAACCTGCTGTGCCACGGGGGGGGGGGGGGGGGGAGGGGGGGGGTTCCACCCATTGTGTACAGTGGGGAATGAATGCAGTTTGACCCCACTTCGTCAGCAATGACTCACTGCTATTGCAATCCTGGAGTTGTAGTTTTACAAAGTCTTCCACTTTCCCTGCCAAAGAGAGTGAGTGCCTCGCCAAACTACGATTCTGTGGAATTCCCTCTTTTTAATGTGGCATTGAGACAATTCCTTCCCAAAGCTCTCTGGAGGGTTTGCAGTGGGTGCAAACAAGACTCTGAAATAGCAAACACAATATGACCAGGGCAAGGTTCCCTAAGGATAACAATCCTGCCTTGCTTCCAACATGCAGAAGACTCACAGCCAATGGATGCCATCCTAGGCTTGGAATTTCTATACTTCTCTCTCTTTCTGGGGTGAATCCTTACAGTCATACAATCTTCAAGGACAAACGAAGGAGGATTTGGCTCCAGTGGAAGATTGCAAACAACCCTTTTTTGGGAGCAGTGCCATTCTCCTTGGAATTCCCCTTTCGGGCATCCAACTCCAAGGCAACTGTATGCAGAGGGAAGGGTGCCACCTACTGAAGGATGGCATGAAACTCACAGGCTCCTAGACCTGGATGTCCCCAAGGGACATCCAAACCAATGTCAAGGAACATGAAAGGCACTGCAGACTACTTCAGTCAGAGAAATCAGCCATAGCAGAGCACCTGATGAACCAACCTGGACACAGCAGATTATTTGAGAACACAGAAATGCTGGACCACACCAACAACCACCATGTCAGACTACACAGAGAACACATTGAAACCGACAAGAAGCATGTGGACAATTTCAACAGAAAGGAGGAAACCATGAAAATGAACACAATCTGGCTACCAGTATTTGAAAACTCTAAAATAACTGTAAATAAAGAACAATGGTCAAACACAGGGGAACTCCAGACAAGAAACAATCAGGAACATCTAATCACCCCTCAACAAAGAATTCCCCCAGGCAGTAACAAGGCACACCTAAAAATTGTCAGGTCATCAAATACTAATCAAGGTGGCCAGTTGAAACATTCACACCTATCTCCAACAGACAAGAGTTCTTTCTCCCACCCTGGACTTTCCACAGATATATAAATCCAATTTTCCTAGTTTCCAACAGACCTCACAACCTCCAAGGATGCTGTGACGATGTGTACATTTTATTCCTTTGGTTATGTGTAATTTAAACAGTAGTTTAGGGATGGTAAGTATGGGAGACTATGTTTGTTGGAGATGGTGGCTTGGCGTTAGCTGAGTTGCCATAGCAACAGGGGTGGAGCCAACTGCCTCTTCAGGAGGCAGCTGTTTTAAAAAAGGTCAGTTAGTAAGCCGGGGAGCTACTGAGAGAACTGAGTCTCTAGGTGGAGATTCAGGGAATGTGTCTGTAGCCGGTGTGCTATAGGAAAGACTGGATCTCAGGGTGGAGATTCAGGGAATCAATTGGTGACCAAAGTGGTTGTAGAGAAGGACCCGGTAGTGAGAGAGCTACAGGGGGTTGTTGATTCTGAATTAAGAATCAAGGTTTGGCAGGGTTTAAGCCTGTTGTACCTGCTGTGAAACGTTTTGAAGTCTGTGCCTGAGATTACTCATGAAACCTTTCCAATGTAACCATCAAGATTTGTGCCTCTTTTGAAGAAACAGTTAAACATGTTATACTCCTGTTAAAATAAACTTGTTACTGTTCTCCTCAAGCCTTGCCTGATACAGTTTCTCCTAAGTTGAACAGCCTGCAATAGTAAAGTCAGCCAGGAACAGTAAACGCTACGCTATCAAATAAATAAAGCCTTCTGTAGTTGGCAGTCCCTTTATAAAATAGCTCCTAGGTTGATATTGATCGTTGCCTGGCTTCCCTCATAGATTAGGTGGCAGTGGGTGTTTTACCACTCGCACCTTCACATTTGGTGGCATTCGGTGGCATTAAAACGGTCTTCTTTACAGATGCCTGCCATAGATGCAGGCAAAACGTCAGGAGAGAATGGTTCTGGAACATGGCCATACAGCCCGAAAAATCTACAACAATCCAAACCACTTTCCTTCAGTCAGAGCGTTCCTGACAGAGAAATCCAAGAAATGCATCCAATCCTCAAAGTCAGCTAGAAGAGTCTGCAAAACCTTTGAGCCCAGTTCCAAGTCAGGCTAAAGTCACCTGCCATAAAAGGCAAAGGGAAATCACAACCCAAGAAATGCACCCAATCCTAAGTGTCACCAATTGCCACATCATAGAATCATAGAATCCTTGATTGGAAGAGACCCCGTGGGCTATCCAGTCCAACCTCTTGCCAAGAAGCAGGAAAATCTCATTCAAAATCAGCGAGGAAAGTTTGCAAAAGCTTTGGACCCAGATCCAGGTCAGACTCAGTTCACTTGCTATCTGAAGCAAAGGATTTCAAGGATCTAATCTCCACAACATTATGTTCTGGGCAGGTGTGCCAAAGGCAATGTTTCCTTTATGTTCCGTGGACAGGGTGCCCTCCTTCCCTCCTTAGCACAACATGGCCAGAACCGTTGTGCCAGCTTGGCCTCCGTCCTTGAGCACCAAGCTTGGGCTTGTCCCAGGGAGAGTCAAGAATGGGATTTGGCAGGAGAGAGGCAGAAGGGAGGCCTCCAGCTAAGAGTCTTTGGATCTGTTGTCACTCCTCCGGCACGGCCTTCCTTTTTCATTCACCAGAGGAAATGCAGTTCTAGGCCGCATCCGTTGGAGGACAGTGCCCGGATCCAGGGAAGGCATTGCCCCACTCTCTTCTGCTTTGATTTTACTTACTTACTTAGGCGATCCCTCGTTGGACGAGTAAGATGGTCTTCCTTTATGCGTTTCCTTGTGGGTTTGTAGGTGGCTGTGGAGCCCTATTCTTGACCCGCGTCTTCTCCCACAGTGAGGGCATTGGTTTCCAGGTGGAAGGTGGTCCCAGTCGGGGTTGGCTTGACGCGCCTTCCTCCTGGCAAGTTTCTCTCTTTCGCCCTCCACTCGTGCCTCCTCGAATTCTGTAGCACTGCTGGTCACAGCTGACCTCCAGCTGGAGCGCTCAAGGGCCAGGGCTTCCCAGTTCTCAGTGTCTATGCCAGAGATTTTAAGGTTGGCTTTGAGGCCATCTTTAAATCTCTTTTCCTGTTCACCAACATTCCGATTTCCGTTCCTAAGTTCAGAGTAGAGCAACTGCTTTGGGAGGCGGTGGTCAGGCATCTGGACAACGTGGCCGGCCCAGCAGAGTTGATGGCAGAGGACCATCGCTTCAGCGCTGGTGGTCTTTGCTTCTTCCAGCACGCTGACGTTTGTCTGCTTGTCTTCCCAGGAAATTTGCAGGATTTTCCGGAGGCAGCACTGATGGAATAGTTCCAGGAGTTGCATGTGACGTCTGTAGACAGTCCACGTTTCGCAGGCATATAGCAAGGTTGGGAGGACAATAGCTTTGTAGACAAGTACCTTGGTATCCCTACGGATGTCGACAGCAAGCTACACAAATTGGTTGGGAGCTCACTCCGACCTGGGCTGGCTTCAAACTCATGACCTTTTGGTCAGTAGTCATCTTAATGCAGCTGACTTCCAGCCAGCTGCGCCACAGTCCTGGCACTTCATGGTCAGGTCTCTCTGGAATAACCTTGTGTCCAGTTCAGTTCAAGAAAGAGATGCCCAGAGAAAGTCCACCAAAATGGTCTGGAAGCCATGAAGCACTGGGACTGTGGCACAGCTGGTTGGGAGTCAGCTGCATTAAGATGACTACTGACCAAAAGGTCATGAGTTTGAAGCCAGCCCAGGTCGGAGTGAGCTCCTGACCAATTTGTGTAGTTTGCTGTCAACCTTTGCAGCCTGAAAGACAGTTGCATCTGTCAAGTAGGATATTTAGGTACCACTTATGCGGGGAGGCTAATTTATGACACCATAAAAATCTCCAACAAGTATGCAAAGAATGAGGAAGTACTCCATCAGTGTCACAAATGGACGGTGAAGCGACAGCTCCCTTGGTGGCCAGAATACCCTTATGGAAAACCTGGAATGTTAAATAGCCTCTGTGTGTCTGTCTATATATGTTGTGTGTCTATGGCATTGAATGTTTGTGTGCCGTCGCGCCTGGGATGAAAGAGGCATGGACGTGACATCTTTCCCCCAGGGGATTGCTTCTTGCCCTCCTTTAGGAAAACTGAAACCAAAACATTGTAGATAACTCAAAATAAGTTTAATTGCTCACAAAGAGTTATCCCTTTAAGGCAATAAGCTGGAAGTTTCAAAGGGTAAAGGAAAATATACATTACAGTCTCTGGTTGTCTTGGGTCCAAGGAGTTTTGCAGCTGAGAAGCTTTTCCAGGTCCCTCTTTCTCAATGGCTGCGAATGCCGGAGCAATCCACAACCCCAGACCAAATGGCCTATGTTTGAAGACACAAAGTCTTCCTCTGGTGCCAAAGGACTGGTTTGAAGGCGCTTGAAACTTCTCAACGTCGTCCAGGTTGATCTGAACATGAAGCATAAGTCTCAAGGGTAAGAACCTCAGAATTGGTGCTGAGAGGTAACTTAATCAAGGGCTTCAGAGCCAAGTCTCTCTCTCATGTCCATCTGATAGAAAGTTTGATGGTGGAATGGAAAAGGAAACACTGTCCTGCTCTCTAGGAAGAGGTGGGGTCAAACAGGCACACCTACATACATTAATTCTACATCTACACTGTAGAATTAATGTAGTTTGAAGCCACTCAAACTGTCATGGCTCAATGCTAAGGAATCCTGAGAGTTGGAGTTTGGTGAGGCTCCCAACTATTTGGCAGAGAAGGTTAAGGGCCTTGTAAAACTGTAATTCCCAGGATTCCATAGCTCTGAGCCACAGCCATGAGTGATGTAAAACTGCATTAATCCTACAATGTAGCTGCACCCAAAGTGAGCAGGAAGGCAAGAAAGGAAAACATTTTTAGCTGGAACCGAGGAATGTATTATAATGAGATCTGCAAGCCAATCAATGGAGATCTGTGGACTAACAAAGGTGTGCCTATTTGCTTCCACTTCTACACTGCTTGTATCTTCATAAATAAACAGATATTAGAAAGACCTCTTAAGTCTCCTGCCTTTTCTCTTTCTCTCCTCCAAAGGAGACCCAGCCCTGGATTGCCACACCTTTCAGGAAGAGGCATGTTGGGTACATTATTCATATAATTCCAAAGACAACAAATCAAGGGATGCGCACAAGGCTCTTGGCCCCTGACCATCAGAATAATGGGTTGTGCAAAGCATAAAGGCCAAAGCCCTCAACTGTTACGCAACCGAGACTTCGAGCACTGCCGCGTCACCTGATCTGAAATCCTATTGCCGTCTCATCGAAGCATACATTTCCCAACACAAGCTTTTGGGCATTTTTGTCCAAAACACAATATTTGTATTCAGTTCTGGAAGAACGAAGGTGTACATTCCCAGACTGTGTATCTCTCCGCTCTTGCTCAAATCAACAAAGATCTTCTATTTATACATTTGTTTGTGTGTAGAGCTGGTTGCATGTTTGGGTGCATAGCTTTGCCATTCCACACAAGACTTGCATAACACAATGAAGACTCAATCCATTTGGGATTTTGCAGTATTGGATTCCAGCCCTGGATCAAGCTTTCAGGGAACACTTCTTTCTGGCTTAGAATCATAGAATCATAGAATCAAAGAGTTGGAAGAGACCTCATGGGCCATCCAGTCCAACTCCATTCTGCCAAGAAGCAGGAACATTGCATTCAAATCACCCCTGACAGATGGCCATCCAGCCTCTGCTTAAAAGCTTCCAAAGAAGGAGCCTCCACCACACTCCGGGGCAGAGAGTTCCACTGCTGAACGACTCTCACAGTCAGGAAGTTCTTCCTCATGTTCAGATGGAATCTCCTCTCTTGTAGTTTGAAGCCATTGTTCCTTGTCCTAATCTCCATGGAAGCAGAAAACAAGCTTGCTCCCTCCTCCCTGTGGCTTCCTCTCACATATTTACACATGGCTATCATATCTCCTCTCATCCTTCTCTTCTTCAGGCTAAACATGTCCACCTCCTTAAGCCGCTCCTCATAGGGCTTGTTCTCCAGACCCTTGATCATTTTAGTCGCCCTCCTCTGGACACATTCCAGCTTGTCAATATCTCTCTTGAATTGTGGTGCCCAGAATTGGACACAATATTCCAAGTGTGGTCTAACCAAAGCAGAATAGAGGGGTAGCATTACTTCCTTAGATCTAGACACTATGCTCCTCTTGATGCAGGCCAAAATCCCATTGGCTTTTTTTGCCGCCACGTCACATTGTTGGCTCATGTTTAACTTCTTGTCCACGAGGACTCCAAGATCTTTTTCACACGTACTGCTCTCGAGCCAGGCATCCCCCATTCTGTATCTTTGCATTTCGTTTTTCCTGCCTAAGTGGAGTATCTTGCATGTGGGATCTTGCATGTGGGAACATGTGGGATCTGAGATCCCACATCAAGTAGATGGAGCATGATGCTCCATTTGTACCATCTGCTCTTTTTCTAACACAGACACAATATCCTCACTTTTGGATGCTTTCTCACAAAACGTACCCAAGAACCTCTTATCAAAAAGCATTAGATGATCAAAATGAAGACTTTCAAGCCCCACCCAAGTTTCCCTCTCGTCACATAAAATGCTGGCTGAACCCCAAAATAGAATCATTTCAGAGGACATATATGGATTCTTTCCTTTCCAAATATATGTTCTGCAGCTTTTATATGTCAAAGTCTCCATAGGGCAGTGGTTCTCAACCTTCCTGATGCCGCAACCCCTTAATGCAGTTCCTCATGTTGTGGAGACCCCCAACCAGAAAATTATTTTTGCTGCTACTTCACAACTGTCATTTTGCTACTGTTATGAATTGTAATGTAATATCTGATATGCAGGATGGATTCTCATTCACTGGACCAAATTTAACACACATTCCAGATATGCCCAAATTTGCATACTGGTGGGGTTGGGGTGTGTGTGTGATTTTGTCATTTGGGAGTTGTAATTACTAGGATTTATAGTTCACCTACAATCAAAGAGCATTCTGAACTCCACCAATAGGACTGGACCAAACTTGGCACACAGAACTCCCATGACCAACAGAAAATAATAGAAGGGTTTGGTGGGCATTGACCTTGAGGTTTGGAGTTGTAGTTCACCTATGTCCAGAGAGCACTGTGGACTCAAAAATGATGGATCTGGACCAAACTTGGCACAAATACTCAATATGCCCAAATGTGAACAGTGGTGGAGTTTGGGGAAAAGAGACCTTGACATTTGGGAGTCGCAGTGGCTGGGATTTATAGTTCACCTACAATCAAAGAGCATTCTGAAACCCACCAGTGATGGAATTGGGCCAAACGTCCCACACAGAACCCCTGTGACCAACAGATGGTCTTTGGTAATCCCTCTGACACCCCCTTGCAACCCCCCAAGGGGTCGTGACCCCCAGGTTGAGAAAAGCTGCCACAGGGCTTGACTTCCATATCTGACCATATTGGCCACCTTCTCTAGACATCTTTACTCCACTGGTCCAGCCATGATATGGCACAGATCAATACCCCACTGAATGGAGGATGCCAACCAGAATTTTGGGGACTCCTTTACCTTTAAGGCTTTACATTGGGATGCATCAAGGAAAATGCACCCTGGACACCCTGTAGCCTTGGAGGTTAGAAGAAGCAACCATAAGGAAGGCTTTTCCAAGCCCAGCATGTGTTTGGGCTTGCCATCTCCATTCCCATGCATCCATTCATAAGAGCCCTAGTAATTATTACTTTTTTTCCCCCCTGGGGAGCTTTTATGACTACAATGATGATGGCCTATTTAATATATGTATATTTTTCTCCCCAAAAGCAAGCGTCTAACAGGATATAATTACCCACAAAGGATGTAACTGTAAAGCCCAAAGACTTTGGGAGTGGAAGCTGGCAGAGGCTGCCCCATTGAAGGGATGGCTCATCGCGCCCAACTGAGTAACTGGCTCCACTTCCAAGGCGCCAGGCCTTGCCAGAGGGCCATTTTAACAAGGGGAGGGTGGGCCAAAGTACCCAGCAAAACCCTTCAAAGGATCCCATTCTTCCCAAAATAGCTCATCCACACCTCTATTTTTCTCCTAAACCTCTGAAAGTGGCATCTAAAGAGCCAAGTGACATTCTGAATTTGGGCAGATTTGGTTCAAGGGTTGCCAGTTGGCCACCTTCAAAAAAGAATCCTAGAATAGGAAGAGACCCCAAAGACCATTCTGTTTAACTATTGTTTATGTTTATGTTTATCTATATCCTGCTTTTTCTCTCCACAAGTAGACCTCATGCAGGAAGACACAATTCAACCCTTCCCATCAGATGGCCACCCAAAAGCCTACAGAAAAGGAGACTCCTCCATGACTCAACGTAGTAGTAGATTCTACTAGGGGTGTGCAATTCAGTGAAATCCCATGCCATATTAGGTGTCTGAATTTTGGTGTCCACACTCTCCTCCCCAATCTGGTTTTCAGGAGTCTGGCGAATTCGGGTAGGAAAATTGCATTTTTCAATCCACCAGCCAAAAGATCAATTTTCGCTCCGGAAAGACTTGTCGCATTGGCAGCAATGGGAGAACTTCCAAGGCTCCCCTTTCCATCATATTTAGGGTATCCGTCTTAAGAAACCACCTTTTCTGGGGTAGTTTTCCCTCATATCCTTCAACTAGACCTGGGTTAAAGCATCAGACTTAAGAAACCACCTTTTCTGGGGTTGTCAACCCTCATATCCTTCAACTAGACCTGGGTTAAAGCATCAGACTTTAAGAAACCACCTTTTTCTGGGGTAGTTTTCCCTCATACCCTTCAAGTAGACCTGGGTTAAAGCATAAGACTAAAGAAACCACCTTTTTCTGGGGTTGTCAACCCCCATATCCTTCAACTAGTCCTGGGTTAAAGCATCAGACTTAAGAAACCAACTTTTCAAGGGTTGTCAATCCTCATACCGTTCAACTAGACCTGGGTTAAAGCATCAGACTTAAGAAACCACCTTTTTCTGGGGTTGTCAACCATCATACCCTTCAACTAGACCTGGGTTAAAGCATCAGACTTAAGAAACCACCTTTTTCTGGGGTTGTCAACCATCATACCCTTCAACTAGACCTGGGTTAAAGCATCAGACTTAAGAAACCACCTTTTCTGGGGTTGTCAACCCTCATATCCTTCAACTAGACCTGGGTTAAAGCATCAGACTTAAGAAACCACCTTTTTCTGGGGTTGTCAACCATCATACCCTTCAACTAGACCTGGGTTAAAGCATCAGACTTAAGAAACCACCTTTTCTGGGGTTGTCAACCATCATACCCTTCAAGTAGACCTGGGTTAAAGCATCAGACTTAAGAAACCACCTTTTCTGGGGAAGTCAACCATCATACCCTTCAACTAGACCTGGGTTAAAGCATCAGACTTTAAGAAACCACCTTTTTCTGGGGTTGTCAACCATCATACCCTTCAACTAGACCTGGGTTAAAGCATCAGACTTAAGAAACCACCTTTTTCTGGGGTTGTCAACCATCATACCCTTCAACTAGACCTGGGTTAAAGCATCAGACTTAAGAAACCACCTTTTCTGGGGATGTCAACCCTCATACCCTTCAAGTAGACCTGGGTTAAAGCATCAGACTTAAGAAACCACCTTTTTCTGGGGTTGTCAACCATCATACCCTTCAACTAGACCTGGGTTAAAGCATCAGACTTAAGAAACCACCTTTTTCTGGGGTTGTCAACCATCATACCCTTCAACTAGACCTGGGTTAAAGCATCAGACTTAAGAAACCACCTTTTCTGGGGATGTCAACCCTCATACCCTTCAACTAGACCTGGGTTAAAGCATCAGACTTAAGAAACCACCTTTTTCTGGGGTTGTCAACCATCATACCCTTCAACTAGACCTGGGTTAAAGCATCAGACTTAAGAAACCACCTTTTCTGGGGATGTCAACCCTCATACCCTTCAAGTAGACCTGGGTTAAAGCATCAGACTTAAGAAACCACCTTTTTCTGGGGTTGTCAACCATCATACCCTTCAACTAGACCTGGGTTAAAGCATCAGACTTAAGAAACCACCTTTTCTGGGGATGTCAACCCTCATACCCTTCAAGTAGACCTGGGTTAAAGCATCAGACTTAAGAAACCACCTTTTTCTGGGGTTGTCAACCATCATACCCTTCAACTAGACCTGGGTTAAAGCATCAGACTTAAGAAACCACCTTTTGTGGGGATGTCAACCCTCATACCCTTCAAGTAGACCTGGGTTAAAGCATCAGACTTAAGAAACCACCTTTTTCTGGGGTTGTCAACCATCATACCCTTCAAGTAGACCTGGGTTAAAGCATCAGACTTAAGAAACCACCTTTTCTGGGGAAGTCAACCATCATACCCTTCAACTAGACCTGGGTTAAAGCATCAGACTTTAAGAAACCACCTTTTTCTGGGGTTGTCAACCATCATACCCTTCAACTAGACCTGGGTTAAAGCATCAGACTTAAGAAACCACCTTTTTCTGGGGTTGTCAACCATCATACCCTTCAACTAGACCTGGGTTAAAGCATCAGACTTAAGAAACCACCTTTTCTGGGGTTGTCAACCCTCGAACCCTTCAACTAGACCTGGGTTAGAGCATCAGATTTAAGAAACCACCTTTTCTGTGGTAGATCTCCCTCATATCCTTCAACTAGACCTGGGTTAAAGCATCAGACTTAAGAAACTGCCTTTTCTGGGGTAGTTTTCCCTCATATCCTTCAACTTGACCTGGGTTAAGAAACCACCTTTTCTGGGGCTGTCAACCCTCCTATCTTTCAACGTGACCTGGGTTAAAGCATCAGACTTAAGAAACCACCTTTTCTGGGGTTGTCAACCCTCCTATCCTTCAACTTGACCTGGGTTAAAGCATCAGACTTAAGAAACCACCTTTTCTGTGGTAGATCTCCCTCATATCCTTCAACTAGACCTGGGTTAAAGTATCAGACTTAAGAAACCACCTTTTCTGGGGATGTCAACCCTCATACCCTTCAAGTAGACCTGGGTTAAAGCATCAGACTTAAGAAACCACCTTTTTCTGGGGTTGTCAACCATCATACCCTTCAACTAGACCTGGGTTAAAGCATCAGACTTAAGAAACCACCTTTTTCTGGGGTTGTCAACCATCATACCCTTCAACTAGACCTGGGTTAAAGCATCAGACTTAAGAAACCACCTTTTCTGGGGTTGTCAACCCTCGAACCCTTCAACTAGACCTGGGTTAGAGCATCAGATTTAAGAAACCACCTTTTCTGTGGTAGATCTCCCTCATATCCTTCAACTAGACCTGGGTTAAAGCATCAGACTTAAGAAACTGCCTTTTCTGGGGTAGTTTTCCCTCATATCCTTCAACTTGACCTGGGTTAAGAAACCACCTTTTCTGGGGCTGTCAACCCTCCTATCCTTCAACTTGACCTGGGTTAAAGCATCAGACTTAAGAAACCACCTTTTCTGGGGTTGTCAACCCTCCTATCCTTCAACTTGACCTGGGTTAAAGCATCAGACTGAAGAAACCACCTTTTCTGGGGTTGTCAACCCTCGAACCCTTCAACTAGACCTGGGTTAGAGCATCAGACTTAAGAAACCACCTTTTCTGTGGTAGATCTCCCTCATATCCTTCAACTAGACCTGGGTTAAAGTATCAGACTTAAGAAACCACCTTTTCTGGGTTAGTTTTCCCTCATATCCTTCAACTAGACCTGGGTTAAAGCATCAGACTTAAAAAACCACCTTTTATGGGGTCGTCAACCCTCATATCCTTCAACTAGACCTGGGTTAAAGCATTAGACTGTTTTGAAGAACGGATCCATGCACAGCCCTAGATTCTACTCTTGAATGTCTCTTGACATTAAGAAGTTCATTAAAAGGTGTGATCTAAATACTGGAGATTAACTCCATTGCCCCCTTGAGTTCTAGGATGCATCTACATTGTAGAATTAATTCAGTTCGACCCAACTTTAACTTCCATTGCTCAATGTTATGGTACCACAAGGGTTGTAGCTTGGTGAAGCACCAACACGATTTAACACAAGGAGAATGACCTTGCAAAACTATAACTCCCTGGATTCCATAGCATTGAATCATAGCTGTTAAAGTAGTGTCAAACTGAATTAATTCTACAATGTAGATGCTACCTTGGTGAACCATTACATCCCTAAAAAGAAGTTTTCATTTCATTTCATCAGGTCATGCCATTTTGCTTGCCTTCTAATATTGTCTGACTTATGAAGTTGATTTCTACATAAGAGTCAATCACCTTTGGAGACCACTCCAGTTCTATGATTCCCAATTGTAACACATGAAACATCTAATACTCAGAGGTATACTGCCCTCTGGGGGTGGTGACGGGGGTGCTGGGGGTGGTGACGGCCGACAGGGAGCTCTGGCGTGGACTGGTCCATGAGGTCACGAAGAGTCGGAGACGACTGAACGAATGAACAACAACATACTGCCCTGACCTTTGGAAGCTTCATTTGCTTATAGTACACCAATAGCAAGTTGGAAAACACCCCCACCCAGAATCCAAAAGGTAATAATAATCACATGTGCCTCACTTGTCCAATGACCTCTCCGGAAAAGTGAAGGGACCCAAGGAAACCCGGTCGATGTAGCTGAGGGGCACCCTTTGCAGCTGGAGGCACTTCAACATGATGAAGTCGTATTTGCAGATGAGGAGGGCAGAATCGGTGATCACCAGGACGCGCTCCTTCTCATTGTTCCAGTGGTCAATCCTGGAAGAAGGCGGTCAAGAGAGAGGAAGGTCAACTTTAACTCACATTTTTAGAATCAGAATGAGTAAGACCTCTGAAATACAACCAACAGCACTTGGCTCTCCGTCTGGACTTTGGAGAAGGTTTTTTTTGTTTGGACTATAGAAAATTGGACCCCAAAAATATGAACCCTAGAGTCTTCGGCTCCATTGGGACAGGTAGTGAGTACCTCTTCCTTAATTCTAAGGAACTCTCTCTGTCTCTTCAAGTCACCTTTTGCCTAATAATGATAATGGATTTCATGAATTTCTTAGGTCTTTCTTAGGCAAGGAATCTTCACAGAATATTTTGCCATTTGCTTCCTCTGAAATATTGCTTATACTACCTAGTTTTCACTGGTGGCCTCCCATCCAAGTACTAATCAGGGTTAGCCCTGCTTTGCTTCCCAAATCAAATGGAGTTGGTGTCTTCAAAACATTTAGGCCTGCAAAGACTCAAAAAGGACACATGCAGTTGGATGGGAAACATGTTGCCTGAGGGTTGCCATATCTGAGAAATGACTTGAAGGCACACAACAGCTGGAACCACAAAACTCCAACAGAAATATCACAAGGCATGCATTTATGGTCTTGCAACTTGCTGTAATGGGACAAAGCAATAGAAGGTGCATCTCTGCACCGTAGAATGAATGCACTTTGATACCACTTGAACTACCATGGCTCAGTGCTACGGGATTCGGGGAGTTGTTTGCAAGTTTTGGTGCGTATTTGGTGTTAGGATTTATTTATCTAACTACCCGTCCCTTGCCACGCATTGCTGTGGCCCACATGGGGGTTCTGTGTGGGAGGTTTGGCCCAATTCTATCGTTGGTGGGATTCAGAATGCTCTGTGATTGTAGGTGAACTATAAATCCCAGCAACTACAACTCCTGAATGTCAAGATTCTATTTTCCAGTGTTACGTACCAGTGTTCACATTTGGACGTATTGAGTATTTGTGTAGAGTTTGGACCAGATCCATCATTATTTGAGTCCACGGTGCTCTCTGGATGTAGGTGAACTACAACTCCCAAACTCAAGATCAATGCCCACCAATCCCTTCCAGTGTTTTCTGTTGGTCATGGGAGAACTGTATGCCAAGTTTGGTTCAATTCCATTGTTGGTGGGGTTCAGAATGCTCTGTGATGGTAGGTGAACTATAAATCCCAGCAACTACAACTCCCGAATGTCAAGATTCTATTTTCCCCAAACTCTACCAGTGTTCACATTTGGACGTATTGAGTATTTGTGTAAAGTTTGGACCAGATCCATCATTGTTTGATTCCACAGTGCTCTCTGGATGTAGGTGAACTACAACTCCCAAACTCAAGGTCAATGCCCACCAATCCCTTCCAGTGTTTTCTGTTGGTCATGGGAATTCTGTGTGTCACGTTTGGTTTGATTCCATTGTTGGTGGAGTTCAGAATGCTCTTTGATTGTAGGTGAACTATAAATCCCAGCAACGACAACTCCCAAATGACAAAATCATTTTTTTTGAGTGAAGGACATACATTGGGCTGTTAGGTGTATGCTCTCCAAATTTGGTGTCAATTCCCCCAGTGGTTTTTGAGTTCTGTGAATATCACAAACGAACATTACATTTTTATTTATATAGATGTGATGCACATTTGTGCACTTGTTGATTTTGAATAGTTTGGAACAAAGGCTGCCTCTCCCACTCCGCCATCAACAGCTTTTCACTTCTCACTCCGAATTAAACAATTGAATTGAATTGTGTGTAAACCAGGTCTAATTGCATTTATCTTCCTGGCATCTACTCTACCCACATCATCTCTTTCAACTGTTGTGACTGAATTGAGATCCAAATTGTATGTATCTTGAGGCAGGAGACCCATCCTTTGGCTTACATCACTCCGTAGAGAGAGCCAAAGCAAACTGTCAGCAAGATGCTATTAAAATAATTTATGAGCAAAAATACAGAATATTCTCTGGCATTTGGGAGTGCAGCATGAATGCACCTCGACACCACTTTCGCTGCTGTGGCTCAATGCTGTGCAATCCTGGGAATTATAGAATCATAGAATCAAAGAGTTGGAAGAGACCTCCTGGGCCATCCAGTTCAACCCCTTTCTGCCAAGAAGCAGGAATATTGCATTCAAATCACCGCTGACAGATGGCCATCCAGCCTCTGTTTAAAAGCTTCCAAAGAAGGAGCCTCCACCACACTCCGGGGCAGAGAGTTCCACTGCTGAATGGCTCTCACAGTCAGGAAGTTCTTCCTCGTGTTCAGATGGAATCTCCTTTCTTGTAGTTTGAAGCCATTGTTCCACGTCCTAGTCTCCATGGAAGCAGAAAACAAGCTTGCTCCCTCCTCCTCCCCATGGCTTCCTCTCACATATTTATACATGGCTATCATGTCTCCTCTCAGCCTTCTCTTCTTCAGGCTAAACATGCCCAGCTCCTTAAGCCGCTCCTCATAGGGCTTGTTCTCCAGACCCTTGATCATTTTAGTTGCCGTCCTCTGGACACATTCCAGCTTGTCAATATCTCTCTTGAATTGTGGTGCCCAGAATTGGACACAATATTCCAGATGTGGTCTAACCAAGGCAGAATAGAGCATGGGGAGCATGACTTCCCTAGATCTAGACACTTTGCTCCTATTGATGCAGGCCAAAATCCCATTGGCTTTTTTTGCCGCCACATCACATTCCTGGCTCATGTTTAACTTGTTGTCCACGAGGACTCCAAGATCTTTTTCACACGTACTGCTCTCGAGCCAGGCCTCGTCCCCCATTCTGTATCTTTACATTTCGTTTTTCCTGCCAAAGTGGAGTATCTTGCATTTGTCCCTGTTGAACTTCATTTTGTTAGTTTTGGCCCATCTCTCTAATCTGTCAAGATCGTTTTGAATCCTGCTCCTGTCTTCTGGACTATTGGCTCTCCCTCCCAATTTGGTGTCGTCTGCAAACTTCATGATCATGCCTTCCAGCCCTTCATCTAATGAATGAATGCAGTTCGACACCACTTTCCCTGCTGTGGCTCAATGCTGTGGAATCCTGGGAATTATAGTTTGACTCTTTGGCAGAAAAGGCTCAGACCTTGTAGAACTGCAACTCCCAGGATTCCATAGCATTGAACCATAGCAGTTCAAATGGTGTCAAACTGCATTCGTTCTACAGATAGATACCCCCTTGGAAGTATTTTTTTAAAACCTTAAGAGTTCCTATTTTTAGGAAACCTCATAACTCCAAACGTGTCAAAAAGTTCACAACTGAAAAAGGTCCAAAAATTGTGTTTCCTGGACTCCTGGAATAATATGATTCTTTGCAGTTTGGGATTTTATTTTCATGCTAACATAAAAATATTTTTGCAGTGACTTCCAGCCATAATTTTCTGCACATCGAAGAGCCTATTATGTGCACAAAATAATATATCCGTGCAGAAAAATGTTATTTTCTATTCAAGACAATAATGTACACATTTTGCACACTCTAAAATTCCAAATTGTGAACAAACATAGAAAATAGCACAGTTTTCAAAGATGGCTTAAATTACTCATTTCTTGCTTCTAGAAAGAAATTCTGGGAGAATAATATGTCCAATTCCAAAGCTTTTAAATGGTTCAGCCCAGACTATTTGCAGAACCACATCTCCATTTACAAACCAGCTCGATCACTGTGATGTATTTAAGTGCAGGCCAAGGTCTTTAGGCACTGCACCCAGTGTACCGATCACCACTGGGACCACCTTTACTGGCTTGCGCCACAGTCTTTGCAGTTTGATCTTTAAATCCTTATTATATAATTATTATTATTATTATTATTATTATTATTATTATTATTATTATGGAGTCCCCGGTGACACAATGGGTTAAACCCTTGTGCCGGGAGGACTAAAGACCGACAGGTTGTATGTTCGAATTTGGGGAGAGCACGGATGAGCTCTTTCTGCCAGCTCCAGCTCCCCATGCAGAGACATAAGGGAAGCCTCCCACAAGGATGGTTTGCACATCAAAACATCCAGGCATCCCCTAGGCAACGTCCTTGCAGATGACCAATTCTCTCACACCAGAAGCAACTTGCAGTTTCTCAAGTCGCTCCTGACATGAAAAAATATTATTATTATTATTTCCTGGTTTTTATCTCTCGATTGAGACTCCAAGTGGCTTACAATATTCCAAACAATGCAATTTAAAGCCTATATCTTAAAAGTATTAAAATAGAATTGAACCTAGAATGGTTGGAACAAAAACATTGCTTTGTATCCACAAGGGGGCAGCACAAAGAGAGAGAAATGGGCACACTCTAAACTGCAAGGAACTTAAACCAGAACACTTGGAAAATAGGCCTGGGTAACAACGCAAAAATTTGTTTCTAAAATTGATTTATATTTGGGATTTTTTTTGTTTCGATATTTAAAATAATTACAAAATTTTCCCTTAAAAAAGTTCGGTATTTACGAAATTTCGTTAATATTTACAAAACATTTTGTAAAGATGGCACCCTTTTTTTTCAATATTTTTTCAATATTTTTTTAATTTAATTATTAATTTAGTAGAATAGGGAGGAGAAATTATTATTAAGGAGGGAAGGCAGGCACTCACTCTGGCGGGCCCTCAAGCGCTGCCGCCGAGTCGGGCCCGGCTCCTCCGAAGCAATGCGAAATTGGGAGAAGGGCTCCCCAAAGGCCATCTAGCCCAGCCCTCCGCTAAGGAATTGGGAGAATGAAGCACACCCACTGCAAAGGTGAGGAAGGAGGGACGGGCCGCCTTCCCGCTGAGGGTCGCTCGCCCTCTCGCTCGCCCTCTCACTCGCCCTCTCGCTCGCGCTCTTGCTCGCCACTCGCCCTCTCGCTCGCCCTCTCGCTCGCCCTCTCGCTCGCCGCTCGCCCTCTCACTCGCCCTCTCGCTCGCCGCTCGCCCTCTCGCTCGCCCTCTCGCTCGCTTGCTCAGCCGGCGCCTTCCCCGCCCTCTCCTCCTCCTCCTCCTCTTCCTCTTTCAGGCTCTGCCTCTGACTGGCTAAGAGAGGAGAGAGAGGAGAGCTCCCAGCAAGCATCGCCAGGCCATCTTACGTATTTCCGAAATGGACGGAAATACAAAATTTTTTGGCGCCTGCCGTTTCGATATTTAAAAACACTTCCGGGTTTAAAAATGAGTTTTGTAATCGTTTTGTAATTGCTAAAATTAACGAATATTTAACGAATTACAAAATTAACGAACGAAACCGCCCAGGCCTATTGGAAAAGCTCCTTTTCGTGCTGTATTAGGTTTGTTTTGGGAATGGTAACACAGGGAACCTAAGAAGAACTTAATATGACAACATTTAGCCAGAGCAGAAGGGAAGATGCTCAAGGAAAGGAAACATGAGCCAACAATAAACACGAGCCAACAATGTGATGTGGCAGCAAAAAACGCCAATGGGATTTTGGCCTGCATCAATAGGAGCCTAGTGTCTAGATCTAAGGAAGTCATGCTCCCCATGCTCTATTCCGCTTTGGTTAGACCACACCTGGAATATTGTGTCCAGTTCTGGGCACCACAATTCAAGAGAGATATTGACAAGCTAGAGTGTGTCCAGAGGAGGGCGACTCAAATGATCAAGGGTCTGGAGAACAAGCCCTATGAGGAGCGGCTTAAGGAGCTGGGCATGTTTATGAGCCATCAAGATTACTAAGATCATCTGGAGGGGCCCTGCTCTCGATTCCACCGGCCTTACAGGCGCGGCTGGTGGGGACTAGAGACAGGGCCTTCTCGGTGGTGGCCCCTCGACTCTGGAACTCCCTTCCACTGGAGATCAGAACTGCCCCTTCAATCTTAACATTTAGGAAATAGGTGAAAACCTGGCTTTGGGGATTGGCATTCAACGAATGAGCCATGATTCTGTGATATGGATGGATGACGACAAATAATGACTTTGATGACGACTGACCACTGTAATCATATGATTGTATTTTTGCCATTTTAATTGTTTCAATGTTTTAATGTTTTAGTGTGATTTAGAAATATGATGTTTTAATGACGGTATGTAATATTGATGTTGGAAACCGGCCCGAATCCCTCGAATGGAGGTGAGAAGACCGGTATACAAAACTACCAAATAAATAAATAAATGTTTAGCCTGAAGAAGAGAAGGCTGAGAGGAGACATGATGAGGCTGAGAGGAGATATGATAGCCATGTATAAATATGTGAGAGGAAGCCACAGGGAGGAGGGAGTAAGCTTGTTTTCTGCTTCCTTGGAGACTAGGACACGGAACAATGGCTTCAAACTACAAGAGAGGAGATTCCATCTGAACATGAGGAAGAACTTCCTGACTGTGAGAGCCGTTCAGCAGTGGAACTCTCTGCCCCGGAGTGTGGTGGAGGCTCCTTCTTTGGAAGCTTTTAAACAGAGGCTGGATGGACATCTGTCAGGGGTGATTTGAATGCAATATTCCAGCTTCTTGGCAGAATGGGGTTGGACTGGATGGCCCAGGAGGTCTCTTCCAACTCTTTGTTCTATGATTCTATGGACAAATGCAGCAACCCATCAAGAGTGACCATTCCCATCAGAGCTTGGCAATGATCCTTCTTTTAGGACTCAAAGTTGTGACGGCTAGTGCCCTTCAGATGTGCTTTTATACTAGAATGAAAGCAGTTTAATCTAACTTTTAACTGGTAGTTAAAATGGTCTGGAACTGGATTATTCCTATAGTGTGGATGCCCTGTAAATATCACTAAGGAACTGAAGACACTCAGAGTCTCAATGTCAACATCCCAAGGCTCTCTTGAAGCTCTCCCTGAAAGAGGTCCATTGCCATGAGGATCTCCTTTGAAGTTCAGACTAGAACCCAGAGCGGACACCACCCTGTCCCAAAGTCTATCCAAGGAAGAAACTCTTATAATCCTAAGAAGAACTTACTCAGTCAATAGCCAAAAGCTGTGGGCCGTTTCTCCCATGTTGGTAACAACGTGGGCCTTCAGGTCATCCATGGCTTGGTCAAATGCTCCTGGCTGAAAATATATACACGAAGACAGGAGAAATAAACAATAGAAAGAATATAAGGGGAAATCATGGAGTAACAAGGTAATTTCTGTGGTTCCTTTCTACCTGTCTTCTAATTTCCTCCCTATTCTTTATGTCATGCTCCAGTAGCATTCTCTCCTGACGTTTTGCCCACATCTATGCCAGGCATCCTCAGAGGTTGTGAGGTATATTGGAAATTAAGCAAGAAAGGTGTGTGTGTATGTGTGTGTGTGTGTGTGTGTGTGTGTGTGTGTGTATATATATATATATATCTGTGGAATAATGTCCAGGGCAGGGGAAAGAACTCTTGTATGTTTGAAGCAGGTGTGAATGTTGCCATTGGCCACCTTGATTAGCATTGCAAAGCCTTACATCTTCAAGGTCTGTCTGATTCCTGCCTAGGGGAATGCTTTGTTGGGAGGTGATTAGCTGGCCCCGATTGTTTATTGTCTGGAATTCCCCCGTTTTCAGAGTGTTGTTCTTCATTATTGTATTGTTGAAGGCTTTCATGGCTGGAATCACTGGGTTGTTGTAGGTTTTTTCGGGCTATATGGCCATGTTCTAGAGGCATTCTCTCCTGATGTTTCGCCTGCATCTATGGCAAGCATCCTCAGAGGTAGTGAGGTCTGTTGTAACTAGGCAAAAGGGTTTATAGTATATCTGTGGAATGACCAGGGTGGGACAAAGGTCTCTTGTCTGCTGGAGCTAGGTGTGAATGTTTCAACTGACCACCTTGATTAGCATATAATGGCCTGACAGTGCCTGGAGAAAACTTTTGTTGAGAGGTGATTAGATGTCCACTGTCAGGCCATTATATGCTAATCAAGGTTGTCAGTTGAAACATTCATAGAATCATAGAATCAAAGAGTTGGAAGAGACCTCCTGGGCCATCATCCAGTCCAACCCCCTGCCAAGAAGCAGGAATACTGCATTCAAATCACCCCTGACAGATGGCCATCCAGCCTCTGTTTAAAAGCTTCCAAAGAAGAAGCGTCACACCTAGCTCCAGCAGACAAGAGTCCTTTGTCCCACCCTGGTCATTCCACAGATATACTATAAACCCTTTTTCCTAGTTCCAACAGACCTCACTACCTCTGAGGATGCTTGCCATAGATGCAGGCGAAACGTCAGGAGAAAATGCTTCTAGAACATGGCCATATAGCCCGAAAAAACCTACAACAACCCAATAATAATAATAACCTCACTACCTCTGAGGATGCTTGCCATAGATGCAGGCGAAACGTCAGGAGAGAATGCCTCTAGACCATGGCCATATAGCCTGAAAAAACCTACAACAACCTTGTTGTTCTTTATTTACTGTCCTAATTTTAGAGTTTTAAAATACTGATAGCCAGATTCCCCGAGGCAGGAATCAGCCAGGGCTTGAAGCTGCAAGGCTTTGCAATGCTAATCAAGGTGATTGATTGCAACGTTCACACTTGCCTCCAACAGACAAGAGTTCTTTCTCCCACACTGGACCTTCCACAGATATATAAACATACCTTGCTTAATTTCCAATATACCTCACAACCAAGGGCAAGATGGATGGATGGCATCCTTAGTGACTGGACTGACCTTGAAGGAGCTGGGGGTGGTGACGGCCGACAGGGAGCTCTGGCGTGGGCTGGTCCATGATGTCACAAAGAGTCAGAGACGACTGAACGAATGAACAAACTTTGATGTGGGTGAAACATCAGGAGAGAATGCTTCTGGAACATGTCCAGACAGCCCAAAAAACTCACAGCAACCCAGTGATTCTGGCTATGAAAGCATTCGACAACACAACGTTATACTACATCCATTCTGCAGTGTGGATGCACCCCTTGCAAAAGAAATGTATGAAGCTCTACTTCCCTGGTTGGTCATCCTATAACCAAACTTGACCAACCCCTCCTCCAAGGGGACGTACCCTGGTGGCAAAGTACTTCCGCGAATCGGAGTGGTCATCGTAAGGCCGTGGGTAGAGGACGCTCTGGGAAGCAGAGGACGGAGCGGAGTTTGGCATCTCGGCACCTGGGTCTCCCTGGGTCCAGCCTGCTTCGGCCTCCTTCGAGAACTGCTGGTCAGTTGGGCCCCCAGACATCATTCGCGAGAGACTGAAAGAGCAAGCACAAGAACACAGGATCATAAAAGAGTTGGAAGGCATGTCGCAAGATTTGCTAGTACATGAGGTGATTTATAGTTTCCAAATCACAACCTCCCTGAACTGCTGCAAGTTGGGTAGCAAGTGCCCAGAAGCAAACAAAAATATAGCAGAGTCCTTCCACAGCAAAATATGTGCTATTTATTTATTTATCGTGTCATCAGCAACCATTGCATTACAATTCTAACAGAGCAAAACAAACACACAGATTAAAAAGAAAAAGGAAAAAAACACACACAGATTTTGCAAATTTGGTAGTTGGTTAAATGTCCTTTGACCAGTATCTGGCCCCTTGGAGTGCCTCTGGTGTTGCCGCAAGAAGGTCCTCCCTTGTGCATGTGGCAGGGCTCAGGTTCCATTGCAGCAGGTGGTCAGTGGTTTGTTCTTCTCCGCACTCGCATGCCGAGGATTCCACCCTGTAGCCCCATTTCTTAATCATAGAATCATAGAATCAAAGAGTTGGAAGAGACCTCATGGGCCATCCAGTCCAACCCCTTCTGCCAAGAAGCAGGAATGTTGCATTCAAATCACCCCTGACAGATGGCCATCCAGCCCCTGTTTAAAAGCTTCCAAAGAAGGAGCCTCCACCACACTCCGGGGCAGAGAGTTCCACTGCTGAACGGCTCTCACAGTCAGGAAGTTCTTCCTCATGTTCAGATGGAATCTCCTGTCTTGTAGTTTGAAGCCATTGTTCCGCGTCCTAGTCTCCAAGGAAGCAGAAAACAAGCTTGCTCCCTCCTGCTCCCTATGACTTTCTCTCACATATTTATACATGGCTATCATATCCCCTCTCAGCCTTCTCTTCTTCAGGCTAAACATGCCCAGCTCGTTAAGCCACTCCTCATAGGGCTTGTTCTCCAGACCTTTTATCATTTTAGTCGCTCTTCTCTGGACACATTCCAGCTTGTCAATATTTCTCTTGAATGGAGGTGCCCAGAATTGGACACAATATTCCAGGTGTGGTCTAACCAAAACAGAATAGAGGGGTAGCATTACTTCCTTAGATCTAGACACTAGGCTCCTATTGATGCAGGCCAAAATCCCATTGGCTTTTTTTGCCGCCACATCACATTGTTGGCTCATATTTAACTTGTTGTCCACGAGGACTCCAAGATCTTTTTCACACGTACTGCTCTCGAGCCAGGCATTGTCCCCCATTCTGTCTCTTTGCATTTCGTTTTTCCTGCCAAAGTGGAGTATCTTGCATTTGTCACTGTTGAACTTCATTTTGTTAGTTTTGGCCCATCTCTCTAATCTGTCAAGATCGTTTTGAATCCTGCTCCTCTCTTCTGGACTATTGGCTCTCCCTCCCAATTTGGTGTCGTCTGCAAACTTGATGATCCTGCCTTCTAACCCTTCATCTAAGTCATTAATGAAGGGTTAGAAGGCAGGATCATCAAGATTGGCTCTGCATCTCGTGGTGCCAGAGCGCAGTCTGTTCAGCACCTTCCAAGTCGCCCAGTCTTCTGAGTGCCCAGAGGGGAGTCTCTCATCTGGTATCACCCATGAATTGAGGTGCTGGGTTTGGGCCTGCCACTTTTGGACTCTCGCTTGCTGGGGTGTTCCAGTGAGTGTCTCTGTAGATCTAAGAAAACTATGTCTTGATTTAAGTCGTTGATGTGCTGGCTGATACCCAAACAGGGGATGAGCTGGAGATGTCTCTGCCTTGCTCCTTTCACTATTGGCTGCTACTTCCCGGCGGATGTCAGGTGGTGCAATACCGGCTAAGCAGTGTAATTTCTCCCGTGGTGTAGTGTGCAGACACTCCGTGATAATGCGGCTTGTCTCATTCAGAGCCACATCCACTGTTTTAGTGTAGTGAGATGTGTTCCACACTGGGCATGCATACTCAGCAGCAGAGTAGCATAGAGCAAGGGCAGATGTCCTCACCGTGTCTGGTTGTGATCCCCAGGTTGTGCCAGTCAGCTTTTGTATGATGTTGTTTCTAGCACCCACTTTTTGTTTGATGTTTATTATTTCCATCACTTTTACCCCGCCCTTCTCACCCCCAAGGGGGGATGTTCAGGCAGTAGTTCTTGTAAGTCAGAGCACGGTCCAAAGTGACTCCCAGGTATTTGGGTGCGTTGCAATGCTCCAGTGAAGAAATAAATAAATCCCAAGGGCCATCCGTTCCAACCCACTTCTTCCAGGCAGGAAGACACAACCCAACTCCTCCCAACAGATGGCCATCCAGCCTCTGCTTAAAAACTTCCAGAGAAGGAGGATTTACTGGACTTCCAGGTAGTTTGTATTGAACACTGAACAGCGCTTTCTTTCCTAATGTTTAGGTGGAATCTCTTTCCTTGCAATTTGAATCCATGGCTCCATTGTATCTTAGTCTCTGCATAGAATGAGACATCCTTTGCGATATGAAACATGGCTCTCATGTCACCTCACATAGAATCATAGAATCATAGAATCAAAGAGTTGGAAGAGACCTCCTGGGCCATCCAGTCCAACCCCATTCTGCCAAGAAGCAGGAATATTGCATTCAAATCACCCCTGACAAATGGCCATCCAGCCTCTGCTTAAAAGCTTCCAAAGAAGGAGCCTCCACCACACTCCGGGGCAGAGAGTTCCACTGCTGAACGGCTCTCACAGTCAGGAAGTTCTTCCTAATGTTCAGATGGAATCTCCTCTCTTGTAGTTTGAAGCCATTGTTCCGCGTCCTAGTCTCCAAGGAAGCAGAAAACAAGCTTGCTCCCTCCTCCCTGTGGCTTCCTCTCACATATTTATACTCTCAGCCTCTGTTTCTCCAAGGTAAACATACTCATAGAATCACAGAATCATAGAATCAAAGAGTTGGAAGAGACCTCCTGGGCCATCCAGTCCAACCCCATTCTGCCAAGAAGCAGGAATATTGCATTCAAATCACCCCTGACAGATGGCCATCCAGCCTCTGTTTAAAAGCTTCCAAAGAAGGAGCCTCCACCACACTCCGGGGTAGAGAGTTCCACTGCTGAACGGCTCAGTTTAGAGTCACCGTAGTTCAAGAATGCCTTGGAGGCACATGATGACAACATGGTTTTTTTCCATATTGCATCAGCTTTGTTTGTAAATCTGGAGAGAAAGGTGAGATGCAAACAAAGGATACAAACAAAGAAAACTATTCCACAACCCAACACTATGGAAGCTTGGGAATTGTAGTTTTGCAAGGTCTTGCATTTTCTCTGCCTAAAAAGGCTGATGTGCCACCAAACAACAACTCCAAGTATTCAACCGCATTGGGCTATGGCAGTCAAAGTGGTATCAAAGTGCATTAATTCTACATTGTGGATGCACCCCGAGTCTACTTCCTCAGAAGCAGTCAACAAAACGAGTATGCTATCCGCATGGTTCTCTAGACTTGTAAGATACTACAAGATCCCTTTGCATACTGATATTGCAGACTATTTTAATTCTAAATGTTGCCAAGGAATGCTAGGTGCTTCAAATCATATTTCAAAGTAAGGCAATGCTAAATCATCTCTGACAGGCTATATCTGACAGGAAGATAATAGTGAACCACCTTCAAGTATTCCTCATTTGAGAAAGCCCTTGGAAATGCATGGGTTCAAAATGATGAATCATAGAATCATAGAGATGGAAGAGACCTCATGGGCCATCCAGTCCAACCCTACTAAGAAGCAGGAAAATTGCATTCAAAGCACCCCCAACAGATGGCCATCCAGCCTCTGTTTAAAAGTCTCCAAAGTAGGAGTCTTCACCACTCTCTGGGGCAGAGAGTTCCACTGCTGAACGGCTCTCACAGTCAGGAAGTTCTTCCTCATGTTCAGATGGAATCTCCTCTCTTGTAGTTTGAAGCCATTGTTCCATTGCGTCCTCGTCTCCAGGGAAGCAGAAAACAAGCTTGCTCCCTCCTCCCTGTGGCTTCCTCTCACATATTTATACATGGCTATCATATCTCCTCTCATCCTTCTCTTCTTCAGGCTAAACATGTCCAGCTCCTTAAGCCGCTCCTCATAGGGCTTGTTCTCCAGACCCTTGATCATTTTAGTTGCCCTCTTTCTTTGGACACATTCCAGCTTGTCAATATCTCCCTTAAATTGTGGTGCCCAGAATTGGACACAGTATTCCAGGTGTGGTCTAACCAAGGCAGAATAGAGCATGGGTAGCATGACTTCCTGGATCTAGACACTATAGAGCTGCCACATCATATTGTTGGCTTCTGGTTGCTTCTGGTCATTACTTGCTCAAGCAGGGAGCTTTGAGATGGTTGAACAGAAGCTCTCCGAAGCTCTACGTGCCCTTACTGCCTATTACAGGGAAAACCAGCTGATCCCCAACCCATCCAAAACACAGGCAAGCATCCCGAGCTCTGAGGATTACCTGGGAAGGAATCCAACTGGAGCACTGCAGCACACCCAAATACCTGGGAGTCACTTTGGACTGTGCTCTGACCTACAAGAAGCACTGCCTGAAGCAAAAAATGGGTGCTAGAAACAATATCATATGAAAGCTGATTGGCACAACCTGGGGATCACAATCAGACACAGTGAAGACATCTGCCCTTGCGCTGTGCTACTCTGCTGCTGAGTATGCATGCCCAGTGTGGATTAGATGTGCATGTGGACAATTTCAACTTCAATTTCAAAGGAAGAAACCATGAAAATGAACAAAATCTGGCTACCAGTATTTAAAAACTCTAAAATTAAAACAGCAAAACAGCAGAGGGAAAACAATCAGGGACATCTAATCACCTCTCAACAAAAGATTGCCCCAGGCACTTCCAGGCTATCAATTGCTAATCAAGGTGTTCAGTTGAAACATCCACACCTAGCTCCAGCAGACAAGAGTCCTTTGCCCCACCCTGGTCTTTCCACAGATATATAAACCCATTTTCCTAGTTCCAACAGACCTCACAACCTCTGAGGATGCTTGCCATAGATGCAGGCGAAACGTCAGGAGAGAATGCCTCTAGAACATGGCCATATAGTCCAAAAAAACCTACAACAACCCAGTGATTCCGGCCATGAAAGCCTTCGACAATACATCAATGAGATTCTACACAATGTCTACTTGTGTTATATTGTTTGCACGGAAAAGCATTTCTTAAAGGGTGTAGAGGTGTGTGACAGCTTGTGTGTACAAATGGGTGTGCCTGTCTCTCTGTCTGTGTACACAATCTGGGTGTGGGAAAATTGTGTGATGTGAAGCTGTTTGGCCTGAAATGGACATGTTGTTGTTGTTGTTGTTGTTGTTGTTGTTGTTGTTGTTGTTGTTGTTGTGTAATAGTGACCTTAAGGTGAACCTTTCTGAGGCTGAGTGTGTGTGACTTGCCTAGACTGGGTTTTCAACAGGGATTCAAACCCTGTTCTCCAGATTTGTAACCCAACATGCAGATCATTACACTACACTGGCTAATCAAATCTAGTCATATTTTGGGTTGGCTTTTCTGTTTTGCAAAGGCCCTCAAAGTAAAAAAAGAAGACTGTGTAAGTTCTCCATTCTTGTTCATGAGGAAAAGGTTTGCTTTCACGGGTCCATCTACACTGTAAAATTAATGCCAGCTTGACATTACTTTAAATGCCATGGCCTAATGCTATGGATTCATGCGAGTTGTAGTATAAGACACCAGAGAAAGCTAATGTTCCGTCACGCACTGGGCCTGTAATAATTGTCTTTTGAAATAGGTTGTGCACCTTGTGCCCAGCGGGAAAGCCAGGGCGCCACGAAAGAGGCCCTCAAGGATTTTCCTGAAGAAATGGTCTTTAGATGGCTTGAAAGGTTAAACAAAGTCCTTATTAGTGAACAAATTAAATATTTCTCAAATCTTCAGTGAGTCAACCAAATGCTTCAAGGCTTTAAATCAACTGGTGGCTTCCTTAATCTTGTCCACAAGGGACAGGCAACTGTCTTCGTTAACTGTTCTTATACTTTAAGAGGAAAAACCCCTTTTAACCTCTCCCAGGCTATCTATTATCTAAGGGTTACTGATGTGGGAACTACAACCGGATCCAAACTGCATCTTGGGCACCGAGTAGACCTACTAGTAAAGGCTTGCAGATTCTCCAGCTGGAGTTCTTTGGGTCTGTAAAGCTGTTTTCCCTCTGGAATTTCTTAAGACTTTAGGGCTGTTTCCCTCAGATGCTGTAAGGCTGAGAGGCTGCAAGCTCCCAGCCAGAGCTTTGGGAATTTTCCCCTGGAATGTCCCGAGAAATGAAGCTTTTCTGCAGGTGAAGCTTGTCCACGTCCTCTAACTTAGCTTTCCTCACTAAGACTAACTAAAAATGGCCCCCTCTTCCCTTCCCATCTCCCTGGGAGAAGGGGCGGATCCAAACTTAACAATGATAGACAGGTGGCTTGCCCTATGACTGCAAACCAAAGGAAGCCACCTTTTTGCAGAATCCCTGAGACTTTGGAATGCATGCAAACACTTGATAGAAAGAAAATAAAGTTGGAGCTCCTGTTACAGACATACCAGCACAGCTAAAGACATTATGATTTCTTAGTACTGAGCCATGGCTACTAAAGTGGTATCAAACTATAGTATTTCTACAGTGTGGATGTATATCAACTGTGTAGAGTTGGGGTCCACAAACCTTTTAAACAGAGGACCAGGTCACAGTATCTCAAACTGTTGGAGGGCCAGATTATAATTTGAAAAAAAAACATGAATGAATTCCTATGCACACTGCACATATTTTATTTGTAGTGCAAAAACACTTTAAAACAATACAATAATTAAAATGAAAAACAATGTTAATAAATATAAGCTTATTAGTATTTCAGTGGGAAGTGTGGGCCAGCTTTTGGCTGACGAGATAGGATTGTTGTTGTTGTTGTTGTTGTTGTTGTTGTTGTTGTTGTTGTGTGCTTTCAAGTAGTTTCAGACTTAGGTTGAGCCTGAGTGAGGGCCAAGTAAATGACCTTGGAGGGCCGTATCCGGCCCTCGGGCCTTAGTTTGAGGACTCCTGATGTAGAGAATCCACTTTTGAAAGTGACATCTTCAAAGTTTAGACCAACACCAGGAATGGATTTGCTGCCTCCCTGACCTGGGACTTTCCAGCCGCCCTCTATTTCTCCCTGCTCCATTTCCCACCTCTTTAAGGCATCCATTTACTTTCAATAAACATAACCATTTTCCTCCTGAAAAATGGGTGTTCCCTTCTTCTTGGCAAGGCTTTGCAGGGTGTTGCTGCAAAGTCACGCTGCCCTCTCTTTGGAAGTTTTCCTGGCACAAAAAGAGACCCTGCGAAGGGGGTGAGATCACTTAGCAATATTGCAACGCTTTGCTCCCATTAGCTAATACCCAATGTACCGGACATCCCAAATCTTGGCAGGAGGGAGCGGCCAAGGAGGCTGCAGACTCCTGCGGAGGGAACGGAGAGGACAACAAGAACCCCAAAACTTTAGGATTTGCTGCAAAATGGAGACGTGACTCACTCCTGGTTTTGTTCTTAAATTGGAGCAATTGGAAGACAAGGGCATCATTGGGGACTGACCATTTGGGTGGGTAGATTTCAGCAGAACATTAAAAGGAAGGTCTTGAGAGGGAGAGCAGTTCAGCAATGGAGGCAAATGCCAAGAGAGAGAGACCTTGGGCTCTCCTTCTCTGAATTGCCTTCAGGAAGAAGCTGGACAGCTCCCTGCCTTACTTGGAATTCCTGAATTGAATGGGTGACATTTTCCAACTCTCCAGAATCATAGAGTTGGAAGATATTCCCAGAGGTCATCCAGCCAATTCCATTCTGCCATGCAGGAAAGTACCATCCAAGCCTTCCTGGCAGGTGTCCATCCAATTGTTCCTGAACACCTCAAAAGAAGGAGACTCCACCAGCCTCCCAGGCAGGAAAATGGCATGACCGGGAGCAGGACTCTTCCACAGGGTGGCAATGCTACTGGTAGGAGGTATTTTAACACAGTGCAAAAAGCAAACAAAGCATGATCCACACCCCAACCAAACTGTGACTTACACAAGTCTGTGGCCATGTCTACATGGATCAACTAAAGTGGACTTACATTGCAGCTGCTGCATGGAAGATTCACAGCAGAAGCACTGCTGTGCTTTGGTTTTGTATATATATATGGAGGCATTGAATCTTGCCATTACTTGATGTACTCCGCTTTGAGTCCTCCCCCAGGGATGAGAAAAGTGGTATATAAATGAAGCACATAAATCTATATAAATAAAAATGTAATGTTCGTTTGTGGGATTAACAGAACCCAAAAACCACTGGATGAATTGACACCAAATTTGGACACAATGCACCTAACAACCCAATGTATGTCCTTCGCTCAAAAAAAATGATTTTGTCATTTGTAGTTGCTGGGATTTATAGTTCACCTACCATCAAAGAGCATTCAGAACTCCACCAACAATGGAATTGAACCAAACTGGGCACATAGAAGTCCCACGACCAACAGAAAATATTGGAAGGGTTTGGTGGGTAGTGTCCTTTGGTTTTGGAGTTGTAGTTCACCTACATCCAGAGAGCACTGTGGACTCAAACAATGATGGGTCTGGACCAAGCTCTACACGAATACTCAATATGCCCAAAATGTGAATACTGGTAGAGTTTGGGGAAAATAGAATCTTGACATTCGGGAGTTGTGGTTGCTGGGATTTATAGTTCACCTACAATCACAGAGCATTCTAAATCCCACTAATGATAGAATTGGGCCAAACCTCCCACACTGAACCCCCATGAGGGCCACAGCAACGCGTGGCAGGGGATGGCTAGTAAATAAATAAATAATGTGTTGCAAGTAGGAACGGGATTTACTCTGGAGCTTCCAGGAAGGTATTTTAGAGGTGTGGAGAGCTGGATCAAGCTGGATCTGGCCCATTGCAGTGCCCAAATGTATTATTATTACTATCATTACTATTATCATTATGTTTATTTATACCCTGGTTTTTCTCTCCACAAGGAGACTCAAAGCAGGTCCAACAGATCCATTGCTATGGCACTGGCCAAAGCCAGAGCAACCTTGGCCAACACACATTTTGGTGCCTCAAATGTTAATCCCGTTTCTGGGCCTATCTAACCTGCTGGTCCTTATCAGGTACAGAATATGTACCATTTCCCAGTCATCACCTGCTTGCCTACAGAAAACCGTGATGTCTATATTTAAGAAACCAGTGGTGTTGCAATCTATCCAGTCCAATTCTCTGAATCAGTGCTCCAAAGAACCTCGAGGATCAGCATAAAAACCAAGACATCGAGATTATTTTTGTTGACTTGTTCCGTCTTCCAGGAGCATGGTTTACATTGCCTTTTAGCTGCATGGGATAGCATTCTTCTGCATTTCCCCAGGGCTGCTATAGACTCAGCAGCACAGTATCAGAGTCTGCAAAGCCAGACTGCAGGCCCTCTGCAGTTATAGGTTTAGAAAAGTATCTCTTTGGGTCTAGGGACCGCCTTTTTTCCTGGGTTGAGATCTGCATTTTGGAATCTTCCCTGCCTCCTTCAGTAGAGAAGCAAGCTTCAGATGTGCTGTTGGTCAGGCAGGTACTCTGAGAAAACCATTGTAAGAACAATTGAGAATTGAGTTATTTAGATAGAGAAGCTGATTGTTATTTAGATAGAGAAGCTATTCCGCTTTGGTTAGACCACACCTGGAATATTGTGTCCAATTCTGGGCACCACAATTCAAGAGAGATATTGACAAGCTGGAATGTGTCCAGAGGAGAGCGACTAAAATGATCAAGGGTCTGGAGAACAAGCCCTATGAGGAGCGGCTTAAGGAGCTGGGCATGTTTAGCCTGAAGAAGAGAAGGCTGAGAGGAGAAATGATAGCCATGTATAAATATGTGAGAGGAAGCCACAGGGAGGAGGGAGCAAGCTTGTTTTCTGCTTCCTTGGAGACTAGGACACAATGGAACAATGGCTTCAAACTACAAGAGAGGAGATTCCATCTGAACATGAGGAAGAACTTCCTGACTGTGAGAGCCGTTCAGCAGTGGAACTCTCTTGTGGTGGAGGCTCCTTCTTTGGAGGCTTTTAAACAGAGGCTGGATGGCCATCTGTCAGGGGTGATTTGAATGCAATATTCCTGCTTCTTGGCAGAATGGGGTTGGACTGGATGGCCCAGGAGGTCTCTTCCAACTCTTTGATTCTATGATTCTATGAGTTATATAGATAAAGAAGCTGATTGAGAAATAGATAGAAACATAAATTTAGTGATTGAGACACTATAGATAGTGATTGAGCAATTGAGTTATAGATAGATATTGAGTTATTGAGAAATAGTTATTGAGCACTATTTGCTTCATCTCCAAAACTGACCTTGGGCTGGAATAGGGAAGGCCTACGCTTTCTAAAAGATAGTGGCTCAGGGTTGGGGTAAAAAGATCTCAGGATTTTCTTCTACCATTTGGATGAAGGCACCTCAGTAACTGAAGGAAAAGGGAAGAAAGATCATCTCTATGGTTTCACGAATTGACTGTTTTGTTTGTAACTTTAATAAGCTGTGCCAAGTCTGCAAGGACTTTGAGAAATAAATATTCTGTTTGATGTTCCAAACCTGAAGTGGCCTCAGTTGCTGAGAAATGTTGAGCTTCTAAAGAAAGACCCCCGCGGTCCGCCCAGACAAAGAGAGAAGCACATCTTAGTTTTACTTTTATAGGGAATGGGTGTGACGGCACATGACTATTTAATAATAATAATAATAACAATAATAATAATCACATGATTGGATGTTCTGACTTCATCAGAAATGGCATTTCTCCAGGGCTACTGACACTAATGCTGTCTGGACACGCAAAGGGTTCCAGAGATACACCCATTCTGCATCAGGACAGCCTGCATCAGTTCACTCCATTTGGGTCATTATAAACGCAGCCAAAGGTCAACTCTACACTGAACTGCTTAGTTTTAAGCTGGTGTAGAAGAACCAGTTTCAATGTGGAGCAATTAACACTGGTAATTCCAGATGGGGATTGCATGCACCGCAGAGGCTGGTTTCGAACCGGCTGCAGGATCTGCAATGTCTACAACTACAGTGTTTACAAAAAGCTCCCCTCGAATGCATATGTATAGAATCATAGAATCATAGAATCCAAGAGTTGGAAGAGACCTCATGGGCCATCTAGTCCAACCCCATTCTGCCAAGAAGCAGGAATCTTGCATTCAAATAACCCCTGACAGATGGCCATCCAGCCTCTTGTTTCAAAGCTTCCAAAGGAGGAGCCTCCACCACACTCCGGGGCAGAGAGTTCCACTGCTGAACGGCTCTCACAGTCAGGAAGTTCTTCCTCATGTTCAGATGGAATCTCCTCTCTTGTAGTTTGAAGCCATTGTTCCATTGCGTCCTAGTCTCCAGGGAAGCAGAAAACAAGCTTGCTCCCTCCTCCCTGTGGCTTCCTCTCAAATATTTATACATGGCTATCATATCTCCTCTCAGCCTTCTCTTCTTCAGGCTAAACATGCCCAGCTCCTTAAGCCGCTCCTCATAGGGCTTGTTCTCCAGGCCCTTGATCATTTTAGTCATTAGACTCAAGTTAATATGTAGCTTACCGAATGTCTATATACCAATGTCATTGGATATACCCATTTCTCTGCACCATATCTTGGCTCCCTCATTGCAACGTAGCCACAGGGTTACTAGAAGGTGGCCTTTTAAGGCACTTAAGCAATATGATTCCACTTCAGTTGAATCCCAGGAAAGTCTGGGAGTTGTAGTTTGGGGGTGAGCTAGAGCTCTCCAGCTGGGAGTTCTAAATCTCTCCCACAAAATCATAGAAGTATATACTGCAACTGAAATGGAAAACATACCATACCATAGTGCTAGAACTGTGTGATGTGAAAGGGCTGCAAGTGTGTTGCCAGTCAAGAACGTTGTTGTTCTTCTGTGCCTTCAAGTCATTCCTGACTTTGCAAGCCCCTAAACCAAACTGATACCTAAGTTTCCTTGGCAAGATCTGTTCTGAGTTTTTGGAAGCTAAGAGAGTGTGACCCACTGGATTTGCATGGCTAAGTGGGATTTGATCCTGCTCTGCAGAGTCATAGACTTTCTGTACACTGTAGCATTAATGCACTTTAATCATGATGACATGATGGCAACGGTCTTGGACAGCAATGGCTCCCAAAGTGACCCATTTAAGATGGAATCAGGTGTCAAACAGGGACGTGTTATTCTCCATCTTCATCGCTAAGCCCAGCTCAGCATGTGTTGATTTCCCAGGTTTCTATTGATCCAGTGGGTCTGTGTTAGTGTACTCTATTCTCCATCTTTATTGCTATGATACTTCACCTTGTTGACGGGAAACTTCCCACTGGAGTGGAAATCATCTATCGGACAGATGGCAAGCTATTTAACCTCAGCAGACTGAAAGCCAAAACCAAGGTTACAACAACATCTGTTATAGAACTCCAGTATGCTGATGACAATGTTGTCTGTGCATATTCAGTAGAAGACCTACAAACCACTCTATACACCTTTGCAGAACGATATGAGAAGCTTGGCCTCTCCTTGAACATCGAGAAAACCAAAGTTCTTTTCCAGCAGACACAAGACAATCCCTCTGCAAGGCCAGATATGTGTAACATTAGAAAATGTTGACCATTTCCACTACCTTGGCAGCCACCTCTCCACAAAAGTCAAGATTGACACTGAAATACAACACCGCCTGAGCTCTGCAAGTGCAGCATTTTTCTGAATGAAGCAGAGAGTGTTTGAGGACCGGAACATCCATAGGGAGACCAAGGTGCTTCTCTATAAAGCTTTTGTCCTCCCAACCCTGCTATACGCCTGCGAGACGTGGACTGTCTACAGACGTCACATGCAACTCCTGGAAAATTCCATCAGCATTGCCTCTGAAAAATCCTACAAATCTCTTGTGAAGACAGGCGGGGAAATATCAGCGTACTGGAAGAAGCAAAGACCACCAGCATTGAAGCGATGATTCTCCGCCATCAACTCTGCTGGACCAGTCACGTTGTCCACCATCTCCCAAAGCAGTTGCTCTATTCTGAACTCAAGAATGGAAAACAGAATGCTGGAGGACAGGAAAAGAGATTGAAAGATGGGCTCAAAGCTAACCTTACAAACTCTGGCATGGACACTGAGAACTGGGACGCCCTGGCCTTTGAGCCCTCCAGCTGGAGGTCAGCTGTGACCAGCAATGCTGTAGAATTTGAAGAAGCATGAATGGAGGGCGAAAGAGAGAAACATGCCAAGAGGAAGGCACGTCAAGCCAACCCCGAACGAGACCTCCTTCCACCTGGAAACCGATGCCTTCACTGTGGGAGAAGATGCAGATCAAGAACAGGGCTCCACAGTCACCTGGGGTTGGACTGGATGGCCCATGAGGTCTCTTCCAACTCTTTGATTCTATGATTCTATGATTCTACGGACAGAGAAAACTAGAGATTTTGCAAAATTGCAACTCTCAGGATCCCATAGCATTGACACATGGCTGTTAAAGTGCTGAAAAACTGCATTAATTCCACAGTGTAGATGAAGTCATAGAATCATAGAATCATAGAATCAAAGAGTTGGAAGAGACCTCCTGGGCCATCCAGTTCAACCTCTTTCTGCCAAGAAGCAGGAATATTGCATTCAAATCACCCCTGACAGATGGCCATCCAGCCTCTGCTTAAAAGCTTCCAAAGAAGGAGCCTCCACCACACTCCCTCCGGGGCAGAGAGTTCCACTGCTGAACGGCTCTCACAGTCAGGAAATTCTTCCTAATGTTCAGATGGAATCTCCTCTCTTGTAGTTTGAAGCCATTGTTCCATTGCGTCCTAGTCTCCAGGGAAGCAGAAAACAAGCTTGCTCCCTCCTCCTCCCTGTGGCTTCCTCTCACATATTTATACATGGCTATCATATCCCCTCTCAGCCTTCTCTTCTTCAGGCTAAACATGCCCAGTTCCCTAAGCCGCTCCTCATAGGGCTTGTTCTCCAGACCCTTGATCATTTTAGTCGCCCTCCTCTGGACACATTCCAGCTTGTCAATATCTCTCTTGAATTGTGGTGCCCAGAATTGGACACAATATTCCAGATGTGGTCTAACCAAAGCAGAATAGAGGGGTAGCATTACTTCCTTAGATCTACACTATGCTCCTATTGATGCAGGCCAAAATCCTATTGGCTTTTTTTGCCGCCACCATTCAGTGTTCAAACAATTTTGCCTCATTGGGTCTTTCCAAAGGGATGGTCAAGCCTGAGATGGAAAAATACAGTCTTTTCCCTGAAGCAGCTGTTCTAAAATTACTGCAGACATGGCAATGCTTTGGAAACCTTTATGTCTCTCTCTTTCTTCCACACCAATAATCCCCTTCCTCTCAGCATTGATCCACTAGCATGGTGGCCCTAAACAGGTGGGACCCAGGTAGCCCCCCCACTTACCTGTTCCAGGTGTGATGCAGCAGATCTAGGTGCCTTTGCCCCTCAGTGTTCAGCAGGAGGAAGGATCAGGTGACCGGCCCAAACCTACCTGTCTGGTCAGGGCGGCCTGAGGAGGAAGTGCCGGTGCTTCCTGGGAGAAAAGGTGAGGCTGCCTCTTATCTAGGGCTACAAAGGGAGGGTTGTTTGTTTGCCTTCCCAGAAGCCCTGCAGGCATTAAAGGCCTTGCTCTCCCTCTTGCAGAATTTGAACCCGGAAGGGTGGAGCGTGAGCTCCTTCCACCTGTTTGGTTTGCAGGCTGGGCCCAGAGAGGACAAAACCTGGGCAGAAGGGTTCAAAGTGTGTGCAGATGGGAGAAGGATGTATTTATTTATTTATCTATCATGTCAGGAGCGAACCAAACAGTTGTATTGTATTTAAAAAAAACAACACAAAGTTTGCAAACTTGGCATTCCATTAAATGTCCTTTGACCACTATCTGTCCCCTTGGAGTGCCTCTGGTGTTGCTGCAAGAAGGTCCTCCCTTGTGCATGTGGCAGGGCTCAGGTTGCATTGCAGCAGGTGGTCAGTGGTTTGCTCTTCTCCACACTCGCATGTCGAGAAGAAGGTCCTCCATCGTGCATGTGGCAGGGTGCATTGCAGCAGGTGGTCAGTGGCTTGCTCTTCTCCACACTCACATGTCGTGGATTCCACTTTGTAGCCCCATTTCTGAAGGTTGGCTCTGCATCTCGCAGTGCCAGACCGCAGTCTGTTCAGCGCCTTCCAAGTCGCCCAGTCCTCTGTGTGCCCAGGGTGGAATCTCTCATTTGGTATCAGCCATTGATTGAGGTTTGAACCTGCCACTTTTGGACTCTTGCTTGCTGAGGTGTTCCTGTGAGTATCTCTGTAAATCTTAGGAAGCTATTTCTTGATTTAAGTTGTTGGCGTGCTTGCTGATATCCGAACAAGGGATGGGACGGAGATGTCACTGCCGTGGTCCTTTCACTTTTGGCTGCTACTTCCCAGTGGATGTCAGGTGGTGCAATACCGGCTAAGCAGTGTAATTTTTCCAGTGGTGTAGGGCGCAGACACCCTGTGATAATGCGGCATGTGTCATTAAGAGCCACATGCACTGTTTTACTGTGGTGAGATGTGTCCCACACCGGGCATGCGTACTCAGCAGCATAGCACAGTGCAAGGGCAGATGTCTTCACTGTGTCTGGTTGTGATCCCCAGATTGTGCCAGTCAGGTTTCGTATGAAGTGTGTTGAAGAAATGTAGTCCAAAATGTGTGTTGAAGAAAAACCTTATGATGGTATTGTCGAAGGCTTTCATGGCCGGAATCACTGCGTTGTTGTAGGTTTTTCTGGGCTATATGGCCATGGTCTAGATCAGTGGTTCTCAACCTGGGGTCCCCATATGTTTTTGGCCTTCAACTCCCAGAAAGCCTAACAGTTGGTAAACTGGCTGGGATTCCTGGGAGTTGTAGGCCAAAAACATCTGGGGACCCCAGGTTGAGAACCACTGGTCTAGATTCATTTTCTCCTGACGTTTCGCCTGCATCTATGGCAAGCATCCTCAGAGGTAGTGAGGTCTGTTGGAACTAGGAAAAAGGGTGTATATATCTGTGGAATGACCAGGGTGGGACAAAGGACTCTTGTCTGCTGGAGCTAAGTGTGAATGTTTCAACTGACCACCTTGATTAGCATTTAATGGCTTGGAAGTGTCTGGGGGGAATCTTTTGTTGAGAGTGATTTCATGTGCCTGATTGTTTCCTCTCTGTTGTTGTGCTGTTGTAATTTTAGAGTTTTTTAAATACTGGTAGCCAGATTTTGTTCATTTTCATGGTTTCTTCCTTTCTGTTGAAATTGTCCACATGCTTCAACAAATGCATGCTTCTTGTGGATTTCAATGGCTTTTCTGTGTAGTCTGACATGGTGGTTGTGAGAGTGGTCCAGCACTTCTGTGTTCTCAAATAATATCCTGTGTCCAGGTTGGTTCCTCAGGTGCTCTGCTATGGCTGACCTCTCTGGTTGACTTAGTCTGCAGTGCCTTTCATGTTCCTGATTCGTGTTTGGGCAAAGCTGTTGTGTTTGGTGTTCTTTATTTTCAAGACTGTAAATAAAGAACATCACTCAGAAACAAGGGAGTTCCGGGCAGCCAACAATCAAGTGCCAGTGAACAACTCTCTAACAGAGGGTGCCTCCAGGCAACAATAGCCAAGCTACCTTGTTATAATGTTTTAATTGAATAAGTTATAAGATGTTTTTAATGATTGTTTTGTGATTTTATTGTTGGAAACCGGCCCGAGTCCCCCAATAGAAGGGAGATGACTGGTATACAAAATTGCTAAATAAATAAATAACTAACTACCTCTATGCAGATGCCCTTATTGATTGACTTTGCAGCTTCGTGGCTACTCAATGCTATTCCAGCTTGCTAATTGCAACACCCAGACTTGCTTCAAGAGTTCTTTCTCCCACCCTGGACATTACACAGATACATATACACTCCACTCACCTCTGAAGATGCCAGCCACAGATGCAGGCAAAATATCAGGAGAGAATGCTACTGGAGCATGGCCATACAGTCTCAAAACCTCACAGCAACTCATAGACTGGATGGTCATCTGTCAGGAGTGTTCTGATTCTGTGTTCCTGCATGTCAGGGGTTGGACTAGAAGGTCCTGGGAGTCTCTTCATGCTACAATTCTTTGAATCTATACGCAATCTCACTGCTGTTTTTGCAGTTCTGCTTTAGTTCAACTTTGGGATGCAGAAAATCTTCTCCCTGTGGCATCTGGCATAATAGACTTATGTGTACGCATTCTACCAATGTTTTTCTCCTCCATTAATCTCAGTGGTGCAACCAGTTCAATTTGCATTTGTTTTCATTGCTCATTTGACCTTTCTCCTTTAGAGATGTCATATCCAGATGTGTCCAGTAGATGGCAGCAGATATCTGTTTCTATTCCCATCCCAGTTAAGATGGAAAAGAACCACACTGAGCACTGGAATGTTATTATTGTCCTATCTATGCCTTCAAGTTGTTTCTGACTTAAGGTGACCCCGAGGCAAAGCAATCAAGGGGTTTACTGGGAGAGATCGATTCGGGGGACTGAGAGAGAGTGACATCCCCAAGCTCACCCAGAATGGCTGAATGGGGTTGCGAACCTTGATCTCTCAACATCCAACGTTGAGAACACAACATCATGTTGGTTCTGTACTTTCCCTCAATTTCTCTTTCAAAGGAAAACCAGGTAAACCATTCCCTGTGTTGAGTCTTGTGTTGGTTCTACCCCTAGGACTTTCACAGCAGTGAAGGAACTGGCCAAAAATGTTAAAATACACCCAAAATATTGTAGAGTGGTCCAAAGTCCATTTCTGATCATGACAAATGATGAGGATTTTTGGAGAGAGGATCAACAGTGGTTTCGGATTTTAAATAGTACTGGTTTTATTGTGAGCCGCTCTGAGGGTTGATCCAGACAGGTTATTATCCCAGGAGAATCTATATTTTAAAAAAGCAGATTTTCTTGGGGGCCTCTTCACACACACCCCCCCCCCCCCCGAAAGCACCCCAGGACTAGCCCAGGAGAACTTCTGGAGGCCTTACCCCCCTCCCCTTAAGCCCCCAGACCCTTTAGAAAAGTAAAAAAATCTTACCTGGCCTCCAGTTTACTCTCCGAGCAGCGAGCTGCTCAGAGAGTATACTGCAGGCCGGGTAAGTTTTTTTTACTTTTCTAAAGGGTCTGGGGGCTTAGGGGGGAGGCAGTGGGTATTCCCATAGTTTACCGTGCTTATTTAGCCTGAGATACTGTGGGAATGGTGTTTGGACTGTAGTCTAGAAACCAGAAGTAGTGGGTTTATCCCTCACATTCTAAGAAGGTGAGGAATAAACCCACTATCTAATTAATTCATTACAAACCAGGCTTTTCCTGGTTTGTAGCAAATTAATTCGGGACTATCCAGAATGTTGGATACCGCAATAAAGATACTGTCGGGATGGGCCCTGAGTCTCTTCTCTAGAGAGAAAAAGTGGGATGCAAACAACAACAGCAGGAACAACAACAACAACAATGCAGAGTGGTCGCCAGCTATTTAAAATTGCTGCTTCTGTACAGAGTTCACTCCATGTATCTATAGTACTTAAGTACCATTATAACTCCCCCACACTTTGGAATTGGGGGATTTATAGCTTGAGGAGGTGCTCAGACATCTATGCTCAGGATCACCTTGAGCTGCAATTCAGGGGGATCAGTCTAGAGCTCAGTCTTGCAAACTACACATCCCAGGGTGCCGTAACATGCAGTCATGGAAGATAAAGTGGTATCAATGTGCTACAATTGTGTGGTTCTGGCCCACTGTGCTCCCTAACAAAGCAGTCTTGCAAACTACACATCCCAGGATGCCGTAACATGCAGCCATGGCAGCTAAAATGGTATCAATGTGCTACAATTGTGTAGTTCTGGCCTACTGTGCTCCCTAACAAAGCAGTCTTGCAAACTACAAATCCCAGGATGCCGTAACATGCAGCCATGGCAGCTAAAATGGTATCAATGTGCTACAATTGTGTAGTTCTGGCCTACTGTGCTCCCTAACAAAGCAGTCTTGCAAACTTCAATTCTCAGGATGCTGTAGCATGCAGTCATGGCAGCTAAAGTGGTTTCAATGTGCTATCATTGTGTGGTTCTGGCCTCTGTGCTCCACAACAAAACAGTCTTGCAAACTACAAATCCCAGGACACCATAGCATGCAGTCATGGCAGCTAAAGTGATATTAATGTGCTACTATTTTGTGGTTCTGACACAGTGTCCTCCCCAACAAAGCGGTCTTGCAAACTACACACCCCAGGATGCTGTAGCATGCAGTCATGGAAGCTTAAGTGGTATCAATGTGTTATCATTGTGTGGTTCTGGCCCATTGTGCTCCCCAACAAAGCAGTCTTGCAAACTACACATCCCAGGATGCCATAGCATGCAGTCATGGCAGCTAAAGTGGTATCAATGTGCTATCATTGTGTGGTTCTGACACGCTGTGCTCCCCAACAAAGCAGTCTTGCAAACTACACATCCCAGGATGCCGTAGCATGTAGTCATGGCAGCTAAAGTGGTATCAATGTGCTATCAATGTGTGGTTCTGGCCCACTGTGCTCCCTAACAAAGCGGTCTTGCAAACTTCAAATCCCAGGATGCCATAGCAAACAGTCATGGCAGCTAAAGTGGTATCGATGTGCTATCATTGTGTGGTTCTGGCCCTCTGTGCTCCACAACAAAACAGTCTTGCAAACTACAAATCCCAGGATGCCGTAGCATGCAGTCATGGAAGCTAAAGTGGTATCAATGTGCTACAACTGTGTGGTTCTGATCCACTGTGCTCCCCAACAAAACAGTCTTGCAAACTACAAATCCCAGGATGCTGTATCATGCAGTCATAGCAGCTAAAGTGGTATCAATGTGCTACAATTGTGTAGTTCTGATCGACTGTGTGATCCAGTTAGCCTTTGGTTTGGAAGAGTGCAGTCTTGGCTGAGCTGAAATCAAGGAGTGGATTTACACTGTGGAGTTAATATGGTTTGATGCAACTTGAACTGAGTCTTGAGTCTTGTTGTGAAGAGAACAAGTGGGGTATAAATAAACATTACAACAACAACAACTCCCATGACTCAATGCTATGGCATCCTAGGGTTTGTAGTTTAGCAAGGTCTGCCCAAGAGTGCATGGGCCTCACCAAACTGCAACTCCTGGGGTCTCACAGCATTGAAGAATGGCATTCAAAGGGGTGTCAAACTGCTTTGTTTCTACAGTATAGATGTACCCACTAACCCATCAATGGATATACCAACTCCTTTTTGTATTGTTTTTCTTCTTCCCGACTGAGCAGACTTCTGGAATGCGTCCCTTCTGAAGCTCTCTCCTTCCAAGCGAGGAGACCTGTTGCCAGGAAGCACATGCCAAGCGCACTGAAACTGAATGATTATCGATTTGCACATATTCAGAGCCTGGCAGGGGAACCGAGGAGAGATGGCTTGACTTCTCAATGAAAGAAGGAGCCCAGCCAGTTCAAGTGCTTCTGGGGGGAAGAACGGCTGCCGTCTGCTCTTGCCGAGTCAGAGCCCAGCTTGTCTGGTAAAGGCAGGCCAGGCTAGCTGCGGATAATAGAAGCTGCCACCCAACCTATCTCCAAGCAGGAGACGTCTGCCACTAACTATATTTCACAAAGACCAGGATGGACAAAGCAGCTGGCAGGCAGCCCTTAGGTCTCCGCTTTGTGTCATCGTGGAAGGTCTTTGGGCAGACTGCAGGCTAGGACCACAAAACTTCTGCAAAGTCCCCCATCCTTCTCCATTTCAAACAATGTCACTGTGCTGTTGCACACTGGGCCTGCGCATAAGACTGTAGACAGGACATACATTCTGTGTGCTCAACGGGATGCCGTGGCTGCCTCAGATTAAAGGCCTTTGGATTTCCTTAAAACAGAGTCTTTAGATTGCTTAAAGGTTCAACAATGTTCTTTATTAATGAAAACAAACAAGTACTTTAAGGCAGTGTTTCTCAACCTGAGGGTCGGGACCCCTGGAGGGGTCACGAGAGAGTTTCAGAGGGGTCGCCAAAGACCATTAGAAAACACATATTTTTGATGGCCTTAAGAATCCCTTTGGCATAGTCGTTTGGGTTCACAGTGCTCTCTAGATGTAGGTGAACTATATCTCCCCTAAATCACCGTCAATTCATCTAAAATCCCTCCAGTATTTTCTGTTGGTTATGGAGGTTCTGTGTGGGACATTTGGCCCATTTCTATCGGTGGTCTGATTCAGAGCGCTCTTTAATTCTAAGTGAACTATAAATCCCAGCAATTAGTACAACTCCCAAATGTCATGATCTATTTCCCCCAAACTCCACCAGTGTTCACATTTGGGCATATTGAGGATTTGTGCCAAGTTTGGTCCAGATCCATCATTGTTTGAGTCCACAGTGCTCTCCAGGTGTAGGTGAACTACAACTCCAGAACTCAAGGTCAATGCCCACCAAACTCTTCCAGTATTTTCTCTTGGTCATGGGAGTTCAGTGTGGCAAGTCTGGTTTAATTCCATCATTGGTGGAGTTCAGAATGATTGAAGGTGAACTATAAATCCCAGTAACTACAACTCCCAAATGACAAAATCAATCCACCCCAACCCCACTAGTATTCAAATGTGGGCGTATTGGGTATTTGTGCCAAATTTGGTCCAGTGAATGAAAATACATCCTGCATATCAGATCTTTACATCACGATTCATAACAGTAGCAAAACAGTAGTACAGTTCTGAAGTAGCAGCAAAAATAATGTTATGGTTGGGGGGTCACCACAACATGAGGAATTGAATTAAGGGGTCACGGCATCCAGAAGGTTGAGAACCACTGCTTTAAGGCTTTCTTAGAAGTCTATTGGCTCTCTCTCAATCTTGTCCACAGGGAACAGGCACTATCTTCTTAACTGTAACTAATGGGGAAATCCTTAACTTCTAATCTGGGTAGTCTCTCTTTGCCTCTGTAGGCGTGGAGCCCCTGCACCCGGTACCAACTACTTCTGGCTTCCGCAAGTTCTACCAAGCAGAACTTTGTAGACTACCGGGGGAAAAAACTCAGGTTTCCATGATCATAGAATCATAGAATCATAGAATCAAAGAGTTGGAAGAGACCTCCTGGGCCATCCAGTCCAACCCCATTCTGCCAAGAAGCAGGAATATTGCATTCAAATCACCCCTGACAGATGGTCATCCAGCCCCTGTTTAAAAGCTTCCAAAGAAGGAGCCTCCACCACTCTCCGGGGCAGAGAGTTCCACTGCTGAACGGCTCTCACAGTCAGGAAGTTCTTCCTCATGTTCAGATGGAATCTCCTCTCTTGTAGTTTGAAGCCATTGTTCCGCATCCTAGTCTCCAAGGAAGCAGAAAACAAGCTTGCTCCCTCCTCCCTGTGGCTTGATGGCTGACTGAAGTCCTTCAGCAAAGGAACTGTAGGGCTGTATAATCCCGGCCAAGCTGTGGGCTGTATATCTCTCCGGCCAAGCCGTAGAAGACGAAGCTTTCTACAGGAGCTCTTGGTATTATGTCCTGCATGAAAGGTTTCTCTGTGTGGACTGAACCCAAACTGGCTCCTATTCCCTCCAAAACCCAAAAAAGGGGGTGGGATAAGGGAACCTAACTATAATTGACAGGTGGCTTGCCCTATGATTGCAGCCAAAAGAAGCCATCTATCTGCAAAGTCCCTGAAACTTAGGACTATAACAAACATTAAATGCAAAGCAAACAAAATTGGAGCTCCTGGTGCAGTTGTACCGGCACAGCCACAATTGCAAGACAAGGTTGGCCACAAGGCATACAGAAAGTTCCCAGTTAGGTGAAAAACGTGCCAAAATGCCTCCAAGAGCATCCAGGACCACCTCCAAATACTCCAAATAATGACATGACCTGCCTTCTGTTTTGAAAGTCTACTCCACACCATAGACTTACTCTCATGGAACAAAGTGTCCAGTTCTGGGCAGCAGCATTGAAGAAGGACCAGAAGGGAGGTCTCCAGAAAAGGACACCAGAAATGGTCAGAATCCTGGAAACCATGAATCCCTAGAAGGAGTAGCTCAGGCCCAGGCTACACTGCCATATAATCCAATTTCAGAATGAAGATTAACGGCTTTAAATTGGGTTATGTGGCAGCAAAGGTTTGTATAATCCAATTTAAAGCAGATAGAATCATAGAACCTTAGAGTTGGAAGAGACCTGGTGGACCATCCAGTCCAACCCCCTTTCTGACAAGAAGCAGGAAAATTGCATTCAAAGCACCCCCGACAGATGGCCATCCAACCTCTGTTTAAAAGCCTGAAAAGAAGGAGCCTCCACCACACTCTAGGGCAGAGAGTTCCACTGTTGAACAGCTCTCACAGTTAAGCAGGTAATCTGAAACCAAATCATATGGCAGTGTTGATCCAGCCTTGAAGATCTGGGGATGTTTAGTCTGGAGAAAAGAAGGCTAAGGGAAGGGGGTTGTAGGCCCCATCTGCTCTGCCATATAATCCAGTTTATGATCCAAGACTACACTATGTAACAAAATTTGAGGGGGGGAAATCTGTTCCTGGTGTGAAAGTGTTTAATTGTGCAGTCCTTACTTTGAAAGCAATTGTTTTCCTCCAGAAAATTCACTTTGGTGGCTCCTACAAACTATGTTGGATTGGTTGAGACTCTGTGATGAGATATTCATTGCGAAACTACAGCAAAATGTAATAAACATTTCCATATTTTTATGATAGAACCATTAGGAAATGACATTTAAAACCCAGGAACAAAAATTGTGTTACATTGTGTTATCTGCTTTGAACTGGATTGTATGACAGTGTAGACTCGGCAGATGATCTGGGATCAGTTACTGGATTAGATGGTAGCGTAGATCCAGCCTTAGAGCCATGTTTACATATTTGAAAGGATACCACTTTGAGGAGGAAGGGGCAAGGCTTGCTTTTTGCTGCTCCAGAGACTAGAACACAATGGAGCCATGGATTCAAACTGCAAAAAAAGAAATTCCACCTGAACAGCTGGAAGATTTGGGTTGTTGTAGGTTTTTTCGGGCTATATGGCTATGTTCTAGAGGCATTCTCGCCTGACATTTCGCCTGCGTCTATGGCAAGCATCCTCAGAGGTAGTGAGGTCTGTTGGAACTAGGAAAATGGGTTTATATATCTGTGGAATGACCAGGGTGTTGGAGCTAGGTGTGAATGTTTCAACTGACCACCTTGATTAGCTTTTGATGGCCTGGCAGTTGTTTGGTGTGTCTTGTTAGTGCCTGGGGCAATCTTTTGTTGAGAGGTGATTAGATGTCCCCGATTGTTTCCTCTCTGTTGTTTTGCTGTTGTAATTTTAGAGTTTTTTTAATACTGGTAGCCAGATTTTGTTCATTTTCATGGTTTCTCCTTTCTGTTGACATTGTCCATGTGCTTCTTGTGGATTTCAGTGGCTTCTCTGTGTAGTCTGACATGGTAGTTTTGAGAGTGGTCCAGCATTTCTGTGTCCAGGTTGGTTCATCAGGTGCTCTGCTATGGCTGATTTCTCTGGTTGACGTAGTCTGCAGTGCCTTTCATGTTCTTTGATTCGTGTTTGGGCAATGCTGCTGCGTTTGGGGGTCCCTATGTAGACTTGTCCACAGCTGCATGGTACACGGTAGACTCCTGCAGAAGTGAGGGGATCCCTCTTGTCCTTTGCTGAATGTAGCATTTGTTGGGTTTTCTTGGTGGGTCGGTAGATAGTTTGTCAGGTTTTACAATGTATTGCAATGCAATATAGCTTAGTCATGCACTGCTGATGGGCTTCTATTGGGAATGCTGAGTCATGCATTGACTGTATATAGGGAATCATTGGGGAATGTGTTCTGGCCTAGTCCAGGTGATTGTGAATGATGCAATCCTGGGTTTGAGTTGAATCAATGAGTTGGGAACCAATCGGTGATTGCTATGTGTAAATGAATTGTATATAAGGAAGTCGTGTACAGTGTATATCTCTCCTTGTGCTGTGATGTTGTTTGTCGAAGGCTATATGTAATTAAAAGAGCCTGTCTGCTAAGACAAGATATAACTGTGTGCTGTGGTAAGTCTGTAATATCATCTAGATTGGGGGAAAGACAATGGAAAAACTGACAATAGCCAGGCATGTGTTTGTAAAAGGTTCCAGAGTGACTGCAGTTTGTGGAAGGAGTTAACTGAAGCTACTGGAAAGCGCTGAAGTTGTGCAACTGATCTGCTGCTGAATTGTGAAGTTAATCTCAACATAGTTTGTATGTTGTGTTTCCTCATCTGCTTCCCAATGTGGTCAGTGGTTCCCTTGATGTCTGGCAAGAACCCTTTTCCTCTGGGTGGACCTTTGTCTTGACACTCGTGGCTTGTTCTCAGTCTTGCAGCTCTTCTGATGTCTGTGGTAGAGTCTCCATTGGAAGATCTTCCTGATGGTCAGAGCCATTCAGCAGTGGAATCTGCTACTGTCTTGGAGCCTCTTTCTCTGGAGGCTTTGAGACAGAGCTTGGCTGGTTATCTCTCAGGAGGGCTTTAGCTGTGGATTCCCAGAGGCTGGACTAAATGCCCCTTGTGGTCCCTTCCACCTCAGAGAGCTGACGATCCTTCCAAACCATGCGAAGGAGACAAGGAGTCATTCCAACCCCTCTTGAGTGATCCAATCAGAACGATGTAAGCTGATCTCATCTCACACTTTTTCAAAAAGGTTCGTCTTTGCTTGCCAGAAGATCTTGTTCCCAGCATGGAGGCAAAAAGCCAACATTTCTATATAAAGTCTTGAGAGAGAAATGGGGGTTAAATGGGGTGAAACCTGTTGATATACGTGTGCGCGCGGATCTTGGTGTGGTGCTTACAGTGACATTGAGTGGCTTCCTTGAGAGGCAAATCAACTTGTGAGTTTCAGTCCAAACATCTGAAGGGGCATCCCTAAAATGTCCTGAACCCTCTCCCCAAAAGTGTGGACTAAAATCCAGAATGGACCCATTGTCCTGACAGATATCAGAGTTCTCAGTTGCCATTCTCTTCCCTCAATCAATCAATCAATCAATTGTTCAAATCTGTACTCCTCCACATACTTACTTAGGCGATCCCTCGTTGTCCAAGGATGATGGTCCGAGTATAGTGACCTGGCGGTGGGTCTGTAGGTGACTGTTGAGCCCTATTCTTGACCTGCAACTTCTCCCACAGTGAGGGCATCGGTTTCCAGGTGGAAGGCGGTCCCAGTCACGGTTGGCTTGATGCGCCTTCCTCCTGGCACATTTCTCTCTTTCACCCTCCATTCGTTCCTCTTCAAATTCTACAGTACTGCTGGTCACAGCTGACCTCCAGCTGGAGCGCTCAAGGGCCAGGGCTTCCCAGTTCTCAGTGTCTATGCCAGAGTTTTAATGTTGGCTTTGAGCCCATCCTTAAATTTCTTTTCCTGTCCTCCAACACTCCGTTTTCTGGATGTCTAAGCAGAGTCTGGATGGCCATCTGTTGGGAGTGTTTTGATAGTGCCCTCCTGCCTGGGAGAAGGGGGTTGGACTGGAAGGCCTTTGGGGGTCCCTTCCAACACAGTTGAATATAAAGTGCCTGGAAGTCCAACGGAGTCTCCTTCACTGGAGGTCTTTAAGCAGAGTCTGGATGGCCATCTCTTGGGAGTGTTTTGATGGTGACTTCCTGCTTGGGAGAAGGGGGTTGGACTAGAAGGCCTTTGGTGGTCCCTTCCAACCAAAGTGGAATATAGAGTATCTGGAAATCCAACAGAGTTTCCTTCTCTGGATGTCTAAGCAAAGTCTGGATGGCCATCTGTTGGGAGCGTTTTGATGGTGTCTTCCTGCCTGGTAGAAGGAGGTTGGACTAGAAGTCCTTTGGGGGTCCCTTCCAACCGTAGTGGAATATAGAGTACCTGGAAATCCAACGGAGTCTCCATCACTGGAGGTCTTTATGCAGAGTCTGGATGGCCATCTGTTGAGAGTGCTTTGATGGTGCCTTCCTGCCTAGCTGGAGGGGGTTGGACTAGAAGTTCTTTGGGGGTCCCTTTCAACTGTAGCAGAATATAGAGTAACTGGAAGTCCATTGGAGGCTTCTTCTCTGGAGATCTTTGAGCAGAGTCTGGCTGGCCATCTGTTGGGAGTGCTTTGATGGTGTCTTCCTGCCTGGCAGAAGGGGGTTGGACTGGAAGGCGTTTGGGGATCCCTTCCAACACAGTTGAATATAAAGTGCTTGGAAGTCCAACGGAGTCTCCTTCACTGAAGGGGGTTGGACTAGAAGTCCTTTGGCGGTCCCTTTCAACTGTAGCAGAATATAGAGTAACTGGAAGTCCAGTGGAGGCTTCTTCTCTGGAGATCTTTGAGCAGAGTCTCCAAGCAAAGTGCTTGGAAGTCCAACGGAGTCTCCTTCACTTGAGGTCTTTAAGTAGAGTCTGGATGGCCATCTGTTGGGAGTGATTTGATGGTGCCTTTCTACCTGGCAGAAGTAGGCTGGATTGGATTCCAACTTTAGGATTCCATGACCCTCAGAATGCCTTCTGTGATGCAAAGCCACCTGCAAAGGACTCTGGACCGGATCCAAGCTGCTTTGCCATGGGTCGGTTTTGGCAAGGATCCGGGGTGTTTTAGCTGATTGCTTTGCGGGCAGCAACGGAGAGCATAATCGAATCACATCAGCCCTGCTTCCCCACCCAAAGAGCAGAGTGACATTTTCGGGGTGGAAAAGAGAGAGAGAGAGAGAGAGAGAGATGAATGGAAAACAAAGACCTGGCTTTCACAAGGTCCGATGCGCCGAGTGCTTTCAGAGGCGTCTTCCCAGCATCTGCTGTCCAGAGAATGCAGAAGAAGCCTTTGCTTCCCATAAAGACACATCAGGAGTGGCCGTGGACGTTCCCCTTCACGCTGTGCAAGAGACACAATGTTCCCTTTGAACAAGGAGACGTTTTCCACAGAAAGAGTCCAGGGAGAACGGGGTGGAAATGGTACCGGACCCATGGCCGTTTATTTTCCGAGCCCAATTCAAGGTGCAGGTGCTTACCTACAAAGCCCTGAATGGTTTGGGACCATCCTACTTGCGTGACCGCATCTCCGTCTACGAACGCACAAGCTCACTTTGGTCATCTGGAGAGGCCCTGCTCGTGATCCCGCCTGCGTCGCAAGCACGTTTGTTGGGGACACGAGACAGGACCTTTTCTGTGGTGGCCCCCCGACTCTGGAACACCCTCCCCAAAGATCGTAGACAGGCCCCTACATTGGCAGTCTTCAGAAAGAACTTGAAGACCTGGCTGTTCCGATGTGCCTTCTCTGAATAGGAAAACTCCAACAACAAGTCCCATAAGCACTTTCCTAAAACTAAGATTGCCGCACACTGCACACTGCACTTGCCTTATAATGCCTTATATACCACCTGTCACATCAGCACTTTTAATCCTGTACTCATTACTCTGGCCCGGCCCAGTTCTATTGTGTCTTAGTGTATTGTTTTAGCAGTTCGAAAACATGCAAATGTGAGTAGATCAATAGGTACCGCTCGGCGGGAAGGTAAGGGCGCTCCATGCAGTCATGCCGGCCACATGACCTTGGAGGTGTCTACGGACAACGCTGGCTCTTCAGCTTAGAAATGGAGATGAGCACCACACCCCAGATTCAGACATGACTGGACTTAATGTCAGGGGACTACCTTTACCTTTACCTTTAGTGTATTGTTTATCGCTTGTTGTTTATATTGCTTTAATTGTTTTAATTTGCTTTAGGTGTTGTATTGTTATATTGTGTGTTGAGGCCTTGGCCTTTGTAAGCCGCATCGAGTCCTTCGAGAGATGCTAGCGGGGTACAAATAAAGTTTAATAATAATAATAATAATAATAATAATAATGGCTACGGCGGGCTTTGAGGAGCAATTGTGGCTTTTGGCTACGACTTCCCTTTGTGAAGGCACGACTGGGAAGTGTTTGGCCCACAAGGAACAAAAGCAGGACTCTGGGGTTGTTTCCATTTAAAAAAAAAGAACAAAATTCCCAAGTTCCTTGTCACAGTCTCGAGGAGTTCTTTAAAGAGTTGGAAGCAAGAAGGAAGAGAGCTGTCCAACACGGCAAGCACACCCAAACAACACACAAAAACAAAACAAGAAGTCACACACACCCTTTGCAAAAAAACAAAACAGCACATATTCTGCAAAGAAAATCTCAGAGTAGTACAAAAGTTTGTACACAGACAGTGCAAGAATGGATGTTTTGTCTTGGAAAGCTTTTGGCAAAGAAAAATCCTGAAATAGAAAAAGAATCAAGAGTGTTTTTTCCATAGAGTTACAAGCTGGGGAGATGCGGGGAATGCCGTGGATGGAGCGTACCTGGATTTCTGTAAGGCCTTCAACAAGGTTCCCCATGACCTTCTGGCAGGGAAACTAGTCCAATGTGGGCGAGGCAAAACTACAGTGAGGTGGATCTGGAATTGGTTAAATGGACGAACACAGAGAGTGATTCTCCCCAAGCCTTCATAGAATCATAGAATCAAAGAGTTGAAAGAGACCTCATGGGCCATCCAGTCCAACCCCATTCTGCCAAGAAGCAGGAATATTGCATTCAAATCACCCCTGACAGATGGCCATCCAGCCTCTGTTTAAAAGCTTCCAAAGATGGAGCCTCCACCACACTCCAGGGCAGAGAGTTCCACTGCTGAATGGCTCTCACAATCAGGATGTTCTTCCTCATGTTCAGGTGGAATCTCCTCTCTTGTAGTTTGAAGCCATTGTTCTGCGTCCTGATCATCAAGGAAGCAGAAAACAAGCTTGCTCCCTCCTCCTCCCTGTGGCTTCCTCTCACATATATGGCTATCATATCTCCTCTCAGCCTTCTCTTCTTCAGGCTAAACACGCCCAGATCACACTAGCTCTTTCTTTGCATAGTTTCTTTTTTTTAAAAAGAGATATCGCTTTGCAATGATGATGATGATGATGAAAGAGGTCAAGATTTAAAGATTTAACTGCAAAGACTCTGGCACAAGCTAGCCAAGGGGGTCCCAGTGGTGATCGGCACACTGGGTGCAGTGCCTCAAGACTTTTACCTGCGCTTAAACACAATCAGCGCTGACAAAATTACATCTGCCAGCTGTAAAAGGCCACGGTACTGGGATCTGCACGCATTATTCGCCAATACATCACACAGTCCTAGACACTTGGGAAGTGTCTGACACATGATCCAATACAACAGCCACATTTGCTTGTACATATGCTTGGACTCCCTCCCAATGTAGGGACTCAATGGTGTCTGATAAAGCAGAAAGGGTGATAATTCACTTTCCTTTGTCTCAACTTTGAAGGGAAAATAATAGAACAATTCAGAAACATCCACTATGAGAAGAAGGGCCGAAGTGGATGCGTTGTGCAAGAGAGTCAGGCAGAAATGATAAATATCAGAGTGTCAGCAAATGGATGGAGAAGCAGACCTGTGCCTTGGGATGGCAATTTTCCATCCACCGATGATTTGTCCACCTTTATCTGTGTCGTCTCAGCCACCAAGGAGATGGCATTTCCTACTCAGAGTGTAGGGCTTTGGTGGAGTATCTTCAGAGCGTAACTAGAGGCCGGCAAAGGTTTTGCTGGTTAGTTCAAGCTGGATGCTTCTCTCGAATCCATGTGCATCAAATCTCAGCCATAGGACTCCATTCAGCATTTGGGTCATGGAAATGTACTGCAACACAACTGCACATTGAATACATGAAGCACATGCAATTACACAACAATATCAAGTTGTCAGTCCTTTTGTGCAGCTTTTCTCCATGGATGCATCTACATTGCAGAATTAATATACAATCTATCTATATAAATAAAAATGCAATGTTTTTGCAAAGCCATATTGGGCTCACTACACACTACATCAAGGACTCAGCCCACTTCATACAAAAAAATCAGCAATCTCAAGCTAAAGACCAATGACAAACTGATCAGCTTCAAATTGGTATCTCTATTTACCATGCTCCAAGTAGCAGACACCATTGCATTAATCAACCAGAGGTTCCCAGAAGATATCACAGCCCTACTTCACCATTGCCTCATCACCAGCTACTTTCAGTGGGACAATGAAAGTCTATATGCGACCACTTGCTCAGCTGGTTCGAGGTTTTGGGCTGGAGTGTTATCAGTACGCCGATGACACTCAGCTGGTGCTGAAGATGGAAGGCCGACCGGACTCTGTACCCGATTGTTTCCATCAGTGCCTCGAGGCGGTGACTGGATGGCTGCGTGCCAGCAGGTTGAGGGTGAATCCAGCAAAGACGGAGATCCTATGGCTGGGTCGACCAGGCAGTGGGGACATCCAGCTGCCTACCCTGGATGGCGAGGTGCTACGCCCGTCATCATTGGTAAAGAGTCTGGGAGTCCTCTTGGACCCTTTGCTGAGGATGGAAGCCCAGGTCTCTGCCGTTAGCAGAACCGCCTTCTTTCACCTGCGGCAGGCTAGACGGCTGGCCTCCTCTCTGTCCAGGGACGACCTAGCTACGGTGATCCAGGCCACGGTTATCTCAAGACTGGACTACTGTAATGCCCTCTACATTGGCCTCCCTCTGTCGGTGATCCGGAAGCTCAAGTTGGTACAAAATGCAGCTGCTCAGCTTCTTGCGGGAATTCTGATGAGATGCCACATAACACCAATTTTACGGCAGCTGCATTGGTTACCAATTGAGCACCAAATCACTTTCAAAGTGATGGTACTCACCTTTAAGGCCTTGCATGGTCTGGGGCCGATGTACCTGAGGGACCGCCTCACCCCCTACCAACCCCAGAGATCCCTCTGTTCTGAGGACCAAGATCTATTGGAAGTCCCCAGTGTCAAGACCTTGCGTCTAACAGCAACCAGACGCAGAGCCTTCACAGCAGTGGCAAGTGGTCGCATATAGACTTTCATCACTCTGGAATACTCTGCCACCTGAAGTCCATGCCTTGTGGAACTTACCAGCTTTCCGCAGGGCATGTAAGACATACCTGTTTCGACAGGCTTTTAATGTTTGATATTGCTGTTTTTAAATTGTTTTAAATTGCTTTTAAATTTTGTTAGATTTTAGCCATCCTTGTAAGCCGCTCCGAGCCCCAGTGAAGTGGCGGCATATAAGTTTAAATAATAAATAAATAAATAAAATGAATTCTACGAACAGAAAGATGGAGTAGCTATGGGGAGCCCTCTCAGCCCGGTCATAGCTAACTTCTACATGGAACACTTTGGAAAACAAGCCCTGAAAACAGCAACAAAAGAGCCCACAATATGGTTCAGATATGTGGATGATGCCTTCACCATTTGGAGCCATGGAGAAGAAGAACTCAACAGGTTCCTGGACCATTTTAACAGCATCCACCCAAACATCCAATTCACCATGGAAAAAGAAAATGAAGGAAGACTGCCTTTTCTAGATGTTGTAGTCATCCGCAAACCAGATCAACAATTGGGTCACACCGTTTACAAAAAAAACCCACACACACAGATAGATATCTACATCAAAACTCCAACCATCACCCAAGTCAAAAAAGAAGCCCCATTAAAGCCTTGGCAGACCGTGCAAAAAGAACCTGCGAAGCCCACCTCCTTCAAGATGAAGTGAACCACCTCAACTGGGCTCTCCAGGCCAATGGAGACTCCACCTCAGACATCAGAAGAGCTGCAAGACCACCGAGAAGAAGCCACGAGCGTCAAGACAAAGATCCACCCAGAGGGAAAGTGTTCCTGCCAGACATCAAGGGAACCACTGACCGCAGAGGGAAGCTGGGGAGGAAACACAACATACAAACTATCTACAGACCCACCAAGAAAATCCAACAAATGCTTCGTTCAGCAAAGGACAAGAGGGATGCTCTCACTTCTGCAGGAGTCTACCGTGTACCATGCAGCTGTGGACAAGTCTACATAGGGACCACCAAACGCAGCATAACGGCCCAGACACGCATCAAGGAACATGAAAGGCACGGCAGAATACTTCAACCAGAGAAGTCAGCCATAGCAGAGCACCTGATGAACCAACCTGGACACAGCATATTATTGGAGAACACAGAAATGCTGAACCACTCCAACAACCACCATGTCAGGCGACACAGAGAAGCCATTGAAATCCACAAGAATCATGTGGACAATTTCAACAGAAAGGAAGAGACCATGAAAATGAACAAAATCTGGCTACCAGTATTTAAAAAACTCTAAAATTACAACAACACAACAACAGAGAGGAAACAAACAAGGACATCTAATCACCTCTCAACAAAATAACATCAGGTGTACTTATAGAACAACTCAACCCGGTGGCGCAGTGGGTTAAACCCCTGTGACGGCAGGACTGAAGACCGACAGGTTGCAGGTTCGAATCTGGGGAGAGGCGGATGAGCTCCCTCTATCAAGGGACATGAGAGAAGCCTCCCACAAGGAGGATAAAACATCAAAATCATCCAGGCATCCCCTGGGCAACATCCTTGCAGACGGCCAATTCTCTCACACCAGAAGCGACTTGCAGTTTCTCAGGTCGCTCCTGACATGACAAAAAAACCCCATAAAACTAACAAACTTAGACATTTAAATATATAAATCAAACATTTAGAACATGTTTACAACTACATCTAATGATAGCAAACACTCAAAGCATTAAAAGTAAAAAAAGGCATTTACAAGTCAACAGGGCTGAGGTGGTGTCCAAGTCAGAGTGATTAAGGTGCTGGCCAAAGAAAATTATTATAGGACCTATAGGGGTCTAGTTACCACCCCCCTCCCACACCCGCCTCCTCATAATATCCATCCCCATTCTTTATGCCCTCCCAGAGATTTCCAGATCCTCACAATTAAGGAGTCCTCTGAATACTGTTTAAGGACAGGATGTATGTGTGTGTATATATATAGATAATATTTTTTACTGAAAACAGAACATCAGCAGTAAAACAAACAAACTAGATGTTTTACTATGTCATGCTAAAACTATGCAGCTGCATTCTACTTACTACGACCAACTATGAAGCTACAACTAACAGAGAACAAAACACATAGACACACACGAACTAAACAAACAAGCTAACACATTTATGAACTTTGTTGTTGTTCATTCGTTCAGTCGTCTCCGACTCTTCGTGACCTCATGGACCAGCCCACGCCAGAGCTCCCTGTCGGCCGTCACCACCCCCAGCTCCTTCAAGGTCAGTCCAGTCACTTCAAGGATGCCATCCATCTTGCCCTTGGTCGGCCTCTCTTCCTTTTGCCTTCCACTTTCCCCAGCATCATTGTCTTCACCAGGCTTTGCTGTCTCCTCATGATGTGGCCAAAGGACTTCAACTTTGTCTCTAGTATCTTTCCCTCCAGTGAGCAGTCGGGCTTTATTTCCTGGAGGATGGACTGGTTGGATCTTCTCGCAGTCCAAGGCACTCTCAGGACTTTCCTCCAACACCACAGCTCAAAAGCGTCTATCTTCCTTCGCTCAGCCTTCCCTAAGGTCCAGCTCTCACATCCGTAGGTGACTACAGGGAAGACCATGGCTTGGACTAGGCAATGGATCTTGGTTGCCAGTCTGATGTCTCTACTCTTGACTATTTTATTGAGGTTGGACATTGCTCTCCTCCCAAGAAGGAAGCGTCTTCTGATTTCCTGGCCACAGTCTGCATCTGCAGTAATCTTTGCGCCTAGAAATACAAAGTCTGTCACGGCCTCCACATTTTCCACTATTTTAGGAAAAATCTACTGTAATGAATTAGGAGAGAGGAGGGACGATTTATTATTTATTACTCTTAATGGTGCCACCAATGTGTGATGTGAGGTATTATTGGGAGATATGGCACACTGGATGCAGAATTGATGGAGGTGAGGCAGTCTTCAAACAAAAGTTAACAAGTTTATTGAGCACAAAGCGTGTGGTTGCAAGTTGTAACTTTTCTTATGGAACTCAGAATAATGCTTGGTTAGATGAATGTTACACTCTTTCAGGTTATACAGTATCTTCTTGACATAGAGCACTTGCTTCGGACAAAGTATCAATACAGGGATACTTCCCTTATTTGATCCTTCCTAGATCAAATTCTAAATAAGCTATTCTTTAGCCTCTCCTTGGACTAAAGAATTCCGGCTATGTTTCCCCCTTTCGGCTACCCTAGCCAGAGAAACTTTCAATAGCCAGACCCGGCTTTCCAAAGCCTCGAAACTTTGCTTCAGAAGTCACTCAGCCACCTTTTCCTCTCCTTCTCTCTCAATTCCTCACTCTAACTCCTCACTGCTAAACCCTAACTCCTCACTCCTCGGAACCTAAAACCTAGCTGAACATAAACTGTCGTTTTTCAAACTCTCCCCTCTAAGCTCCTCCCACTTCTCTCTCTACTGCATCGTCTCCATGGCAACGCACTCCTCTGACTTAGGCCGCTCCAGCATTACTGCAGCCAATCTAAACACCAATACAGTTAAAGTCATACAATTTATAATCAACTTCTTTACATCTACTAATTCATGAATCTTACGATTGATAAATGGCCCTGTCTTTGCCGTGAAAGGCAATAAGCGAATCCCAACTTTTATTGAAATTGATAAAAGATTTCTCCTGAATCTATGTAAACAGTTTATCCATCTCAGCTAATTTACAGATCTTTATGCGCCAATTTTTTTTTTTTTTTGCACTGGGATAAGCATAAATGATCCTGTCTGAGCATAAATGATTCTTGCTGAAGTTATGATTTATTGAAAGAAGCTTCCAAATTTTCTTTCTAAATGATCTCATTGTGGATTTAACCTTAACAAATTCTTCCAGCATTGTATTTATTTGAACCCAATTGTTATCAAGCCTCAATACACCCCCCAAAAGATTAATAGTCCATCAAGAGACTACAAGCAAATTATATGATTTTTTCCCTTTTTATTAAAATCTTTTCTAGAGACCCAATGTTGCGAAATGCTAAAGCACTAGAGGCTCTGCCATGGAAGTAGCAGCAGCTGTACCCTAGAAACTTTACCAAATCTAACTCTTTAATACACTGTATCCATTTGATGACTTATGTATAATCTGTATCTTTTATATACTGTGTATGGTCTCAATTCCTACTAGATGAAGTGTATAAACTGTAGCCAAGACTCCAGAGGACAGGAGCAGAATTCAAAACAATCTTGACAGATTAGAGAGATGATGGGCCAAAACTAACAAAATGAAGTTCAACAGGGACAAATGCAAGAGACTCCACTTTGGCAGGAAAAACGAAATGCAAAGATACAGAATGGGGGACGATGCCTGGCTTGAGAGCAGTACATGTGAAAAAGATCTTGGAGTGGACAGGAAGGTAAACATGGTACAACAATGTGATGCAGTGGTAAAAAAAAGCCAATGAGCTTTTGGCCTGCATCAATCGGAGTCTAGTGTCTAGATCTAGGGAAGTCATGCTCCCCATGCTCTATTCTGCCTTGGTTAGACCACACTTGGAATAATGTGTCCAATTCTGGGCACCGCAATTGAAGGGAGATGTTGACAAGCTGGATTGTGTCCAGAGGAGAGTGACTAAAATGATCCAGGGTCTGGAGAACAAGCCCTATGAGGAGTGACTTAAAGATCTGGAAATGTTTAGCCTGAAGAAGAGAAGGCTGAGAGCAGATATGATAGCCATGTATAAAGATGTGAAAGGAAGTCATGGGGAGGAAGGAGCAAGCTTGTTTTCTGCTTCCCTGGAGACTAGGACACAATGGAACAATGGCTTCAAACTACAAGAAAGGAGATTCCATCTGAACATTGGAAAAACTTCCTGTCTGTGACAGCTGTTCAGTAGTGGAACTCTCTGCCCTGGAGTGTGGCGGAGGCTCCTTCTTTGGAGACTTTTAAACAGAGGCTGGATGGCCATCTGCCGGGGTTGCTTTGAATGCGATTTTCCTGCTTCTTTGCAGAATGGGGTTGGACTGGATGGCCCATGAGGCCTCTTCCAACTCTAGAATTCTATGATTCTATGGAGAGCTGTTCTCTGTCCTGACTTATCTGGTTTAGCAGATACTCACCGGGCCCTGACCCTTTTAACTGCGGTCCTAACTGAAATCACGGCACTATTTACTTATTTATTTATTTACAGCTTTTATATTCCGCCTTTCTCACCCCGCAGGGGACTCGGGGTGGATTACAGTGTACACATACATGGCAAACAAGCAATGCCAATTTTTGACATACAACATATACAGACATAGACAGAGGCTATTTAACTTTTCTGGCCGCCAGGGGAGCTGTTGCTTTCATCGTCCATCTGCGACACTGATGAAGTACTTCCGCATTCCCCACATGCTTTTTGCTAGAGTGCTTTGCTGGAGTCTTCTTTATGGCCTCATAAATTAGTTAATTTAGCCTCCCCACACTTTAAGGTGGTACCTAATTTTCCTACTTGACAGATGCAGCTGTCTTTCGGGTTGCAAAGGTCGACAACAGGCTACACAATTGGTTGGAAACCCACTCCAACCCGGGCTGGCTTCGAACTCATGACCTTTTGGTCAGAGTGATCTTAATGCAGTTGACACTCAGCCAGCTGCACCACAATCCCGGTGCATGTGGGAAAAGGGCATTCAACATACCCTGACAGATGGCCACCCAACCTCTGTTTAAAAGCCTCCAAGGAAGGTGCTTCTGCCACACTCTGAGACAGAGAGTTCCACCGCTGAACACCCCTTCTTGTGGTCCCAAAGTTCTTCCTAATGTTCAGGTGGAATCTCCTTTCCTGTCATTTGAGCCCATGGCTCGGTTGAGTCCTGGGCCTTTCTGGGCCTTTTTGCAAGATTATCCAATAGAATAAAATATCCCGGCATTCTGCTCACATTTCGAGTATTTATTACAGCTGCCTTTATATGGATTGTATTCGACACCAGAGAGACTGTCTGACATGTATATAATATGGTGGTGAACATGTCCTATGTTATGATTCATATGCAAAAACATTTTTGGGAAGTGGAACCACTGGAGATGCAAACCATTACTAATGTCCCATTTTATGTGAGTTTGATACCGTGCTAATTCTGGGTTTATTAGTTCTGTGAGAGATTTACCCTTCTTTGTCAGACACAGCAAACTATAAATCCCAGGTTTCCGTAGCTCTCGCCCTTTAAGTAGTGTTGAACTCATCTAATCTTGCAGTGCCGATGGTCTCTAAATTTTAGCTTGCCTACTTTCCATTTTACTTTCTACTTGATTTAGACTCAGAGCAAAGCCAATTGATCTGAGCAAGCACTTTGGGAAAGGGAAGCATTTGCAGAAAAATTAGCAAATTGGAGCCATTTTTAAAAAGCAAATACCCTCTCCTTGACAAGGGTAAAAGGGGGAAGCGTATGAAAGGCATAAAAGCAACATGAGAGATGTTCCACTCGTCATTATATGTAATAAAATGGGAGCAAACGGGGTGAGGCGCGTTGGGCTGTGAATCAGGAAGCGAATGTTCTCCTCACATGCGATTTGTCGGCACTCATCAACATCACCGATGCCGCCGAGGAGATGGCCTTTCCCTACCTGCTTGTTAAAGATACATTAGCAGGTATTTTAAACATTTACACAAAGGAACTAGAGACCTGAAGGAAAGCAGGGAAGGGTGGGATGGGTCAGCTGGATTCCGAAAATGGCAAAACCTGAATGGCTTCCTAAGAGTGCATTGGATGCACATCACTTTGGTGGGCTCCTTTGCATTCAATAGTGCAGTGTTTCTCAACCTTCCTAATGCCACGACCCCGTAATATAGTTCCCCATGTTGTGGTGACCCCCAACCCTAAAATTATTTTTGTTGCTACTTCCTAACGGTAATTTTGCTACTCTTACAAATTGTAATGTAAATATCTGATATGCAGGATACACTTTCATTCACCAGACCAAATTTGGCACAAATACCCAAATGTGAATACTGGTGAGGTTGTGGGGGGGGGGGGGGGGTGTTTTTGTCATTAGGGAGTTGTAATTGCTGGGATTTATAGTTCACCTACAATCAAAGAGCATTCTGAACTCCACCAACAATCGAATTGAACCAATCTTAGCATACAGAACTCCCATGTCCAACAGAATTTTGGAGTTGTAGTTCACCTAGATCCAGAAAGAACTGTGGACTCAAACAATGATGGATCTAGACCAAACATGGCATGAATACTCAATATGCCCAAATGTTAACCCTGGTGAAGTTTGAGGGAAATAGACTTTGACATTTGGGAGTTGTAGTTGCTGGGATTTATAGTTCACCTACAATCAAAGAGCATTCTGAACTCCACCAACAATCGAATTGAACCAATCTTAGCATACAGAACTCCCATGTCCATCAGAATTTTGGAGTTGTAGTTCACCTAGATCCAGAGAGAACTGTGGACTCAAACAATGATGGATCTAGACCAAACATGGCATGAATACTCAATATGCCCAAATGTTAACCCTGGTGAAGTTTGAGGGAAATAGACTTTGACATTTGGGAGTTGTAGTTGCTGGGATTTATAGTTCACCTACAATCAAAGAGCATTCTGAACTCCACCAACGATCGAATTGAGCCAATCTTGGCACACAGAACTCCCATGACCAACAGAAAATACTACAAGGGTTTGGTGGGCAATGATCTTGTATTTTGGATTTGTAGTTCACCTACATCCAGAGAGAACTGTGGACTCAAACAATGATGGATCTAGACCAAACTTGGCACGAATACTCAATATGCCCAAATGTTAACCCTGGTGGAGTTTGGGGATAATGGACCTTGACATTATAGAGTTGTAGTTGCTGGGATTTATAGTTCACCTACAATCAAAGAGCATTCTGAACTCCACCAATGATCGAATTGAACCAATTTTGGCACACAGAACTCCCATGACGAACAGAAAATACTACAAGGGTTTGGTGGGCAATGATCTTGAATTTTGGAGTTGTAGTTCACCTACATCCAGAGAGAACTGTGGACTCAAACAATGATGGATCTAGACCAGTGGTTCTCAACCTTCCTAATGTCATGACCCCTTAATGCAGTTCCCCATGTTGTGGTGACCCCAAACCCTAAAATTATTTTTGTTGCTACTTCCTAACTGTAATTTTGCTACTCTTACAAATTGTAATGTAAATATCTGATATGCAGGAGGCACTTTCATTCATTGGACCAAATCTGGCACAAATACCCAATATGTCCAAATTTGAATACTGGTGAGGTTGGGTGGGGGGGGGGGGATGTTTTTGTCATTTGGGAGTTGTAGTTGCTGGGATTTATAGTTCACCTACAATCAAAGAGCATTCTGAACTCCACCAACTATCGAACTGAACCAATTTTGGCACACAGAACTCCCATGACCAACAGAAAATACTACAAGGGTTTGGTGGGCAATGATCTTGAATTTTGGAGTTGTAGTTCACCTACATCCAGAGAGAACTGTGGACTCAAACAGTGATGGATCTAGACCAAACTTGGCACGGATACTCAGTATGCCCAAATGTTAACCCTGGTGGAGTTTGGGGAGAATAGACCTTGACATTATAGAGTTGTAGTTGCTGGGATTTATAGTTCAGCTACAATCAAAGAGCATTCTGAACTCCAACAACGATCGAATTGAACCAATTTTGGCATACAGAACTCCCATGACCAACAGAAAATACTACAAGGGTTTGGTGGGCAATGATCTTGAATTTTGGAGTTGTAGTTCACCTACATCCAGAGAGAACTGTGGACTCAAACAATGATGGATCTAGACCAAACTTGGCACAAATATTCAATATGCCCAAATGTTAACCCTGGTGGAGTTTGGGGAGAATAGACCTTGACATTATAGAGTTGTAGTTGCTGGGATTTATAGTTCACCTACAATCAAAGAGCATTATGAATCCCACCAATTATAGAATTGGGCCAAACTTCCCACATAGAACCTCCATGCCTTGAAGGGACTCACTGGCCCAAGCCTCTCTCCAGCCTCACACGCTCTCCCTCACCCGCACATGTGCACCACGCTGCCATTCACCAAGCATCAAAGAGCATTCTGAATCCCACCAATAAAAGAATTGGGCCAAACTTCCCACAGAGAACCCATGGCCAACAGAAAATACTATGTTTTTGATGGCCATTGGTGACCCTTCTGACACCCCCTGGTGACCCCTCCAGGGTTCCTGACCCCCAGGTTGAGAAACGCTGGAATAGTGCCTTACACGTGCATCAGCTCCTCTATGAAACCAACTGGACATTGCTGTTTGTTGCAGAATATCTGTACGCTGTTAAAAGTGGGACAAAAGCAGAGTTGTGTACACAATGATAGTAGAATAATAGAACCATAGAATTGGGGGAGACCCCAAGGACCATTCACTCCAAAGCCATTATGCCAGGCAGGAGACACAATCCAAGCCTTCCAGACAGATGGTCATCCAGCATCTGCTTAAAAACACCCAGAGAAAGAAGGAGACTCCACTGGACTTCCAGGAAGGCTTGGAGTCCACTCTGAAGCAGCTCTTACCATCAGGAAGTTGTGCATTATATTGAAGTGGAACCTTTTTTTCATGCCATTCAAACTCATGGCTCCATTGTGTCCTAATTTGGTTCTTAACGTCAATAAGACCAAGGAGTTCATAGTGGACTGCAGAAAGAACAGACCAGAAATTCATCCCTTGGTCATAAATGGAGACCAAATGGAACCGGGTGTCCTGGGTGTCACTGTGAAGGAGGATCTGACCTGGTTCATCATTCATACAGCATCATTGGTGAAGAGGACCCAGCAGAGACTGTACTACATGAGCTTATTTACTTAGGCGATCCCTCGTTGGATGAGTAAGATGGTCTTCCTTGATGACTATTTTTGTGGGTTTGTAGGTGGCTGTGGAGCCCTCTTCTTGACCCGCATCTTCTCCCACAGTGAAGGCATTGGTTTCCAGGTGGAAGGCGGTCCCGGTCGGGGTTGGCTTGACGTGCCTTCCTCCTGGCACGTTTCTCTCTTTCACCCTCCACTTGTGCCTTCTTGAATTCTGCAGCACTGCTGGTCACAGCTGACCTCCAGCTGGAGCGGTCAAGGGCCAGGGCTTCCCAGTTCGAGGCCATCTTTCAATCTCTTTTCCTGTCCACCAGCATTCCGTTTTCCATTCTTAAGTTCAGAGTAGAGCAACTGCTTTGGGAGACGGTGGTCAGGCATCCGGACAATGTGGCCGGTCCAGCGGAGTTGATGGCAGAGGACCATCGCTTCAATGCTGGTGGTCTTTGCTTCTTCCAGCATGCTGACGTTTGTCCACCTCTCTTCCCAGGAGATTTGCAAGATTTTCCGGAGGCAGCACTGATGGAATCTTTCCAGGAGTTGCATGTGACGTCTGTAGACAGTCCACGTTTCGCAGGCATAGAGCAGGGTTGGGAGGACAATAGCTTTATAGACAAGCACCTTGGTCTCCCTACGGATATCCTGGTCCTCAAACACTCTCTGCTTCATCCGGGAAAATGCTGCACTCGCAGAGGTGGCTGCCAAGGGAGCGGAAATGGTCCACATTTCCTAATGTTACACCATTAAGTCGTATCTCTGGCACTGGGGAGGGGATGGCTGGTGACTGCTGGAAGAGCGATGTTCAGTGACAGGCCAAGCTTCGTGTATGCTTCTGCGAAGGTGTTTAGAGTGGCTTGTAGATCTTCTTCTGAATGCGCACAGACGACATTGTCATCAGCATGCTGTAACAGATGTTGTTGTAACCTTGGTTTTGGCTTTCAGTCTGCTGAGGTTAAACAGCTTGACTACATGAGCAATGATGAAAGGACAGACAGTTCATTTTACAGTGTTGAAAACATGGTGAGTACCAAAATCTGAAATTCTCCAAAATACAAAATTGTCCACATGTGTAGCTGAGATGGTTGTCACCTTTGCTTTCTGATAGTTCAATGAATACAACCACTATTTGGTGCATGTCATTTAAAATAGTGTACATAAAATGACCTTCAGGCTATGTGCATAAATTGTGTGTGAAAATGAAATGAGTGTTGTGTTTAGACTTGCATTTTTATATTATTCTGCTTCAAACAGCGATGAATGCCCAGGGGCTTGATCCAGGGTGAATGTTCTGCCTGGTTTACAGCCTTTGCTTTCTGTTCCCACCTTTTTTGGTCACAAGAGGAACTTTGCTTCTCCGTCAGTCGACTCCCAATAAATTTCCCCAACACTTTTTAATGATATGGTTATGCTACTTGTCTTTCTGTTTGCCTTCGATTTACGACTGTACCCGACTACAAGACCGCAGATATTTTCAAAAATCCTCTTAAATGCCTCTTTTTTCCTTGCTTGCGGATTCCTTCTCTCTTTTCAACTGCCCACACCTTTATGGTAGTTAAAAATACCCAACCTATTATTAATATAGTACATCCTCTACATTCATGGATGCTGTGTCCATGGATTCAACCATCCATTGGTTGAATGTCCAAAAAGTAAAAGCTGATGTGAGGACACACAAAGACACATGCTCAAAGGCTGTACAGAATAAACCCCCAAACTAGAAATAGCCTTTGTAGGGTTCACCTACATGGACCATTCAATCTGCCACCAAACACATGGGAAAAGGGATGACAGCACGGGCCAAGTGGATAGTGGACTCAGGTTAGATGAGACTTTAACTGATACCTTGAGTATTCCTCAACTTTGCTTAATGCAGGGTAAAAGCTCTTCAATGCCAGAAATATAGCTTAATGGTAAACATTAGAAAATGTTGACCATTTCTGCTCCCTTGGCAGCCACCTCTCCACAAAAGTCAACATTGACACCGAAATTCAACACCGCCTGAGCTCTGCAAGTGCAGCTTTTTTCCGAATGAAGCAGAGAGTGTTTGAGGACCAGGACATAGAATCAAAGAGTTGGAAGAGACCTCATGGGCCATCCAGTCCAACCCCATTCTGCCAAGAAGCAGGAATATTGCATTCAAATCACCCCTGACAGATGGCCATCCAGCCTCTGTTTAAAAGCTTCCAAAGAAGGAGCCTCCACCACACTCCGGGGCAGAGAGTTCCACTGCTGAACGGCTCTCACAGTCAGGAAGTTCTTCCTCATGTTCAGGTGGAATCTCCTTTCTTGTAGTTTGAAGCCATTGTTCCGCCTCCTAATCTCCAAGGAAGCTTGCTCCCTCCTCCCTGTGGCTTCCTCTCACATATTTATACATGGCTATCATATCTCCTCTCAGCCTTCTCTTCTTCAGGCTAAACATGCCCAGCTCCTTAAGCCGCTCCTCATAGGGCTTGTTCTACAGACCATTGATCATTTAGTCACCCTCCCTCTGACATATTCCCTTCTCATATTTATACATGGCTATCATATCTCCTCTCAGCCTTCTCTTCTTCAGGATAAACATGCCCAGCTCCTTAAGCCGCTCCTCATAGGGCTTGTTCTCCAGACCCTTGATCATTTTAGTCGTCCTCCTCTGGACACATTCCAGCTTGTCAATATCTCTCTTGAATTGTGATGCCCAGAATTGGACACAATATTCCAGGTGTTGGGATACCACAGTGCTTGTTTATAAAGCCATTGTCCTCCCAACCCTGCTATATGCCTGTGAAACGTGGACTGTCTACAGACGTCACATGCAACTCCTAGAACAATTCCATCAGTGCTGCCTCTGGAAAATCCTACAAATCTCTTGGAAAGACAGGCGGGGAAATGTCAGCGTGCTGGAAGAAGCAAAGACCACCAGCATTGAAGCAATGCTCCTCCGCCCTCAACTCCGCTGGACCAACCACGTTGTCCAGATGCCTGACCACCGTCTCCCAAAGCAGTTGCTCTACTCCGAACTCAAGAACGGAAAATGGAATGTTGTTGGGCAGGAAAAGAGATTGAAAGATGGGCTGAAAGCCAACCTTAAAAACTCTGGCATAGACGCTGAGAACTGGGAAGCCCTGGCCCTTGAGCATTCCACTGTTGTTGTGGCTGAGATGTTCCCTGATGATGAAGATGATGGTATTCAGATTCCTGGCTCTTTTTTTGCCTCCTTCCCACGCTGATACTGAAAGTGCAGAAAGCCTTGATAGTGACCTGACCCGGCAGGCTCGTCTTGATTTGCGGGTCAGGTGGGGTTCTCGCCTGGCTGGCAGACGGGAAGCCGGCTCCGGCCAAGGTCATTGCAATGCTTTCATGTTGGTGAGAACATAATGTTTTCATGTTAGAAAGGTATTTAGGCTTCTTACAAACTAAGGGAAAGTGTCAGTTCAACGTAACTTATTAGCCTGAAAGCTTCATGGAATTACCTTAGCCTGGAAAGCAGCACGCTTGGGATTTCTTGCATGGTGATTTCTTGCGGGCAATTGTTTTATTGCTTGTACCTTGGACTCTGGTTTGAACTATGCCTGTAAGGTTGTGCTTCTTGTTTTTACCTGAAGATCTTTGGAACTATATTCTGCCTAAACCTAAATCTTTGGAACTTTGCAATGCTTATTCTTTATTTTGACTTAGATTTTTTCCTCAATAAACTATAAAACTACAGCTCTTGAGTGGTGGTGTTTGGAAGCAAGGTGAAGCTTACTCTGAGTTGCAACAGCTGTGACCAGCAGTGCTGTAAAATTTGAAGAGGCATGAATGGAGAGCAACATGCCAAGAGGAAGGAGCATCAAGCCAACCCCAACCAGGACCGCCTTCCACCTGGAAACCAATGCCCTCACTGCGGGAGAACATGCAGGTCAAGAATAGGGCTCCACAGTCACTTACGAACCCACTGCCAGTACACTGATCTTGGAGGACCATCATCCTTGGACAACGAGGGATCAAGTAAGTAAGTAAGTAAGTAAGAGTTAGGTGAGAGTCAGTATTTCATGGTCACTCAATGAGGTCTGTGGAGCCAAGGGAGTTTGAATCTGCTTCTAAACTATGATGCCATACTGGGTGCCCTCACATCCTCCATAGGAAATCCTATCTCTTCACAGTTATCCACCAGCAAGTCTATTATCCACCGTGAGTTCCAAAATGTATGAGATACAGTCAGGTAACAGGTGACTGTTGGCTAACATCCATAGCGTTTCAAGCAATAATGAGTCAAATGGCTCACATCATTCTGTACGCAAGTGTATCAATACTCTTCATTGCCGCTTCGGTTTCCTTCTTCGTCTGATTTATGGCCTCCGCTCACCCAAACACTTGGGCTGAGTAAATTAAAATAAATAAATCAGCATCTGATGTCAGAAAGATGCCAGTAATGGACCCGAAGAGGGCAAGCTATCCAAAGCTTAATGCAAGGTCAAACTAGATGTGAGGCTGAATGCAGATTCTTTGAAAATAACACGACCTCCCTTTCCCAAGATGAATTCTTGAGTGTTATATATCTCAGATGGCACATTTGCAAATGAAGCCCATTTTAGCCTTCCAAACACAAAGCAAAAGATTTTAAACGCAAGATATAGAGGTATTTATTTATCGTGTCATCAGCAACCAGACCATTGTATTACATTTCTAACAGAACAAAACAAACACACAGATTAAAAAAAACACAGATTTTGCAAACTTGGTAGTTGGTTAAATGTCCTTTGACCAGTATCTGGCCACTTGGAGTGCCTCTGGTGTTGCTGCAAGAAGGTCCTCCCTTGTGCATGTGGCAGGACTCAGCGTGCATTGCAGCAGGTGGTCAGTGGTTTGTTCTTCTCTGCACTCGCATGTCGAGGATTCCACTTTGTAGCCCCATTTCTGAAGGTTGGCTCTGCATCTCGTGGTGCCAGAGCGCAGTCTGTTCAGCACCTTCCAAGTCGCCCAGTCCTCTGTGTGCCCAGGGGGGAGTCTCTCATCTGGTATCAGCCATGGATTGAGGTTCTGGGTTTGAGCCTGCCACTTTTGGACTCTCGCTTGCTGGGGTGTTCCAGCGGGTGTCTCTGTAGATTTCTAGATTTATTTCTAGATTTCAGATGTGCTGGCTGATACCCAAACAGGGGATGAACTGGAGATGTCTCTGCCTTGGTCCTTTCACTATTGGCTGCTACTTCCCGGCAAATATCAGGTGGTGCAATACCGGCTAAGCAGTGTAATTTCTCCAGTGGTGTGGGGCGCAGACACCCCGTGATAATGCGGCATGTCTCATTAAGAGCCACATCTACTGTTTTAGTGTGATGAGATGTATTCCACACTGGGCATGTGTACTCAGCAGCAGAGTAGCATAGCACAAGGGCAGATGTCTTCACTGTGTCTGGTTGTGATCCCCAGGTTGTGCCAGTCAGCTTTTGTATGATATTGTTTCTAGCACCCACTTTTTGCTTGATGTTCAGGCAGTGCTTCTTGTAGGTCAGAGCACGGTCCAGAGTGACTGCCAGGTATTTGGGTGCGCTGCAATGCTCCAGTGGGATTCCTTCCCAGGTCATCCTCAGAGCTCGGGATGCTTGTCTGTTCTTAAGGTGGAAGGCACATGTCTGTGTTTTAGATGGATTAGGAATCAGCTGGTTTCCCCTGTAATAGGCAGTAAGAGCACCTAGAGCTTCGGAGAGCTTCTTTTCATCATCTCAAAGCTCCCTGCTTGAGCAGTAAAGGCATGATCAGCATAGGTGAAGAAAGTCCCGTGTTATGACAGAGAGATGTCTTTCAGCACTAGGGGGAGTGCTTCTTATAGAATTAGGCAAAATGGAGCACCTTGTTAGGCTGTTAGGAATTGTGGGAGTTGAAGTCCAAAAACCTGGAGGGCCCAAGTTTGCCCTGGCCTGATCTAGTTACTATGTTATCCAACTGGATTGCCACTTCCATCTTCTGAAATAGATCCTACAGTTTTTAGAATTCCTTAGTGCTCTTCTTCCATCCAAGAACTCATCATGGTTGGCCCTGCTTGGCTGTCGAGATCAGATGGGATCTTTAGGACACCAAGGTCAACTTGGTAAGAACAACCATCATTTGGGTTTGACCTCCAGCCAAGCCAGAAAGTCCTCCACAGTCATTCCAATGAGCATATGCAGAGGGCAGTTGTGTTGTGCAGAAGCAGATATTAGCCAATTTACATTTTGTATTTTTGTATTTTATGTTATTTTATTTGCTGATTTTCTGTTGTGTTTTTGTGTTATATTGTGTTTCTGTATTGATGGGCATGGCCTTATGTAAGCCGCCCCGAGTTCCCTTTGGGGAGATGGTGGCAGGGTATAAATAAAGTTTGTTGTTGTTGTTGTTGTTGCTGTTGTTGCTGTTTCTATTATTATTATGTCCAATGCAAAAGATACATAGGCAAGAGGAAAAAGGAACAGAAAAACTTTACTCTTATCAGCAGAGACATATGCTGATGATCGTGCCATCACCGCTCAAGCAGGGAGCTTTGAGATGGTAGAACAGACGTTCTCCGAAGCTCTAGGTGCTCTTACTGCCTATTACAGGGAAAACCAGCTGATCCCCAACCCATCCAAAACATAGACATGGGCTTTTCATCTCAAGAACAGACAAGCATCCCGAGCTCTGAAGATCACCTGGGAAGGAATCCCACTGGAGCATTGCAGCGCACCCAAATACCTGGGAGTCACTCCGGACCGTGCTCTGACCTACAAGAAGCACTGCCTGAATATCAAGCAAAAAGTGGGTGCTAGAAACAATATCATACGAAAGCTGACTGGAACAACCTGGAGATCACAACCAGACACAGTGAAGACATCTGCCCTTGCACTATGCTACTCTGTTGCTGGAGTATGCATGCCCAGTGTGGAACACATCTCACCATGCTAAAACAGTAGATGTGGCTCTTAATGAGACATGCCGCATTATCATGGGGAGTCTGCGCCCTACATCACTGGAGAAATTACACTGTCTAGCCGATATCGCACCACCTGACATCCTTTGTTTGAGAGGAGGGGCTTCCTGAGTTTAAAAATTGACTCCTTTGTTTGAGAGGAGGGGCTTCCTGGTTATCCTATATAAACCAGTGTCTGAACCCAAGGGGCAACTGGGCTTTCCACAGAAGTTGAGGAAGCAGGAACCCATTTTGTTTCCTTCTGCTTCAGGATAAGCTTTGTTTAACCTCTTTGTTTGAGAGGAGGGGCTTCCTGAGTTTAAAAATTGACTCCTTTGTTTGAGAGGAGGGGCTTCCTGAGTTTAAAAATTGACTCCTTTGTTTGAGAGGAGGGGCTTCCTGAGTTTAAAAATTGACTCCTTTGTTTGAGAGGAGGGGCTTCCTGAGTTTAAAAATTGACTCCTTTGTTTGAGAGGAGGGGCTTCCTGGTTATCCTATATAAACCAGTGTCTGAACCCAAGGGGCAACTGGGCTTTCCACAGAAGTTGAGGAAGCAGGACCTATACTTTCACCCCTGCATACAGACAACAACATCAAACACACACCAAGAGGGGGTCATTAGCAACCTCTAGATGGAACAAACACGAAAACTTCCCGTCTCATGCACGAGCTGTGGCATGTTCAGCTTTTTCACACTACAATTACTCAATTACATCTGCCCCAAGTGTAAACAGATCACTCGCATGGAACACAGGATTCGACAACTCGAGGACCGTATTAACACCCTTAAGGACATTCAGGAACTTGAGCTGTTCTTAGACACCACACACCACACTGTCCTAGACACGCAGCCCATATCGCACCAACATTACGGGGAGGCTCAACAGAACAGCACCTCAGTTGTGGACAACCCTCAGGCTTGGAGAAATGTCACCCTTAGAAGGACACATAGGACCCGGAACCCTCCTCAGAGTACTTCCGCTCAGCTGCAGTTACACAATAGATTCCAAATTCTCACACAACTATCACCTGACCAAGAAACACAAAATATTGGGGAAGACCAGAATGGCTTAGATACTGATCAGTGGCTCATCCTTGATCAGTGTGCAGGGGATAGCCCTGACTGGGACAACACTTCACAACATTCACACTTGCGCAATCGTGCAGGTGTACCATCCCCAACCATAGACCAGGTGCAACAGGAACACATACAGGAGAACCATAGGCTCTTGGACGAATCTCAATGGATTGTCCTTGACGAATGCACCGGGGATGTCGAGGAGGAGGACAACACTTTTCACCTACACAATTCACACCAACAGGATCACTTTTCTGGAGACCTACACACTACAATGCACAAAAGGGGCCCTGTCATTCCCGAAAGTAAACAGGTCTTGGTAGTAGGCGACTCCCTCCTTAGAGGAACGGAAGCTGTCATTTCCAGACCGGATGGGATGGCTCGAGAAATATGCTGCCTACCGGGGGCAAAAATACACCATATCACTCAGAGGCTCACCAGGCTCCTCAAGCCCTATCACCGTCCTCCCCTCATGTTGATTCATGTAGGAACCAATGACACTGCAAGGCATACGTTTCAAAAGATCACAAATGATTTTCGAGCTCTAGGAGCAAAGCTAAAAGAATGTAATGTACAGGTGGTCTTTTCATCCCTCCTCCCTGTTGTAAGACACGGACCCACAAGAGCCAGAAAAATAGTACAGGTCAATGACTGGCTTAGAAAATGGTGTCAGGAGGAACGCTTTGGCTTCCTCGACCATGGCCTGCTTTTCCAGGAGGATGGCCTACTGGCAAGGGATGGGGTGCATCTCACACAAGTAGGAAAACACCTTTTTGCTCACAGACTCGCAAACCTCATTAGACGCACTTTAAACTAGGTCCACCGGGGGAGGGGGACAACAGCCTTGCGAACAATACTTTACCCACAATATCTGGGAATCGCCAGAAGGCTAAACGGAGGGCTGCACAAACACAACAAGGACCAAGTACCCAAAGCACAATAATCCCAATTAAACAGCTCAGGGGAAGATCTCAGGGGCTCACATGTCTTTACACTAATGCACAGAGCATGGGAAATAAACAAGATGAACTCCAACTTTTAGCACAACACCACAAATATGATATCATAGGGATCACTGAAACCTGGTGGGATGACTCCTATCGCTGGAATGTAGATATCGAGGGGTATAACCTCTTTCACAGAGACCGAACAAAGGGGAGAGGAGGCGGAGTAGCCTTATATGTCAAAAACTCTTATGCTACAGAAGAGATTCAAGACAGCAATCTGGGAAACCAGCTTGAAATCATCTGGATAAGAATCAAGGGAACTGGGACTCAAAAAGATGTCGTTGTAGGCGTCTACTACAGACCCCCAAGCCAGGAGGAAGAACTTGATGAAGTCTTCTGCCAACAGTTGACCAAACATGCACAGAGAAGAGATGTAGTAGTCATGGGCGACTTCAACTATCCCGATATTTGCTGGAAAACAAACTCGGCCAAGAGTACAAGGTCCAACAAATTCCTCGCTTGCCTTGCAGACAATTTCATGGTCCAGAAGGTAGAAGAAGCAACAAGGGGATTGACTACTCTTGATCTCATCTTAACAAATGCGGAGGACCTGATCGATGCGGTCGAAGTGGTAGGATCCTTAGGGGCAAGTGACCATGTGCTCCTGCAATTTGAGGTACAAAGGAAGGCCGAAACTAAGACAAGTCAAACCCGCATTTTGGACTTTAGGAGAGCTGATTTCCAAAAAATGAAGGAAACGCTGAGCAGCACTCCGTGGACACAGATACTAAAAGACAAGGGAGTTACGGATGGATGGGAATTTCTCAAGAGTGAAATACTCAAGGCGCAATTGCAAACTGTGCCAACAAAGAGAAAAAATAGGACAAGTGCAAAGAAGCCAGAATGGATGTCCAAAGAACTTCTAACTGTGCTAAGACACAAAAGAGACATGCACAAGAAGTGGAAAAATGGAGAAATCACCAAAGAAGAATTCAAACAAATAGCCAACACCTGTAGGGAAAAGGTCCGCAAGGCTAAAGCAAAAAACGAGCTCAGACTTGCCAGGGACATTAAAAACAATAAAAAGGGCTTCTATTCTTATGTCAGTAGAAAAAGGAAAAACAAGGAGGCGATAGGACCTCTTCGAGGAGAAGATGGGGCAATGCTGACAGGGGATAGGGAAAAGGCAGAACTACTTAATGCCTTCTTTGCCTCGGTCTTCTCACAAAAAGAGAGTCTTCAACCTCAGCAAGATGGAGTGGATGAGGGTTTGGAGGACATCCAACCCCAAATTGGGAAAGAAGTCGTCCAGGAATACCTGGCCGCTCTTAATGAGTTCAAGTCCCCTTTCAGGGCCAGATCAACTACACCCCAGAGTATTGAAGGAACTAGCGGAAGTCATTTCGGAACCATTGGCAACCATCTTTGAGAGTTCTTGGAGAACGGGAGAAGTTCCAGCAGATTGGAGGAGGGCCAATGTGGTCCCAATCTTCAAGAAGGGAAAAAAGGATGACCCAAACAACTACCGTCCGGTGAGCCTCACGTCGATACCGGGCAAGATTCTGGAAAAGATTGTTAAGGAAGTGGTCTGCAAACACTTAGAAACAAATGCAGTCATCGCTAATAGTCAACATGGATTTATCAAAAACAAGTCATGTCAGACTAATCTGATCTCTTTCTTCGATAGAGCTACAAGCTGGGTAGATGCGGGGAATGCCGTGGATGTAGCATACCTGGATTTCAGTAAGGCCTTCGACAAGGTCCCCCATGACCTTCTGGCAAGGAAACTAGTCCAATGTGGGCGAGGAAAAACTACGGTGAGGTGGATCTGGAATTGGTTAAGTGGACGAACACAGAGAGTGCTCACTAATGCTTCCTCTTCATCTTGGAAAGAAGTGACAAGTGGAGTGCCGCAGGGTTCCGTCCTGGGCCCGGTCCTGTTCAACATCTTTATTAATGACTTAGATGAAGGGCTAGAAGGCAGGATCATCAAGTTTGCAGACGACACCAAATTGGGAGGGAGAGCCAATAGTCCAGAGGACAGGAGCAGAATTCAAAACGATCTTGACAGATTAGAGAGATGGGCCAAAACTAACAAAATGAAGTTCAACAGTGACAAATGCAAGATACTCCACTTTGGCAGAAAAAACGAAATGCAAAGATACAGAATGGGTGACGCCTGGCTCGAGAGCAGTACGTGTGAAAAAGATCTTGGAGTCCTCGTGGACAACAAGTTAAACATGAGCCAACAATGTGACGTGGCGGCAAAAAAAGCCAATGGGATTTTGGCCTGCATCAAGAGGAGCATAGTGTCTAGATCTAGGGAAGTAATGCTACCCCTCTATTCTGCTTTGGTTAGACCACATCTGGAATATTGTGTCCAATTCTGGGCGCCACAATTCAAGAGAGATATTGACAAGCTGGAATGTGTCCAGAGGAGGGCGACTAAAATGATCAAGGGTCTGGAGAACAAGCCCTATGAGGAGCGGCTTGGGGAACTGGGCATGTTTAGCCTGAAGAAGAGAAGGCTGAGAGGAGATATGATAGCCATGTATAAATATGTGAGAGGAAGCCACAGGGAGGAGGGAGCAAGCTTGTTTTCTGCTTCCTTGGAGACTAGGACGCGGAACAATGGCTTCAAACTACAAGAGAGGAGATTCCATCTGAACATTAGGAAGAACTTCCTGACTGTGAGAGCCGTTCAGCAGTGGAACTCTCTGCCCCGGAGTGTGGTGGAGGCTCCTTCTTTGGAAGCTTTTAAACAGAGGCTGGATGGCCATTTGTCAGGGGTGATTTGAATGCGATTTTCCTGCTTCTTGGCAGGGGGTTGGACTGGATGGCCCATGAGGTCTCTTCCAACTCTTTGATTCTATGATTCTATGATTCTATGATTCTATGATTCTATGATTCTAAGTAGCAGCCAATAGTGAAAGGACCAAGGCAGAGACATCTCCAGCTCATCCCCTGTTTGGGTATCAGCCAGCACATCAATGACTTAAATCAAGAAATAGTTTTCTAAGATCTACAGAGACACTCGCTGGAACACCTCAGCAAGCAAGAGTTCAAAAGTGGCAGGCTCAAACCCAGAACCTCAATCCGTGGCTGATACCAGATGAGAGACTCCCCCCTGGGCACACAGAAAACTGGGCAACTTGGACGGCGCTGAACAGACTGCGCTCTGGCACCACGAGATGCAGAGCCAACCTTCAGAAATGGGGCCGCAAAGTGGAATCCACGACATGCGAGTGTGGAGAAGAGCAAACCACTGACCACCTGCTGCAATGCAATCTGAGCCCTGCCACATGCACAAGGGGGGACCTTCTTGCGGCAGCACCAGAAGCACTCCAGGTGGCCAGATACTGGTCTAAGGACATTTAATCAACTACCAAGCTTGTAAACTCTGTTTTGTCTGTTTGTTAAAAATTTGTTTAAAATGTAATACAATTGTCTGGTTGATACTGACACGATAAATAAAATAATAAGCAGAGACATAAACTTGCAGTGTTGCATACAAAATCAAACAGTACAGCAAACTTACTGTAACAAGTTGGACTGTGCATGCATCCCTAGTCCCAACATCTCTGTCCCTAAAGGAGGGAATACAACTTTTATCTAACACAAAGGTTTGGAGGGATGTTGCCATACATATTCAACGAAGGATGCACACATGCAAAAATGTTCAATTCAAAATCCCAGGCTTTTAGCTTTAGTTGTTTATAACTCACATTCTTCTTTAACTGTTGCTGCTGCAGCAATTCTTAATTAGCTATGATATTTCTGCCATTGCAATCGTGAGAAAATGCTGCTCCTTTAATTACATATTTGTGGCTCTATCTCCTTTACCAGCCACCTCAGCAGTTTCCTTTTTTTCTAGCAGGGCATGGGGTCAATCCATTAACTAGATTGTCACTGTCATCCTCCATCAGTTTGTTTGCTAAAGATGCAGAAATGTAGAATCATATAATCATAGAGTTGGAAGATACCAAGGGGCTTGTCTATAAAGCTATTGTCCTCCCAACCCTGCTATATGCCTGCGAGACATGGACTGTCTACAGACGTCACATTCAACTCCTGGAAAGATTCCATCAGTGCTGCCTCCGGAAAATCTTGCAAATCTCCTGGGAAGACAAGCGGACAAATGTCAGTGTGCTGGAAGAAGCAAAGACCACCAGCATTGAAGTGATGGTCCTCCAACATCAACTCTGCTGGGCCGGCCACGTTGTCCGGATGCCTGACCACCATCTACCAAAGCAGTTGCTCTACTCTGAACTTAAGAATGGAAAACGGAACGTTGGTGGACAGGAAAATAGATTTAAAGATGGGCTCAAAGCCAACCTTAAAAACTCTGGCATAGACACTGAGAACTGGGAAGCCCTGGCCCTTGAGTGCTCCAGTTGGAGGTCAGCTGTGACCAGCAGTGCTGCAGAATTTGAGGAGCCACGAGTGGAGGGTGAAAGAGAGAAGCGTGCCAGGAGGAAGACGCGTCAAGTCAACCCCAGCCGGGACCGCCTCCCACCTGGAAACCAATGCCCTAACTGCGGAAGATGCAGAGCAAGAATAGGGCTACACAGCCACATACGGAGCCACAAGGAAACCCATGATGGAAGACCATCTTACTCGTCCAACGAGGGATCGCCTAAGTAAGTAACTCCTAGAACGATTCCGTCAGCGTTGCCTCCGGAAAATCCTGCAAATCTCTTGGGAAGACAGGCTGTTCTGTCGCGTGCTGGGCCTGTAAAGAATTTCCTTTAGAACAGGACGTGCAACCTTTGCCCAGCGGAAAGCCAGGGGGCCCAAAGAGAAATTCTCAGAGGTTTTCCACCACAAATGATCTTTAGATGGCTTGTGAAGTATAACAAAGTCTTTTATTAATGAACAATCAAGCAGAAACTTCTCTTGTCTTCAGTAAAGATAAACAAATGATTCCAGGCTTTAATGCAACTGGTAGCTTCCTAAACTTGCCCACAAAGGACAGGTAACTGTCTTCAATAACTTCTTCTTTAAAGGAAAATCCCCTTTTTTAACTTCTCCCAGGCTGACTGAAATCTAACCCCTTACTGATGTGGACTCCGCTACCAGGTTGAACTGCGTGTCAAACGCCGAGTGGACCTACCAGTAAGGCAGTAGACTCTCCAGCTGGAGTTCTTTGGTCTTTAGGGCTGTTTTCCTGGAAATCTTTAGAGACTCTTAAAACTGTTTTCCCCCGGAAAGTCCTCAAAGCTTTGGGGAGGCTTCCCTGGAGTTCTCTGGTTTGCTCTTAAGACTGTTTCCCCCCGGAAAGTCTTGGATGCTCTTAAGACTGTTTCCTCCCAGAAAGTCTTAAGGGTTGAAGCTTTTGTACAGGGGAAGCTTGCACACGTCCTGTACATTAGCTTTCCTTGCTGAGACTAACTAAAAATGGCTCCCTTCCCTTCCCAATTGCCCTGAGCAAGGGGCAGGACCAAAACTTAATGATGGTGGACAGGTGACTTGCCCTATGACTGCAACCAAAGGAAGCCACCTATCTGCAGAGTCCCTGAAACCCAGGGCTGCAAGCAAACATTTAATACAAAGCAAATAAATTTGGAGCTCTTGGTACAGCGGTACCAGAATACAGGCAGACAAATGTGAGTGTTGTGGAAGAAGAAGCAAAGACCATCAGCATTGAGGTGATGAAAGCTGATCAACAGTGGAACTCTCTGTTTTGGAGTCTGGTGGAAATTCTCTTTGAAATCTTTCAGAGGCTAGATGACCATCTGCACACTTTGATTTTGTGCAGTCCCCAGCTGGAGAGTCTACTGCCTTACTGGTAGGTCCACTTGGCGTTCGAGATGCAGTTCAACCCGGTAGCAGAGTTCACATCAGTAAGGGGTTAGATTTTAGTCAGCCTGGGAGAAGTTAAAAAAGGGGATTTTCCTTTAAAGAAAAGCACACTTTGATTGTGCTTTTCTGCATGGCAGGGGAATGGACTACATGGCCCATGTGGTCTCTTTCAACTTTATGATTCTATGGACAGATGTCCATCCAGCTTCTGTTTCAAAACCTCCGGAGAAGGAGACTCCACTGGTTCCCTTGTTGAACAGCGTTTACTCTGAGGAAGTTCTTCCTGGTGTTGAGAAGGGATCTCTTCACCTGCAATTGGACTCCATGGCATGGCTCTGCCCTGAGGGCCTGTATAGTTCATGCCTTAAGTCTTGTCAAGCTCCCTGAGGCACAGCAAGGCAGTGGCACTCCTTGGTTTCTCTGGAGGATTTATTAGTATTCCTGGTGTGTTCTGGGCTGTCGCCTCGGGGACTGTGCCATAAATTAGTGTCTGGGCTCAGCTCCCTAATTTTGTCATCATCTCTCTTCATTCAGACTTTAAGAGCAGCAAGGAGACACTTGGGAAGTATGACCCCATTCATCCGTCAACCCGGGAGGCCGACTAGAAGTCACAGATGAATGGAAGAGTGGAGATTGGGTGCAAGAGCAGTGCGTTTTCCTGAGCTGGGAGAGCTTCCAGCTGCAATTGCCATTGCGTTGACTTTGATTTATTGCAAACACTGGGACGAAAGACCTCCAAGAGCACCGGTTATTCACTGCGATGCTTAGGTCTTGCAAAGTCAGGGCAACGACATGGGTTTGAGCATGAGTCAACACTGTGATGTGGCAGCTTAAAAAGCCGATGTGATTCTAGACTGCATCAAGGGGAGCGTAGTGTCCACAGATTGAGAGAAGCATAGTCTGATTCTTTTCTGCTTTGGTCAGATCTCTTTACCTGGAATAATAATCCTGGTTCCAATTCTGGGCAAAGCAACTAGAGAAGGAGATGGTGAAGATGGAAGGTGCCTAGAGAAGGGCCACCAAAATGGACAAAGATCTAGAACAGATAACCAATACTCCAAAGGACAGGAGCAGGATTCAAAACGATCTTGACAGATTAGAGAGATGGGCCAAAACTAACATAATGAAGTTCAACAGGGACAAATGCAAGATACTCCACTTTGGCAGGAAAAACGAAATGCAAAGATACAGAATGGGGACAATGCCTGGCTCGAGAGCAGTACTTGTGAAAAAGATCTTGGAGTCCTCGTGGACAACAAGTTAAACATGAGCCAACAATGTGATGTGGCGGCAAAAAAAGCCAATGGGATTTTGGCCTGCATCAAGAGGAGCCTAGTGTCTAGATCTAGGGAAGTCATGCTCCCCATGTTCTATTCCGCTTTGATTAGACCACACCTGGAATATTGTGTCCAATTCTGGGCACCACAATTCAAGAGAGATATTGACAAGCTGGAATGTGTCCAGAGGAGGGCGACTAAAATGATCAAGGGTCTGGAGAACAAGCCCTATGAGGAGCGGCTTAGGGAACTGGGCATGTTTAGCCTGAAGAAGAGAAGGCTGAGAGGAGATATGATAGCCATGTATAAATATGTGAGAGGAAGCCACAGGGAGGAGGAGGGAGCAAACCTGTTTACTGCTGCCCTGGAGACTAGGACGTGGAACAATGACTTCAAACTCCAAGAGAGGAGATTCCATCTGAACATGAGGAAGAACTTCCTGACTGTGAGAGCCGTTCAGCAGTGGAACTCTCTGCCCCGGAGTGTGGTGGAGGCTCCTTCCTTGGAAGCTTTTAAGCAGAGGCTGGATGGCCATCTGTCAGGGGTGATTTGAATGCAATATTCCTGCTTCTTGGCAGAATGAGGTTGGACTGGATGGCCCATGAGGTCTCTTCCAACTCTTTGATTCTATAATTCTATGAGTGTTTCTCAACCTGGGAGTCGGGACCCCTAGGGGGGTCACGAGGGGGGTGTCAAAGGGGTCGCCAAAGACCATGAGAAAACATAATATTTTCTGTTGGTAATGGGAGTTCTGTGTGAGAAGTTTAGCCCAATTCTATTGTTGGTGGGATTCAGAATGTTCTTTGATTGTAGGTGATCTATAAATCTCAGAAACTACAACTCCCAAATGTCAAGCTCTATTTCCTCCAAATATCACCAGTGTTCACACTTGGGCATATTGAGTATCCATGGCAAGTTTGATCCAGATCCATCTCTGTTTGAGTCCACAGTGCTCTCTGGATGTAGGTGAACTACAACTCCAAAACTCAAGGTCAATACCCACGAAACCCTCCCTGTATTTCTGTTGGTCTGGGGGGTTCTGTGTGCCAGGATTGGTTCAATTCCATCGTTGGTGGAGTTCAGAATGCTATTTGACTGTCAATGAACTATAAATCCAGCAACTACAACTCCAAAATGACATAATCCTCTCACCCCCCCCCCCCCCATCCCAGGATTCAGATTTGAGCATATCAGGTATGTGTGTCAAATTTGGTGCAGTGAATGAAAATACATCCTGCATATCAGATATTTACATGATGATTCATAACAGTAACAACATTACAGTTATGAAGTAACAATGAAAATAATTTTATGGTTGGGGGTCACTACAACTTTAGGAACTGTGTGTTAAGGGGTGGCGGCATTAGGAAGGTTGAGAACCACTGATCTAGAAACTATGAATCCCTCTGAAGAGCAGCTTAGAAATATGTTTATCTCAGAGATAAGAAGACTGAGAGAAGAGGGCTTGAGAGCCACGTTTCAAGATTTGAAAGAACATTGTAGAGATGTGTTTATTATAAAGTGTTATTTATAATGTGTTTAAACTGTATTTATAATGTTTATTATAAAGTGTTATCTATAATGTGTTTGAATCTGTATTTATGTATTACATTTGTTGCCAGGGCCTAGCTGAGAGAGATAGGTTGCCATGGTAACAAAGCCTCAGAGGAGGTGGGCGGAGTTTAAGGAATAAAAGGTTTGAAAGCGTCAGTTAATATTCAGTCAGGAGGAAGAGACCCTGAGAAGAAGAGCAGAGCCGGTTAAGGGCTCTGGGGAAATAGCAGAGTCGGGAAAGGACTCTGGGAAAAGTAGTTTAGTCCGGTGGATGAGACCCGGGGAAGAGGATCAGAGTCAGTTAGGGCTCTGGGTTGTGAAGCTGTGGAGAATTCAGTTAGTTCTTAGGATTTGTGAATATTTCTTCAGCAAGAGAGCTGAAGGTGTTACCTTGTTAGATTGCTTAGGTTAAAAGAATCTAACAGAAGGGGTTTTAAGGATCGCCAGTAAGGAAAGACTGGTGATCAGTGGTTTGATCCGAGTATAGGACAAACAGTGTGGAATATTCACAATAGGGAACTCTGAAGTAGTATAAGCACTTCACTAAAGAAGGAGTTTGTAGAATTGTAACATCAGAAGACTGAATGTATCTCAAACCAGCCATTTTGTAACATCAAGCCTTGTGCCAAGTTCACATTCTCAAAACTGCAACAATTACGTTCTGTTAACAATAAAACTTGTTCTCTTTGTATTTCAAACCTGCCTCCTCCATTGCTTTTATGCTTGGTGCATTCAACACTGCCAAAGTCACCTCACAACACAACTAAAGATAAACAGAGACATAAACCAGCGTCTCTTTACATATTGGTGGCAGCTTAATTGATATTTAAAAGAAGGTTCCTCACAGAATATTGGTGGCATTAAAGAAGATTAATACTTCCTCACATAATTTTGGTGGCATCTAGTGGGATTAGCGCTTCTTTACATAATTCCTTCGAGATGAAAAAATGAGCTGCAATCGATAATGACATTTGGCTTTCCAAGCTGCTTCTATTCCAAGTATCAGAGGCATCAACAGGTCTCCAGATTCAATTGTGAAGTAATAGTGACAACACCAAGGCAATGTGTCCCTAAGGAGGGTGACCAAAATGATCAAGGGTCAAGTCCTATGAGGAGTGGCTTAAAGAGCTGGGCATGTTTAGCCTGAAGAAGAGAAGACTGAGAGGAGACATGTTAGTCATGTATAGATATGTGAGGGGAAGTCATAGAGAGGAGGGAGCAGGCTTCCTTTCTGCTGCCCTGGAGACTAGAATGCAATGGAGCAATGGCTTCAAACTACAGGAAAGGAGATTCCATCTAAACACGAGGAAGAACTTCCTGACTGTGAGAGCTGTTCAGCAGTGGAACTCTCTGCCCTGGAGTGTGGTGGAGGCTCCTTCTTTGGAGGCTTTTAAACAGAGGCTGGATGGCCATCTGTTGGAGGTGCTTTGAATACTATTATCCTGTTTCTTGGCAGAAAGAGGTTGGACTGGATGACCCATGAGGTCTCTTCCAACTCTATGTGCATTTCATTATGTTCATTTCATTGGTTGGGAGAAAAGAGTTTGTCGTCCAAGTAGAATTGTAGTCCTTGAAGCCCTACATTGAGGAGAAGGAGACTAGGACACAATGGAGCCATTGTTTCCTAGTCAAGACACAAGACATAAAGCATCAAATATACAGGCCCTCAGGGCAGAGCAATGCCATGGTTCCAATTGCAGGCAAAGAGATCCCTTCTCAACATCAGGAAGAACTTCTTGAGAGTAAAAGCTGTTCAACCATGGAACCAGTGGCTGGATGGACATCTGTCCATAGAATCATAGAGTTGGAAGAGTTCACATGGCCCATCTAGTCCAACCTGCTAACAGAGAATCGTAGAATCATAGAGTTGGAAGAGACCTCATGGGCCATCCAGTCCAACCCCAAAGTGGAAGGAAAAAGGAAGAGGGGTCAACCAAGGGCAAGATGGATGGATGTTATGGTGTGACCATGAAGGAGCTGGGGGTGGCCACAGCCAACAAGGAGCTCTGGCCTGGGCTGGTCCAGGAGGTCACCAAGAGTCAGAAGCTACTGAATGAATAAACAACAACTAAATATATTGTCGAAGGCTTTCATGGCCAGAATCACTGGGTTGTTGTAGTTTTTTTGGGCTATATGGCCATGTTCTAGAGGCATTCTCTCCTGACGTTTTGCCTGCATCTATGGCAAGCATCCTCAGAGGTAGTTGGATTGTTGTAGGTTCTCTTCTGATGTTTCACCTGCATCTATGGCAAGCATCCTCAGAGGTAGTGGTTGAGACCTGGCTTGAAAACAGTCCATGCGAAAGGCATTGTGGAGTCTTAGTGCAGCACAAGCTGAACATGAGCCAACAGTGGGATGCGGCAGCTCAAAAGGCCAATGCAATTCCAGGAGGATAGTGCCTAAATCAAGGGATGTCATAGATCTTACCTTGAATAACACAGTGTCTGTTTCTGGGCAAAGCAATTCAAAAATTCATTGCAAATATACAGTTTGGGTAACACCTGGCTTGAAAACAGTCCTTAGAATCATAGAATCATAGAATCAAAGAGTTGGAAGAGACCTCATCGGCCATCCAGTCCAACCCCATTCTGCCAAGAAGCAGGAAAAATGCATTCAAAGCACCCCCAAAAGAGGGCCATCCAGCCTCTGTTTAAAAGCTTCCAAAGAAGGAGCCTCCACCTCACTTTGGGGCAGAGAGTTCCACTGCTAAACGGCTCTCACAGTCAGGAAGTTCTTCCTCATGTTCAGATGGAACATCAGGAAAAGCACAAAGTATCCCCGAGAGATGGCCATCCAGCCTCTGTTTAAAAATTTCCAAAGAAGGAGCCCCTACCACACTTTGGGGCAGAGAGTTCCACTGCTAAACGGCTCTCACAGTTAGGAAGTTCTTCCTAATGTTCAGGTGGAACATCAGGAAAAGTACCCCTGACAGATGGCCATCCAGCCTCTGTTTAAGAATTTCCAAAGAAGGAGCCTCCACCACACTTTGGGGCAGAGAGTTCCACTGCTAAACGGCTCTCACAGTCAGGACGTTCTTCCTAATGTTCAGATGGAACATCAGGAAAAGCACAAAGTACCCCCGACAGATGGCCATCCAGCCTCTGTTTAAAAATTTCCAAAGAAGGAGCCCCCACCACACTTTGGGGCAGAGAGTTCCACTGCTAAACGGCTCTCACAGTTAGGAAGTTCTTCCTAATGTTCAGGTGGAACATCAGGAAAAGCACAAAGTATCCCTGACAGATGGCCGTCCAGTCTCTGTTTAAGAGACTCCAAGGAAGGAGCTTCCACCACATCCATATTCAAGCTGCAGGAAAATAGAGTCCACCTAATTATTAAGAAGAACTTTGTGATGGAAAGAGCTAATTGGGAGTGGAATATGCTTCTGCCTTGGAGTCCAATGGTGGCTCCTTCTCTGGAAGTTTTGAAGCAAAGGCTGGATGGCCAGGAGTAGTTTGATGATGTCTTCCTTTATGGCAGAATGGGGTTGGACTGGATGGCCCTCCAATTCTAGGATCCTGTGATTCTATGACTGTCTGTGAGTGAATGAAAGAAAGGAGCCCACTTACAGGAGATGACCAGGGGAAGTTCTCCAAGGTTTGAAGCCTTGGCTTGCCAAGGAGCGTGCTTCGGAGCGTGTTGACAAATTGTCTTAAGAGCTCCGGGCTTAATGGACGAGGGAAGTGATCAAGCGCCTGCGGTCTCATAGGTGAGCGCCGTGTACCAGCAATAACAACACGGTTTCATTAATAAATCAGGCCCCCGACTGAAGGACAGAATGTGCTCTTTGGAGGAGAAGAAAGGAGGGAGGCTGGCAACCGACAATCCCTTGATGCGCTGCCAGGAATTCTCGAACCACTGCCTTTTGCCGGCACTTTGCCCCCCAGCTCTGCCCCCTTCTTGCTTTGCTGGCTTCTTCTATGACGTGTCAGATCTCTTCCCCTTTTCCAACTTCCGAAACTAGCAGTGAAAATTGAATGACCTCCACAAAGAATGAGCCCAAATTGCATTGACTGTTCTTGTGGTGCAGGGACAATTATCTGGTTCTTAACATCGATAAGACAATGGAGCTCATAGTGAAGTCTGACTTGGCCACGGTGGTCCACGCTCTGGTTACATCCCGTTTAGACTACTGTAACATTCTCTACATGGGGTTGCCTCTGAAGACTGCCTGGAAGCTTCAATCAGTCCAACGAGCGGCAGCCAGATTGCTAACAGGAGCAGGGTACAGGGAGCATACGACCCCTCTGTTACGCCAGCTCCGCTGGCTGCCAATTAGCTTCCGAGCACAATTCAAAATGCTGGTCTTGACCTATAAAGCCCTAAATGACTCCAGCCCAATTTACCTGTCCGAACGGATTCTCCCCTATGAACCATCAAGGTTGTTGAGATCTTCCGGAGGGGCCCTGCTCTCGGTCCCACCACCCTCGCAATCGCGTCTGGTGGGGATGAGGGACAGGGCCTTCTCGGTGGTGGCTCCCCGGCTCTGGAACTCCCTCCCACTAGAGATTAGATCTGGCCCTTCCCTCCTGTCATTCAGAAAACTAATAAAAACCTGGCTTTGGAATATGGCATTTGACGAGAGAGCCAATAACTCTTGTCCACACGGAAGGATGGCGATGAATTGTAACTGCATTTGACGACTTGGCTTGTGTAACGTGATGATGTATTTTACTATATTTTAGGTTTTAATGTATAATGATGATGCACTATACTGTTTTTTATATTACTGAATATGAATGCATGTTGTAAAATGGCCTGAGTCCCTCCTCAGAGGTCGAGAAAACCGGTATATAAAACTTCTAAATAAATAAATAAATACATTTGTTGGGAATCTGAAGCTGTTAGGCTCAAAAATAACCCTCACCTGGGGGTGATTACACAAAATATAACAGAGTGCCAGAAACACAGGTCATGAGCAACAGAAACTTATGTGTAAAGAGCAAAGATTGGTGTCCATTTAACACAACAGAACAGGGTTGCAGATCCACAACTTCATAGGATCTAACATAGTATGTTTATTAAGCTTAACGGTGTAACATTAGAAAATGTTGACCATTTCCGCTACCTTGGCAGCCACCTCTCCACAAAAAAACAACATTGGTACTGAAATTCAACACCGCCTGAGCTCTGCGAGTGCAGCTTTTTTCAGAATGAAGCAGAGAGTGTTTGAGGACTGGGACATCCGTAGGGATATTGTTCTGTAGCGCGCTGGGCCTGTAACAGCTGTCTATTCTATAGGACATATAGTCTAAGCCCAGCGGGAAGCCAGGGCGCCTCAAAGAGAGGTTCTCAGGGATTTTTCTGAAGTGATGGTCTTTAGAGTCTTTAATGATACAACAAAGTCTTTATAATGGAACAAACAACAAATCTTCAATGGTTCAAACACTTCAAGGCTTTCTTAGTCTAGTCCTCAATGGGCTGACACCTGACTTTGATTAACTGTACTTTCTCTGTAGGAAAAAAACCCCTATTAAACCCCTCCCAGGCTGTTTACTATCTATGCCTCATCGGTGTGGGTCCTACTACCGATTCCAAATGCATCTGGGTATCGAGTAGACCTACCAGCTGAGGCTTGTAGATATTTCAGATAGAGTTCTGTGGATCTGTAGTGCTGTCCTCCCTCAGAGATTTCTTTGAAAACTTCGGGGCTGTTTTCTCTCTGATTGCTGTGAGGCTGAGAGGCTGTGAGCTCTCAGCCAGAGCCTTGGGACCTTTTCCCTGGAATTTCTGTTTCTGTTTCCCCGGATGTTCTTGGGAAAAGAAGCTTTTCTACGGGATGAGCTAGTCTACGTCCTGTAGTTCAGCTTCCTTATGAGAGACTGCCCAAAAATGGCTCCTTTCCCTCCCAGAGCCCTGAACAAGGGGCGGAACCAAAACTTAATTATGATGGACAGGAGGCCTGCCCTATGACTGCAAACAGATAACAGAAAGAAAATAAAGTTGGAGCTCCTGGTACAGCCGTACCAGCACAGATACCAAGGTGCTTGTTTATAAAGCTATTGTCTTCCCAACCCTGCTATATGTTTGTGAGATGTGGACCATCTACAGACGTCACATTCAACTCCTGGAACGATTCCATCAGTGCTGGCTCCGGAAAATTCTGCAAATCTCTTGGGAAAACAAGAGGACAAACGTCAGCATGCTGGAAGAAGCAAAGACCACCAGCACTGAAGCGATGCTCCTCCACCATCAACTCCGCTGGACCAGCCATGCTGTCCGGATGCCCTACCACCATCTCCCAAAGCAGGTTCTTCTTCTTCTTCTTCTTCTTCTTGTTGCTATCTGGCAGATGGTACAGGGTGATAAAGACAAGGACAAACAGACTGAGAGATAGCTTTCATCCTAGAGCTGTAACTATACTTTACTCCATAGTTTCGTATTGATGTGGCATTGGGAGCTGTGCAGTGGTGGTGGGAGTGTGGAGGGGTGGGTGTGTTGTTCTGTGGTGTGTGCTGGGGAAGGCACTTAATTTTGCTGTGCAATACCACAATGACAAATAAAGCTATTCTATTCTTTTCTATTCTATTCACCTTGAGAAGGAGAAGCCACCTGAAAAGGGCAAAGGACCTAGAACCCGGGTAAAAGCCTGGAGGCGGAACCCGACGCAGGAACAAGCAACCAAAGCAATGCCATCTTTATTTCACAAAAACTGATTCTGAGCTTTCAAGGTGACTTCCAAAAAATTAAACAATGACACATCCACAACTTAATCAAGTCAAGTAACTGCCACGGTAAAAGGCTGAAATCATGCCAAGCTACTCACGGAAAAGGATAAAATTAAATCAACGTGAGGAATGCTTTTTTTTTTGCAAACCACAAGGGAGCATTGTTCCATATTTATATTATATATAAATGTAAAATTCCAAGCCATATCCCAAGCCATCATAAAAATCAGGTGCTCTTTCATCATCTGGGCGGAGGCCACAAGGGGGTGCTAGAGAGAAAGGGATAGTCCATTTTACAGAGGGGGAAGTTGAAGGAGGAAAACCATTTCACCTCCTTTTCCTAGTTATCCTTCCTCCCCATTTCCCGTTTCATAAAGAGGGTTGTTTCCATGATGGGGACAAGAGTGGGGGGAATAACAGTAAAACAGAAGGAAATGGTATTGATATTGACAAGCTGGAATGTGTCCAGAGGAGGGCGACTAAAATGATCAAGGGTCTGGAGAACAAGCCCTATGAGGAGCGGCTTAAGGAGCTGGGCATGTTTAGCCTGAAGAAGAGAAGGCTGAGAGGAGATATGATAGCCATGTATAAATATGTGAGAGGAAGCCACAGGGAGGAGGGAGCAAGCTTGTTTTCTGCTTCCCTGGAGACTAGGATGCGAAACAATGGCTTCAAACTATAAGAAAGGAGATTCCATCTGAACATGAGGAAGAACTTCCTGACTGTGAGGGCCGTTCGGCAGTGGAACTCTCTGCCCCGGAGTGTGGTGGAGGCTCCTTCTTTGGAAGCTTTTAAACAGAGGCTGGATGGCCATCTGCCAGGGGTGATTTGAATGCAATATTCTTGCTTCTTGGCAGAATGAGGTTGGACTGGATGGCCCATGAGGTCTCTTCCAACTCTTTCATTCTATGATTCTATGGTTTTATCCCTTCGACCCAGCTTCCACCCCTGTAAAATGGACTATCCTACTCTCTCTCTCTCTAGCACCCCCTTGTGGCCTCCACCAGGATAATGAACACTACCAAATGTCGAGCTGGGAGAAACCTCCGAAGGCCATCCAGTCCAACCCTCTTCTGCCATTCAAGCCGGTGGTTCCCAATCTGTGGGTCCCCAGGTGAATTGGGCTACAAGTCCCAGAAATCCCAGCCAGTTTACCAGCTGTTGGGATTTCTGGGAGTTGAAGGCCAAAACACTTGGTGACCCACAGGTTGAGAACCATGAGATGGTCATTCAGAGAAGGCAATTTCGTCAGACTTCCAGGCAGAACTTGATAGGTTCTTTCTGACTACCATCTACACATACACAGACATGTCAGTGGTGAAACTACCCTATTGCCCTCGAAATCAGACCTAACTGGGAAATAAGCCCTAGCACAATGCTCGTAATATAAGTCCTACTCCAAAAATAAGCCCCAATTAAGGTTGTCAGTCAGATGAACATATTTAGTTTATTGTCGAAGGATTTCATGGCTTGTTGTAGGTTTTTTTGGGCTATATGGCCATGTTGGAGAAAATGCCTCTAGAACATGGCCATATTGCCCGAAAAAACCGACAACAACCATATTTAGTATGTTTGTTGCAACATACAACGGACATATTGAAATATAAAATAATAATAATAATAACAATCATAATAATATACTTAAAATAAATGATAATATAAATTATAATTAAGCATTTGTAAATATACAACTTGGCATCTTTGGATTAGAGTGAGCGTTTTGAACTAAATCATCATCATCATCATCATCATTATCATCATCATCATGAAAAGTTGATAAGGAGAAGACCTGGTGATGTCTCACGAATGTAACCCTGAAGAAGGAGACAGAAGAAGGCCTGATTCTTGAAGCCCAGGAGCAAGCCATCAGAACAAAGGCCATTAAAGCCAGGATCGAAAAATCAGCTGATGACCCAAAATGCAGACTGTGCAAGGAAGTGGAGGAAACCATGGATCATACCCTCAGCTGCTGCAAGAAAATCGCACAAACAGACTACAAACAGAGGCACAACTCTGTGGCCCAGATGATTCACTGGAACTTATGTCACAAGGACCACCTGCCAGCAGTAAAGAATTGGTGGGATCATAAATTTGCAAAAGTCCCACGCAAAAATACTGTGGGACTTTCTAATCCAGACTGACAAATTTTGGAACACAACACGCCAGACATCACGATTGTGGAAAAGAAAAAAGTTTGGATTATTGATGTTGCCATTCCAGGTGACAGCCGCATTGAGGAAAAACAACAGGAAAAACTCAGCCACTATCAAGACCTCAAAATCGAACTGCAAAGGCTCTGGCGGCACAAACCAGTACAGGTGGGGATCAGCACACTGGGTGCCACGCTAAAAGACCTCAACCGGCATTTGGAAACATTAAACATTGACAAAATCATGATCTGTCAGCTGCAAAAGGCCACATTACTTGGATCTGCGCGCATCATTCGAAAATACATCACACAGTCATAGAGTCATAGAATCAAAGAGTTGGAAGAGACCTCCTGGGCCATCCAGTCCAACCCCATTCTGCCAAGAAGCAGGAATATTGCATTCAAATCACCCCTGACAGATGGCCATCCAGCCTCTGCTTAAAAGCTTCCAAAGAAGGAGCCTCCACCACACTCCGAGGCAGAGAGTTCCACTGCTGAACGGCTCTCACAGTCAGGAAGTTCTTCCTCATGTTCAGATGGAATATCCTTTCTTGTAGTTTGATGCTTGGGAAGTGTTCGACTTGTGATTTTGTGATACGAAATCCAGCATATAGATCTCGTTTGCTGTGAAATACTGTGTTTTTGTGTCAGTATAATAATAATAATAATAATAATAATAATAATATACTTAAAATAAGTGATAATATAAATCATAATTAAGTATTTGTAAATAAACAACAGGCGGGCGCCTTTGGATGAGAGAGACTGTTGTACATGAATTGAATTATCAAATAATAATAATAATAATAATAATAATAATAATAATAATAATATACTTAAAGTAAATGTGCTGGTACGGCTGTACCAGGAGCTCCAACTTCATTTCTTTCTATTGAGTGTTTGCATGTATTCCAAAGTTCCGTGCATTTTGCAATAAGGTGGCTTCCCTTGGTTTGCAATTATAGGGCTAATGACCCATCAATCATTGTTAAGTTTTGGTTCCACCCCTTTCCCCAGGGCTCTGGGAGGAGAGGGAGCCATTTTAGGTCAGTTTTGCATTGGAAAGATTAGCTACAGCGTGTGGATTAGCTCCACCTGTAGAGAAGCTTCGTTTCTCACAGCATCCGGGGAAAACAGTTCCAAAGGACTCCAGCTGGAGAATCTACAAAGCCTTGACTGGTAGGTCTACTCGGGACCCAAGAAGCAGTTTGGAGCCGGGAGTAGAGCCCACACCAGCAAAGTTTAGAAAGTAGATTGCCCAAGGAGGGGTTAGAAAGGGTTTTCCTCTTAAAGAAAAGAAACAGTTCACGAAGCCAGTTGCCTGTCCCTTGTGGACAAGGTGAAGAAAGCCACCAGTTAATTCAAAGCCTTGAAGCATTTGTTTAATTTGTTGAAGATCTGAGAAGTATTTGATTGTTTGTTGAAGACTTAAGCAATAATAAAGGACTTTGTTAAGCCTTTCAAGCTTCTAAAGACTCTGTATAGGAAAATCCTTAGGGCCTCTCACTCGAGGCACCCCGGCTTCCCGCTGGGCACAAAGAGCACGTCCTGTTCAAAAGCCAACTGCTATAGGCCCAGTGCGTGACAGCACAGACACACTGGGTGCAGTGCCAAAAGATCTCAGCCGGCATTTGGAAACAATAAACATCAACAAAATTAAGATCTGTCAACTTCAAAAGGGCACCTGACTTGGATCTGCACGCATCATTCGAAAATACATCACACAGATGCTTGGGAAGTGTTCGACTTGTGATTTTGTGATACGAAATCCAGCATTTAGATCTCGTTTGCTGTGACATACTGTGTTTTTGTGTCAGTATAATAATATACTTAAAGTAATAATAATATACTTAAAGCACCTTTTGATGAGAGAGACTGTTGTACATGAATTGAATTATAAAATAATAGTAATAATATACTTAAAGTAAATAATAATACAAATTATATTTTAAGTATTTGTAAATACACAAGCAGACACCTTTGGATGAGAGCGAGAGTGTGTGTTGTGCATGAATTGGCTATAAATCCATCCATCCAAGGCAGTATCTTTGCTGCAAAGCAACAAGTCTGCATTTCGCCCGGCATTATTTCCCTCTTCTCTCCTTTGGCTTGCTGATTGAACCGCTTTGATTTCCTTGCTAGCACTTCATCCTGCTCAAGCTGTTTAATTAATTAATAGATACCTTTTATTAATCAATATGTATAACACAACACTTAACACATAAAACTAAACAAAAACAGATTCCAGCTGGGACTGTGCTTTTGTTTTTGCCGGCTCTCCGTGTGCCAACCTGGAATGGGTTGTTTTCTCCCTTGGCTGTTGCTGAAACTCCTTAACCAAATACATATTTCCTATTCTGTGCACACAGCATTCCGAATAACTGCTTGTACATTCGTGCCGTGAACCATGCACTTCAGAGCAGAGATCTTTATCTGGGGAGGAGAGGAGATGTGTTTTCGTTTGGGGTCCAAATATGCTCTTGGAAGGCCCTCTGAATCCTGCCATTAAAGCCTAGATGAAGCAGTCCCTCCTTTGCATTGTCCTGAATCTTCCCCATTGGCTTCTGCATGTCTCAACAAAATGTTGTTCATCATCATCATCATCATCATCATCATCATCATAGGCTATCACTTGTCACCAAGTATGATTGCCTTCCATGTGTAGGGTCTTGGCAGTAGATCCTAGTCTTGATCTACAAGTTGTATCTGACATTGATTTCCAGATGGAAGGCACTCCTGACAAGGATTGGCTTGATGTGCCTTCTTCCTCTTGACATGTTTCTCCTTCTCACCCTGCATTCATGCCTCTTCAAATTCCACAGCACTGTTGGTCACAGCTGACTCCCAGTTAGAAAACTTGAGAACCAGAGCTTCCCAGTTCTCTCTTGATGTCTATGCCACAGTTTTAATATTGGCTTTAAGCCCCTCTTTCAATATCTTTTCCTGTCCACCAACATTCTGTTTTCCATTCTTGAGTTGAGAGTAAGGCAACTGCTTTGGGAAATGGTGGTCTCTGGGCATTTGAACAACAGTGGAGTTGCTGGCAAAGGATGTGGTATTGCCCCAATCTTATTCTACATTATCATCACTAAGATACTGCACCTTGTTGATGGGAAGCTTCCCACCGGTGTGGAAATCATCTATCCGACAGATGGCAAGCTATTTAACCTCAGCAGACTGAAAGCCAAAACCAAGGCCAAGACAACATTTGTTACAGAATTCCAATATGCTGATGATAACGTAGTCTGTGCGCATTCAGAAGAAGACCTAAAAGCCACTCTAAACACCTTTGTGGAAGCATATGATAAGCATGGCCTCTCACTGAACATTGAGAAAACCAAACTGCTCTTTCGGCAGGCACCAGCCAATCCCTCTGCAATGCCAGAAATACAACTTAATGGTGTAAAGTTAGAAAATGTTGACTATTTCTGCTAACTTGGAGGCCACCTCTCCACAAAAGCCAACATTGACACTGAAATACAACACCGCCTGAACTCTGCGTGTGCAGCTGATCCCCAACCCATCTAAAACACAGACATGTGCCTTTCATCTCAAGAACAGAGAAGCATCCCGAGCTCTGAGGATGACCTGGGAAGGAATCCCACTGGAGCATTGCAGAGCACCCAAATACCCGGGAGTCACTCTGCACCATGCTCTGACTTACAAGAAGGACTGCCTGAATATCAAGCAAAAGGTGGGTGCTTGAAACAATATCATATGAAAGCTGACTGGCACAACCTGGGGATCACAACCAGGCACAGTGAAGACATCTGCCCTTGCGCTGTGCTACTCCGCTGCTGAGTATGCATGCCCAGTGTGGAACACATCTCACCACGCTAAAACAGTGGATGTGGCTCTTAATGAGACATGCCGCATTATCACGGGGTGTCTGCGCCCTACACCACTGGAGAAATTACACTGCTTCGCCGGTATTGCACCACCTGACATCCGCCGGGAAGTAGCAGCCAATAGTGAAAGGACCAAGGCAGAGACATCTCCAGCTCATCCCTTGTTTGGGCATCAGCCAGCACGTCAATGACTTAAATCTAGAAATAACTTTCTAAGATCTACAGAGACACTCACTGGAACACCTCAGCAAGTGAGAGTCCAAAAGTGGCAGGCTCAACCCCAGAACCTCAATCCATGGCTGATACCAAATGAGAGACTCCCCCCTGGGCACACAGAAGACTGGACGACTTGGAAGGTGCTGAACAGACTGCGCTCTGGCACCACGAGATGTAGAGTCTACCCCAAGAAATGGGGCTACAAAGTGGAATCCACGACATGCGAATGTGGAGAAGAGCAAACCACTGACCACCTGCTGCAATGCACCCTGAGCCCTGCCACATGCACAATGGAGGACCTTCTTGCGGCAACACCAGAAGCACTCCAAGGGGCCAGATACTGGTCAAAGGACATTTAATCAACTACCAAGCTTGAAAATTTTGTGTTTTGTCTGTTTTGTTCTGTTAGAAATGTAATACAATGGTCTGTTTGCCCCTGACATGATAAATAAATAAATATTCTGACTCTTCATGACCTCATGGACCAGCCCATCCCAGAGATATAGAATTATGGAATCATAAGATGCTAGATTTGGAAGAGAACCCCAAGGGACATCCAGACCAACTGCCTTCTGCAGGAAAACACAACCCAGTCCTCCAAACAGATGACCATCCAGCCTCAGTTTCAAATCCTCCAGACTAGGATGCTCCATCAAACTTCCAAGAAGTAGCAGATTCCACTCTCAAACAACTCTGACCATGAGAAAGTTCTTCCTAATGTTCAGTTGGACTCTTTCTTCCATTGCTCCATTGTGTCCTAACAGAAAACAAGCTGGATCCCTTCTCAATGTGAGTGACTTCCTTTGCAATATTGAAACATGGTTCTCGCGTCCTCTCTTCACCTTCTCCAGGCTAAACATCGATAGTTTCCTAAGCAGATACTTACAGGGCAAGTACATCTTAGTGTTGCCATAAGCCAGTGTTTCTCAGCCTTCCTCATGCCACAACCCCTCAATACAGTTCCTTATGTTGTGGTGACCCCAAACATAAATTTATTTTCATTACTACTTCATAACTGTAATTTTGCTACTGTTATGAATCGTAATGTAAATATCGGATATGCAGGATGTATTTTCATTCACCGGTCAAAATTGGCACAAATACCCAAATTTGAGTGGGGGGGTGGCTGAGTGGGGGGGGGGGCTGAGTGGGGGGGGGGGTCATTTTGTCATTTGGGAATTGCAGTTGCTGGAATTTATAGTTCACCTACAATCAAAGAGCATTCTGAACTCTACCAACGATGGAATTGAACCAAACCTGGCACACAGAACTCCCATGACCAACAGAAAATGCTGGAAGGGTTTGGTGGGAATTGACCTTGGTTTTGGAGTTGTAGTTCACCTACATCCAGAGAGCATTTTGGACTCAACAGTGATGGATGTGGACCAAACTTGGCACAAACACTCAGTATGACCAAATGTGAACACTGGTGGAGTTTGGTGAATATAGACCTTGACATTTGGGAGTTGCAGTTGCTGGGATTTATAGTTCATCTACAATCAAAGAGCATTCTGAATCCCACCAATGATAGAATTGAGACAAACCCCCATGGTCAACAGAAAATACTGTGTTTTGTGATAGCCTTTGGCGACCCCTCTGACACCCCCCTCACAAGCCACCCACAGGTTGAGAAACGCTGCCATAAGTAGAAATGAGTGGAAAGTTCAGAACAAACAATTGTCCTGCAAAATAAGAATAAATTTTGGAATTTGCCCCAGTTCTTAGATCATTTTTGACTGTCCATTTCCACAGTGCTGCCTGCATTGCCATAGTACCACCAGCAGGGGTCAGCAAAGGGCTTCTCTTGCCCTTTTCAACTCATTGCTGCAGCAGCATCTACACTCACTACCTCTGAAGATGCTTGCCATAGATGCAGGCGAAACGTCAGGAGAGAATGCCTCTAGAACATGGCCATATAGCCCAAAAAACCTACAACAACCCAGTGATTCTGGCCATGAAAGCCTTCGACAATACAGCATACACTGTTGAATCAATGCAGTGTGATACCACTTTATTTATTTATTTATTTATTTATTTATTTATTTGCTGCATTTGTTGACCGCCATTCTCAGCCCTAGGGCGACTCACGGCGGTGTACAACATATAAAAAGACAATTTACAATGAAGTCATAACAAATATCAACATATCACTAATACCACAATAATATAATTACACTAAACAATCCGCTCCGTCTCATCGTAGAATCATAACCAATCTCGTAATCCATATTCCGTTCCAGTCGTCAGGCTAAACATGCCCAGCTCCTTAAGCCGCTCCTCATAGGGCTTGTTCTCCAGACCCTTGATCATTTGAGTCGCCCTCCTCTGGACACATCCCAGCTTGTCAATATCTCCCTTGAATTGTGGTGCCCAGAATTGGACACAATGTGATTCCAGGTGTGGGCTAACCAAAGCAGAATAGAGCATGGGGAGCATGACTTCCCTAGATCTAGACACTAGGCTCCTCTTGATGCCTGAGGCCAAAATCCCATTGTATTATTGGGCCAGAAGTCCTTCATTTCAATAAAATGTACTATTATTTGTGGTTTCATGGATTCACAAAAGGTCTAGAAATGCTGATACAGGAGCCATATTGTGCATAAAGCGAATTCCTCTTTAGGACACTCATGCAACAGGGCCAGTTAGCACAGCGGTTTCAATAGAAGGCACCCTGAAAAAATCCTGGCAAAAAGGCATCCTGAAAAAATGCTGGCAAAAATCCAACCAAGAAAGGAGTCCATGGATGATAGGCTCCTCGGCGTGGAGAATGAAACAACAGCACCTCCCCATGGCCGAGTTGAGCACACCTGGATGCCGGAGATGAAAAGAGGGAAGCCTTGCCACCGTTTATGTACTGACTGTCTCAGTTGTATAATGGCATTGAATATTTACCATATATGTACCTGTATTCCGCTCTGAGTCCCCTCGGGGACATTAAAGTCCATACGTGTCCGATTCTGGGGGTTGGTGCTCAGCTCCATTTCTAAGCTGAAGAGCTGGCATTGTCCATAGACACCTTGAAGGTCATGTGGCCAGCATGATGTCGCAACACCGGATAGATTCACCTTGCTCAGAACACCACCACACGCCAAGGCTGTAGGTTTTGTATTTTATTAAAAAAAATCAAAATCATAAATATAGAAACAAGGTTGCAAAAGTTCAATAGCCAAAACAGAGTCTTAAATGCAAAGGCAGAGTTTCCAAGGTCCAAAGGTAAATAACATGAAGTATAATCCACAAGCATTGGTCAAACAAGAATCCATGGCAGCATGACAGAGTCCCCAAAAACCAAGATTGAAACCGAAGTCCCAAAGAGCCAAAAGCTTTCCCCCAAAAGCCGAGGCAATTCCAGAGAAGTTAACAGGGTGTAAGCAAAGTTGCACTGACAAAGGGTCAGAGTCAGATCGTTAAATGTGTTTTCCTAGCATGAAAGCATTGTTGACCTCGAACTCCCGTTTGTTAGCAAACCGAGCACTTCGGCGTACTATTAATTGCAAACGGTTCTCCCTAACCAAATCCTCATCACCTTCAAGGCTGAATAACTCATTATCCTGGGACTGACCAGCCTGGGAATCGACAGGCACTGAGCTCACAGATGGAGCGGGTGACTCCTCCACCTGCAGCTGTGAAGTTTCACTCAAATCATGACCATCTTCTAAAACAACATTCCTTTCTCTGGGAAACAGAAACACCGTCTCGTCTTCAGTATCAACACTGTCTGCATCAACAACAGGGACATGTTCAGAAATCTGTAACCCATCATCCTCCTCGTCCTGAGGAAACTCAGGCTCAGAAAGCTCAGGCTCAGACTGAGCCACAACACATGACTGCATGGAGCACCATTACCTTCCCGCCGGAGCGGTACCTATTGATCTACTCACATTGGCATGTTTTTGAACTGCTAGGTTGGCAGAAGCTGGGGCTAACAGCGGGAGCTCACACCGCTCCCCGGATTCAAACCTGTCAACTTTCAGTCAGCAAGTTTAGCAGCTCAGTGCTTTAACCCACTGCGCCACCAGGGAGATAGAGCGGAATATAAATAACGTATATTATTATCAAGGTCTGCTTCTTCTAGGTGTTTCACTCTGTCTTTGGGATGAAATAGACTCAAGTCTACAAAAGCCAATGCCACCTATTTTCTTTCTCAGAATTGGATGGAAGATTGGGTAGTTAAAATGCTTGCAATAGTAGAAACAGACAAGTTAACCGTGTTGCTAGGGGCAAAACGAGTGATGACTTTATGAAAGATTGGGAGCTGTGCATTAAATTTTTACTCGAGAGCGGAGAAAAGATAATGCTCGCAGGCTTAGAAAACCTGTAAAATTTATTATAGTGAGTTGGCGGGTTAATAAATCAATATGTAATGGTAGGAATCTAGCTCAAGTATTCACCTACGCTTCTCTCCGGAAAGCAGAAATTCACCTTTTTTTAGCTTGTGTGTGTATTCATTCACATAGATAGATAGATAGATAGATAGATAGATAGATAGATAGATAGACAGACACACAGATATATACATGTTGTTGTTGTTCATTCGTTCAGTCGTCTCCGACTCTTCGTGACCTCATGGACCAGCCCACGCCAGAGCTCCCTGTCGGCCGTCACCACCCCCAGCTCCCTCAAGGTCAGTCCAGTCACTTCAAGGATCCCATCCATCCATCTTGCCCTTGGTCGGCCCCTCTTCCTTTTGCCTTCCACTTTCCCCAGCATAATTGTCTTCTCTAGGCTTTCCTGTCTCCTCATGATGTGACCAAAGTACTTCAACTTTGTCTCTAGTATCTTTCCCTCCAGTGAGCAGTCGGGCTTTATTTCCTGGAGGATGGACTGGTTGGATCTTCTCGCAGTCCAAGGCACTCTCAGAACTTTCCTCCAACACCACAGCTCAAAAGCATATGTATATCTGTGTGTGCATGGGCTCTTTTGTGTGAATACAGTATATATGATGTGGAGTGTGTGTGTATATATATATATGGAATGTATATGTGTGTGTGTGTGTGTGTGTGTATACACACACACACACACACATATGGTTTTGTTTTGTTTGTTTTTTATCATGTCAGGAGTGACCTGAGAAACTGCAAGTCGCTTCTGGTGTGAGAGAATTGGCCATCTGCAAGGATGTTGCCCAGGGGATGCCCGGATGATTTGATGTTTCTTCATCCTTGTGGGAGGCTTCTCTCATGTCCCCACATGAGGAGCTGGAGCTGATAGAGGGAGCTCATCCGCCTCTCCCTAGATTCGAACCTACGACCTGTCGGTCTTCAGTCCTGCCAGCACAGGGGTTTAACCCACTGCGCCACCAGGGGCTCCTACATATATATATGGTGTGTGTGTGTGTGTGTGAAATGTGAAATGCTTGTCTTTGTAGTGTAAGTTTCCTATCGTTGTGCATACTTCATTTAAGAAGTTCAGCAAGATCCCTTTGCATTGTTTGTTTAGATGTGTATGAATAACGAAGGGTGCAGCTATACTATAGAACTAATGCACTCTGTCTGAATCCGGATGTTCCAGAGTAGTTTGACGTGTTCATTTTCTGTAACTTTTTCCAGCTTGTGATCCCACCAGTTCTTTGTCGGAGGCAGATGGTATTTGTGGCACAAGTTCCAATGAATCATCTGAGCAATGGTGTTATGCCTCTGCTTGGAGTCTGTCTGTGTGATCTTCTTGCAGCAGCTGAGGATGTGATTCATCGTTTAGTCTGCTTCCTTGCAGAGTCTACATTTGTAGACTTTTCAATTCTGGCTTGGATGGCACTGGTTCCAATGGTTTGTTCTTGGGCTGCCAGAATCAGGCCCTCCTTTGTCTCCTTTTTCAGAGTTCCATTTGTGAGCCACAGCCATGTTTGTTCTTTGTCAATTTGGCTCTCAATTTTTCCCAGCAACTGTCCATTGAGAACCTTCTTTTGCCAGTTTTCTCTTCTGCTCTGTATTGTGTTTTTACGATATTCCCTCTTTGTCTTTTGCACTTTAAGCAGTTTACTACTATTGATTTCCCTCAATGTTGGTTCTTGACTGCCTTTCCCATCATCTGCCAGTGCATGTTTCTCTTCTTCTACAGATTGTTTATTATTATTATTATTATTATTATTATTATTATTATTATTATTATTCTATAATCCACCTTTTCTCTCCACAAAGGAGACTCAACGTGGCTTATATTGAAACCATTTCAATACATTGGTAGATGTGTTATAGAGCTGGAATTTAGGGGTCTTTGCCAGGAGGCAGACACCAATCAGACTCATCAAAGAGCACCCAATATTTTTCCCTGATTTTCCCAGTAAAAGGTCTCACCAAGTTGAAGGAAGCGCCACCAAGGTTTATTAGTGATTCAGCTGGAAAGGATGCAAAACAGCAATCATTCGCTAAGCAGAGCATGTGGTTACAGAAATAAATGGCATTTTTATAGAAAATACAGAGTTATGGGTTTCAATTCTCCCCGCTGCTCGCCCTTCGCCTAGCTGAAAAGTGATTGGCTGATGCCCCAACAGCTGGGAGGAGGCTCGGTCGCCCTCTGAGTGCGTGGGCCAATCAGAAGGCTCCTGCCACTTTGGCGCGTTGGCGAATCAAGAGGGAGGGAGGCGGGATAAGGGAATACAATGCATTCTTGAGTGGATTATGGAAACTCAGGAAATGTCCAAATGTCTGGCGAGTCCTAGAAAGGCCTGCGAGCCAGGCTAGTCTATTGTCCTGTGATGGGTGGCAATAAACATAACCCGTGTTTCTTTTAACAGTACAGACAGGGGAACAATGGGGGCAAACTTAGGTGGATGTCTTTAGTGAGAGGCTGAATGGGTGACAGGTTGGGAGGGGAAAACTTTTCGAGGGTTTCCCCTTATCCCATGGAGATATGCTTATGAGTTTGCTAATTGGTGGCCAAGTACCTCCGAAGCCAAAGAATATCACGTTTTGTCACTGTCCATGCAAGGGATGACTATAGATAAGAGTGCTTTGTGATGGCTAATCTCTGCCCCTCCAGGATCAGGGCAACTTCCTTACACATTTTTCATCAAGGAGATGGGAAGGGGGCAAAAAGGGTCAGGGCAAGGTCAAATGCATGAAGGGAAATATAGAAACACAGGAGAAAATATGAAAATATAGAAATCATAATAGAGAGAGTAAACCCAACTACCTTCCCCCAGTGTCCATAGTTCATATTATTCATAGGAAGGTCCATAAAGGGAAATATCTCCATGAGGAGGGGGAAAGAGAGTCCCTTGTTTGTGAGATGGGGGACCACCAGGAGCCCAGGTGTGTCTCAGATGGGAAAAGTCAAATACTTTTGTGGCATGATTTTCAGTAATAAATTTGTTACCTTCTGCTGTAAACATATGAAAATAGGGAATAAAGCCTTGATTAAATGATACACACCAAACTGACCAAGGCTTAACCCTTATTATCCATCCTGGTGTCCTTACCCTTAGCAAAACTATAAGTTACTAACTAGTCCAATGTGGGCTAGGCAAAACTACAGTGAGGTGGATCTGTAATTGGTTAAATGGACGAACCCAGAGGGTGCTCACCAGTGCTTCCTCTTCATCTTGGAAAGAAGTGACAAGCGGAGTGGCGCAAGGTTCCGTCCTGGGCCCGGTGCTGTTCAACATCTTTATTAATGACTTAGATGAAGGGCTAGAAGGCAGGATCATCAAGTTTGCAAACGACACCAAATTGGGAGGGACAGCCAATACTCCAGAGGACAGGAGCAGAATTCAAAACGATCTTGACAGATTAGAGAGATGAATGGCCAAAACTAACAAAATGAAGTTCAACAGGGACAAATGCAAGTGACTCCACTTTGGCAGGAAAAACAAAATGCAAAGATACAGAATGGGGGATGCCTGGCACGAGAGCAGTACGTGTGAAAAAGATCTTGGAGTCCTCGTGGACAACAAGTTAAACATGAGCCAACAATGTGATGTGGCGGCAAAAAAAGCCAATGGGATTTTGGCCTGCATCAATAGGAGCATAGTGTCTAGATCTAGGGAAGTCATGCTCCCCATGCTCTATTCCGCTTTGGTTAGACCACACTTGGAATATTGTGTCCAATTCTGGGCACCACAATTCAAGAGAGATATTGACAAGTTGGAATAGAGATATTGACAAGTTGGAATGTGTCTAGAGGAGGGCAACTAAAATGATCAAGGGTCTGGAGAACAAGCCCTATGAGGAGCGGCTTAAGGAGCTGGGCATGTTTAGCCTGAAGAAGAGAAGGCTGAGAGGAGATATGATAGCCATGTATAAATATGTGAGAGGAAGCCACAGGGAGGAGGGAGCAAGCTTGTTTTCTGCTTCCTCGGAGACTAGGACGCAATGGAACAATGGCTTCAAACTACAAGAGAGGAGATTCCATCTGAACACAAGGAAGAACTTCCTGACTGTGAGAGCCGTTCAGCAGTGGAACTCTCTGCCCCGGAGTGTGGTGGAGGCTCCTTCTTTGGAAGCTTTTAAACAGATGCTGGATGGCCATCTGTCAGGGGTGATTTGAATGCAATATTCCTGCTTCTTGGCAGAATGGGGTTGCACTGGATGGCCCAGGAGGTCTCTTCCAACTCTTTAATTCTATGATTCTATTATTCTTATTGGGGGGGGGGGGTCATGTTCGACTTCAGATGCACCTGAGTCTCAATGTAGGAAAGAAAATCCAGCCATTCCCTGTAGTAAGCTACGGATGTGAGAGCTGGACCTTAGGGAAGGCTGAGCGAAGGAAGAGAGATGCTTTTGAGCTGTGGTGTTGGAGGAAAGTGCTGAGAGTGCCTTGGACTGCGAGAAGATCCAACCAGTCCATCCTCCAAGAAATAAAGCCCGGCTGCTCACTGGAAGGAAGGAGACGAGAGACAAAATTGAAGTCCTTTGGCCACATCATGAGGAGACAGCAAAGCCTAGAGAAGGGAATGATGCTGGGGAAAGTGGAAGGCAAAAGGAAGAGGGGCCGACCAAGGGCAAGATGGATGGATGGCATCCTTGAAGTGACTGGACTGACCTTGAAGGAGCTGGGGGTGGTGACGGCCGACAGGGAGCTCTGGCGTGGGCTGGTCCATGAGGTCACGAAGAGTCGGAGACGACTGAACGAATGAACAACAACAACAAACCTAAGGAGGGGAAAGGTTTCCTTGAAGTGCATGCATGCACATCACAAGCATTGTTTGCTTTTGAAAAACCTTTCCAAGACTCTGGCTGCGTCTATCTATTTTGCTTGAATTGTATACAAAACACATACAACTCTAGAGTCCAAATAAATCCTTCAGCTCCAAAGAGGTGCAGCAGGGGGCGATGCAATATATGATGCTTAACTTGCCCGGGAATTAAAGACAACAGACCTAGAGAGGAATGTGGCTAAAGAGCTTGCAGGAAAGCTTTCGGCAGGACCGTTGTGAATCGGATTTGGTGCCTTCGGCTGGGGCTTTTACCTCCCTCCCTCCCTCCTTCCATGCACTTGCACACTCTTTTGGTCCTTTGCATGTCCTTCTCTGGTTGTGTGTTGATGCCACAGTGATAGCCATCCATCACCTCCATCCTGGCTCCGTTGTTGTGCCATTCGCTGGGTCGGTATTAGTCCACGCTGCCTTATGTGACACCATGACCTACTTTCACCAAAAGCATGCACACAGCTTCGTTGCAAGCAGTTCTCGGGCAAATTAATATATTTTTTTAATATTAGAAAAGAGAGACAGAGAGAGAGAGAGAGATGGAGTTGGGACTTTTCTAATATCATAATAATAAAGCCATTGCTGTCACCGAGAGGTCATGCGAGGTAACCTTGTACGGAGCATCGGAGAGCCAAAACAGGCCCAGAAAAGAGTGAAGTGCAGGGAAAAGATTTTTTATATATTTATCTAAAAAAAGGGCTAGTATTCTTTTTCAAAAAGAGGGAATAAACAGCCATTTCACTTGCCAAGCGTTGGGCGAGCGGGCCAGTTTGGGCCGGCAAGCTGTCTCCGTCCTGAGAAAGCAGGTCAACAATGTCACACGAAGCGACCGCCTCGCAGGGCCATTCCTCCCAAGGTCCCTGTTTACTGGGGAAAGTCTCCAATCGGGGCGAATGGGGGAACAAATGAAAGGGTAGCCGCCTTGGCCGGTTCCAAAGTCCATATTGTGGTCAAACTTTCATGAAGCTAGCTCCAAAGGGAAGGTTTGGGCCTCGCAGGCTTCTTCATCCAGAAATGGCACGGAAGGGGGGATGGCTCGAAAGGCTAGTATCTTCAACCCCAAGGATGAAAGAATGCAGATCTAAATGGAGATCAAAGTTTAAGCAGAGGATGAATGGAAACAGATATGGGCAATGTATTGTCGAAGGCTTTCATGGCTGGAATCACTAGGTTCTTGTGGTTTTTTTCGGGCTATATGGCCATGTTCTAGAGGCATTCTCTCCTGACGTTTCGCCTGCATCTATGGCAAGCATCCTCAGAGGTAGTGAGGTCTGTTGGAATTAGGACAATGGGTTTATATATCTGTGGAATGGCTGGGGTGGGGCAAAGAGCTCTTCCCTGCTGAAGCTAGGTGTGAATGTTTCAGCTGACCACCTTGATTAGCATTTGAAGACCTGGCTGAGCCTGGGAAAATCTTTTGTTGAGAGGTGTTAAGATGTGCCTGGTTGTTTCCTCTCTGCTGTTTTGCTGTTGTAATTTTAGAGTTTTTTAATACTGGTAGCCAGATTTTGTTCATTTTCATGGTCTCTTCCTTTCTGTTGAAATTGTCCACATGCTTGTGGATTTCAATGGCTTCTCTGTGTAGTCTGACGTGGTGGTTGTGCGAGTGGTCCAGCACTTCTGTGTTCTCAAATAATATGCTGTGTCCAGGCTGGTTCATCAAGAGTCAAGATGAAGATCCACCCAGAGGGAAAGTGTCCTTACCAGACATCAAGGGAACCACTGACCGCAGAGGGAAGCTGATGAGGAAACACAACATACAAACTATCTACAAACCCACCAAGAAAATCCAACAAATGCTACGTTCAGCAAAGGACAAGAGGGATCCTCTCACTTCTGCAGGAGTCTACCGTGTACCATGCAGCTGTGGACAAGTCTACAGAGGGACCACCAAACGCAGCAGCATTGCCCAACACACGCATCAAGGAACATGAAAGGCACTGCAGACTACTTCAACCAGAGAAGTCAGCCATAGCAGAGCACCTGTGGAACCAGCCTGGACACAGCATATTATTTGAGAACACAGAAATGCTGGACCACACCAACAACCACCATGTCAGACTACACAGAGAAGCCATTGAAATCCACAAGTATGTGGACAATTTCAACAGAAAGGGAGAGACCATGAAAATGAACAAAATCTGGCTACCAGTATTAAAAAAACTCTAAAATTACAACAGCAAAACAGCAGAGAGGAAACAACCAGGCACATCTTAACACCTCTCAACAAAAGATTTTCCCAGGCTCAGCCAGGCCTTCAAATGCTAATCAAGGTGGTCAGCTGAAACATTTACACCTAGCTCCAGCAGACAAGAGTCCTTTGTCCCATCCGGGTCATTCTACAGATATATAAACCCATTTTCCTAGTTCCAACAGACCTCACTACCTCTGAGGATGCTTGCCATAGATGCAGGTGAAACGTCAGGAGAAATGCCTCTAGAACATGGCCCTATAGCCCCAAAAAACCTACAAGAACCTAGATATGGGCAAGGTTCAAGGGTGCAGTAAAGGGATTCAGGGCTTCATTGGTCTCATCCACTCATATAAGATGGATAAGGAAAGAAAAAGATTCCATCCATGAAAGATGATGAAAAGAGAGTCATCACCCTGGAGAAGTAAACCAGTTATAGGCCACCTTAACTGCCATGGCTTAGTGAAAAATCAGTGTTTCTCAGCCTTCCTAATCCCACGACCCCTTAAAACAGTTCCTCATGTTGTGGTGACCCCCAACCATAACGTTATTTTCGTTGCTACTTCATAACTGTAATTTTGCTCCTGTTATGAATCGTAACGTAAATATCTGATATGCTGATTGTATTTCCATTCACTGGACCAAATTTGGCACAAATACCCAATACACCCAAATTTGAATACTGGTGAGGTTGGGGGGATTGATTTTGTCATTTGGGAGTTGGAATTGCTGGGATTTATAGTTCACCTACAATCATTCTGAACTCCACCAATGATGGAATTGAACCTAACTTGGCACAAAGAACTCCCATGACCAACAGAAAATACTGGAAGGATTTGGTGGGCATTGGCCTTGAGTTTGGGAGTTGTAGTTCACCTACATACAGAGAGCACTGTGGACTCAAACAATGATGGATCTGGACCAAACTTGGCACAAGTACTCAATATGCCCAAATGGGAACACTGGTGGAATTTGGGGAAAATAGACCTTGACATTTGGAAGTTGTAGTTGCAGCATTCTCTCACCTGCATCTGTGGCTGGCATTGTCAGAGGTTTATACTCACACACACACACACACAACACACATACACAGCCTGGGCCACAGCAACACATGGCAGGGGAAGCTAGTGTGTGTGTCTGTGTGTATATGTAATGTTCGTTTGTGGAATTAACATAACTCAAAAATCACTGGACGAACTGACACCAAATTTGGACACAAGACACCTCTCAGGCCAACGAGTGACCATCACTCATAAAAACATGGGAAAAGACATCAGAAGAGACTTAGAAAGCCAAAAAATAAAAAATACATTACAATGCACACGCAAAACCACACACACACACACACACACACATATGTATACACATACACTAGCCGTCCCCTGCCACACATTCCTGTGGCCCAGTCTGTGTAGATGTGTTTTGTGTGTGTATATATGTTTGTATATATTTGTGTATATGTGTGTTTGCGTAAATATATGTGGTTTTGCGCATGTGTTGTAATATAATTTTTGTTTTTTGGCTTTTTAAGTCTCTTCTGCTTTGTTTTTCAGTGTTTTTATGAGTGATGGTCACTTGTTGGCCTGATAGGTGTGTTGGATCCAAATTTGGTATCAGTTCGCCCAGTGGTTTTTGAGTTATGTTAATCCCACAAACGAACATTACATTTTTATTTATATAGATATATACACATGTACACAAATACACACACACACACACACAAAGCTCATATACACAGACTGGGCCATAGCAACACATGGCAAGGGACAGCTTTACCTATGTGTGTGTGTGTGTGTCTGTGTGTGTAAAGGTTTTCCCCTGACATTAAGTCCAGTCGTGTCGGACTCTGGTGCTCATCTCCATTTCTAAACCAAAGAGCCAATATACCCGTGACTGAATAGCCATGAAGCTGCAAAGTCAATCAGTAAGGGTATCTACATAGAAATAGCCTGGCTGTTGTTGCCTGGAGCCATCCTCTGTTTGGGAGGCGTTAGCTAGCAATGTGATGGTTTCCTGTCTGGAGTTCTCCTGTTTCTGAGTAGTGTTCTTTATGTACTGTCTTGATTCTGTTATATCACTCTACTTGCCTCACTGCCAACAGAACCTCTGAAGATGCCATTAGCCACAGATGCAGGTGAAACATTAGGAGAGGATGCTACTGGAACATGGCTTTTCAGCCCAGTAAACTTACAGCAACCCAGTGTTTCTGGCCATGAAAGCCTTCGACAACAATAATTCTCCCTAAATACCTCCAGAGTTGGTTTGTGGAGGCAAACCTATGTTCTGCTGCCCTGGAAGGTAGGACCATGTATAAGGGTTGGAAATTATAGGAAGGTAGATTGCAGTTAAAGATTAGAAGGAACTTCTTAACAGTGTCAGTGGTTAAGCAATGTAACCAAATGTTCAAAAAGGTGGTGGGTTTCTGTTGGGGTTCAGCCTGTGTTTGAACCCGAACCAGATTCTCTGATTGCATTTCCTGATGCCAATGAAGATGTTGATTCTGAGGTCAATGTAGAAGATGATGGTTTGTGTAGTGAAACTCCTGCAGCCTTGGAAAGTGAAAGTCCAAATTCCCATGGGAATATTTCAGAGCCAAGCAGTGAACTTTCACTCCCTTTTCCTCCGTGTCTTAGCTCTCCAGAGAATCTGACACCTGGGCTCCCTAATGAGGATAGGAGAGGGCAGATTTGGCAGAGCAGGGGAGAATCTCAAAGTTTACGAAGGTCAGCTAGATTAAGAGAAATGCAAACAAAGCCTTCAGGCGTGTCACGTAATAGATTTCTCGGCCTTAAGTACCTCTCGACTGGATGCATCTTCAGACCAGGCATCGTTCCAGATTCATGCATCACCTTTGGCAGGTCTCCTGATTCCAGTGGCTTTATTCCTAAGAGGCTTTCTAGTTGCTTCAAGTACGGCTAGTGGATTGCTAACAGGTTCCAGGATTTAGCAGTGTTACTGTGGTTTTTTTTTATCTTGTTCATGGACATTTCTTGTTGCTGATTTTTATTGTGGCTTTTTACCTTGCATATTTCCTCTATTTTTGTACTCATCTTTCATCAATAAAAAAGGATTGTTTTTCCTGAAGCCAAGTGTGGTGGATTGTTGTCTTAGGGTCCAGTTTCCTGCTCTGGGTTGCAACAGTTTCCGTCTTTGGATGTCTCCAAAAGGAAGCTGGACAGCTCCTTGCTTTAGCTGGAGATCTTTCATTAAGCAAGGGATTGGACTAGATAGCCTTTGGGAACCCTTCCAACCATCCATAGCCTTGATTCTACATGTTAGAGGTCAAATCGCCCTTCCAATGTGAGGCTGTCAATATTCTTGCTTAACTAGTTTCACAAGTTGTACTTCTTGACTCTCTACTTTGCAAGGAAATGCAGCAGGATCCTCTCAAAGAGCGGGCTGAATGATCTTAAAATATCCTTGTTGTGAAATGCAAAGCAGCAAGCAGCTCACCTGTGGTTACATATAATGGCCATTGGCCTATTTGTTTTTCTGACAGCTTCTTTATATAAATGTTTGCATGGAGCCCATGTTCCAAGGTCAGTCTGCACATCACGTTGAACGCAGGGGATTCTCCTGCTTTTAAATGCCAGGAGGCATTGAGTAAAAGGGTGGAATACAGAAACTATTTATATTTATTTATTTATTTCATGTACTTCTACCCCGCTCTTCTCAACCCCCGAGGGGGGACTCAGGGCAGCTTACAAACAGGCACAATTCGATGCCTACACAATAATACAAAAACGTATAAAAACAGCAGTTAAACAGTTATAACAATTAAAACAATCAATATATATCACAATCAATAAACAATCAATAAACCAATCTCATACTCAACGTTCGCCACATTGTCTATTCCTATCCGTCATCGTAGTACTTTATTTATCTGCCAGATTGCCCAAACGCCTGGTCCCAAATCCATGTCTTTAATTTCCTTCTAAAGGGAAGGAGGGATGTCGCTGATCTAATTTCCCCGGGAAGTGAATTCCATAGGTGAGGGGCCACCACTGAGAAGGCCCTGCTCCTCGTCCCCGCCAATCTCACTTGTGATACAGGTGGGGCTGAGAGCAGGGCCTCCCCAGAAGATCTTAGACTCCGAGGTGGGATGTACAGGGAGATCCGTTCAGAAAGATATGCTGGGCAGGAACCGTATAGGGTTTTGTAGGTCAAAACCAGCACTTTGAATTGTGCTCGGAACTGGATCGGCAGCCAGTGGAGCTGACACAACAGGGGGTGGTATGCTCCCTGTATGACGCTCCGGTGAGTACTCTGGCTGCCTCCCGCTGGACTAATTGAAGTTTCCGAACAGTCTTCAAAGGCAACCCCACGTAAAGTGCGTTGCAGTAATCTAATTGGGATGTAACAAGAGCGTGGACCACTGTGGCCAGATCAGACTTCCCAAGGTACGGGCACAACTGGCACACAAGTTTTAATTGTGCAAAAGCTCTCCCAGGGGTTCCAGGCTCAGCGATGAGTCCAGGATCACTCCCAAGCTGCAAACCTGCGTCTTCAGGGGGAGTGTAACCCCCGTCTAACACAGGCTGTAACCCTATGCCCTGTTCGGCCTTACGACTGACCAGTAGGACCTCTGTCTTGTCTACTAGTAAGTCCTCCCTGAAAAAGTAGAACAAAAAAAAGACCCCTTGCAATCTTTCCCAAGTGCTTTACTTAAGAGTATTATTACACTATGTAACATGTTTTGTTTCTGAGTTATAAATGTCATTTCCTAAATGGGTCTGTCATAAAAACATGGGGAAAGTTTCTGGAGTAGAACAACTGCCTTATTATTATTAGTAGTAGTAGTAGTCGTCGTCGTCGTCGTCGTCCTAGCCGGTAGGCTGTTAGGAATTGTAGGAGTTGAAGTCCAAAACACCTGCAGGGAGGTCCAAAGTTTGCCCATGCCTGATCAACAGTGTGCAATTAATGCAGTCTGACACCATTTTTAACTGACATGACTCAATGCTATGGAATAACGGGAGCTGTAGTTTGGTGAGGCGCGTGCACTCTTTGGCACAGAAGACCAAAGAACTTGCAAAACTACAGCGCCCATGATCACTGTTGAATCATGATCAGCTTGTGGTCTACCTACATCCCTTGTGCAGAGATATTGACAAGCTGGAATATGTCCAGAGGAGGGTGACTAAAATGATCCAGGGTCTGGAGAACAAGCCCTATGAGGAACGGCTTAAGGAGCTGGGCATGTTTAGCCTGAAGAAGAGAAGGCTGAGAGGAGATATGATATCCATGTATAAATATGTGAGAGGAAGCCACAGGGAGGAGGGAGCAAGCTTGTTTACTGCTTCCGTGGAAACTAGGACGCGGAACAATGGCTTCAAACTACAAGAAAGAAGATTCCATCTGAACATGAGGAAGAACTTCCTGACTGTGAGAGCTGTTCAACAGTGAAACTTTCTGCCCCGGAGCATGGTGGAGGCTCCTTCTTTGGAAGCTTTTAAGCAGAGGCTGGATGGCCATCTGTCAGGGGTGATTTGAATGCAATATTCCTGCTTCTTGGCAGAATGGGGTTGGACTGGATGGCCCAGGAGGTCTCTTCCAACTCTTTGATTCTATGATTCTATTATTCTAAGGACTGTTTTCAAGCCAAACTGTATATCTGCAATGAATTTTTGAATTGTTTTGCCCAGAAACAGACATTCTGTTATTCCAGGTAAGGTCTATGACATCCCTTGATTTAGACACTATCCTCCTGGAATTGCATTGGCCTTTTGAGCTGCCGCGTCCCACTGTTGGTTCATGTTCAGGTTGTGCTGCACTAAGACTCCACAATGCCTTTTGCATGGATGTTTTCAAGCCAGGTCTCAACCACTACCTCTGAGGATGCTTGCCATAGATGCAGGTGAAACATCAGGAGAGAACCTACAACAACCCAACTACCTCTGAGGATGCTTGCCATAGATGCAGGCGAAACGTCAGGAGAGAACCTACAACAACCCAACTACCTCTGAGGATGCTTGCCATAGATGCAGGCGAAACATCAGGAGAGAACCTACAACAACCCAACTACCTCTGAGGATGCTTGCCATAGATGCAGGCGAAACATCAGGAGAGAACCTACAACAACCCAACTACCTCTGAGGATGCTTGCCATAGATGCAGGCGAAACGTCAGGAGAGAACCTACAACAACCCAACTACCTCTGAGGATGCTTGCCATAGATGCAGGCGAAACGTCAGGAGAGAACCTACAACAACTCAACTACCTCTGAGGATGCTTGCCATAGATGCAGGCGAAACGTCAGGAGAGAACCTACAACAACCCAACTACCTCTGAGGATGCTTGCCATAGATGCAGGCGAAACGTCAGGAGAGAACCTGCAACAACCCAACTACCTCTGAGGATGCTTGCCATAGATGCAGGCGAAACGTCAGGAGAGAACCTACAACAACCCAACTACCTCTGAGGATGCTTGCCATAGATGCAGGCGAAACGTCAGGAGAGAACCTACAACAACCCAACTACCTCTGAGGATGCTTGCCATAGATGCAGGCGAAACGTCAGGAGAGAACCTACAACAACCCAACTACCTCTGAGGATGCTTGCCATAGATGCAGGCGAAACGTCAGGAGAGAACCTACAACAACCCAACTACCTCTGAGGATGCTTGCCATAGATGCAGGCGAAACGTCAGGAGAGAACCTACAACAACCCAACTACCTCTGAGGATGCTTGCCATAGATGCAGGCGAAACGTCAGGAGAGAACCTACAACAACCCAACTACCTCTGAGGATGCTTGCCATAGATGCAGGCGAAACATCAGGAGAGAACCTACAACAACCCAACTACCTCTGAGGATGCTTGCCATAGATGCAGGCGAAACGTCAGGAGAGAACCTACAACAACCCAACTACCTCAGAGGATGCTTGCCATAGATGCAGGCGAAATGTCAGGAGAGAACCTACAACAACCCAACTACCTCTGAGGATGCTTGCCATAGATGCAGGCGAAATGTCAGGAGAGAACCTACAACAACCCAACTACCTCTGAGGATGCTTGCCATAGATGCAGGCGAAATGTCAGGAGAGAACCTGCAACAACCCAACTACCTCTGAGGATGTTTGCCATAGATGCAGGCGAAACGTCAGGAGAGAACCTACAACAACCCAACTACCTCTGAGGATGCTTGCCATAGATGCAGGCGAAACGTCAGGAGAGAACCTACAACAACCCAAATACCTCTGAGGATGCTTGCCATAGATGCAGGCGAAACGTCAGGAGAGAACCTACAACAACCCACCTACCTCTGAGGATGCTTGCCATAGATGCAGGCGAAACATCAGGAGAGAACCTACAACAACCCAACTACCTCTGAGGATGCTTGCCATAGATGCAGGCGAAACATCAGGAGAGAACCTACAACAACCCAACTACCTCTGAGGATGCTTGCCATAGATGCAGGCGAAATGTCAGGAGAGAACCTACAACAACCCAACTACCTCTGAGGATGCTTGCCATAGATGCAGGCGAAATGTCAGGAGAGAACCTACAACAACCCAACTACCTCTGAGGATGCTTGCCATAGATGCAGGCGAAACGTCAGGAGAGAACCTGCAACAACCCAACTACCTCTGAGGATGTTTGCCATAGATGCAGGCGAAACGTCAGGAGAGAACCTACAACAACCCAACTACCTCTGAGGATGCTTGCCATAGATGCAGGCGAAACGTCAGGAGAGAACCTACAACAACCCAACTACCTCTGAGGATGCTTGCCATAGATGCAGGCGAAACGTCAGGAGAGAACCTACAACAACCCAACTACCTCTGAGGATGCTTGCCATAGATGCAGGCGAAACGTCAGGAGAGAACCTACAACAACCCAACTACCTCTGAGGATGCTTGCCATAGATGCAGGCGAAACGTCAGGAGAGAACCTACAACAACCCAACTACCTCTGAGGATGCTTGCCATAGATGCAGTGAAACATCAGGAGAGAACCTACAACAACCCAACTACCTCTGAGGATGCTTGCCATAGATGCAGGCGAAACGTCAGGAGAGAACCTACAACAACCCAACTACCTCTGAGGATGCTTGCCATAGATGCAGGCGAAACGTCAGGAGAGAACCTACAACAACCCAACTACCTCTGAGGATGCTTGCCATAGATGCAGGCGAAACGTCAGGAGAGAACCTACAACAACCCAACTACCTCTGAGGATGCTTGCCATAGATGCAGGCGAAACGTCAGGAGAGAACCTGCAACAACCCAACTACCTCTGAGGATGTTTGCCATAGATGCAGGCGAAACGTCAGGAGAGAACCTACAACAACCCAACTACCTCTGAGGATGCTTGCCATAGCTGCAGGCGAAACGTCAGGAGAGAACCTACAACAACCCAACTACCTCTGAGGATGCTTGCCATAGATGCAGGCGAAACGTCAGGAGAGAACCTACAACAACCCAACTACCTCTGAGGATGCTTGCCATAGATGCAGGCGAAACATCAGGAGAGAACCTGCAACAACCCAACTACCTCTGAGGATGTTTGCCAAAGATGCAGGTGAAACATCAGGAGAGAACCTGCAACAACCAAACTACCTCTGAGGATGCTTGCCATAGATGCAGGTGAAACATCAGGAGAGAACCTACAACAACCCAACTACCTCTGAGGATGCTTGCCATAGATGCAGGTGAAACATCAGGAGAGAACCTGCAACAACCCAACTACCTCTGAGGATGTTTGCCAAAGATGCAGGTGAAACATCAGGAGAGAACCTGCAACAACCAAACTACCTCTGAGGATGTTTGCGAAAGATGCAGGTGAAACGTCAGGAGAGAATGCCTCTAGAACATGGCCATATAGCCCCAAAAACCTACAACAACCCAATGATTCCAGCCATGAAAGCTTTCGACAATATATTTAGTTGTTGTTTATTTGTTCAGTAGCTTCCAACTCTTGGTGACCTCCTGGACCAGCCCAGGCCAGAGCTCCCTGTCAGCTGTGGCCACCCCCAACTCCTTCAAGGTCATGCCATAACATCCACCCATCTTGCCGTTGGTTGGCCCCTCTTCCTTTTTCCTTCCTTTTTCCCCAGCATTACTCTCTTCTCCAAGCTTTCCTGTCTTCTCATGACGTGGCCAAAGTACTTCATCTTTGCCTCTAATATCCTTCACAGCAGCAGCACTCCTTCCAGATGTTAATCTGGTGCAAGAAGGAACAGGTTTAACACTTCCAGGAAGGTATTTTAGAGAGCTAGATCAGGCAATGTCCTTAGATATGCAGATATTTAGGCGATCCCTCATAGTCCAAGGATAATGGTCCTCCAAGGTCAGTGTTCTGTCAGTGGGTCCGTAGGTGACTGTGGAGTCCTATTCTTGACCCGCATGTTGTCCCACAGTGAGGGCATTGGTTTCGAGGTAAAAGGTGATCCTGGTTGAGATTGGCTTAATGCGCCTTCCTCTTGGCACATTTCTCTCTTTCACCCTCCTTTCGTGCCTCTTCAAATTCTGCAGCACTGCTGGTCACAGCTGACCTCCAGCTGGAGTGCTCAAGGGCCAGGGCTTCCCAGTTCTCAGTGTCTATGCCACAGTTTTTAAGTTTGGGTTTGAGCCCATCTTTAAATCTCTTTTCCTGCCCACCAACATTCCACTTTCCATTCTTCAGTTCAGAGTAGAGAATTATGCAGATAATACCACTTTGATGGCCGAAAGCGAGGAGGAGCTGAGGAGCCTTCTAACCAACGTGAAAGAAGAAAGGACAAAAGCTGGGTTGTAGTCAAACATCAAAAAAACCAAGATGGTGGCAACCAGACTGATTGATACCTGGCAAATAGAGGGAGAAAACGTGGAGCCAGTGACAGCCTTTGTATTTCTCGGTGCAAAGATGACCGCAGATGCAGACTGGAGCCAGGAAATTAGAAGATGCTTCCTTCTAGGGAGGAGAGCAATGGGTAATCTTGACAAATAGTGAAGAGTAGAGACATCACACTGGGGGAGAGATGGGGAGAAATGGGAAAAGTGGGAGTGAAAGAAAGAAATGGTGGCCCCTTCAACACTGCCATCTAAACTCCAGATTCTCTGCTTTGATTTGGATTATAGGGCTGACTCAGAGAATCCAGTTCAAAGCAGATAATGTGGGTTATCTGCTCCGATGATCTGGATCATATGGCAGTGTAGAAGGGGCCTGAGGCATTTCAGAAGTCACAGTCAAAGTGGGATGGATGGCCAGAGGTCAACCAGGTCCAAATCAGGACATTTGGAGAGCATGCCTTTGCAAGGTTTTATGGAGCTCTATTTCAACAACCCTATGCAAAGACTGGGCTATTGCAGGCCTCCAAAGGGAACATCTAATTCTTCTTCTGAGCCTTCCGGCATGCCCCGAGAGTGAATGCTGTGAAAGAGGACGGTGTTTTGGACTTTCGAGTTGGCTTTCCGTCACGGTAATTGACCAAATGAATCGCATCCCCGGATCTCGGGCTCCAACAAGAGGGCTTCTGCTGCCTCCATGCCCTAGGTTAACCCTTTGGCCTGAAGATACCCCTTCCTCTTGTATACACACAGATACATATCCTAAAAGTGCTGCCATGCCCCTTGAAATGCCACGGCAAGGCTTTGGGTCAAAGAGACGCTTTCACTGTGCTTCAACAGCGGCCTTGTTTGCTTTCTTTCAGCGGTGGTTTGGCTGCTGGAGGGGAGTTTGCTTCCAGAGCTCATCCAGGCAGGAAGGCGAAATGGACAGCTGCCGCGAGTCTGGGTCACGGTAACCTCGTCAGAGTGAGGCGGGCTCCGCACTGGGATTTTTTTCCCCTCTCAAAACATGGGGTTGTGGCCTCCAAGTTGTCTTGGCTACTGAGAAAGACCCAGAGTTAAGCGCTGATCCCAAGACTCAGTCAGAGCCACGTTCCAAAAACTCCCCTCCAAACAAATAAAGCCCAAGTCATAAGATTTTTGTTGCTCGCTCCAGCAACAGATGGGTAAGCCTCTCTCAAAGAAGAAAACCTTCCCTTTGGAAACGCTAAAGGAGTGCCACAAGGCGTCAGAAAGTGAAGCACACATTTCCAAAAACTCATCGGCAGGCGCTCTTTCCAGCTCAACAGTTTGCTTTCGGTTGGTTTGGGGCAAGCGTCAGTGCGCTGGACCAGGGCCACCATGATCTGGAGTCTTGCGCCGGAAAGCGATGATTGCAAAATATTGGACTTTGCACACAGTGGGACCGACCTGGGCAACGTTTGTGGGATTGAAAACAAACAAACAACAAAACCCAGCACTGAGCTGTGCAAGGTTTTTCCACAGCTGAGGAACAACTTGACCTCTCACCAGGATATCTAACCAAGGGAGCATCTACAGCAGGCATGGGCAAACTTTGGCCTCCCTCCAGGTGTTTTGGACTTCAGCTCCCACAATTCCTAACAGCTGGTTTTTTAACTGCCATGGCTCAATGTTATGGAATAACGAGAGCTGTAGTTTGTTGAGGTGCTTGCACTCTTTGGTACAGAAGACCAAAGACCTTGCAAAACTAGTTCCCATTTATTTATTTTTATTATTATTTATTATTCGAACTTATATGCCGCCACTCCCCTGTGTCTTGGAGCGGCTTACAAGAATGACTAAAATCTAACACAATTTAAAACAATTTAAAAACAGCAAATCAACAATCAAAGGCCTGTCGAAACAGGTATGTCTTACATGCCCTGCGGAAAGCTAATAAGTCCCGCAAGGCACGGACTTCAGGTGGCAGAATATTCCAGAGTGATGGTGCCACTGCTGTGAAGGCTCTGCGTCTGGTTACTGTTAGACGCAAGGTCTTGACACTGGGAATTTCCAATAGATCTTGGTCCTCAGAACGGAGGGATCTCTGGGGTTGGTAGGGGGTGAGGCGGTCCCTCAGGTACATCGGCCCCAGACCATGCAAGGCCTTCAAGGTGAGTACCATCACTCTGAAAGTGATCCGGTGCTCAATTGGTAACCAATGACGCTGTAGTAAGAGTGGTGTTATGTGGCATCTCATAGGAATTCCCGCTGCGTTTTGTACCAACTTGAGCTTCCGGATCACCGACAGAGGAAGGCCAATGTAGAGGGCGTTACAGTAGTCCAGTTTTGAGATGACCATGGCCTGGATCACCGTAGCTAGGTCGTCCCTGGACAGGGAGGGGGCCAGCCGTCTAGCCTGCCGCAGATGAAAAAAGTCTTACAGTTGGAAACTCAGCTACAGGACGTGAAAGTTTTCTACCTGTAGAGAAGCTTTGTTTCTTACAATGTCCCGGGGGGGGGGGGGGGGGGGGAAGAGCCCCAAAAGCTCTGGCTGGGAAATTTACAGCCTCACAGCTTTAAGAACAGTCTCTAAAGAATGGCTTTTAAGAGAAACAGCTTGACAGCACAACCCTTGTTGGGTTTGGAGAAACGGACCTACAACTTTCGTGGGGAAAATCCTAAGGACTCCAGCTGGAAATTCTTCAGAGCCTTGGCTGGTAGGTCTACTCGGGTACCCAAGAAGCAATTTGGAGCCAGGAGTAGGGCCCACACCAGCAAAGCCTAGAAAGCAGATTGACCAGGGAAGGGGTCAAACAGGGTTTTCCTCGTAAAGAAATAGTTCTCCAAGCAAGTTGCCTGCCCATTGTAGACAAGTTAAGAAGCATTTGTTTGATTTGTTGAAGATCTAAGATTGTTTGTTGGAGACCTAAGCAATAATAAATAACTTTGTTAAACTTTTAAGCTTCTAAAGACTTTGTATAGGAAAACCCATAGGGCCTCTCATCCGAGGCACCCTGGCTTCCCACTGGGCACAAAGAGCACGTCCTATTCAAAAGCCAATTGCTATAGGCCCACCAGCTCCACCAGTAATCAATTTGTATCAAATTTCATCCAATGAATGAAAATACATCCTGCATATCAGACGTTTACATGATGATTCATAACAGTAGCAAAAATGACATTTATGAAGTAGCAACGAAAATAATTTTATGGTTGGGGGTCACCACGACATGAGGAACTGTATTAAGGGGTTGTGGCATCAGGAAGGTTGAGAACCACTGGCCTAAACCACGTTTCACTAGCTTCTTTGCAAGGATATCATGGGGAACCTTGCTGAAGGCTTTACTGAAACCTGTTCTGTGTTTTGGTTTCCATATGCCCTGAAGGGTGAATCTTCTGGCACAAAAGGCAATCTGAAGTAGCTATTCATAACTCCAGCACTTAACTCAGGCCAAATGGCTGATGTGGCAAGCATTCTGCAGTGTTGGTTTTTCTCTGCGCCTGTATCGAAAATAGCTTCATGGCACAAATTTTGTACCTTTTGGCTTTGCATCAACATGACTTCTTGCAAACTGCATTTGTCTCCGAGTGCATCTACATTGTAGAATTGATGCAGTTTTGCACTACTTTAATTGACATGGCCCAATGCTATGGAATCCTGGGAGTGCAAACATTTAGAAACAAATGCAGTCATCGCTAATAGTCAACATGGATTTATCAAAAACAAGTCATACCAGACTCATCTGATCTCTTTTTTCGATAGAGTTACAAGCTGGGTAGATGCGGGGAATGCCGTGGATGGAGCGTACCTGGATTTCAGGAAGGCCTTCTTTGACAAGGTCCCCCATGACCTTCTGGCAAGGAAACTGGTCCAATGTGGGCTAGGCAAAACTACGGTGAGGTGGCTCTGTAATTGGCTAAATGGACAAACCCAGAGGGTGCTCACTAATGCTTCCTCTTCGTCTTGGAAAGAAGTGATGAGCGGAATGCCACAAGCAGGGTTCCATCCTGGGCCCAGTCCTGTTCAACATCTTTATTAATGACTTAGAAGAAGGGTTAGAAGGCAGGATCATCAAGTTTGCAGACGACACCAAATTGGGAGGGATAGCCAATACTCCAGAGGACAGGAGCAGGATTCAAAACGATCTTGACAGATTAGAGAGATGATTGGCCAAAACTAACAAAATGAAGTTCAACAGTGACAAATGCAAGATACTCCACTTAGGCAGAAAAAACAAAATGCAAAGATACAGAATGGGGGACAATGTCTGGCTTGAGAGCAGTACGTGTGAAAAAGATCTTGGAGTCCTCGTGGACAACAAGTTAAACATGAGCCAACAATGTGATGTGGCGGCAAAAAAAGCCAATGGGATTTTGGCCTGCATCAATAGGAGCATAGTGTCTAGATCTAAGGAAGTAATGCTCCCTATGCTCTATTCTGCTTTGGTTAGACCACATCTGGAATATTGTGTCCAATTCTGGGCACCACAATTGAAGAAAGATATTGACAAGCTGGAATATGTCCAGAGGAGGGTGATCAAGGGTCTGGAGAACAAGCCCTATGAGGAGCGGCTTAAGGAGCTGGGCATGTTTAGCCTGAAGAAGAGAAGGCTGAGAGGAGATATGATGAGGGCCATGTATAAATATGTGAGAGGAAGCCACAGGGAGGAGGGAGCAAGCTTGTTTTCTGCTTACCTGGAGACTAGGATGCGAAGCAATGGCTTCAAACTACAAGAAAGAAGATTCCATCTGAACATGAGGAAGAACTTCCTGACTGTGAGAGCCGTTCAGCAGTGGAACTCTCTGCCCCAGAGTGTGGTGGAGGCTTCTTCCTTAGAAGCTTTTAAACAGAGGCTGGATGGCCATCTGTCAGGGGTGATTTGAATGCAATATTCCTGCTTCTTGGCAGAATGGGGTTGGACTGGATGGCCCATGAGGTCTCTTCCAACTCTTTGATTCTATGATTCTATAGTTTCATAAGGTCTTTAGCCATCTCTGCCATAGAGTGGACTTCACAGCATTGGCCCAAGGGCAGTTAAAATAGCATCAAACTGCATTAATTCTACAGTGTAGATGCACCCTTTTCTGCTCTCCATTGCAGTTGTCCATGGACCACACAACATGGAGGAACAGTGTAAACAAAACTGTAAATCATATTTATTTACAGCAGTACTGAATCGCTTTGGGACAGTCTCCTCCAGAAACTAGCCACAAATTCTCTATAATCTGGACTTTGGACTTGTTTTGAACAGTTTTAATATATTTTTTTGCATTTGGCCACAATTATTCTGGTAATAGCGACGCGATCAAAGGGCACAAGAACATATGAAGAGCCTTAATGGACGGTTCTTGTAATCCCACATCCTGTGGCTCCCAAATTAGGGGTGGAAGAAGCTCTTAAATTAAGCTTCTTCGGGTTTTTGATTTTTCCAGATGAGAAATAATGCTAAGCTTGTTTCCACATGACAGTCAGCCCTCCACGTTTTCCGAGACCCCCGTGAAAGCAGGAGAAATACAAATGAAAAAGTGCCATTTTCAAACCCATAAGAATGCCTTCCTTGGAATCTCTAGATCAGGCATGGGCAAACTTCAGCCCTCCAGGTGTTTTGGACTTCAACTCCCACAATTCCTAACAGCCGGTAGGGTATTAGGAATTGTGGAAGTTGAAGTACAAAACACCTGGAAGGATGAAGTTTGCCTGTGCCTGTTGTAGATCCTCTAATGCAACTCAATGGTCAACCTCCACCAGATGTTGACCTCAGACCTGTTCTGGAGGACCTAGATATTCCTAAAAAGAGACATCTCTAGGAATCTTTAGGTCCTCCATTGGGACTCTACAGTGAACTTATGACATACATAAACTGACCATATAGACATGGAGATGGACAAGAGAGGTGTCCAAAATGGCCAACAGTTTGGAAGCCATGAATCCTTTTGTCAGGATGTGGCCTTCGAGTTAAGTCAACAAAGCCGGAGCCTCCTTTCCTCGAAGACTCCTTCCTGACATCGAAGTGACATATGGCCATCCATCCACTGCTTAAAAACCTCTAAAGAAGGAGACCCCACCACACTCCAGGGAAGAGAGTTCCACTGCTGAACGGCTCTCACAGTCAGGAAGTTCTTTCTCATGTTCAGATGGAATCTCCTTTCTTGTAATTTGAAGCCATTGTTCCTTGTCCTAATCTCCATGGAAGCAGAAAACAAGCTTGCTCCCTCCTCCCTATGACTTCTCACATATTTATACATGGCCCTCATCATGTCTCCTCTCAGCCTTCTCTTCTTTAGGCTAAACATGCCCAGCTCTTTAAGCCGCTCCTCATAGGGCTTGTTCTCCATACCTTTGATCATTTTGGTCGCCCTCCTCTGGACACATTCCAGCTTGTCAATATCTCTCTTGAATTGTGGTGCCCAGAATTGGACACAATATTCCAGATGTGGTCTAACCAAAGCAGAATAGAGGGGTAGCATTACTTCCTTAGATCTAGACACTATGCTCCTATCTAGGAATATCTAGGAATCTTTAGCTCCTCCATTGGGACTCTACAGTGAACTTATCACATACATAAACTGACCATATAGACATGGAGATGGACAAGAGAAAAGATGTCCAAAATGGCCAATCCTTTTGAGTGACTGAGGTAGGTGGAGATGTTTAGTTTGGAGAAGAGAAGGCTGAGAGAAAGAGACAGGAGAGCCATGTTTCAAGATTGGAAAGGATGTTCCATTGAGAAGGAGGAAGGCCTGTTTTGTGTCTCATGGACAGTAGTCTATTTGGCCTAATGCAGCTTTTGCAGAAGTGGACAAAACTCTCCTGTATTTTGAGCCAGCTCAGAAAGGGTTAATCATGTTGCGCTCAAGGTCCAATTGCAGTCAGGTCCAGTGCAGAAGACACAATAACATGGCACACAGGCAAGAAGAAAATGAACAGAAAAAACCTTTACTCTTATCAGCAGAGTTAAAATATAAACTTGCAGTGTTGCAAACAAAACAAACAGTGCAACAAACTTACGTAGTCCTTGTAAACAATACAGAATAAGACTTCTTCAACTTCCTCCAAATGAGAGAGCAGTACAAACGGTTGAGCATAATGCCTGAGCAAAGGCTCTTCAGAGCAAAAGCAGAACTCCAGCTCGGCTGGTAGGTCTACTCGATACCCAGATGCATTTGGAGTTGGTAGTAGGTCCCACACCGATGAGGCATAGATATAAAGCAGCCTGGGAGAGGTTAAAAAGGGTTTTTTTTCCTACAGAGAAAGTTTAGTTAATTAAAGTCAGGTGCCTGCCCATTGAGGACTAGACTAAGAAAGCATTGAAGTGTTGTTTGAACCATTGAAGATTTGTTGTTTGTTCCATAATAAAGACTTTGTTGCATCATTAAAGACTCTAAAGACCATCACTTCAGAAAAATCCCTGAGAACCTCTCTTTGAGGTGCCCTGGCTTCTCGCTGGGCTTAACGTATACGTCCTATAGAAAAAGTATAGCTGTTACAGGCCCAGCGCGTGATAGAACACATCCTCTTATTGTTTGATTAAATCTCGGCCCTGTACATAACAGAGCAGGACACAATGGAGCCATGAGTTCAAAATGCAAGAGAAGAGATTCCGCCTAAGCATTAGGAAGAGCTTTCTGACAGCCACAGCAGTTTGACTGTGCAATGGAGTCTGGTGGAGGCTGAATGGCCATCTGTCGGGAGAGCTTAGATTGTAACTTTCCTCCTGGCAAAATGGGGTTGGACTGGATGGTCTCTGTGAGTCCCTTCCATATCTAGGATTCTATTATTCTATGAGGGAAATTCAGCAGATGCTGCTTGCTGCTTGGTTGTGTGATCATAGAATCCTAGAGTTGGAAGAGACCTTGTGAGCCATCCAGTCCAAACCCTTGCCAAGAAGCAGGAAAATTGCATTCAAAGCACCCCTGACAGATGGCCATCCATCCACTGCTTAAAAACCTCTAAAGAAGGAGACCCCACCACACATAGAATCATAGAATCCTAGAGTTGGAAGAGACCTTGTGAGCCATCCAGTCCAAACCCTTGCCAAGAAGCAGGAAAATTGCATTCAAAGCACCCCTGACAGATGGCCATCCATCCACTGCTTAAAAACCTCTAAAGAAGGAGACCCCACCACACATAGAATCATAGAATCCTAGAGTTGGAAGAGACCTCCTGGGCCATCCAGTCCAACCTCATTTTGTCAAGAAGCAGGAATATTGCATTCAAATCACCCCTGACAGATGGCCATCCAGCCTCTGTTTAAAAGCTTCCAAAGAAGGAGCCTCCACCACACTCCAGGCAGAGAGTTCCACTGCTGAACAGCTCTCACAGTCAGGAAGTTCTTCTTAATGTTCAGATGGAATCTCCTTTCTTGTAGTTTGAAGCCATTGCTCCATTGTGTCCTAGTCTCCAGGGCAGCAGAAAGGAAGCCTGTTCCCTCCTCCCTATGACTTCTCCTCACATATTTATACATGGCCCTCATCATGTCTCCTCTCAGCCTTCTCTTCTTCAGGCTAAACATGCCCAGCTCTTTAAGCTGCTCCTCATAGGGCTTGTTCTCCAGATCTTTGATCATTTTCGTCACCTCAATCTGGACACATTCCAGCTTGCCAACATAATCCTTCAATTGTGGTGCTCAGAATTGTCCACAACTGCTGAAATTCTACAAAACTCTTAAAATATAGCAACTATCTGGCAAACATGGAGGGTTTTCATCTTTCCTATACTTTCACATCAGGTTGGAAGGGCTGAATGTTGTTTGACGCCCAGCCCTACCTCACACCCAACTTTTGTTGATATGTTCATGAAAGTCATGGACGCTGGTCCTCTCCATAATTCATCCCAAACATAAAAAGAGGGTCAAGTGAAGTTGAGCCTTAAAACCATCAGCACCAATAAACGTTGGACCGCCTCCGGAGGCAAATAAATCGGTTCCATGTGTCTGTCAAAACAGACGGTTTGGGGTTGCAAAGCGTGCCATGTTGACATAACATCCACATTTGCTGGATTACGTGGCCAGCCTTGGAACGTATCGGAGGTTTACATTTCTAAACAGGTATTAGTGCTTGGTTGCACATTAAAGCTTTTGTCATACATTGAGCTACTTGCTTGGAGAGAGAAAAAACTACGGGATTTTCCTTTTTTTTCCCCAGGATGCATAATTTTGGCTGGCAGTTTTGTGCTGCTGACTAGAATTTAAACATCTGGATCTTGCAGAATGAAAATGTTATACAATCAGTCAAAGGGAATGCTTTTCCTGGGAAATGTACTTGGAATAGTAGCATTTAAGCAGAACAATACGTTCCAGTTTACAATTGGGAAATTGAGTCAATAGGTCTAATCTCATTGGAAAGCCCAGCTCAGCATGTGTTGATTTCCCAGGTTTCTATTGATCCAGTGGGTCTGTATTAGTGTACTCTATTCTCCATCTTCATTGCTATGATACTTCACTTTGTTGATGGGAAACTTCCCACTGGAGTGGAAGTCATCTATTAGACAGATGGCAGGCTGTTTAATCTCAGCAGACTAAAAGCCAAAACCAAGGTTACTACAACATCTGTTATAGAACTCCAGTATGCTGATGACAATGTCATCTGTGCGCATTCAGAAGAAGATCTACAAGCCACTCTAAACATCTTCGCAGAAGCATACACGAAGCTTAGCCTGTCACTGAACATCGAGAAAACCAAAGTGCTGTTCCAGCAGTCACTAGCCATCCCCTCCCCAATGCCAGAGATACAGCTTAATGGTGTAACATTGGAAAATGTTGACGATTTCCGCTCACTTGGCAGCCACCTCTCCATAGAAGTCAACACTGACACTGAAATACAACACCGCTTGAGCTCTGCGAGTGCAACATTTTTCCGAATGAAGCAGAGAGTGTTTGAGGACTGGGACATCCATAGGGAGACCAAGGTGCTTGTTTATAAAGCTATTGTCCTCCCAACCCTGTTATATGCCTGCAAAACGTGGACTGTCTACAGACGTCACATGCAGCTCCTGGAACGATTCCATCAGCATTGCCTCCGGAAAATCCTGCAAATCTCCTGGGAAGACAAGCAGACAAATGTCAGGGTGCTGGAAGAAGCAAAGACCACTGCACACCGCACGCTGAACTTACTTTATAATCCTACATACCTCCTGCCACATCAGCACTTTTAACCTTGTACCCATTACTCTGGCCTGGCCCAGTTTTGTAGTGTCTTGATGTCTTGATGTATTGTTATTGCTGTTGTTTATTCTGCTTAACTGTTTTTAATTTGCTCTAGGGATTGTATTGTTGTGTTTTGAGGCCTTGGTCTATGTAAGCCATATCGAGTCCTTCGGGAGATGCCAGGGGGGTACAAATAAAGTTATAATAATAATAATAATAATAATAATAATAATAATAGTTGCTCTACTCCGAACTCAAGAACGGAAAACGTAATGTTGGTGGGCAGGAAAAGAGATTTAGAGACGGGTTCATAGCCAACCTTAAAAACTCTGGCATAGACACTGAGAACTGGGAAGCCCTGGCCCTTGAGCGCTCCAGTTGGAGTTCAGCTGTGACCAGCAGTGCTGCAGAATTTGAAGAGGCACGAATGGAAGGTGAAAGAGAGGAACGTGCCAAGAGGAAGGCGCATCAAGCCAACCCCAACGGGACCACCTTCCACCTGGAAATCGATGCCCTCACTGCGGATCAAGAACAGGGCTCCACAGCCACCTACAGACCCACCGGCAGGAAACAACTCTTGGAGGACCATCATCCTCAGACTACGCGGGAGCGCCTAAGTAAGTAAATTAGTGCATCCCATTCCTTGAGATTTAAAATGGAATAATAACTTCACCCAACACAGTGTATTAGATCAAGGGAAGTCATGTTCCCCTTCTACTCTGTTTTGGTCTGACTTCACCTCGAATAACCCTGCAACCAGTAGATGGCAAAGGAAGACTCAACCTGTCTTTATTTAACTGCTTTCTTGCTTCAAATGGCAGGAATGACACACTGTCTTTTCTAGTCCCTTCCCTTGATTTATAGCTTTGTCTTGTGCTTAAAAGGGATGAGTTAGAGATGAAAACCATCAGATAGAGAGATTTTCTTCCATTCGTCTTTGTGTTTGTTTGTTGCCTTTGTTTTTGTATGTTTAATGTGTGCAGTTTGTGCACCAGTCTGTTTTACTTTCGTGTTTGCTTGCGTGTTTTTGTTATTTCTATCACAGCAGCAGCTAGAATCAATATGGGTAGGATAGGTATTCCCCAAGTTACAAACATGATAGGTCCTGTAGGTTGAATTCTGAAGTCAGAACATGTACATTTTCAAAGTGTAACTCTAGCCGTGTGTGTGTGTGTGTGTGTATTGTAGCTTTGGATAGCATAGCTCAGAATTTGTCCCATTCATTTGATTCATGTTTCCATTTTGTTCTGTCTAATGGGATGGCATGAAACGGAAAGGCTTCTTCTGGAACGAAAATGCAATCAATACGAAAGACAGGTGGGAGCGGGTACCGGCTCCAAGCCTGCTTTTTGGATTAGTTATCTGGAGCCTGGCAGGACCTGCAGCCAACCGCCTAAGGATGATGGTCCTCCAAGTTTGGTGTCCTGGCGGTGGGTCTGTAGATGACTGTGGAGCCCTATTCATGACCTGCATGTTCTCCCACAGTGAGGGCATCACTTTCTAGGTGGGAGGTGGTCTCGGTCAGGGTTGGCTTGACACCCCTTCCTCTTGGCACATTTCTCTCTTTCACCCTCCATTTGTACCTGTTCAAATTCTACAGCACTGCTGGTCATAGCTGACCTCCAACTGGAACACTCAAGGGCTAGGGCTCCCCAGTTCTCAGTGTCTATGCCAGAGTTTTTAAGGTTGGCTTTGAGCCCATCTTTCAATCTCTTTTCCTGCCCACCAACATTATGTTTTCCCTTCTTGAGTTCGGAATAGAGCAATTGCTTTGGGAGCTGGTAGTCGGGCATCCGGACAACGTGGTCGGTCCAGCCGAGTTGATGGCGGAGGACCATCGCTTCAATGCTGGTGGTCTTTGCTTCTTCCAGCACATTGACATTTGGGAGACCACATTTGGAATATTGTGTCCAATTCTGGGCACCACAATTCAAGAGAGATATTGACAAGCTGGAATGTGTCCAGAGGAGAGCGACTAAAATGATAAAAGGTCTGGAGAACAAGCCCTATGAGGAGCGGCTTAAGGAGCTGGGCATGTTTAGCCTGAAGAAGAGAAGGCTGAGAGGAGATATGATAGCCATGTATAAATATGTGAGAGGAAGCCACAGGGAGGAGGGAGCATGCTTGTTTTCTGCTTCCTTGGAGACTAGGACGCAATGGAACAATGGCTTCAAACTACAAGAGAGGAGATTCCATCTGAACATGAGGAAGAACTTCCTGACTGTGAGAGCCGTTCAGCAGTGGAACTCTCTGCCCCGGAGTGTGGTGGAGGCTCTTTCTTTGGAAGCTTTTAAACAGAGGCTGGATGGCCATCTGTCAGGGGTGATTTGAATGCAATATTCCTGCTTCTTGGCAGGGGGTTGGACTGGATGGCCCATGAGGTCTCTTCCAACTCTTTGATTCTATGATTCTATGATTTGTCCGCTTGTCTTCCCAAGAGATTTGCAGGATTTTCCGGAGGCAACACTGTAGGCTGTTAGGAATTGTGGGAGTTAAAGTCCAAAACATCTGGAGGGCCGAAGTTTGCCCATGCCTACCTTACAGTGTTTTTCTTTGGTGTTGTAGGTCATGCTCAATACAGAAATGAAAGCCTTTTGTCTGAGACCAGCAGTGAGAAGGGCTGGACATACTTGGGAAGCCACTATGTTTGCAGTAACATCTGGAATATATTGGATACGGAGAGATCCTGGGATCCCATCACTTGCCCTGTAGACAGACCTCATTGTCACAGTTGTGCCACAGAAGCAGCATTCCTTCATTCCTCCATGTCTGCAGCCACTTGGCACCTGAAACACCCGTAGCAACATATCCCAGCTGTGTTTCCCTCTTTTTGGGCCTGCCTATCCACTTGGAAACCTGAGCAAACAGAGTGGCTCCCCAAGAATGTGGCCTGTGCCCTGAAACCTGGCATCCTTCGCTTGACAAGCATTGCCTTTCAGCCCAAGGCCAGGGAACGGCAATACGGCTTGACCTGCGCCAGAGACGATTAGATCAGATTATATTACCTTGTACTCAGAGCAATCTGGCTCTTCATTAATCTTAATTAACAACCCATAAAGGGGGAAGGCAATTAATTCTTACACAATCAGTGAGGATGTCCATTAATCCAGACAGCTTGCATGGAATCAGACCAATTCGTGGAAGACAAATCTATCCATGGCCGCCGTCAGGCACCTTTGCATCAGACACTCCAGTCCCCTAGAGTTTGCTAATTGCTTGAAAGGGGACTCTCCTGAGACTAAAAGAGAGGCAGAATTGCTCCACAGACTTGGGAAATATGGCATCAACTCATGCAAAAGGAGGAGTGCAGCTCTTCAGTTTCTGGCAATTGCCAACTCCGTTCTTAAATTTGCATCTATTTTCCTTTTTGCACAATAGAAAAATCCCCTGCTTATCAAGGGCTTCTTTTCCTTCCCTGCTGTTTCAATCTGAATTATATATATAGCCATGGACCACACTTTCGATCCTGGCTTTGCTCTTTCAATAGCAATTGTAAACTAATTCAATGGCTTTACTCTCCACACTGTTTTTCTCAGTCAACTTGGCACCCTCTAGTGTCCAGTCCTACTTACACTTTTCAAAAATTTATATTAGGCTTGGATGATCCAAAAAAAGGTTTTAAACTCATTTTGGATGTAGACGGCACTGGTGGTTCGATTCTAAAGTCAATTCAGATTTTCACTTTTTAAAAAAACTTTTTGAAACTTCCAAGACTTCCGAATCCTTTTGTTAATGGTTTGAAAGTGTTATTTTCTGTTTCATTGGGTGGTCTTTACTTTGAAAGTAGTTGTTTTACTCCAGAAGTGGGGAAAAGCAAACGGAGAAAATTCCTTCCTTCTCTAGTTTAAAACTGGCTTCTTTGGCTTGAGCTGAGGCCAGGAAATTTCTTCCTTCTCTGGTTTAAAACTGGCTTCTCTGGCTTTAAAACTGGCTTCTTTGGCTTGAGCCGAGGCCAGGAAATTCCTTCCTTCTCTGGTTTAAAACTGGCTTCTCTGGCTTTAAAACTGGCTTCTCTGGCTTTAAAACTGGCTTCTTTGGCTTGAGCTGAGGCCAGGAAATTTCTTCCTTCTCTGGCTTTAAAACTGGCTTCTCTGGCTTGAGCTGAGGCCAGGAAATTCCTTCCTTCTCTGGTTTAAACTGGCTTCTCTGGCTTTAAAACTGGCTTCTTTGGCTTGAGCCGAGGCCAGGAAATTTCTTCCTTCTCTGGTTTCAAACTGGCTTCTCTGGCTTTAAAACTGGCTTCTCTGGCTTGAGCCGAGGCCAGGAAATTCCTTCCTTCTCCAGTTTAAAACTGGCTTCTCTGGCTTTGAAACTGGCTTCTTTGGCTTGAGCCGAGGCCAGGAAATTTCTTCCTTCTCTGGTTTCAAACTGGCTTCTCTGGCTTTAAAACTGGCTTCTCTGGCTTGAGCCGAGGCCAGGAAATTTCTTCCTTCTCCAGTTTAAAACTGGCTTCTCTGGCTTTGAAACTGGCTTCTTTGGCTTGAGCCGAGGCCAGGAAATTTCTTCCTTCTCTGGTTTAAAACTGGCTTCTCTGGCTTTAAAACTGGCTTCTTTGGCTTGAGCCGAGGCCAGGAAATTCCTTCCTTCTCTGGCTTTAAAACTGGCTTCTCTGGCTTTAAAACTGGCTTCTTTGGCTTGAGCCGAGGCCAGGAAATTTCTTCCTTCTCTAGTTTAAAACCCGCTTCTCTGGCTTTAAAACTGGCTTCTCTGGCTTGAGCTGAGGCCAGGAAATTCCTTCCTTCTCTGGTTTAAAACTCGCTTCTCTGGCTTTAAAACTGGCTTCTTTGGCTTGTGCTGAGACCAGGAAATTTCTTCTTTCTCTGGTTTAAAACTGGTTTCTCTGGCTTGAGCCGAGGCCAGGAAATTCCTTCCTTCTCTGGCTTTAAAACTGGCTTCTCTGGCTTGAGCAGAGGCCAGGAAATTCCTTCCTTCTCTGGTTTAAAACTGGCTTCTTTGGCTTGAGCCAAGGCCAGGGTCCAGAAGTGGGGAAAAGCTGAATAATTTCCGACTCACTTCCTGAGTCATAACAAAAATAGTGGAAAAAGCTTTGAAAGAGCAAATGTACTTCCGGTTTTTTTAAAAAGCTTCAATATCTCTTCAAAAAGGTAATTTTAACAAAATTATTATGAGCAACGAGTTATCTGACGTGACTATCCATGCCTAATTTCTACTTTAGGACATTAGCTTAGTCCCTAATCAGTCAGGTAGGTAAGTGTCTGCACTAGAACCAAGTATGGTTTGTTGGTGTGAAATATGAGTTACAAATCCATCTGGTCCGTTATAATTATGGACCGGGTTGTGACGCAGCTGGATGGGAGTCAGCTGCATTAAAATCACTACTGACCGAAAGGTCATGAGTTCAAAGCCAGCCTAGGTCAGAGTAAGCTCCCAACCATTTGTCTAGCTTGCTGTCAATCTTTGCAGCCCGAAAGACAGTTGCATCTATCAAGTAGCAAATTTAAGAACTGCTTATGCGAGGAGGCTAATTTAACTAATTTACAACGCCATACAAATCTCCAGCAAAAGAATGAAGTACTCCATCGGTGTCACAAGTGGACGGTGAAGCAGCAGCTCCCCCGGTGGCCAGAATTCGAACATACTGTCATGAAGCTGGAAAGTTAAATAGCCGCTGTGTCTGTCTATATATGTTGTGTGTCTATGGCACTCAATGTTTGCCATGTATATGTGCATTGTGATCCACCTTGAGTCCCCTGCAGGGTGAGAAGGGCAGAGTATAAATACTGTAAATAAATAAATAATTAGCTTGATCAACTCCATCTTGACAATGACTGGCATGTCCCCATGGCCTGTATTGGTTTGCTGAGTTCTGTCATTTGTGACATAATGGAACTCCTATAATGGCTGTATTATGTTTCCAGAGCCACCAACCAGAAGTTAAACGGCTGGCTTTAAGAGAGCAGGTTAATCACCAGCTGCAGCTGCAGTAAATCTTGCCAACCAAAAAGTTGACAGTTCAAAGCCAGGTCAGGGTGAGCTCCTGACCTTCAGTCGAAAACAGCAATATGAGTAGATTAATACTAATTGCATTAAGCAGGGAGGTATTTTAAGCATGGCGTTTGGAGGAAAGTTTACAAACAAAGAAAGCTCTTTGGCATGGAGATGGAGCAACAGCACCCCCCTGTGGCCAGAACTGAGCACAACCTCCAAAAGATGCCGAATGATGAGAAAACCCTATATATACACCTCTATGTGTTGTCTGTCTTATTGTATAATTGATATTGATTTGAATATTTGCCGTATATGTGTTCTGTGATCCACCCTGCATCCCCTTCAGGGTGAGAAGGGTGGAATATAAGTACTGTAAATAAATAATAAATAAATTATATGGCTCCATACAGGGTCAGACCTTGAGAACATCCTCATAAACAACAAACAAGAGCTGGATACTTTCTTTGCAAGTCCCATAGACCTTCAATAAGGATTAACACATTTGCATTAGAGATTGCTCATGTACCCTTTGCCCTTTTCTACATATCTCTGAAGAACTATAAAATACTTATACTTGGAATAAATTTTATTTGTCTTAGGGTTATGTATAGGTTGGACTGAAAGCAGTGATGGGTTTGGTCATTCCTTTGGACAAAGTTGTTGTTTGGCTTCGTGCTTAGTTTCAGGGCTCATCTGAAATGATGATGACGACGACGATGCTCTCTCATCCATGTTCTAAAAACTGTAGGTCTGCATTTGATGGAATGGGTGCTTATATGACTCTCTGGGAGAGTTTGCATCATACTTTCTTGTGGTGTGCCTTCAGGTCATTTCTAACTGATGGCGATCCTAAGACGGAGCTCTCACAAGGTTTTCTTGGAAATATTAATTCAAAGAGGCTTTCCCCTTGCTTTTTCTGAAGCTGAGAAAATGTAACTTGTCCAAGTTCTCTCAATGAATATCAAAGGCGGAGGCAGGATTCAAACCAGGGTCCCCAACACTCAAGTCACAACACTGCAAAATAAAGCCTGCTGTGATTCTTTGCTGAAACTTTTCAAGCTGCAATATTCCCACTGATGCATATGTTCCAAAACATGGGCAAAGAACTGCCTGGCGATGTAAAAATAGAAATAGCACGGAGCAGCCGCTTTGCTTTGGTAATAGTCATCTTTATTTGGCTTGCCCCAGAACTGCCTGGCCCCAATTCAGCCTGGCAGGGAACATTTGGGTGCCACAAATAGGATGAAGCCGACAGTGCGATGGTGAGAGGACTCCGAGTGGCACCTCAAAGCGTTAGCCCCCTCAATGGGAGACTGGCAACTCCGGTCCAAAAGGAGTGGCTGCAAATAATACAAAAATACATGCGCTCGGATGGCAAGGTCCTGTTTGATAATGTACAGCGACAGTGTTGTGCAGTGACATCATTAAGAAAGAATGCAGATAGATAGATAGATAGATAGATAGATAGATAGATAGATAGATAGGATAAATAGGATAGATAGGATAGGTAGACCGGAAGGAAGGAAGGAAGGAAGGAAGGAAGGAAGGAAGGAAGGAAGGAAGGAAGAATAGGCAGGCAGATAGGATGTATAAATAGATGGATAGGTAGGTAGGTAGGTAGGATAGACCACTAGAAGATTAGATAGATAGATAGATAGATAGATAGATAGATAGATAGATAGATAGGCAGATAGGCAGATAGGCAGGCAGATAGGCAGGCAGATAGGAAGGAAGGAAAGATGGATGGATGGGCGGGTGGATAGATAGGATAGAGTACTAGAAGATATAGATAGATAGATAGATAGATAGATAGATAGATAGATGGATAGAATATGATAGGAGGTTAGATAGACCAACTGGAAGGATGGATAGATAGATAGATAGATAGATAGATAGATAGATAGATAGATAGATAGATAGATAGATATGCAGGCAGGCAGGCAGGCAGGCAGGCAGGCAGGCAGGCAGATAGGATGGATGGATGGATGGATGAGTGGGTGGGTGGATAGTTAGATGGATGGATGTGTGGATGGATGGATGGATGGATGGATGGATGGATGGATGGATGGATGGATAGGTAGGTAGGTAGATAGATAGATAGATAGATAGATAGATAGATAGGCAGGCAGGCAGGCAGGCAGGCAGGCAGGCAGGCAGATTGGATGGATGGATGGATGGATAGTTAGATGGATGGATGTGTGGGTGGACGGATGGGTAGGTAGGTAGATAGATAGATAGATAGATAGATAGATAGATAGATAGATAGTAGGGCTGGGCGGTTTCATTTCGTTAATTCGTAATTCGTTAATAATTCGTTAATTTTTTCAATTACAAAACGATAACGAACCATTCTGGAGCAATTTTTTTTAAAAATGAATTTTTAAATAGTTTTGTAAATGCTTCGTATTTCGTTATTGTATTCGTTTCGTTATTGTTTTGAGGTCGTTTCGTTATTATTTCCGCATGTCTGGGGCAAGTTTTATGGTTGTTTTTTGTTTAATTAGTGAAAAAAAATTATAATATCACACCAACAGTCAACAACAGAGGGAGAGGGAAGCTTCAGAAGTTTTTGGAGGTTTTTTAGCGTATTTCGCGGTCGCGTCCGCCATTAACAAATCGATTCGTTATTGTTTCGGAAATCGATTCGTTAATTTTTTACCATTTACGAAATTTCATAAATATCGAACTTTTTAAAAGGAAAATTTTGTAATTATTTTAAATATCAAAACAAAAAAAAAACCCCAAATACAAATCGATTTTAGAAACAAATTTTTGCGTTGTTACCCAGGCCTAATAGATAGATAGATAGATAGATAGATAGATAGATAGATAGATAGACAGACAGACAGGTAGCAGAGCAGGCATGGGCAAACTTTGGCCCTCCAGGTGTTTTGAACTTCAACTCCTACAATTTTTAACAGCTGGTGAGAGTTGAAATCCAAAACACTTGAAGGGCCAAAGTTTGCCCATGTGATATCTAGTATCATAGAAGGTTAGATGGATAAATATGTAGAATCCTAAAAGCATAGACAGACAGATCTTCAATTAACATGTCAACAAATACATATCTATATAAGGAATCATTTCAGTAAAAACATATACAGTGGGTATCACTATCCATGGGTGCATAAGTTTCATTATCTACAATGGCATAATATAATGATGTTCCTCATATTAAATGGTAAAATCAATTGGGGGGGAGGGGGATATTTCAAAGCTGTGCATCATAAAATAAAAAATCCATGGACAGAGCTGGAGTTACACCTGGCTAACCTGCCCAGTGTAGACGTGACCCAAGTACCAGTAGATGAAAATGTTAGAAATCCCTTAAATAGTGATATGTTTCAATGTTATAAAACTTCATTTTTGTTGGCAACTCAGAGGAGAGGTATAAACACATCCCGTGGAGACAAAAAGTCTGTGCTGGCAGTCATTTTGGGATGTTTGTGTGTGATGCTAGGGCTGCTGTTGGCCAACACTTAAACGTTCTCTATTCCATCCAGATGCCTTCAAATGCTTTGGCTGGAAGTTGCGCCTCGATGAGAAGGGCTGTCAACAGCATCCTCTACTCCCCTTCTGATTAAGCAATCTCACACCATATCAATGGGGTGATACACAGTCATCTTGACCAACACGTGGACGATGGGTCTCCAGAGATGGTGGGATCTCAAGCTGTGGCCGTTCCATGCTCCACCACCCAAATTGGCGAGTACAGAACGAACAGAACTGGATGTCCATACAGAGTGCAGATTGGATCCAGATCTAATCAAATATATATATATATATAATATTTTCTTTGGGCACGCTGTTGACATGGTGAACCTGGCTGTTCTGGAAGGGCTTTGAGTAATTGGAGAATGGGGAGGGAGGGGGCTTCTGGTCAGTCCGACTGCCTCCTTTGCCAAAGCCTTGTTCGGAATGAGCCACCAAAGGCCTGGCAGGAGGGCCTGGCTTCTCTCAGGAACACAGCCTTCTCGGCCACAGCCAGGCTTCCTGCAGCTGTGGGAGGCTGTGGGAGGATTGCCGGCAGCAGAGAGCATTGCAAGGAAGGCTCTCCCTGAGTCTAGCTTGGCCTTAGAGAACCTCAGAGCTACCAAGGCCTCACGTGTTTCCCTTTCAGTGAGAAAAGCCTGACTCCAGCCAAAGGAGAGGAAGAGCATGTCATACTAAAGAAGGAGCTGGCTTATTGTCTGCTTCTCCAGAAACTTGGAGACAAAGGAGCAATTCTGCCCACCTGAGCAGAATCTGCTGCTGAGTACGCATGCCCAGTGTGGAACACATCTCACCACGCTAAAACAGTGGAAGTGGCTCTTAATGAGACATGCCGCATTATCACGGGGTGTCTGCGCCCTACACCACTGGAGAAATGACACTGTCTAGCTGGTATTGCACCACCTGACATCCGCCGGGAAGTAGCAGCCAATAATGTAAAGAACAAGGAAGTGACATCTCCAGCTCATCCCCTGTTTGGGTATCAGCCAGCATGTCAATGAATTAAATGAAGAAATACTTTTCTAAGATCTGCAGAGACACTAGCTGGAACACCTCAGCAAGCGAGAGTCCAAAAGTGGCAGGCTCAAACCCAGAACCTCAATCAATGGCTGATACCAATGGCTGATCCCCTGGGCACACAGAAAACTGGGCAACTTGGAAGGCGCTGAACAGACTGCGCTCTGGCACCACGAGATGCAGAGCCAACCTTCAGAAATGGGGCCACAACGTGGAATCCACGACATGCGAGTGCGGAGAGGAGCAAACCACTGACCACCCGCTGCAATGCAACCTGAGCCCTGCCACATGCACAAGGGAGGACCTTCTTGCGGCAACACCAGAGGCACTCCAAGTGGCCAGATACTGGTCAAGGGACATTTAATCAACTACCAAGCTTGCAAATTCTGTGTTTTATCTGTCTGTTTGTTTGTTCTTGTTTAAAATGTAATACAAATGTCTGGTTGCTGATGACACGATAAATAAAAATGAATAAAAGCATTAGAAAGAACCTCCTCACAGTCAGAGCTGGGTTTGTGTGTGTATGTGTTCAAATTTTTAATTTTATTGTATACAAGTGGCAAGTATAAGCAGAAATTACATTATCTAGCAAAACATGTAATAATAATAATATATAATAATAATAATATTATATATATATATAATATCATATATTAGAATAATATATTAATATTAATAATAGCCAGAATTGAAAAGTCGATGACAGATCCCAAGTGTAGACTCTGCAAGGAACCCGACGAAACAATAGATCACATCCTCAGCTGCTGCAAGAAGATTGCGCAGACAGACTACAAGCAGAGGCACAACACCATTGCTCAGGTGATTCATTGGAACTTGTGCCACAAACACCATCTGCCTGCCACAAAGAACGGGTGGGATCACAAGCCAGAAAACGTTACAGAGAATGAATACGTCAAACTCCTCTGGGAATTCCAGATTCAGACAGAGTTTTGGAGCACAAGACTTCTGACCTTACGATTGTGTTAAAAAACAAAGTATGGATCATCGATGTTGCAGTCCCAGGTGACAGCAGGATTGAAGAGAAACAAATGGAAAAGCTGACACAATATTAAGATTTAAAGATCGAACTGCAAAGACTCTGGCACAATGGTGTTTGCTGTTAGGCCACCCTGAGTTCCCCCTCGGGGGTGAGAAGGGTGGGTTACAAGTATATGAAATCTATATAAATAAAAATATAATGTTCATTTCTGGGATTAACATAACTCAAAAACCACTGGACGAACTGACACCAAATTTGGGTACGATACATCTCTCAGGCCAATGAGTGACCATCACTCATAAAAACACTGAAAAACACAGCAGAAGGGACTTAAAAAGCAAAAAAAAACCACCCCCAAAAATGCAATGCATGTGCAAAACCACATATGTACACAAACACAAATATACACATATACAGAAATATATACACACATATATGCACACACAAAACACATACACAGAAAGGGGGAAGGAAGGAAGGAGAGAAGGATGGAGAGAAAGAGGGAAAGAAGGAGAGAAGGAAGGAAGGAAAGAAAGAAAGAAAGGTAAAGAAGAAAGGAAGGAGAGAAGGAAATAAAAAAGTGAAAGAGGGAAGGAAGGAGAGAAGAAAAGAAAGAGGGAGGGAGGGGGGGAGGGAAGGAAGGAAGGAAGGAAGGAAGGAAGGAAGGAAGGAAGGAAAGATACATGGAAGGATGAAACCAAAGAGCAAAGGAAGTGAGAAAGGAAACAGGTGGAGAAGGAAGAAAGAAGAAGGGGGAAAGAGGGAAGGAAGGAAAGAGGAAGGAAAGGAGAGAAATAAAGAAGGAGAGAAAGAGGGAGGGAAGGAAGGAAAGAGACATGGAAGGATGGAACCAAAGAGCAAAGGAAGGAAGGAAGGAAGGAAGGAAGGAAGGAAGGAAGGAAGGAAGGAAGGAAGGAGAGATACATGGAAGGATGAAAGCAAAGAGAAAGGGAAGCGAGAAAAGAAACAGGTGGAGAAGGAAGAAAGAAGAAGGGGGGAAAAGAGGGAAGGAAAGAGGGAGGGAGGGAAGGAGAGAAATAAAGAAGGAGAGAAAGAGGGAGGGAAGGAAGGAAAGAGACATGGAAGGATGGAACCAAAGAGCAAAGGAAGCAAGAAAAGAAACAGGTAGAGAAGGAAGAAAGAAGAAGGGAGAAAAGAGGGAAGGAAGGAAAGAGGAGGGAGGGAAGGAGAGAAATAAAGAAGGAGAGAAAGAGGGAGGGAAGGAAGGAGACATGGAAAGATGAAACCAAAGAGCAAAGGAAGCGAGAAAAGAAACAGGTAGAGAAGGAAGAAAGAAGAAGGAAAAAAGAGGGAAGGAAAAAAGAGGGAGGGAAGGAAGGAGAGAAATATAGAAGGAGAGAAAGAGGGAGGGAAGTCTGGCCACAGCAACATGTGGCGGGTACAGCTAGTAAATAAATAAATAGATTAGGTTCTTGTGGGTTTTTTCGGGCTATAGGGCCATCTTCTAGAAACATTTCTCCTGACGTTTCGCCTGCATCTTTGGCAAGCATCTTCAGAGGTAGTGAGGTCTGTTGGAATTAGGACAATGGGTTTATATATCTGTGGAATGGCTGGAGTGGGGCAAAGAGCTCTTCTCTGCTGGAGCTAGGTGTGAATGTTTCAACTGACCACCTTCATTAGCATTTGAAGGCCTGGCTGAGCCTGGGAAAATCTTCTGTTGAGAGGTGTTAAGATGTGCCTGGTTGTTTCCTCTCTGCTGTTTTGCTATTGTAATTTTAGAGTTTTTTAATACTGGTAGCCAAAATAAATAAATTTCCTTTTCAAATTCACACGTGACATCTGGCCTCTTGTCACTTTCTTACATTTATGTTTGCTTGCAATATTCTGCACAGGTAGTACTGATAATACCACAACAACAAAAAACCACTTTGTTTTCTCAAGTATTTCCTTGGGAACAGCTGGCTATTTTCACCAAACCCAGATATATATATATATATTTGCTGTCCCTTCCCATTGTTATAATTACGATATCCATAAATTATAGAGCAAGGAGGCCCAGCGGGGCAAACAAGATGCCGGTTGTTTGTTGGAGAAAGTGTTCCTCGGCCAACACATGTTTTCCATCAGAAGAGCGAAAGGGAGCGTGGACACTCCAGTTTCGCTTTGCCAGCTGTTTCTCCTCTGATGCTGCAAGGAAGCCGTGGAGCAGGGAGGTTTTCAAGCAGAGGCTGGATGGCCATCTATCAGGAGAGCTTGGATTGTGTCTTCCTGCATAGAGAATGGATTGCCGTAGTCCACATGTGCCAAACACAAGGCTCTTGAGCTGAATCCAAGGTCATCTTATGTGTCCTGCAAGGCTTTCAGTGCCAGGGCTTTCAATGTGATGTGTGAAGAGTCTTCAGGGAAGCATCCCCAGAAACGATGAGATTGTCTTCTGTGGAAATCTCTTGAATATCAGAGAAATTCTGGGGAGGACTGCTTTGGGAAATGGGCAGCAGCCACCTCCCTTCCAGGAAAATGGGAAGCTCAGTCTTGCCCACGATTCTCCATAAACGTCCACCTCTGGCTTTAGCTTTCCAGTCCCTCGATGTTGCAATCCCCAGATGTGGGAAGAAGGGCTTGCCTGCCTGTGTGAGTTCCCCATTCCCATCTGTGGAAACGTCCCCTGTGCATCCCTGGTCTTGGCCAGATGCTGAAATCCCATTTATCTTCCTGACCCATATTTCTCCCTCTTCATTTCCGAGGCATTGGGCCCCTGAGAGAACCTCTCTGGGGTTCTAGATTTTGCAAAATACAGCACTCTGGCTCTCCAGCATTTTCCTTTGCACCAATCTTTCAAATCTGCATGCCTTCCTGCAATTTTTGCCAGCCATTTTTAAATCTATCTGTGTATCTGTGTACTTACTTTACTTAGGCGATCCCTAAGATGGTCTTCCATTATGGATTTCCTTGTGGGTCCGTATGTGGCTGTGGAGCCCTATTCTTGCTCTGCATCTTCTTCCGCAGTGAGGGCATTGGTTTCCAGGTGGAAGGTGGTCTCGGTCGAGGTTGGCTTGACGCGCCATCCTCCTGGCACGTTTCTCTCTTTCACCCTCCACTCGTGCCTCCTCAAATTCTGCAGCACTGCTGGTCACAGCTGTCCTCCAGCTGGAGCGCTCAAGGGCCAGGGCTTCCCAGTTCTCAGTGTCTATGCCAGAGTTTTTAAGGTTGGCTTTGAGCCCATCTTTAAATCTCTTTTCTTGTCCACCAACGTTCCGTTTTCCGTTCTTAAGTTCGGAGTAGAGCAACTGCTTTGGGAGACGGTGGTCAGGCATCCGGACAACGTGGCCGGCCCAGCGGAGTTGATGTTGGAGGACCATTGCTTCAATGCTGGTGGTCTTTGCTTCTTCCAGCACACTGACGTTTGTCCGCTTCTCTTCCCAGGAGATTTGCAGGATTTTCCGGAGGCAGCGCTGATGGAAACGTTCCAGGAGCTGCATGTGACGTCTGTAGACAGTCCACGTCTCACAAGCATAGAGCAGGGTTGGGAGTGATATCGAGCTCCTTTTTGGAGGGTTCTCCCAGCGAGGGGGATCCCTGAGGACCGCTAATGGGGTCCTGACCTTGGTGAGCTGCCAGCGGATGCCAATCCAAAAGACGCAAAAATATTAAAAATCAATCTCACCAGGCTGAAGAGAAATCTGCGACCGAGGCGTTTATTTAGCGATTCAGCTGAAAAGGATGCGTTACAGGGATGAATCCTCCATAAGCATGCAGTACAGTGATTTTCAGGCATATTTATACAGGCAAAACAAAAAAAACCCGGTTTGAATCTCCCGCCCGCCTTCTGTCAGTTTCCTCTGTCCTGATTGGCCGGCTCCGGAACAGCTGGGAGGAGGCTTGGCCGCTGGTCCCGCCTCTCCTCCAATCGCCGGCCGCTGTCGCCTCCAGGGGGCCAATCAGAGCCCTCGGAGCGCCTCTGAAGATCGTCCAATCAGCGGCCAGGAGGCGGGATGTAGTTTGACAGCGCAGAGGGGCGGAATGCCTGGGAGGCGTCCGCCAGCTGATTGATAATCTTTTGTTCATACACGGCAGGGTGGCAGACGGGGGAAACAAGGGATTTCCTGATTTCCGATGGCAGATGTGTATAGGCATAAAGGAAGGGCTATGGGTGGTATTTGGATCTCAACCTTGTGGACAAAGGGGGTCCTTAGTCACAAAGGAGCGTACACAAATACCATGATTGATTTAATCAGTCCGTTTTCCGGGGTTTCGGCTGACAAATCTTTGGCCCTGTTTGTCTGACTCTGAAAACAAAGCCGTAAGATATTGTCAGCCCAGATCCATGCAATGTCAATATGAATGGAGTTTCTTCTAAGGAAATTGGATTCCTTACTGTAGCCCCAGGTCACATACTTTAGTAGGGTAAGGTTCAAAGGGAAAGAGTAGGGAAAGAGGGTGAGGGTACATCTCATTTCATATCATATATTGCATATATATTCTTCATAAACTTTCATAAGTTCATAGATTTCATAAAAGGGGTCCCCATCCCATCCCCATCCCAGCAAAGTTTATTAGAAGCAACAACAATTGATAAAAGCAATCCATCAGAGTTCTTGAGGTATGATCTGCTTGGCAAGGACACACACACAGGCGGGGGCCATTCTCCCCAAGAGGCTTGGTTTTGAGTTCGTAGAGGAAGTTCATGATGATAGGGCATCAAGTCAATCAGTGAGGGCAGAAAGGTCCGCAAGGAGTCCGCAAATGGTGGAGAGTGGGGCAATGTCCTTTGGAGAACTGCATCTCCCAGCCAAGACCTGGGACCCATCTGGCCCCCTCCCCGGGGCTGCTGCAGCCGGCTGCCGCAGGTCCCAGGCGGCTTGGATCAACGTGGAGCGAACACTGCCGCGGAGAAGCGGGAAACCCGGCCAACTGACAATCAGCTGTTTCTCTGCAAGACAGAAGTTCTCAAAACAAAACTAATTTTCTCCCGGGAGGAGCAGCCCAAAACAGAGAAAAGGAGATGGCAGTTAGGCTTAGAATTAGTCATAGAACAAGGCAAAATTGGAACGGCGGCGATCCGCCATGTTAGGTGTTTTTGTGGATAGCGGGGTTTGTAATGGAGGTTTCCGTATCCGCGGTTTGATTTAACGCAGATTCGGGGTCCGGGGGGGCACCTGGAGGCGCCCCCCCGCGGGCTCACGGCCCTCCGGAGCCCAGAAAGGGGTTTATGGAAGCGTTCATGGAGTGCTGAGCCAAGAAGGGATACAAAAGTAGCATGCGGAAAGATAGAAAGTTTCAAGTTTCAAGTATTTTATTTGGGAAAGATACAAAGTAAAGGGAGAGGGAAAGTTAGCTGAGGTTGCAGGCATTCCTGGTCTTGGAGCTGGCGGCTGAGGCACATTTCATCTGCTGGCCTCAAAGCTTGGCCCGGAAACTGCGGAACTCCCTGCTGCAGTTCATACTAATGTAAAGGCGGGGCTACCGGATGCGCTCGCCGTCAGGAGGACAATAGCTTTATAAACAAGCACCTTGGTCTCCCTACGGATGTCCCGGTCCTCAAACACTCTCTGCTTCATTCTGGAAAATGCTGCACTTGCAGAGCTCAGGCGGTGTTGTATTTCGGCGTCAATGTTGACGTTGGTGGAGAGGTGGCTGCCAAGGTAGCGGAAATGGTCCACATTTTCTAATGTGACACCATTAAGCTGTATTACTGGCATTGGAGAGGGATTGGCTGTGTATCTGTCTATTAGGCATGTGCAATCCATGGTTCTAAATGGTTCCAAACTAAAGTTCTGATGGTGGAAACCAGGGGGCATTGGTGCTTTGCTTCTACAGTGTTGGTAAAGTTCTGGTGGTGAAAATTTCAGAACTCTAACACAACTTTCAAAATTTCATTATAAATGGCAGTTCCTAATTGGTTCTGTCATAAAAATCATCAATAATGAAATAATAATGAAATTTTGAAAGCTTTGTTAGAGTTCTGAAATTTTCACCACCAGAACTTTAGCAACACTGTAGAAGCAAAGCACCAGTGCCCCCTAGTTTTCACCACCAGAATTGTAGTTTTGTAAGTACTTTAGAACCATTTAGAAGCATGGATTGCACATGCCTACTTGTCTATCTACCTATCCGTTACATAGAATCATAGAATCAAAGAGTTGGAAGAGACCTCATGGGCCATCCAGTCCAACCCCATTCTGCCAAGAAGCAGGAATATTGCATTCAAATCACCCCCGACAGATGGCCATCCAGCCTCTGTTTAAAAGCTTCCAAAGAAGGAGCCTCCACCACACTCCGGGGCAGAGAGTTCCACTGCTGAACGGCTCTCACAGTCAGGAAGTTCTTCCTAATGTTCAGATGGAATCTCCTCTCTTGTAGTTTGAAGCCATTGTTCCGCGTCCTAGTCTCCAAGGAAGCAGAACACAAGCTTGCTCCCTCCTCCCTGTGGCTTCCTCTCACATATTTATACATGGCTATCATATCTCCTCTCAGCCTTCTCTTCTTCAGGCTAAACATGCCCAGCTCCTTAAGCCGCTCCTCACTTCATTTACTTAGGCGATCCCTCGTAGCTCGAGGATGATTGTCTTCCAGATGTGGTGTCTTGGCGGTGGGTCTGTATGTAATTGTAGAGCCCTATTCTCGATCTGCATCTTCTCCTGCAGTGAGGACATCAGTTTCGAGGTGGAAGGCAGTCCCGGTCGGGGTTGGCTTGACATGCCTTCATCTTGGCACATTTCTCTCTTTCACCCTCCATTTGTGCCTCTTTGAATTCTGCAGTACTGCTGGTCACAGCTGACCTCCAATTAGAGTGCTCAAGAACCAGAGCTTCCCAGTTCTCGGTGTCTATGTCACAGTTTTTGAGGTTGGTCTTAAGCCCATCTTTAAATCTCTTTTCCTGTCTGACAACATTTCGTTTCTTGATTTCAAAGTAGAGCAACAGCTTTGGGAGACAGTAATCAGGCGTTTGGACAACGTGGCCAGTCCAATGGAATTGATGTTGGAGGAGCATTGCTTCAATCCCGGTGGTCTTTGCTTCTTCCAGCACGCTGACATTTGTCTGCCTGTCTTCCCAAGAGATTTGCAAGATTTTTCAGAGGCAACGCTGATGGAATCATTCCAGGAGTTACGTATGACATCTGTAGACAGTCCATGTTTCTCAGGGAGGACAATAAAATGAGTGGGAACATAATTTCACCAGGTCCCAGTTTTATGCTGTACACAAGACACACTTACTTACTTAGGCACTCCCTCATTGTCAGAGTATGATGGCCTTCCAAGTGTAGTGTTTTGCCAGTGGATACATAGGTGACTTGTTGTTGTTGTTGTTGTTGTTCATTCGTCCAACTCTTCATGACCTCATAGACCAGCCTAGCCCAGAGCTCCCTGTCGGCCATCACCACCCCCAGCTCCTTCAGGGTTGGCTTGATACGTCTTCCCCTTGGCACATTTCTCCCTTTCACCCTCCATTCGTGCCTCTTCAAATTCCATAGTACTGCTGGAGCTAGGTGTGAATTAGCATTTGATTTTCATGGTAGCCAGATTTTGTTCATTTTGTTCATTTTCAAACCATGAAAATGAACAAAATCTGACTACTAGTATTTTAAAAAAACTCTAAAATTACAACAGCAAAACAACAGAAAGTAAACAATCAGGCACATCTAATCAGCTATCAACAAAAGTTTGCTCCAGGCACTGTCAGGCCATTATATGCTAATCAAGGTGGTCAGTTGAAACATTCACACCTAGCTCCAACAGACAAGAGTCCTTTGCCCCACCCTGATCATTCCACAGATATATAAACCCTTTTTCCTAGTTCCAACAGACCTCACTACCTCTGAGGATGCTTGCCATAGATGCAGGCAAAATGTCAGGAGAGAATGTCTCTAGACCATGGCCATATAGCCCGAAAAAACCTACAACAACCCAATATGGGGCAACATGGCTTGAAACGGCCATGCCTATGGAAGACATGCTTCCCTTGCTCCCTTGGGCTAGCAATACCTTGAAATACTATTTTTAAAAGGTGTCGCAGCCTGTCAGTGGCAGGATTTTAATAGGCCAAGATCACAGCATCTCTCCCTTTTCTACAGGGAACTTTCCCTGCCTGGGAGAGGAATCATCAATACACAAAGGTGAAAGATGCCCCTAGGCTGTCTCTTGATGCTGTGGCAAAGAAAAGGGATTAAAGATGAACCCAGACAGAGGACATGCAGTTTGAAAGGAACTTCTGGAAAGAGAGAAAAAGACAAAGCCTCCAAACCAGCAGCTTTGAACTCCAAGACTAAATGTTCTATAAATCTTCAATCATCTATTGTGTCATCTATCTTTTACACTCTATCGAGTCCACCACAGGCTGAGAATGGCAGTATATAAATATAGTAAATAAATAGTAAATAGATAGGTTGTTGTAGGTTTTTTCGAGCTATAGAGAGATATTGACAAGCTGGAATGTGTCCAGAGGAGGGCGACTCAAATGATCAAGGGTCTGGAGAACAAGCCCTATGAGGAGCGGCTTAAGGAGCTGGGCATGTTTAGCCTGAAGAAGAGAAGGCTGAGAGGAGATATGATAGCCATGTATAAATATGTGAGAGGAAGCCACAGGGAGGAGGAGGGAGCAAGCTTGTTTTCTGCTTCCCTGGAGACTAGGACGCAAGGGAACAATGGCTTCAAACTACAAGAGAGGAGATTCCATCTGAACATGAGGAAGAGCTTCCTGATTGTGAGAGCCGTTCAGCAGTGGAACTCTCTGCCCCGGAGTGTGGTGGAGGCTCCTTCTTTGGAAGCTTTTAAACAGGGGCTGGATGGCCATCTGTCAGGGGTGATTTGCATGCAATATTCCTGCTTCTTGGCAGAATGGGGTTGGACTGGATGGCCCATGAGGTCTCTTCCAACTCTTTGATTCTATGATTCTATGATTCTAACTGTTCAGCAGTGGAACTCTCTGCCCCGGAGTGTGGTGGAGGCTCCTTCTTTGGAAGCTTTTAAACAGAGGCTGGATGGCCATCTGTCAGGGGTGCTTTGAATGCAATATTCCTGCTTCTTGGCAGAATGGGGTTGGACTGGATGGCCCATGAGGTCTCTTCCAACTCTTTGATTCTATGATTCTATGATTCTAACTGTTCAGCAGTGGAACTCTCTGCACCGGAGTGTGGTGGAGGCTCCTTCTTTGGAAGTTTTTAAACAGAGGCTGGATGGCCATCTGTCAGGGGTGATTTGAATGCAATACTCCTGCTTCTTGGCAGAATGAGGTTGGACTGGATGGCCCATGTTGTCTCTTCCAACTCTTTGATTCTATGATTCTATATGCCCATGTTCTAGAGGCATTTTCTCCTGACGTTTCGCCTGCATGTGAATTAGCATTTGATTTTCATGGTTTTCAAACCATGAAAATGAACAAAATCTGGCTACCAGTATTTAAAAAAACTCTAAAATTACAACAGCAAAACAACAGAAAGTAAACAATCAGGCACATCTAATCAGCTCTCAACAAAAGATTCCCCCAGGCACTGCCAGGCCATCAAATGCTAATCAAGGTGGTCAGTTGAAACATTCAATAAGTAAATAAGTAAATAAGTAAATATTCATATCATGATCTGATCACCATGCTCAATATATCCCATATGCATGGGGGTATTGGGGTAACGATACAAAAGGTTTGCTAGGGTAGACCCTCTTTCACTCAGACTCAGCCCCCCCCCCCCCGAATCAAACTCAGCCCGTCCCGAATCAAAATCCTGGCTACAAGCCTGCTTCCTTCCATCCTTCTTTCCTTCCCTTTCCCTTTCTTTCTTTTCCTTCTTTCCTCCCTTCCCTCTCTCTCCCCCCTTCCACTTCTTTTCTTCTCAACCCCTAATCCCTTCCTTCCCTTTCTTTTTCTCCTCCATCCCTCCTTTCCTGCTCCCTCCATTTCTCTCTTTCCTTTTCCTTCTTTCTCCTCGTTTGCCTTTTCCCTCCCTGTTCCATCCACAGGGACGAAGCCATCTCAGGCCAGGCTGACTCCATCTCCTTGGAAGCCAATCCAACCCTTCCTAATGGGGTTTCCTGTGAGGTGAACTTGCCCACCGCAGCAAATGGGAGGAAAACTGGCCAAGAGCCTTTCATGCCTGTTGTGCATGGAACCAACGGAGGGCAAACATAATACCTCCCTTGGCAAACAGATCCAAACATTTCGGGAGATGTTTTGGAAAAACACTGCATGGTTTTTTCACAAAAAAAGGAGAGAGAAAAAATCTCATAAAGACTGATCTTTGATTTGCACTCTGTTGACATTCCCCATAAAAGTCCGAATGGTCCTCCGAGACCAGCCAAGCTTCCCCAACCATGCTCTATAACTCTTCTTGCTCATACGTTGGCCAAGAGTTGGTATTTCCTTGCATTTGGTGGCAAACAGGGAAATCTTTGCAACCTCTCAACAAATAAATCTGGGCAAGGAAATGTTTCCAGAGCCACCTCGGAAGCATTTCCTAGCCTTGGCCTTTCCAAAACCACAAATCTTTCTGTCCTCAGAAGGAGGGAAGTTGGGAACAGAAAAATGTTGCTTTGCATTGCTTATTTCCTTCTTTTTCCTCTTGGAAGAGAAAGGAACCCATACAAGCAATGATTCAGCCATCAGCCGCTTCCAAGAGCGCCATTTTCCTCAAGTCCTTCTCTTGTTGGCCTTCTTTTTTGGGGTTGTTTACACTCTCTTTGCTTCAGAAATGAAAGAGAAGAAGCAGAAACACAGCAGGGAGGAGTTGGGAACTCCCCTTTAGCGGTGCCCATTTTCCTTAAGAAGACCAATTGAAAGCTAGCAAATCATAGAATCATAGAATCATAGAATCGAAGAGTTGAAAGAGACCTCATGGGCCATCCAGTCCAACCCCATTCTGCCAAGAAGCAGGAATATTGCATTCAAATCACCCCTGACAGATGGCCATCCAGCCTCTGCTTAAAAGCTTCCAAAGAAGGAGCCTCCACCACACTCCGGGGCAGAGAGTTCCACTGCTGAACGGCTCTCACAGTCAGGAAGTTCTTCCTAATGTTCAGATGGAATCTCCTCTCTTGTAGTTTGAAGCCATTGTTCCATTGCGTCCTAGTCTCCAAGGAAGCAGAAAACAAGCTTGCTCCCTCCTCCCTCTGGCTTCCTCTCACATATTTATACATGGCTATCATATCTCCTCTCAGCCTTCTCTTCTTCAGGCTAAACATGCCCAGCTCCTTAAGCCGCTCCTCATAGGGCTTGTTCTCCAGACCCTTGATCATTTTAGTCGCCCTCCTCTGGACACATTCCAGCTTGTCAATATCTCTCTTGAATTGTGGTGCCCAGAATTGGACACAATATTCCAGATGTGGTCTAACCAAAGCAGAATAGAGGGGTAGCATTACTTCCCTAGATCTAGACACTAGGCTCCTATTGATGCAGGCCAAAATCCCATTGGCTTTTTTTGCCACCACATCACATTGTTGGCTCATGTTTAACTTGTTGTCCACGAGGACTCCAAGATCTTTTTCACACATACTGCTCTCGAGCCAGGCATTGTCCCCCATTCTGTATCTTTGCATTTTATTTTTTCTGCCAAAGTGGAGTATCTTGCATTTGTCACTGTTGAACTTCATTTTGTTAGTTTTGGCCCATCTCTCTAGGGCCAAAGGAGGGAAGGCAAAGTGTTTGAAAGATTACAATGAGAACGAGAATGGACACATCCTGGAAGATGTTCAGGGCATTCCTTTCCAAAATCTAAGGGCAAGACCACCTTTAAGACAGGGCTCTGTTTTACCCTTTTGATTAGCTTCTTTCCTAGATTTTAATTTGGGGCAAGAACCATGAAAATGAACAAAATCTGGCTACCAGTTTTAGAAAAAACCTCTAAAATTACAACAGCAAAACAACAGAGAGGAAACAATCTGGCACATCTAATCACCTCTCAGCAAAAGATTGCCCCAGGCACTGCCAGGCCATCAAATGCTAATCAGGGTGATCAGCTGAAACATTCACACCTAGCTCCAACAGACAAGAGTTCTTTGTCCCATCCTGGTCATTTCACAGATATATAAACCCTTTTTCCTAGTTCCAACAGACCTCACTACCTCTGAGGATGCTTGCTATAGATGTAGGCGAAACATAAGGAGAAAATGCCTCTAGAACATGGCCATATAGCCCGAAAAAACCTACAACAACCCAGTGATTCCGGCCATGAAAGTCTTCGACAACACATTTAACTTCTCTTCCCTTTGTTGTTTTGGATTTTATTTATTTATTTATTTATTTATTTATCGAGTCATCAGCAACCAGTCAGTTATATTACATTTCTAACAGGACAAAGCAAACAAACAGATAGAATACAAAATTACAAAATACAGAATGCAAAATTTGTGAGTTTGGTAATTGATTAAATGTCCTTTGACCAGTATCTGGCCACTTGGAGTGCCTCTTGTGTTGCTGCAAGAAGGTCCTCCATCGTGCATGTGGCAGGACTCAGGATGCATTGCAGCAGATGGTCAGTGGTTGGTTCTTCTCTGCACTCGCATGTCGTGGATTCCAGTTTGTGGCCCCATTTCTTGAGGTTGGCTCTGCATCTCGTGGTGCCAGAGCGCAGTCTGTTCAGCACCTTCCAAGTCGCCCAGTCTTCTGTGTGCTCAGGGGGGAGTCTCTCATCTGGTATCAGCCATTGGTTGAGGTTCTGGGTTTGAGCCTGCCACTTTTGGACTCTCGCTTGCTGAGGTGTTCCAGCGAGTGTCTCTGTAGATCTAAGAAAACTATTTCTTGATTTAAGTCGTTGACGTGCTGGCTGATACCCAAACAAGGGATGAGTTGGAGATGTCTCTGCCTTGGTCCTTTCACTATTGGCTGCTACTTCCCAGCAGATGTCAAGTGGTGCAATACCGGCTAGACAGAGTATTTTCTCCAGTGGTATAGGGCAGGGACACCCTGTGATAATGTGGCATGTCTCATTAAGAGCCACATCCACTGTTTTAGCGTGGTGAGATGTGTTCCACACTGGGCATGCATACTCAGCAGCAGAGTAGCACAGCGCAAGGGCAGATGTCTTCACTGAGTCTGGTTGTGATCCCCAGGTTGTGCCAGTCAGCCCCAAAGTGAGGGCTTTTTCAGGCATTTGCTCAGACACCTATGCTGTTCACCCTGCAGAAGTTTTCTAAAGAGTTCCAGCCAGGCATTTCTTTCTTTCCTCCCAATTAAGGGGCTCGTTTGGCGCTAATAAGGGCTTTATTGACTCACAGGCCCCCATTGATCTGCGACAAGGAGGTTTAATAAATTGCCTCCAAGATAAATCAGTGCACAGGTAATAAACTGCAGTGGGCACAAGCAAACACCCCTTAATTGCATTCCTCTTAATACACCCAGTTCGTAATGAATTTTGGAGGCATTTCATTACCCATTTGACAAGACAATCTGGGATGGATAATGACAGGCCAGGAGACCTTTCTTGAAGTCGGGGCCAAATGCTTTTGGGGGGAGAAAAAAGAGAGACGAGAAGAGGAAACACTCTGAATTGACAATAAATTAAATGGCTTCAGTTGTCTGGGTCAAGAGTTATTAGCAGATCCATAAAGCTAGCCATCCAAAAGCCAATGGTTGATGCAGATATATGTTGACTGTGGGATTCTGGGAATTTTAGGTCAGAAAAGGAAGATTTCTAGGTGCAAAACTTTGAACTAGTATTCGGCATGGACCTTCCTGCCAAGTTTGGCCATTTGACTGGGAAGATTTTAACCATTTTGCAGAACAATCTGCATATTTGTATGGATATGCTGGGTGAAATGCCAAAAATATTTCATTCTGTTTTTAATGTCGTGTCATTTTATATTTAGACGAAGACTGCTACAGACAGCTATTTTTGGGTCCTTCAGCCATTTTGGGTAATGAGCAGGCGTGCATTGTGGGAAATGTAGTTAATGTAATAATTAATAGGGTTGGATATTAACTCATAAATAACTGAAATTTGGGGAAAAACATATGAATTTGGACATCCAAAGGTGCAGTTAAGGTGTGTGTGTGTGTGTGGGGGGGGTGTCCAAATTTGAACTGTTTACCTTTTTTTGGGGAAATATTTTGTAATCACAGCCATCGTAACTGTAGTTTGTGAAGGCCAGGTCTCCAATAGTAGAGATTGCAAAAGGTCCTGCTGTTAAACTACATTTCCCACAATGCACGCCTGCTCATTACCCAAAATGGCTGAAGGACCCCAAAATAGCTGTCTGTAGCAGTCTTCGTCTAAATATAAAATAAACTGATTGAATCTACAAAGGAGTCTAAAGAAGGCAGCAAAGCAATAAGCAACTTTTGCAAAGCCAAAAGAACATAAACTAGGTTCTTGTGGGTTTTTTCGGGCTATAGAGCCATGTTCTAGAGGCATTTCTCCTGACGTTTCGCCTGCATCTATGGCAAGCATCCTCAGAGGTTGAGAAGGTCTGTTGGAAGTAGGAAAAATGGGCTTATATATGTGGAATGGCTGGGGTGGGGCAAGGAGCTCTTCCCTGCTGCAGTTAGGTGTGAATGTTTAGCTGATCACCTTCATTAGCATTTGAAGGCCTGCCTGAGCCAGCCATCCAGCCAACCCTTTACATCAGTAAGTAATGATAAAATTAAAAGTAATAATTGGTCCCGCCAATCACAATCGGGATCTTCTGAGCGGCAAAGATGTCTTTGATGATGGTGGTGGCCTCGTTCCTGAAGTCCACAATGGTGTAGTTGAAGACCAAGGGGTCCACGAAGCTGAGCATGTGGTGCCTGCAGAGCAGTTGCTCCTGAGGAGAGGCTTTGTTGCAGATTGATTGCATCTGCAAAAAGGAATACATGGATGGATGTGTCTTGAGGGTCCTCATCCAACTCAGGAGAGGAAGCAAATGGATGTCAGACAGAGTTTGGATGGTGCCTTTCTGCCCAGAAAAAGGGGGTCAGTCCAGATGTCTCTTGATGGGGTCTGTACTATGATTTCTGCTCTCCACCAATTTAACACAGTTTGTGCCACACATGCAAAGTTTCTGGAGTAGAACAACTACTTTCAAAGTAAAGAGCACCCAGTGAAACAGGAAATAACACTTTCAAACCAGGAACAGATTTACTTTATTATTAAAAAATGTTTTTTTATTTAAAAAAACTTTGAAAATTCACCAAAATTCCATGGATAAGTCAAAGGTTATGACATTTGGTGAGCTAACAGTGGTCCATGTGTTCTACCACTGTAGCAAGTTTCATCAGGATTGGTCTAAAAATAAGGGAGGGAGAATCCACTGAAATTTCCCCAGTGCCAGTGCTGTTTTTCCCTACCATGCATGCATCTGTCAGGAGGGCTTTGATTATGTCTTCCCCCTTAAATGAAGGTTTGTTTATTTCCCTGTCTCTCTATGTGTTCTCCCTTACAAATAATTCTGCCCCTTTATATCACCCTGAGTTTTTATATCATTTTATGTACATGCGGCCCACTCATTGTCATTATGTTTGGTTTACTTTTTTTGTTTTTGTTTTGTTTGTTTTGTTTTTATTGTTTATATGCTTATATGTTTTACACTTTAATGTTATGTTCTTTATTTTATTGCAATGTGTATCTCATTGTATTGTAATTTGTTGTTTGGGCTTGGCCTCATGTAAGCCGCTCCGAGTCCCCATTGGGGAGATGGTGGCGGGGTATAAATAAAGTTTATTATTATTTATTATTATTCCTGGATTGGGGTCCCTTCCAATTCTATGGGGTCAATACTATCTCTAATGTTATTTAACAGCTACATGAAGCCGTTGGGAGAGATCATCCAGAGTTTTGGGGTACGGTGTCACCTGTACGCAGATGATGCCCAATTCTTTCACTTCTTTACTACTAAGGAGGCTGTCCAGGTCCTGGACTGGTGCTTGGCTGCTGTGATGGTCTGGATGAGGGCGAACAAATTGAAATTGAATCCAGACAAGACAGAGATCCTCCTGGTCAGTCGAAAGGCCAAACAGGGTATAGGGTTACAGCCTGTGCTTGACGGGGTCACACTTCCCCTGAAGACACAGGTTCGCAGTTTGGGAGTAATCCTGGACTCATCACTGAGCCTGGAACCCCAGGTCTCGGTGGTGGCCGGGAGAGCTTTTGCTTGTGCCCGTTCCTTGGGAAGTCTGACTTGGCGACGGTGATCCACACTCTGGTTACATCCTGTATAGACTACTGCAACGCTCTCTACGTGGGATTGCCTTTGAAGACTGTTCGGAAGCTTCAAATGGTCCAACGGGCAGCAGGCAGGTTGCTAACATGATTGGCGCCCAGGGAGCATACGACTCCTCTGCTGCACCAGCTCCACTGGCTGCCAATCTGGTACTGAGCACAATTCAAAGTGCTGGCTTTAGCCTATAAAGCCCTAAACGGTTCTGGCCCTACTTACCTGTCCGAACGTATCTCTCCTTATGAACTCTCTAGGAATTTAAGATCTTCTGGGGAGGCCCTGCTCTCGGCCCTGCCATCTTCACAGGCTCGATTGGTGGAGACGAGGGATAGGGCCTTCTCAGCGGTGGCCCCTCGGTTGTGGAATGCCCTCCCCAGGGTTATTAGATCAGCCCCCACTGTCTTGACGTTTCGCAAAAAAAGTTAAAACCTGGCTATATGAGCAGGCCTTCCCAAACGCAGTGTAGCTATGAAACTCTGATCTCGGAACAGTTGGACAGTGTGACTGGATAATGACTGATTAATGAAATGCGGACGACTTATGGTTTTTTATTATGTTTATTGATGCTAATTGTAATGAATTTTCTTATCAATGTTAAATGTTTTTAATGTTTAAACTATTTTTGTACTGTTGTGGGCATCGAATTGTGCCATTTTGTAAACTGCCATGAGTCGCCCTCAGGCTGAGAATGCGTAGTAAATAAAAAAAAATATGGTTCTATAAATTTCCTTACCCAAGTGGTCATACTTTGGGGGCATTGTCAGTTTGCAGATGTATCAGCAGAACTGTGTAAATGAACTGAACTGTGCAAATGTAACGTCCCCACCAGGATCCTAGTAGGGCAGACCCAGGAATGCCTCCAATGGATTCCTTGAGGCTGCAGAAGCAAACCTTATGCATTATGTCCCATTACGCAAAAGGGCCATAAGCAGGCACAGTGGCAGAGGCCCAACGGTTGTGTAATGTTGGAAAAGGGCAAGTGGCACAACTGCTGCTGTGTAAAGATGGAGGGGCAGCTTTACACAACACAACACATGCTGTGCTATACTCTTATACGCTTCTCCTGTGCTTGCCCATTGCACTCTCCTCCAAGGCCTTGTTTCTATCATTTAACATTAGGAGCAAACAGAGAACATTAGTGGAGAGAGGCTGCAATTTGGAACAACGAGCTGGTTATTCATTAATTAGGCAATTACTTATTGCATCAAAATGAGTGGATGTTTTTTTTTAAAAAAAAAAAATTCCAGGAGTCTAGGGCTGAAAGCTTTCCTGGGTGCAAATGACGCAGAAGAGGCCCAGAATAACACGCCGCCTTCGAGGAAGCCTTGCCGAGGAAGACAAAACTCGCAAAAACAGCTGCTGGAAAGCTGACAAGTGGATGAAAGGAACTGAGAGCAGGCAGAAATGGGGCAGCCGCCCGGTTGTGTAACAGGGCTCCGCTCTGCAACGCAATCCACTGATGTTTTCTGAAGGAAAAATGCAGAGGGATTTGGTGCCGGAGCAAGTCTCGCACGTAATGCTTGGCCCCCTTCTGCGTGTGATGCCTTCGCACAAAAAACACCGCCCTGCTTTTCCTCTGAGTCGGAACACTTCCGCGGGATTAGACAATTCTCATTTATGCAAGTCAGGTTGTCATGCTATGCATTCCCCTCCATCCTGAAAGGAAGAAGCCAAGGCACCGAGGGAAAGAGAGGAAGGACTCAAAGGGCTCAGGAAAGCCACTCAGTGCATGATCTCATTGCCATTTACTCAGAAGTAAACCCCCCAGGACTAATGTTAAGTTTGGGTTTCTTGGTGCATAATAATGAAGCTGCTCTGGGTTCCAAAGTGGTCCTTAAAGGCTCCACCAAAGTCATAGAATCATCAGGTCAGGATACCGAAAATCCAACAGACCTGGGGGAAAAACCAGCAGCATCCACCACCAAAATAGAATCATAGAATCAAAGAGTTGGAAGAGACCTCATGGGCCATCCAGTCCAACCCCATTCTGCCAAGAAGCAGGAATATTGCATTCAAATCACCCCTGACAGATGGCCATCCAGCCTCTGTTTAAAAGCTTCCAAAGAAGGAGCCTCCACCACACTCCGGGGCAGAGAGTTCCACTGCTGAACGGCTCTCACAGTCAGGAAGTTCTTCCTCATGTTCAGATGGAATCTCCTCTCTTGTAGTTTGAAGCCATTGTTCCATTGCGTCCTAGTCTCCAAGGAAGCAGAAAACAAGCTTGCTCCCTCCTCCCTGTGGCTTCCTCTTACGTATTCATACATGGTATAAATGGCAGCCCCAAATCCACCCTGTCCTTTGAATGGCTCTTCTGAGGTTTGCATCATATGGCTTCACAGTCCCATGGATACAGGAGCCACAAAGATTCCAAAATGTATCAACTTTGGAAATGGAAACAAAAGTCAACAATGTCATGTGGCACCTAAACAAGCCAATGCCATCCTAGGTAAATCAATAGGAGTATAGTGTCCAGAACGAAGGATGCCATAGCCCATTTTCTTCTTTGTTGTTCATTCATTCAGTCGTCTCCAACTCTTCGTGACCTCATGGACCAGCTCACGCCAGAGCTCCCTGTCGGTCGTCACCACCCCCAGCTCCTTCAAGGTCAGTCCAGTCGCTTCAAGGATGCCATCCATCCACCTTGCCCTTGGTCGGCCCCTCTTCCTTTTGCCTTCCACTTTCCCCAGCATCATTGTCTTCTCTAGGCTTTGCTGTCTCCTCATGATGTGGCCAAAGGACTTCAACTTTGTCTCTAGTCTCCTTCCCTCCAATGAGCAGTCAGGCTTTATTTCCTGGAGGACGGACTGGTTGGATCTTCTCGCAGTCCAAGGCACTCTCAGCACTTTCCTCCAACACCACAGCTCAAAAGCATCGATCTACCTTGCTCCGCCTTCCCTAAGGTCCAGCTCTCACATCCGTAGGTGACTACAGGGAAGACCATGGCTTTGACTAGGCAATGCATGTTGCCAGTCTGATGTCTCTACTCTTTACTATTTTATCGAGACTGGGCATTGCTCTCCTCCCAAGAAGGAAGCGTCTTCTGATTTCCTGGCCACAGTCTGCATCTGCAGTCATTATTTCTTCTAGGTTGTTGTAGATTTTTTCTGGCTATATGGCCATGTTCTAGAGGCATTCTCTCCTGACGTTTCACCTGCATCTATGGCAAGCATCCTCAGAGTCACTACCACTGAGGATGCTTGTCACAGAGGCAGGTATTTATTTATTTATCGTGTCATCAGCAACCAGACATTTGTATTACATTTTTAACAAAAACAATCAAACAAACAGACAAAAAACACAAAGTTTGCAAGCTTGGTAGTTGATTAAATGTCCTTTGACCAGTATCTGGCCACTTGGAGTGCCTCTGGTGTTGCCGCAAAGACGTCTTCCATTGTGCATGTGGCAGGGCTCAGGGTGCATTGCAGCAGGTGGTCTGTACTTTGCTCTTCTCCGCACTCGCATGTCATGGATTCCACTTTGTGGCCCCATTTCTTAAGATTGGCTCTGCATCTCGTGGTGCCAGAGCGCACTGTTCAGCGCCTTCCAAGTCGCCCAGTCTTCTGTGTGCCCAGGGGGGAGTCTCTCATTTGGTATCAGCCATGGATTGAGGCTCTGGGTTTGAACCTGCCACTTTTGGACTCTCGCTTGCTGGGATGTTCCAGAGAGTGTCTCTGTAGATCTTAGAAAACTATTTCTTGATTTAAGTCAGCATGCTGGCTGATACCCAAACAAGGGATGAGCTGGAGATGTCACAGCCTTGGTCCTTTCACTATTGGCTGCTACTTCCCGGCGGATGCCAGGTGGTGCAATACTGGCTAAGCAGTGTAATTTCTCCAGTGGTGTAGGGTGCAGACACCCCGTGATAATGCGGCATATCTCATTAAGAGCCACATCCACTGTTTTAGTGTGTTTTTGTCATGCGTTAGCATGAGTAGCATGCAGATTGACTCTAGCCCAGTTAACTGTGTGTGTGATGAATTGGCTCATAAGAGAAAAACACACGAGACTTCGGCTTAAAGTAGAAAAGAAAATATTGTAGTATTGGCAGCATACAAAAACAAAGTAGCAGGATTACTGTTTCCACAAAAGTAACATGAAACAATATCTTCTGAGAGATATCACTACTCAGCTGAGATAAGCAGGAATCCTTGTCCTCTTCTCATGGCTGTGTCTTCGCAGGACATCTGCAGCATAGTCCCCAGCTTACACAAAGCAGAATGGCACAGAGGCATAGATGCACAATAGCATAAACACACAATGGCAAAGAACTAAACACACAGTAGCTGTCTTTATAAACATGAAAATAATACTCTCAATTAACTCTTCAATTAACTGAAACAGCTGTAGCACAAACAGCCTTGAACCTTACAGCAACTTAAAGTTATAGCACAAACAACATTGATCCTTACAACAACTTAGATAAAGTACGTTGCAACCTCTTAGTAGCAACAGTTTTTAGCAACTACAATCTGTGATCCCCAGATTGTGCCAGTCAGTTTTCGTATGATAACAGAGGCAGGTGAAATGTCAGGAGAGAATACCTCTAGAATATATATTAATATCCAATATTAACATAATATTAATATCCAATAATTCACAACACAAGGACTGACCATCACTCAAAAAATTATGATTTTGTCATTTGGGAGTTGTAGTTGCTGGGATTTAGAGTTCACCTACAATCAAAGAGCATTCTGAACTCCACCAATGATGGAATTGAGCCAAACTTTGAATTCTCATGACCAACAGAGAATACTGGAAGGGTTTGGTAGGCATTGGCCTTGAGTCTGGGAGTTGTAGTTCACCTACATCCAGTGAGCACTGTGGACTCAAACAATGATGGATCTGGACCAAACTTGGCACAGATACTCAATATGCCTAAATGTGAACAGTGGTGGAGTTTGGAGCGAAATAGACCTTGACATTAGGGAGTTGTAGTTGCTGTGATTTATAGTTCACCTACAATCAAAGAGCATTCTGAACTCCACCAACGATGGAATTGAGCCAAACTCGGCACACAGAATTTTCATGACCAACAGAGAATACTGGAAGGGTTTGGTAGGCATTGGCCTTGAGTCTGGGAGTTGTAGTTCACCTATATCCAGTGAGCACTGTGGACTCAAACAATGATGAATCTGGACCAAACTTGGCACAGATACTCAATACTGGAAGGGCTTGGTGGACATTGACCTTGAGCTTTGGAGTTGTAGTTGTAGTTTGCCTACATCCAGAGAGCACTGTGGACTCAAACAATGATGGATCTGGACCAAACATGGCACAGATACTCAATATGCCTAAATGTGAACAGTGGTGGAGGTTGGGGGAAAATAGGCCTTGACAGTTGGGAGTTGTAGTTGCTGGGATTTATAGTTCACCTACAATCAAAGAGCATTCTGAACTCCACCAACGAGGGAATTGAGCCAAACTTGGAATTCTCATGACCAACAGAAAATACTGGAAGGGTTTGGTAGGCATTGGCCTTGAGTCTGGGAGTTGTAGTTCACCTATATCCAGTGAGCACTGTGGACTCAAACAATGATGGATCTGGACCAAACATGGCACAGATACTCAATATGCCTAAATGTGAACAGTGGTGGAGTTTGGGGGAAAATATACCTTGACAGTTGGGAGTTGTAGTTGCTGGGATTTATAGTTCACCTACAATCAAGGAGCATTCTGAACTCCACCAATGATAGAATTGAGCCAAACTTCCCACACAGAAACCCCATGACCAACAGAAAATACTGTGTCTTCTGATGGTCTTTGGTGACCCCTCTGACACCCCCTTGTGACCCCCTCCAGGGGTCCTGACCCCCAGGTTGAGAAACACTGCATTAGATTGAAGAAATAACTCCATCATCTACAGAAGAATGTTGCAAACAGACAGACCCTACAAATCTGCAAACTCCATTCTATTTAATCAGCGTCGAAGGCAGACATCGAAAAAATTTGTCCAATTTCCGTTGTATTTTTAGTCCTGCTTGCTAATCGCTTCAATAAACATATATATACATGCAGATGTACGTTTTCTGTGCTTCTTTATTTTTACCCAGACGGCTTCCAAGGCTTCTTCTTTAGTTGGGAGGGTGTTTTTGTAACATCCCCAGGCCATGCGAAAGGAGGAACAAGCAACGCTGTCCCAGAGTGGGATATAAATAGAGGAATAAACAGATAAACAAGCAAACATATTTGAGGAGCAGGCTGGCTCCCCAACGCGCCTGCAAAGCACCCATTCTTTGGTTTGAATGCAGTTCTGAGCAAGGAAGTCCCTCTTCATTTCAGCTTCGAGTCTCTCCGCATCATTCAGCTTTAGAGGATGATTCACCGCTGAGTTCTATTATTGGACCAGAGGCTTCCTTATCTGCTTGCTCTTGCATCAGGCACAACGTTGTCGTTCATTAGTTGCATCACGCACCCTCCCCACCCCCCTCTCCCAGCCATTCCAGTAATTCCCAGCTAGACCTTGTTTTTATTTTTTTTATTTTTTGCTACTTTATAACTGCAATTTAGCTACTGTTATGAATCATAATGTAAATATCTGATATTCAGGATATATTTTAATTTACTGGACCAAATTTAGCACAATACCCGATACACCCAAATTGGAATACTATGGGCATGGTGTCGAACATGCTGAGATGCAATTTGGGGAGACTGTATCTCTCCTATTAGGAATGGGAATAGCTTGGACCTCCTGAATGAATGATGTTACACTGCAACTCCCAGCATTCGGTTCTGCTCTGGAAATCACTTCTAGAATGCAGAGGGGCCATTGCCTCCCTCTTTAAGGGCCTAAGGGTGCATTTACACTGCAGAATGAAAGCAGTTTGATACCCTTTTAACTGCCATGGAATCTCTGCTAAAAATTGGATGGGTTTATATGTATGTATGTGTCTATATATCTCTATCTATCTATCTGTCTATCTATCTGTCTCTCTATCTTAGGGTTGTGTGCGTGCGTGTGTGTTGGTATTTGTGTATGTCTTAGGGTGGGTTTATATATATGTATGTGTCTATATATCTATATCTATCTATATCTGTCTTAGGGTTGTGTGTGTGTGTATGTGTGTGTATTAGGGTAGGTTTATATGTTTGTATGTGTGTATATATAGATATATATGTGTGTGTGTATATATATACAAACATATGCAGTATATATGTCTTAGTGTGTGTGTGTGTGTGTGTATATATATATATGTTTATATTTATATATGTTCTAGGGTGCAGTTTGTATGTATGAATGTATGTATGTGTCTATATATCTATATCTATCTATCTATATGTCTATATATATATATATATATATATATATATGTCTGACAGACTTTGTATTTCTAGGGGCAAAGATGACTGCAGATGCAGACTGTGGCCAGGAAATCAGAAGACGCTTCCTTCTTGGGAGGAATGTCCAGTCTCGATCAAAGAGTGAAGAGTGGAGACATCACACTGGCAACCAAGATCCATTGCCTAGTCAAAGCCATGGTATTCCCTGTAGTCACATACGGATGTGAGAGCTGGACCTTAGGGAAGGCTGAGCGAAGGAAGAGAGATGCTTTTGAGCTGTGGTGTTGGAGGAAAGTTCTGAGAGTGCCTTGGACTGCGAGAAGATCCAACCAGTCCATCCTCCAGGAAATAAAGCCAGACTGCTCACTGGAGGGAAGGAGACTAGAGACAAAGCTGAAGTCCTTTGGCCACATCATGAGGAGACAGCAGAGCCTAGAGAAGGGAATGATGCTGGGGAAAGTGGAAGGCAAAAGGAAGAGGGGCCGACCAAGGGCAAGATGGATGGATGGCATCCTTGAAGTGACTGGACTGACCTTGAAGGAGCTGGGGGTGGTGACGGCCGACAGGGAGCTCTGGCGTGGGCTGGTCCATGAGGTCACGAAGAGTCGGAGACGACTGAACGAATGAACAACAACAACATATGTCTGTCTTAGGGTTGTGTGTGAGTGTGTGTGGGTATGTCCTACGGTGGGTTTATAAGTATGTATGTGTAGAATCATAGAATCCTAGAGTTGGAAGAGACTTCATGGGCCATCCAGTCCAACCCCATTCTGCCAAGAAGCAGGAATATTGCATTCAAATCACCCCTGACAGATGGCCATCCAGCCTCTGTTTAAATGCTTCCAAAGAAGGAGCCTCCACCACGCTCCGGGACAGAGAGTTCCACTGCTGAACAGCTCTTACAGTCAGGAAGTTCTTCCTAATGTTCAGATGGAATCTCCTCTCTTGTAGTTTGAAGCCATGTCTCCATTGCGTCCTAGTCTCCAAGGAAGCAGAAAACAAGCTTGCTCCCTCCTCCTCCCTGTGGCTTCCTCTCACATATTTATACATGGCTATCATGTCTCCTCTCAACCTTCTCTTCTTCAGGCGAAACATGCCCAGCTCCTTAAGCCGCTCCTCATAGGGCTTGTTTTCCAGACCCTTGATCAATTTAGTCGCCCTCCTCTGGACACATTCCAGCTTGTCAATATCTCTCTTGAATTGTGGTGCCCAGAATTGGACACAATATTCCAGGTGTGGTCTAACCAAAGCGGAATAGAGGGGTAGCATTACTTCCCTGGACCTAGACACTAGGCTCCTATTGAGAAGATCATGAGGCTGGGAAAAATGGAAGGAGAAAGGAAGAAGTGCCGACCAAGGGCAAGGTGGATGGATGGTATCCTTGAAGTGACTGGCCTGACTCTGAAGGAGCTGGGGGTGGCCACTGTCAACAGGGAGCTCTGGCCTGGGATGGTCCAGGACAGTGTTTCTCAACTTGGGGGTCGGGACCCCTGGAAGGGTCGCGAAGGGATGTCAGAGGGGTCACCAAAGACCATCAGAACACACAGTATTTTCTATTGGTCATGGGGGTCTCTGTGTGGGAAGTTTGGCCCAATTCTATCTTTGTTGGGGTTCAAAACGCTCCTTGATTGTAGGTGAACTACAAATCCCAGCAAGTACAACTCCCAAATCTCAAAGTCTATTTTCCAAAAATCCCACGAGTGTTGACATTTGGGCATATGGAGTATCCGTGCCAAGTTTGGTCCAGATCCATCATTATTGGAGGCTAGAGTGCTCTCTGGATGTAGGCAAACTTCAACTCCCAAACTCAAGGTCAATGCCTACCAAACCCTTCCAGTATATTCTGTTGGTCATGGGAGTTCTGTGTGCCAACTTTGGTTCAATTCCATTGTTGGTAGGGTTCGGAATGCTCTTTGTTTACAGGTTAACTATAAATCCCAGCAACTACAACTCCCAAATGGCAAAATCAATCCCCCCGCCAACCCCACCAGTATACAAATTTGGGCATACCGTGTATTTGTGCCAAATTTGCTCCAGTGAATGAAAATACATCCTGCAGATCATTATTTACATCGCGATTCATAATATTAGGGTTATGGTTGGGGGTCACCACAACATGAGGAACTGTATTAAGGAAGGTTGAGAACCACTGGTCCAGGAGGTCGCGAAGAGTCAGAAGAGACTGAATGAATGAATAACAACATACTTTTGCACAACTGAGACTTGTGCGCCAGCTGCGTTCGTACCTCGCGAAGGCTGATCTGGCCGGGGTGGTCCATGCCTTGGTCACCTCTAGATTGGATTACTGCAATGCGCTCTACGTTGGGCTGCCCTTGAAAACGGCTCAGAAATTCCAACTGGTCCAACGGGCAGTGGCCAGGATGTTAACCGGGGCTCATTACAGAGAGAGGTCAACCCTCCTGTTTAAGGAGCCCCATTGACTGCTGTTTATTTTCCAAGCCCAATTTAAGGTGCAGGTGCTTACCTACAAAGCCCTGAACGGTTTGGGACCACCCTACCTGCGTGACCGTATCGCTGTCTACGAACCCACACACTCACTCCGGTCATCTGGAGAGGCCCTGCTCGTGATTCCGCCCGCGTCGCAAGCGCGCTTGGTGGGGACACGAGACAGGGCCTTTTCTGTGGTGGCCCCCCGACTTTGGAACGCCCTCCCGAAAGATCTCAGACAGGCCCCTACATTGGCAGTCTTCAGAAAGAATTTGAAAACCTGGCTGTTCCGACGTGCCTTTTCAGATTAGGAACCTCCAGCACCAAGTCCTAGAAGCACCTTAGTAGAACCAAGATCACTGTACACTGCACACTGCACTTACTTTATAATCCTACATTCCTCCCGCCACATCAGCACTTTTAACCCTGTACTCCTAGTCTGGTCGGCCCAGTTTTAATAGTGTCTTGTTGTATTGTTACTGTTATTGTTTTCTGCTTAACGGTTTTTAATTTGCTTTAGTTATTGTATTGTTGTGTTGTGTTTTGGGGCTTCGGCCTGTGTAAGCCGCATTGAATCCTTCGGGAGATGCTAGCGGGGTACAAATAAAGTTATAATATAATAATAATACTTCCCTCAATCTGTGGGTACTACGCTCCTCAACAACAGAGAGTATGGAGGGAAGCCTCCTGAGCCATGCAAAAGAATTCAAAAGCAATCTAAAAGAACACAGAAGCAGAATGGAAGGCTCTAAACTAGGGAAGGCCAAGCCAAGTGAGGAACACAGAAGCAACCAGGCGCTGGAGCGGGTTCGTCACGGGTTCCCCTTGGCCAAGAGGAGAGAGAGGGCTTTCCCAAGCCTTCCTCTTCCTCCTCCTCCTCCTCTTTCCTTTCCTTCTGTTCTTTTTTCTTTTTCCTGGGAGAGGTTAATGACCCAGTTAGCCGTTCTTGGCTGGGCCTCCCGACATTTTGCAGACATTAAGCGAGCGGCGGGCCTGCCAAGTACATTCTGTTCCTTGGAGGTCAGCCAAGGCATCTCCGATTACTGGGGAATGCGACAAAGAGAGAGAGAGAAGGAAAGAAGGAGAAAGAGAGGGAGAGGAGGAGAAAGAAGAAAAGGGGAGGATGGAGGAGCCAGCTTCCCAGCCGGGGAAGCTCCGCCGCCAAGGCTGCTAAATTTAAACCTAGGAGCTGGAAAGGAAAGCCATCTCCTCCTCCTCCTCTTCCTCTTCCTCTTCATCCCTTGGCATTGGCTGCAAAGAGGAGCCATCGCGCATTAGTTTCGGATGAAGCCGTGTGGACTCTGCAGTGAAGAACATTTCCCATTGAGCATCCCTTCACCGACATGTTTGGGAACACAGAGGTGTTATGGAATGTCAGGTTTTACTCTGGTTTTGGAATATTCTCCTATACTTGGAGATCAAAATAAGCATGAGATTCATTCAGATTTTATATAGAGCAGGCATGGGCCAACTTGGGCCTTCCCTCCAGGTGTTTTGGACTTCAACTACCACAATTCCTAACAGCCTACCGACTGTTAGGAATTGTGGGAGTTAAAGTCCAAAACACCTGGAGGGAAGGCCTAAGTTGGCCCATGCCCAATGCAGAGCTCATTCACATTAGCTAGGGGTCCTTTAAGGGTTCATAGACATTACATGGGATACTAGAGACAAAGTTGAAGTCCTTTGGCCACATCATGGGGAGACAGCAAAGCCTAGAGAAGACAATGATGCTGGGGAAAGTGGAAGGTAAAAGGAAGAGGGGCCGACCAAGGGCAAGATGGATGGATGGCATCCTTGAAGTGACTGGACTGACCTTGAAGGAGCTGGGGGTGGTGACAGCCGACAGGGAGCTCTGGCGTGGGCTGGTCCATGAGGTCACAAAGAGTTGGAGACAACTGAACAATGGCTTCAAACTACAAGAGAGGAGATTCCACCTGAACACGAGGAAGAACTTCCTGACTGTGAGAGCCGTTCAGCAGTGGAACTCTCTGCCCCGGAGTGTAGTGGAGGCTCCTTCTTTGGAAGCTTTTAAACAGAGGCTGGATGGCCATCTTTCAGGGGTGATTTGAATGCAATATTCCTGCTTCTTGCCAGAATGGGGTTGGACTGGATGGCCCAGGAGGTCTCTTCCAACTCTTTGATTCTATGATTCTATGACAATAGTTCTTTCTCCTACCCTGGACATTCCACAGGTATATAGATACTCCACTTGCCTCACTGCCAACAGAATATCTGAGGATGCCAGGCACAGATGCAGGCAGAACATCAGGAGAGAATGCTACTGGAACATGCCCATACAGCTCGAAAAAACTCACAACAACCCAGTGCTGCCTAATGTTTAGGTGTCATTTTCTTTCCCAAGGGATTGGGATAAACTTTTGCAAATGCATACTTCTCCAGATGTTTTTAGGCTTCCGCTTCCAGAAATTCTGGCTAGTGGTGAGGATGCTGGGTGTTGCAGTCCATCTAGAACAGTGGTTCTCAACCTTCCTAATGCTACCACCCCTTAGTATAGTTCTTCATGTTGTGGTGACCCCCAACTATAACATTATTTTTGTTACTACTTCATAACTGTCATTTTGCTCCTGTTATGAGTCATAATGTAAATATCTGAGGTACTTTCATTCACTGAATGAAATTTGGCACAAATATGCAATACAGCCAAATTTGAATACTGGTGAGGTTGGGGGGGGGGGGGGATTGGTTTTGTCATTTGGGAGTTGTAGTTGCTGGGATTTATAGTTCATCTACAATCAAAGAGCATTCTGAACTCCAGCAATGATGGAATTGAACCAAACGTGGCACACAGAACTCCCATGACCAACAAAAAATACTGGAAGAGTTTGGTGGGCAAAACCTTGAGTTTTGGAGTTATAGTTCACCTACACTCAGAGAGAACTGTGGACTCCAACAATGATAGATCTGGACCAAACTTGGCACGAATACTCAATATGCCCAAATGTGAACACTGGTGGAATTTGGGGAAAACAGACCTTGACATTAGGGAGTTCTAGTTACTGGGTTTTATAGTTCACCTATAATCAAAGAGCATTTTGTACCCCACCGACAATACAGTAGAATTGGGCCAAACTTCCCACATGACTTGCAGAAAGTCCTGTGTTTTCCAATGGTCTTTGGTGATCCCTCTGACACCACCTCATGCCCCTTCCGGGGTCCTGACCCCCAGGTTGAGAAACACTGATATACAGGCAGTCTTAAATCAGTATAAAGCGCTTTTAGAGGACATAATGTTGAGAGTTCATTATTCTGGGAAGGCACACTGGAACAACCACTTTTCCAAGCTCCTCCTAAAGACTGCCAGAGATGGGGCATGCCTGATGTCCTTAGGAAGTGAGTTCCAGAGTCGGGGGGCCACCACCGAAAAGGCCCTCTCTCTCGTCCCCACCAATCGCGCCTGCGATGCAGGTGGGAGCGCTAGTAGGGCCTCTCCAGATGATCGAAGAGATCATGTGGGTTTGTACACAGAAATGCTGTTTATTTTCCGAGCCCAATTTAAGGTGCAGGTGCTTACCTACAAAGCCCTAAGCGGTTTGGGACCATCCTACCTGTGTGACCGCATCTTCGTCTATGAACCCACGCGCTCACTTCGTTCATCCGGAGAGGCCCTGCTCACGATTCTGCCTACGTCGCAGGCGCGTCTGGTGGGGATGCGAGACAGGGCCTTTTCTGTGGTGGCCCCCCGACTCTGGAACACCCTCCCCGAAGATCTTAGACAGGCCCCTACATTGGCAGTCTTTAGGAAGAACTTGAAGACCTGGCTGTTCCGATGTGCCTTTCCAGAATAGGAAAACTCCAACAACAAGTCCCAGAAGCACTTTAGTAGAAATTAAGATTGCTAGCACGCTGCACTTACCCTATAATCTTTCATATCACCTGTCACATCAGCACTTTTAATCTGTACCCATTACTCTGGCCCAATTTTATTGTGTCTTGGTGTATTGTTTTAATATTGCTTTAACTGTTTTTGATTTGCTTTAGGTTCTGTATTGCTATGCTATGTTTTGAGGCCTTGGCCTTTGTAAGCCGCATCGAGTCCTTCGGGAGATGCTAGGGGGTACAAATAAAGATAATAATAATAATAATAATAATAATAATAATAATTGCAGTCTAAAAGATCAAAACATTGTTGCCTAGTGCACGGAACCCTTTAGGTGTAGGGTGACAAGCAGAGGTGGCCCTAGGTAATTTTCAACGGTAAGCAAACAGTATTTGGGTGGGGGGCCCCCACAACCAATCATTGATATATATTTTCTGTTCGTCGTGGGAGTTCTGTGTGTCATATTTGGTTCAATTTCATCATTGGTGGAGTTCAGAATGCTCGTTGATTGTAGGTGAACTACCCCGGTGGCGCAGTGGGTTATTTATTTATCGTGTCATCAGCAACCATACCATTGTATTACAATTCTAACATAGAATCAAAGAGTTGGAAGAGACCTCGTGGGCCATCCAGTCCAACCCCATTCTGCCAAGAAGCAGGAATATTGCATTCAAATCACCCCTGACAAATGGCCATCCAGCCTCTGCTTAAAAGCTTCCAAAGAAGGAGCCTCCACCACACTCCGGGGCAGAGAGTTCCACTGCTGAACGGCTCTCACAGTCAGGAAGTTCTTCCTCATGTTCAGATGGAATCTCCTCTCTTGTAGTTTGAAGCCATTGTTCCGCGTCCTAGTCTCCTAGGAAGCAGAAAACAAGCTTGCTCCCTCCTCCCTGTGGCTTCCTCTCACATATTTATACATGGCTATCATATCTCCTCTCAGCCTTCTCTTCTTCAGGCTAAACATGCCCAGTTCCCTAAGCCGCTCCTCATAGGGCTTGTTCTCCAGACCCTTGATCATTTTAATTGCCCTCCTCTGGACACATTCCAGCTTGTCAATATCTCTCTTGAATTGTGATGCCCAGAATTGGACACAATATTCCAGGTGTGGTCTAGCCAAAGCAGAATAGAGGGGTAGCATTACTTCCTTAGATCTAGACACTAGGCTCCTATTAGATCTAGACACTATGCTCCTAACAGAGCAAAACAAACACACAGATTAAAAAGAAAAAGAAAAAAACACACAGATTTTGCAAATCTGGTAGTTGGTTAAATGTCCTTTGACCAGTATCTGGCCCCTTGGAGTGCCTCTGGTGTTGCTGCAAGAAGGTCCTCCATGGTGCATGTGGCAGGGCTCAGGGTGCATTGCAGCAGGTGGTCAGTGGTTGGCTCTTCTCCACATTCGCATGCCGAGAATTCCACCCTGTAGCCCCATTTCTTAAGATTGGCACTGCATCTCGTGGTGCCAGTCTGTTCAGCGCCTTCCAAGTCGCCCAGTCTTCTGTGTGCCCAGGGGGGAGTCTCTCATCTGGTATCACCCATGGATTGAGGTGTTGGGTTTGGGCCTGCCACTTTTGGACTCTCGCTTGCTGGGGTGTTCCAGCGAGTGTCTCTGTAGATCTAAGAAAACTAATATGTCTTGATTTAAGTCGTTGACATGCTGGCTGATACCCAAACAGGGGATGAGCTGGAGATGTCTCTGCCTTGGTCCTTTCACTATTGGCTGCTACTTCCCGGCAGTTGTCAGGTGGTGCAATACCGGCTAAGCAGTGTAATTTCTCCAGTGGTGTGGGGCGCAGACACCCTGTGATAATGCGGCTGTCTCATTAAGAGCCACATCTACTGTTTTAGTGTGGTGAGATGTGTTCCACACTGGGCATGCATACTCAACAGCACAGTAGCACAGCGCAAGGGCAGATGTCTTCACTGTGGTTGTGATCCCCAGGTTGTGCCAGTCAGCTTTCGTATGATGTTGTTTCTAGCGCCCACTTTTTGTTTGATGTTCAGGCAGTGCTTCTTGTAGGTCAGAGCACGGTCCAAAGTGACTCCCAGGTATTTGGGTGTGTTGCAATGCTCCAGTGGGATTCCTTCCCAGGTAGGGGTTAAAGCACTGAGCTGTTGAGCTTGTTGACCAAAAAATCACAGGTTCGATTCCAGGGAGCGGCGTGAGCTTCCGCTTTCAGCCCTAGCTTCTGCTAACCTAGCAATTCGAAAACATGCAAATGTAAGTAGATCAATAGGTACAGCTCCGGCGGGAAGGTAACGGCGCTCCATGCGGTCATGGCTGGTGTCTAAGCCGAATGCTGGCTCTTTGGCTTAGAAATGGAGATGAGCACCACACCCCAGAGTCAGACGTGACTGGACTTAATGTCAGGGGACAACCTTCACCTTTACCTATACATCCCAGTAACTACAACTCGGATATGTGAAGGCCTATTTTCCCTCAAGAGCGCCCCTGGGCAAAATCAACTATACTACGAATGCTTACTTTGCGTAATGGGTTGAGCCGCCCCTGGTGACAAGGCAAGGGGTTCGACATCTGTTTGGAAACAGAGCTTTGAAACATCACTTTCAATAAGAACCCTCATGATTCCTAGAATCTTGTAGTATTACCTGGGGGATTCTGGGAGCCATAGTCCAAAAAGTAACGTTTCCCATGCTCTCCTGATTACACATAGAAGGGGAGGGGGAAGTGATGGTCTTGAGTGCCCTGAAAACACACAGCGTTTCTTCCAATATTTAGCAATTTTATTTCTCATAAATATATAGGAGTGGTTTCCAGTTTTGCTGGAAATAGTAGTTCCTCAAAGTGGAAATGGATGTAATAACCTCCTCTATGAAGAAACCATGCAGATCACAGAGAGTTCCACTGCTGAACGGCTCTCACAGTCAGGAAGTTCTTCCTCATGTTCAGATGGAATCTCCTCTCTTGTAGTTTGAAGCCATTGTTCCATGTCCTAGTCTCCAAGGAAGCAGAAAACAAGCTTGCTCCCTCCTTCCTATGACTTCCTCTCACATATTTATACATGGCTATCATGTCTCCTCTTAGCCTTCTCTTCTTCAGGCTAAACATGCCCATCTCTTTAAGCCGCTCCTCATAGGGCTTGTTCTCCAGACCCTTGATCATTTTAGTCGCCCTCCTCTGGACACATTCCAGCTTGAGGAGGGCTTTGATTACATTTTCTTGCCCTGGTGAAGGGAGTTGGAATTAAATATTTTCTGTTGGTCATGTTGATCATGGGGGTCCTGTGTGGGAAGTTTGCCCCAATTCTGTCACTGGTGGGGTTCAGAATGCTCTTTGATTGTAGGTGAGCTATAAATCCCAGCAACTACAACTCCCAAATGTCAAGGTCTATTTTCCCCAAACTCCTTCTGTGCTCATATTTGAGCATATGGAATATTCGTTCCAAGTTTGGTCCAGATCCATCATTGTTTCAGACTAACATGCTCTGTAGATGTAGGTGAACTACAACTCCCAAGCTCAAGGTCAATGCCCACCAAACCCTTCTAGTGTTTCCTGTTGGTCATGGGAGTCCTGTGTGCCACGTTTGGTTCAATTCCATCATTGGTGGAGTTCAGAATGCTCTTTGATTGTAGATGTACTATAAATCCCAGCAACTACAACTCCCAAATGATGTAGGAGAACTACAACTCCCAAACTCAAGGCCAATGCCCACCAAACCCTTCTAGTGTTTCCTGTTGGTCATGGGAGTCCTGTGTGCCACGTTTGGTTCAATTCCATCATTGGTGGAGTTCAGAATGCTCTTTGATTGTAGATGTACTATAAATCCCAGCAACTACAACTCCCAAATGATGTAGGAGAACTACAACTCCCAAACTCAAGGCCAATGCCCACCAAACCCTTCTATTGTTTCCTGTTGGTCATGGGAGTCCTGTGTGCCACATTTAGGTCAATTCCATCATTGGTGGAGTTCAGAATGCTCTTTGATTGTAGGTGTACTATAAATCCCAGCAACTACAACTCCCAAATGATGTAGGTGAACTACAACTCCCAAACTCAAGGTCAATGCCCACCAAACTCTTCTAGTGTTTCCTGTTGGTCATGGGAGTCCTGTGTGCCTCATTTAGGTCAATTCCATCATTGGTGGAGTTCAGAATGCTCTTTGATTGTAGGTGTACTCCAAATCCCAGCAACTACAACTCCCAAATGACAAAATCCATTTTTCTTTAGTAATGGTCACTCCTTGGGTTAGTAGGTGTCTTGTGCCCAAATTAGGCGGCAATTCGTCCAGTGATTTTTGAATTATATTAATCCCACAAAAAAACATTACATTTTTATTTATATAGATTGCAGGTGAGCCTGAAAAGGGATCCCATTATACTTGCCATAGATGCAGGCGAAACGTCAGGAGAGAATGCCTCTAGAACATGGCCATATAGCCCGAAAAAAACCTACAACAACCCAGTGATACCATTATCATTGGCTGCTGGAGGTATAAGTGGAATGGGTTTTGTCTTCACAGGACATGACATGACAGCAACCCTTCTATGTTCCCTGCTTTGGAAACTTCTCTCATGGGAAAGCAAGCAATGGAGCAGGCTGCCTTTCCAAGACCAACCACTAGAGGGACGCCTTGCCCCACATTCTGTTCCATTGCCCCCTCCCCCTCCTCTTTAGGAAAGTAACTTTCTTCATGGGAAGAGATTGAAGTTTCTTGTTTACTATCAACTATTCCAGTGTTTCTCAACCTTCCTAATCCCACAACCCCTTAATACAGTTCCTCATGTTGTGGTGACCCCCAACCATAACATTATTTTCCTTGCTACTTCTTAACTGTGATTTTGCTCCTATTATGAGTCGTCATGTAAATATCTGATATGCAGATTGTATTTCCATTCACTGGACCAAATTTGGCACAAATACCCAATATGCCCAAATGTGAATACTGGTGGGGTTGTTTTTGTTGTTTTTTGGGGGGTTTTTTTTGGGGGGGGGTTAATTTTGTCATGTGGGAGTTGTATTTTCTGGGATTGATAGTTCACCTACAATCAAAGAGCATTCCGAACTCCACCAAAGATGGAATTGAATCAAATTTGGGTTGTTGTAGGTTTTTTCGGGCTATACGGTAGGAGCCCCCGGTGGCGCAGTGGGTTAAAGCACTGAGTTGCTGAGCATGTTGATCGAAAGGTCGCAGGTTCGATTCCGGGGAGCTGCATGAGCTTCCGCTGTCAGCCCTAGCTTCTGCCAGCCTAGCAGTTCGAAAACATGCAAATGTGAGTAGATCAATAGGTACCGCTCCGGCGGGAAGGTAACGGCACTCCATGCAGTCATGCCAGCCACATGAACTTGGAGGTGTCTACGGACAACACTGGCTCTTCGGCTTAGAAATGGAGATGAGCACCAGAGTCCCAGAGTCAGACATGACTGGACTTAATGTCAGGGGACTACCTGCCTATCTTTATGGCCATGTTCTAGAAGCATTTTCTCCTGACGTTTCGCCTGCATCTATGGCAAGCATCCTCAGAGGTAGTGAGGTATGGAAAAAACTAGGAAAATTGGGTTTATATATCTGTGGAATGACCAAGTTGGGACAAAGGACTCTTGTCTGCTGGAGCTAGGTGTGAATGTTTCAACTGACCACCTTGATTAGCATTTGATGGTCTGGCAGTTTTTTGGAGTGCCTGGGGGAATCTTTTGTTGATAGGTGTTTAGCTGTCTCTGATTGTTTCCCCTTTGTTGTTTTGCTGTTGTAATTTTGGAGTTTTTTTTAATACTGTTAGCCAGATTTTGTTCATTTTCATGGTTTCCTCCTTTCTATCCACATGCTTATGGATTTCAATGGCTTCTCTGTGTAGTCTGACATGGTGGTTGTGAGAGTGGTCCAGCATTTCTGCGTTCCCAAATCATATGCTGTGTCCAGTCTGGTTCATCAGAGGCTTTCGACAATATAAATAAATAAATATACTCCAGATTATCCAAACAGAAAATCCACATTATCTGCTTTGAACTGCATTATATGAGCCTATATTGCCATATAATCCAGTTCAAGGCAGATAATCTGGATTTAATATGGCCGTGTAGAAGGGTCCTTAGAGAGCACATATCATTCAAGTTCACAAATAATCAGATCCCCAAACGTAAAACTCCCGAATATGTGTACATGATTCTCCTTCCCTCCTAAAACATTGAGAAATATTTATTTATTTATTTACAACATTTATAAATAAATGAAGGGGACTCAGAGCGGCTTACTCTCTCTCTCTCTCTCTCTCTCTATATATATATATGCACATATATATATATACACACACACACACACATACATACATACATTATATTAGCATAGCACAATATCAGTATTATATATTACTATATTGTACCATACCATTATATTGTAATATTTTAGCAATATTACATGTAATATAAAATAAATAATTATAATATCGTATTATTATTATTATTATTATTATTATTAGTATTATATTGTACTAGCTGTCCCCTGCCACGTATTGCTGTGGCCTAGTCTGTTGATCTAGTAATAAAGTAATGAGAAAGTGTTGGTTTCTAATATATGCAATGTCTGGAATGTGTCCAGAGGAGGGCGACTAAAATGGTCAAGGGTCTGGAGAACAAGCCCTATGAGGAGCGGCTTGGGGAGCTGGGCATGTTTAGCCTGAAGAAGAGAAGGCTGAGAGGAGATATGATAGCCATGTATAAATATGTGGGAGGAAGCCACAGGGAGGAGGAGGAGGGAGCAAGCTTGTTTTCTGCTTCCCTGGAGACTAGGACACAATGGAGGAATGGCTTCAAACTACAAGAGAGGAGATTCCATCTGAACCTGAGGAAGAACTTCCTGACTGTGAGAGCCGTTCAGCAGTGGAACTCTCTGCCCCGGAGTGTGGTGGAGGCTCCTTCTTTGGAAGCTTTTAAGCAGAGGCTGGGTGGCCATCTGTCAGGGGTGATTTGAATGCAATATTCCTGCTTCTTGGCGGAATGGGGTTGGACTGGATGGCCCAGGAGGTCTCTTCCAACTCTTTGATTCTATGATTCTATGATTCTATGATGCTTTCTGCTTGTGGGTAAACAGTATTTCTTGTTGTTTCTTTGTCAGTGTTGATGTGGAGAGTGTCTGGTTTGCCTACTCTGGAACATGCAACATATCATTGTCTTTCTTTAGGGGTCCCTTTCAAATCTAGGATACTATATCTGTGTGTGTTAATCATATCTATCTATCTATCCATCCATCTATCTCTATGGCTGGATGGCTCTTTGTCTGGAGGGATTTGATTACGTTTTCTTGCCCTGGTGAAGGGAGTTGGATTGGATGGCCTTAAGTATTTTCTGTTGGTCGTGGGGGTTCTGTGTGGGAAGTTTGTCCCGATTATGTCATTTGTGGGGTTCCGAATGCTCTTTGATTGTAGGTGAACTGTGAATCTACAACTCCAGAATGTCAAGGTCTATTTCCCCCAAACTCCATCTGTGTTCATATTTGAGCATATTGAGTGCTTGTGCCAAGTTTGGTCCATCATTGTTTGAGTCCACAGTGCTCTCTGGATGTAGGTGAACTACAACTCCCAAACTCAAGGTCAATGCCCACCAAACCCTTCCAGTATTTTCTGTTGGTCATGGGAGTTCTGCGTGCCAAGTTTGGTTCAATTCCATCATTGATGGAGTTCAGAATACTCTTTGATTGTAGGTGAACTATAAATCCCAGTGACTACAACTCCCAAATGTCAAGGTCTATTTCCCCCAAACTCCATCTGTGTTCATAGTTGGCATATTGAGTGCTTGTGCCAAGTTTGGTCCAGATCCATCATTCTTTGAGTCCACAGTGCTCCCTGGATGTAGGTGAACTACAATTCCCAAACTCAAGGTCAATGCCCACCAAAGCCTTCCAGTATTTTCTGTTGGTCATGGGAGTCCTGTGTGCCAAGTTTGGTTCAATTCCATCATTGATGGAGTTCAGAATGCTCTTTGATTATAGGTGAACTATAAATCCCAGCAACTACAATTCCCAAATGACAAAATCATAATTTTTTGAGTGATGGTCACTCCTTGTGTTGTGAGATGTTTTGTTGCCAAATTTGGTGTGATTGATTTCATTCATTGGTTCTTTTGTTTTTAAGGAACTCATTATGCACAGAGCATTTATATATATATATATATATATATATATATATATATATATATATATATATATAATGTTATGTTATGTTATGTTATGTTATGTTTTATGTTATGTTATGTTATGTTATGTTATTAGCATTATTCTTTGGCAGTGTAGAAGGGGCCAAAGTCTTGGAGAGGACCTACAAGATTCTCAGAGAGAAAACTTTTCCCGATATTTAAATCCTTCAGAACGAAGGATTTGGGACAAGACTGTCCAAGGAAGGCATCTTTACCTTGGCAGTGAAAGCTGCTGTTCCTTTGCTTTAGCGGGAATGTGATTACTTTGTTCATTTCTCTTAATTGCCCCGTTTGCAAGGCCAGATCGATGAGGCTTAACTCCAGCTCTTTATCTTAAGCCTCCTTGCACTTCCCTTCCTGCAAAGACAACAACATCCATTCCTGGAGGGAAACCCACGTGCAAGGAATTGCATGCATTGCCTTTCCTCGCCTGTTACGTTTACATTGCTTTTAGACCTTTGCCACACTCTTCTGGGGCCTTTCCACACTACAGAATTCTAGCTGCATGATTCCACTTTAATCTCCAAACCTGCATTCATTCGAAACCTGAGTGTTTGTAGTTTGGCCAGGCAACAGAGCTCGCTGGTTATGTCTAGATGGTTGTTGGGTGCCTTTAAGTTCTTCCCAATTTACTTACTTTTTTACTTACTTTACTTAGGCGATCCCTTGTTGGACGAGTAAGATGGTCTTCCATTATGGATTTCCTTGTGGGTCCGTATGTGGCTATGGAGCCCTCTTCTTGCTCTGCATCTTCTTCCGCAGTGAGGGCATTGGTTTCCAGGTGGAAGGCGGTCCCGGTCGGGGTTGGCTTGGCGCGCTTTCCTCCTGGCACGTTTCTCTCTTTCACCCTCCACTCGTGCCTCCTCAAATTCTGCAGCACTGCTGGTCACAGCTGTCCTCCAGCTGGAGCGCTCAAGGGCCAGGGCTTCCCAGTTCTCAGTGTCTATGCCAGAGTTTTTAAGGTTGGCTTTGAGCCCATCTTTAAATCCACCAACGTTCCGTTTTCCGTTCTTAAGTTCGGAGTAGAGCAACTGCTTTGGGAGACGGTGGTCAGGCATCCGGACAACGTGGCCGGCCCAGCGGAGTTGATGTTGGAGGACCATCGCTTCAATACTGGTGGTCTTTGCTTCTTCCAGCACACTGACGTTTGTCCGCTTGTCTTCCCAGGAGATTTGCAGGATTTTCCGGAGGCAGCGCTGATGGAAACGTTCCAGGAGCTGCATGTGACGTCTGTAGACAGTCCACGTCTCACAGGCATAGAGCAGGGTTGGGAGGACAATAGCTTTATAGACAAGCACCTTAGTATCCCTATGGATGTCCCGGTCCTCAAACACTCTCTGCTTCATTCTGGAAAATGCTGCACTTGCAGAGCTCAGGCGGTGTTGTATTTCGGCGTCGATGTTGACTTTGGTGGAGAGGTGGCTGCCAAGGTAGCGGAAATGGTCCACATTTTCTAATGTGACACCATTAAGCTGTATTACTGGCATTGGAGAGGGATTGGCTGGTGACTGCTGGAACAGCACCTTGGTTTTCTCAATGTTCAGTGACAGGCCGAGCTTCTCGTATGCTTCTGCGAAGGTGTTTAGAGTGGCTTGTAGATCTTCTTCTGAATGCGCACAGACGACATTGTCATCAGCATACTGGAGTTCTATAACAGCTGTTGTTGTAACCTTGGTTTTGGCTTTCAGTCTGCTGAGGTTGAATAGCAGTCTTCCCAATTTATGGTAACTCTAAAAACTTAAATGACTGAGCTGCTGAACTTGCTGACTGAAAGGCTGGTGGTTTGAATCCAGGGAGTGGGGTGAGCTCCTGCTGTTACCCCCAGCTTCTGCCAACCTAGGAGTTCGAAAACATGCAAGTCTGCGGGAAGGTAACAGAGCTCCATGCAGTCATGCTGGCCACTTGACCTTGGAGATGTCTATGGGCCACCTTGGTATCCCTACGGATGTCCCGGTCCTCAAACACTCTGTGCTTCATTTGGGGAAATGCTGCACTCACAGAGCTCAGGTGGTGTTGTATTTCAGTGCCAATGTTGACTTTTGTGGCGAGGCGGCTGCCAAGGGAGCGGAAATGGTCAACATTTTCTAAAGTTACACTATTAAGCTGTATTTCTGGCTCAGTGTAGAAGAACATGTGGCTCAAGAATAGGGTCCACAGTCACCTACGTACCCACTGGGATCCCTTCCCCAAATCACCCAGAGGGATCCATTCTGGGGCTTATTGTTTACCCTATCGATCCAGGTATAAGTCTAGAAACATGCCCAGGTAGAAGTCCCCTGGTGACACAATAGGTCAAAGTGCTGAGCTGCTAAAGGTGCTGACCAAAGGGTCAAAGGTTCAAATCCAAGGAGCGGTGTGAGCTCCTGCTGTCAGCCCCAGCTTCTGCCAACCTAGCAGTTCGAAAACATGCAAGTGTAAGTAGATCAATAGGTACCGCTTCTGCTGGAAAGTAACAAAGCTCCATGCAGTCATGCTGGGCCACATGACCTTGGAGGTGTCTATGGACAATGCTGGCACGTTGGCCTAGAACTTTTCCAAAGTTGTACACAACTACACTTAATGTCAGGGGACACCTTTACTAAGGTAATCCTAGAATAGGGTTTTGTATGTGTCTTTGTCCCATTTGAGGCCGAGAGAGTGGCAGAGAGTTCCACTGCTGAACAGCAATCACAGTTAGGAAGGTCTTCCTCATGTTCAGGTTGAGGAATCTCCTTTCCTGTAGTTTGAAGCCATTCTTCCATTGCATCCTAGTCTCTCTCCAAGTCTGTTCCCTCTTCCCTATGACTTCTCCTCACCTCTTGATCCCTGGCCCTCATCCTGTCTCAGCCTTCTCTTCTGCAGGCTCAACATGCCCAGTTCTTTCAGCCGCTCCTCATAGGGCTTGTTCTCCAGACCCTGCGTCCTTTGAGTCGCCCTTTTCTGGAAACATTCCAGCTTAGAGTCCACATCTCTCTTCAGTTGCAATACCCAGAGATCGACACATTATTCCAGGTGTGGTCTGATCAAGGTAGAATAGAATTCAGGAAGAGACAGTCAAAGCACTCCCGACAGATGTGACTTGCTCATTCTTTCTTAGGATGCATCTACAAGGGTTGAATGAAAAGTAATGCCTCCACTTTTATAACTACTCAACAGATGGCAGTACTGGTATGTGGCAAGTACTGCCTTGTTCAGTAGACTCTCTCTACAGTTCCATTTTGGTGGGAATCATAGAATCAAAGAGTTGGAAGAGACTTCATGGGCCATCCAGTCCAACCTCCTGCCAAGAAGCAGGAATATTGCATTCAAATCACCCCTGACAGATGGCCATCCAGCCTCTGTTTAAAAGCTTCCAAAGAAGGAGCCTCCACCACACTCCAGGGCAGAGAGTTCCACTGCTGAACAACTCTCACAGTCAGGAAGTTCTTCCTCATGTTCAGATGGAATCTCCTCTCTTGTAGTTTGAATCCATTGTTCCATTGCGTCCTAGTCTCAAGGGAAGCAGAAAACAAGCTTGCTCCTTCCTCCCCATGGCTTCCTCTCACATATTTATACATGGTTATCATATCTCCTCTCAGCCTTCTCTTCTTCAGGCTAAACATGCCCAGCTCCTTAAGCTGCTCCTCATAGGGCTTGTTCTCCAGACCCTTGATCATTTTAGTTGCCCTCCTCTGGACACATTCCGGCTTGTCAATATCTCTCTTGAATTGTGGTGCCCAGAACTGGACACAATATTCCAGGTGTGGTCTAACCAAAGTGGAATAGAGCATGGGGAGCATGACTTCCCTAGATCTAGACACAATGTTCCTATTGATGCAGGCCAAAATCCCATTGGCTTTTTTGCCACCGCATCATATTGTTGGCTCATGTATAACTTGTTGTCCACGAGGACTCCAAGATCTTTTTCACACGTACTGCTCTCGAGCCAGGCGTCCCCCATTCTGTATCTTTGCATTTCATTTTTTCTGCCTAAGTGGAGTCTCTTGCATTTGTCACTGTTGAACTTCATTTTGTTAGTTTTCCACTGTTGAACCACTCTTTGCCCTGGACTATGTTCTTGCTAAGGTTCAAGTGAAATCTCTTTTCCTGTAGAGTTGCAAACAGTATTCTTACCATCCATATTTTGGGTTGTTATAGGGGGGGGGGGGTTTGGGCTATATGGCCATGTTCTAGAAGCATTCTCTCCTGACATTTCACCTGCATCTATGGCAACTATCCTCAGAGGTTATGAGGTCCTCAGAGGTTGTGAGATGACCTCACAACCTCTGAGGATGCTTGCCATAGATGCAGGCGAAATGTCAGGAGAGAATGCTTCTAGGACATGGCCATATAGCCCGAAAAACCTACAACAACCCAGTGATTCTAGCCATGAAAGCCTTCGACAATACATCATCCATATTTTGTTCAATCCAGGAAACAAATGGAGGAAGAAGAAAGAAGAGACCCAGACCGGCAAAAAGTATCAAGAGTTTATTGTGCTGCGAGAGTGTTCTCCAAATAATAATAATAATAATATGTGATTCTTCTGCCCAGATAAACGCAAGGCACTTGAATAGGCTGCATCAAATAGGCTGCACCATTATTATTGTTGTTTTTCGTTTTTTAAAAAAGGTCTCCTTACAAAACAGATGAAAAACAAATAGAAAATGTAGAAAGCTATGCATAGAAGGATAAATTGAATTTTTTGTTATAAAAAGCATCATAGTAATGCAATACAAGGATTATAAACCCCAAAGCCGAGCAAAGAGGGACAATACCGTTCGGTGGATGATGGGATTTGTAGTCCGACCCCACCGTCTATAATGGCATACAGCAAAAGTGTACAGAAAACATACAATCAAATTGTTTTGCATTCTCCTTAAACAGGGTAAGGCACCTTATATCTGTTGAGTATATATATATATGTGTGTGTGTGTGTGTGTGTGTGTGCATGTATATATATACTGTTGAAGATTTTGTGGTTCAGGAGGCAGAAAGTGTTGAAAAGGGGAACAAAGGGATTATAGCTCTGCTTTATTGTTATTTCTATATATATATTTATTTATAAATATATTGCAATGGCTCCTATTTTAAAGGGGGCAACACACATTTCTTAAACTTCCTCCCAAATCTGTGCAAATATATATCGGAGGCAAGCAAATAGGTCCCAATTCAGGGGCCGAACCCAGGCAAATGTCAATACCTCACCTCCAGAAATCCTCTTTTTATATCAATTTATCTTCTATCTAAACCCCAGTTGAATAGAATTACCAAAGAAGTTTTCAAAGAAGGAATCCATCTCATTCTGCAAACTCCAGGAAAAGGACCAGCTTAGACTCCAGACTCTGCAGTTTTGAACCATTAAGTGTGCATCTATACTGCAGAATAAATGCAATATCATAGAATCATAGAATCAAAGAATTGGAAGAGACCTCATGGGCCATCCAGTCCAACCCCATTCTGCCAAGAAGCAGGAATATTGCATTCAAATCACCCCTGACAGATGGCCATCCAGCCTCTGCTTAAAAGCTTCCAAAGAAGGAGCCTCCACCACACTCCGGGGCAGAGAGTTCCACTGCTGAACGGCTCTCACAGTCAGGAAGTTCTTCCTAATGTTCAGATGGAATCTCCTCTCTTGTAGTTTGAAGCCATTGTTCCATTGCGTCCTAGTCTCCAGGGAAGCAGAAAACAAGCTTGCTCCCTCCTCCTCCCTGTGGCTTCCTCTCACATATTTATACATGGCTATCATATCTCCTCTCAGCCTTCTCTTCTTCAGGCTAAACATGCCCAGCTCCTTAAACCGCTCCTCATAGGGCTTGTTCTCCAGACCCTTGATCATTTTAGTCGCCCTCCTCTGGACACATTCCGGCGTGTCAACATCTCTCTTGAATTGTGGTGCCCAGAATTGGACACAATATTCCAGATGTGGTCTAACCAAAGCAGAATAGAGCATGGGGAGCATGACTTCCTTAGATCTAGACACAATGTTCCTATTGATGCAGGCCAAAATCCCATTGGCTTTTTTTGCCGCCACGTGACATTGTTGGCTCATGTTTAACTTGTTGTCCACAAGGACTCCAAGATCTTTTTCACATGTACTGCTCTCGAGCCAGGCATCATTGTCCCCCATTCTATGATGATGACGACGACGACTATGATTATCCCATAAAGGACCACCGCTATGTTCTTATGAAAGGATTCATAGAATTATAGAATGATGGAGTTGGAAGAGACCTCCTGGGCCATCCAGTCCAACCCCATTCTGCCATGAAGCAGGGAAATTGCATTCAAAGCACCCCCGACAGATGGCCATCCAGCCTGTTTAAAAGCTTCCAAAGAAGGAGCCTCCACCACACTCCGGGGCAGAGAGTTCCACTGCTGAACGGCTCTCACAGTCAAGAAGTTCTTCCTCATGTTCAGAGCCAGGAAAGATTCTGATGAGCATTGACACACAAAGAGACTGATGTGCATTTGTCCTCTTGGGATGGATGCAATATAAACACCACCAAACCCTTTGTAATATAATAATTGCAAAGGTGTTCTTAGGCTGTATCTACACGGCCATATAAAATCCAGATTATCAGCTTTGAACTGGATTATATGGCAGTGTAGACTCATATTATCAACTTCAAAGCAGGTAATGTGGGTGGGTTATCTGATTTGATAATCTGGATTACATGACAGTGTAGATCCATCCTTAGTGCCTATGTTGCATAGCTAGAGTTATGCAAAACAGCAGCTTCTGCAATCACTTCCCTAAACAAATAGATATTTATTCCTCATCCTTCCAGAATACCAGGCATTGAAAGCAAGGTTATGATGGAATTAACCCATTAGGGACACTTGACTCTGTTTTACATGCAAATACTTCTGTTTTGATGTCTCTAAGCATAGGTGACCCTGGTTTTGCTGGAATGGAATGAAGTGCAAGGGGAGGCCAAAGTAATGTTTTCTCTTTTCCACTTCCCAGTTGCAAAACAGTTTCCCTCTTTGTTGGGAAATCCTATCTGAAAGGATAAGAACATGGTGAAACTTTTCTTCCTCAAGTTTTCTGGAATATTAAGGGTTTTTTAAAAAACTACATTTTGATGCAGAAAATGTGCTTTGATGTAGAAACCATGTCAATATAAAATTCTTTTGGTTTTTTGGAGACAACAATGGATATCTTCCTGGAACTCTGTAGTTTGCTTTGTTTGCTCTTGTACTAATAACCCCCCCCCCACCCTCTCTGTGCATATATGTGTGTGGGGGCACATAAATAAGGCACTTAATAGGAATTAGGAATTTGGAAGAATGGCCCAATCCAGCCAAAAATGGCTCATTGCAGCCAGTCCCACAGTCAGCAGCTGAGAGGGGAGAGAAAAGTTGTCATTTGGGAGCCCTTTCCATTTTCCCAAGATTCACGAAGCAAGCGTGGAATGGATGTTTTGGTGGGGTTTACATTCTGCCAAGAAGCAAGAAAGTGAAATGCATCAAGTGGTCTCCTGGGTATCCCCCTCCCTTCCCCTCCCCTCCACTTTCAACCTCCAATGCAAACTTCCCAACTTGCCCACAGAAGTGACCTCAGGGCCAGAAAGAGCTCAGATCCAAGCCTGGCCAATATTTGCCTCTGCGTTATGAGAAGTTCCCTTCATGCAGAATGCGCCCACATGAAAGCATTTTTCTCATGCCGGAGTTTTATGAGAAGATGCTGGAGATGAAGGGGAGGAGGGGGCGATGATGAAGGAGGAGGAGGTGGAGAAGAGGAGAAGACAAGGAGATGAAAGAGAAAGAGGGAATGAGGGAGACCGAGAGGGAGGAGAAGGGAAGAATAAAGAGGAGGAGACGATGATGGAAGAGGAAGAGGAGGAGAAGACAAAGAGATGAAGGAGAAAGGGGAGATGAAAGAGATGGAGGAGGAGAAGACTAGAAGATGAAAAAGGAGATGAAAGACAATGACAAGGGGGAGAGGAGGAAGAGATAATGCAGGAAGAGTAGGAGAAGACAAGAAGATGGATGAGAAAGAGGGGATAAAAGAGAAGGAGAAGGAGATTAGGAGATGAAGGAGAAAGGGGAGATGCAAGAGATGGAGGAGGAGGAAAAGACCAGAAGATGAAAAAGACGAAAGGCAATGAGAAGGAGGAGAAGGGGAGAGGAGGAGGAGATAATGAAGGAAGAGGAGGAGAAGACAAGAAGATGAATGAGAAAGAGGGGATGAAAGAGAAGGAGGAGGAGAGGAGGAGGAGAAGACAAGGAGATGAAGGAGAAAAAGGTGATGAAGAAGGAAGAGAGAGGAGATGAAGTAGGAGAAGGGAAGAATACAAGGAGGGAGAGGAGGAGGCAAGGAGATCAATGAGAAATAGATGAAAGAAAATGATGAGGAGAGGAGGAGGAGGAGGAGAGGAGGAGACCAGATGAAAAAGAAAAAAGATGAAGGAGGATGACAGCAAGGAGGAGAAGACTAGGAGATGGAGGAAGAGGAAAAGAGATGAAAGAGAAAGAGGAGGAGGAGGAGAAGGAGGAAGAGGATGAGAGGAGAAGACTAGGAGATGAAAGAGAATGTCAGAGAGGAGAAGGGAAGAATAAGATAAGCAGGAGACGATGATGGAGGAGAAGGAGGAGGAGTGAAGGAGAGGATGGCAAAGAGGTGAAAGAAAGGATGAGATGATGTAGGAGGAGGAGAAAGATGGAGAAGGAGGAGAAGAGGAAGAAGGAGAGAAGGCAAAGTATAAGAGGAGGAGGAGATGATGAAGGAGAAGGAGAAGACGAAAATATGAGGGAATGAAGAAGAAAGAGGAGATGTGAGAGGAGGAGAAGAAAAAGAGGACTAGGAGGAGATGAAGGAGGAGAAGAGGTGAAGGATAAGAGGAGGAAATGATGACAGAGGAGCGATGTTTGGATGCCTCTCTTCTCCTTTCCCCAGTTTTTGCCTCTATTTCTGTCCCGTTCCCAAAATTAGACTTGAAGTGACTTCTGTCATTCATTCCCAACCGCTTTTAATTGGTTGTTAAAATGGTTCCCCTTTTGATGGGACAGTGATTCCACTCTGGGTTTTAGCTTGTCATTTGAAAGAGCTTTGAATACAATTTTCCTGCTTCTTGGCAGAATGGGGTTGGACTGGATGGCCAATGAGGTCTCTTCCAACTCTATGATTCTATTCTATTAGGCAGAACCTCCAGACAGTTGTAGCTGTTCAACAGCAGCTGCTTCCTGTGAGCCTGGGCTTGGAGGGTGTCTTCTCGCCTGGGTGAAATTGGATCACTCCTGTGGTCTTTCCCAACTCTTGGAGCCTCTTGGAGAGGTCTCTAAAGCCTAAAACCAGCATGGATTCATCTTCACCCATTTATTACCAAAGCAGCAACTGCCCTATGGATGCTGGACACTTTCTCTTGGGGTTCCCTTTGGCTTGGATGACACATCCCATCATCCTAAGCCATTCCCCATCTGTTTGACCATTTTTGCTTGGCTGCGTTGCTTTGGAAAGCATTGCACCACTTCTCAGAGATTTCTGGGCACTTTCTCTTGGGGTTTCCTTTGGCTTGGATGACACATCCCATCATCCTAAGCCATTCCCCATCTGTTTGACCATTTTGCTTGGCTGTGTTGCTTTGGAAAGCATTGCACCATTGCTCAGAGATTTCTGGGCACTTTCTCTTGAGGTTCCCTTTGGCTTGGATGACACATCCCATCATCCTAAGCCATTCCCCATCTGTTTGACCATTTTTGCTTGGCTGCGTTGCTTTGGAAAGCATTGCACCACTTCTCAGAGATTTCTGGGCACTTTCTCTTGGGGTTCCCTTTGGCTTGGATGACACATCCCATCATCCTAAGCCATTTGACCATTTTTGCTTGGCTGCGTTGCTTTGGAAAGCATTGCACCACTTCTCAGAGATTTCTGGGCACTTTCTCTTGGGGTTCCCTTTGGCTTGGATAACACATCCCATCATCCTAAGCCATTCCCCATCTGTTTGACCATTTTTGCTTGGTTGCATTGCTTTGGAAAGCATTGCACCGCTTCTCAGAGATTTCCCACTTTTGTGGGGTTTTATCCTATTTGGATTTGGGTTTTGATTAGCTGTCTTTCTTTTGGGGGCGGGAGGGAGAGCACGTTAATGGTGACGGATGATGAATCCTTGCAAAAGTAATCTCTGAGATGTGAGAGCGGAATGTCACAGCTTCACGTGCGCGCACACACAGACATCCCCATTCCTCAAAAGCTCTGGCATGCATTAAGAGGAAAACCGCTTTCCATTAAATCCAGATAGATTCCTCTTTTCTAGCTAAACCGACTGTGAAAACTGGGTCAGGTGCAGGCATTATTAATTGCCAAGTTTCTAAACCATAGCTTGGAATTAAATAAAGGCTGGTATTCATTGCCGGCGGATGCATTTTTTGAACCTCGAGGAGCAATTCCTATCTAAGAAACTGTCAAACTTTGCATTGGAAAGAAAGCAAGAACATTCTGAAATAAAATTCCTGTTTTGCACACATCAAAGTTTCCAAAGCACAAGCAAACCTGGGTTCATTTACACCAGTCATGGGCCAACTTGGGCCTTCCAAGTGTTTTGGACTCCAACTCCCACAATTCCTAACAGCCTCGGGCCTTTTCCTTTTCGCCCTCAGCCGCTTAAGCGAGTTCATATAGTTTGCTGACATAAATGCATTAATGCAAAAATGAGGCAAAGTTCCTGTTACAATAAGTCGCAGCAGGATCAAGTGTGTGTTAAAGAAAAACCTTATGATGTTAATTATTATGTACAGCTGGTAATGTAGGTCAGCCAGCATTTTTGGGCCACACCCGATGAGGTATAACTGTATGGATTTTAGAATACAGTTTGGAGAAGCAATATGTTGTGATGCTGCTATGCTCAACCGTGATGCTCTTTGCTATGGTGGAATAGCTATTTACTCAAGGTTTATGTTTTGCTCTCTCATTTGAATGAATGAGCCCCCGGTGGCACAGTGGGTTGAATCCCTATGCTGGCAGGACTGAAGACCGACAGGTAGCAGGTTCAAATCCGGGGAGAGGCGGGTGAGCTCCCTCTATCAGCTCCAGCTCCTCATAAGGGGACTTGAGAGAAGCCTCCCACAAGGATGATAAAAACATCAAATCATCCGGGCGTCCCCTGGGCAACGTCCTTGCGGATGGCCAATTCTCTCACACCAGAAGCGACTTGCAGTTTCTCAAGTCGCTCCTGACATGACAAAACAAACAAATAAATTGAATGAAGATGAAGTAAATAAAAACCTTATGATGTTAATTATTATGTACAGCTGGTAATGTAGGTCAGCCAGCCTGTTTGGGCCACACCCAATGAGGTATAACTGTATAGATTTTAGAATACAGTTTGGAGAAGAAATATCCTGTAATGCTGCTATGCTCAACAGTGATGCTCTTTGCTATGGTGGAATAGCTATTTACTCATGGTTTATGTTTTGCTCTCTCATTTGAATGAATGAGCAGTGGGTTAAACCCCTATGTCGGCAGGACAGGTCGCAGGTTCAAATCCGGGGAAAGGCAGATGAGCTCCCTCTATCAGCTCCAGCTCCTCATACGGGGACATAAGAGAAGCCTCCCACAAGGATGATAAAAACATCAAATCATCCGGGTGTCCCCTGGGCAATGTCCTTGCAGACGGCCAATTCTCTCAAACCAGAAGTGACTTGCAGTTTCTCAAGTCACTCCTGGCATGACAAAATAAATAAATAAATTGAATGAAGATGAAGTAAAGAAAAACCTTATGATGTTAATTATTATGTACAGCTGGTAATGTAGGTCAGCCAGCCTGTTTGGGCCACATCCGATGAGGTATAACTGTATGGATTTTAGAATACAGTTTGGAGAAGCCATATCCTGTAATGCTGCTATGCTCAACAGTGATGCTCTTTGCTATGGTGGAATAGCTATTTACTCATGGTTTATGTTTTGCTCTCTCATTTGAATGAATGAGCAATGGGTTAAACCCCTATGCTGGCAGGACAGCTCGCAGGTTCAAATCCGGGGGGAGGCGGATGAGCTTCCTCTATCAGCTCCAGCTCCTCATACGGGGACATGAGAGAAGCCTCCTACAAGGATGATAAAAAACATCAAAACATCTGGGCATCCCCTGGGCAACATCCTTGCAGACGGCCAATTCTCTCACACCAGAAGGGACTTGCAGTTTCTCAAGTCGCTCCAGACACGACAAAAAAAAATTGAATGAAGATGAAGAAGCCTTATTCTGTGTTACTTACAAGGACTATGTAAGTTTCTTGCACTGTTTGGTTTTGTATGCAACATTGCAAGTTTTTGCCTCTGCTGATGAGAGTAAAGCTTTTTTTCCTGTTCCTTTTTCCTCCTGTTTATGTGTCTTTTACATGAGACTTGGCTTTTTTTTTTTGGTGATTAATTTCATAATATTCAATTAGATCGATTATTATTCTTACATTGTCTTGGGTAGAAAACCCGCCTGGTCCTCATCTATATACAAGTACTTTCTTCAGTCTTTCCGTTAAGATTTTATAGTCCACGTTTAACAACGAGATAGGTCTGTAATTTTTTACTTCTTCTGGATTAGAATTTTCTTTGTGTATTACTGATACGTTGGCTTGTTTCCATGAATTGGGAATTTCTTTGTTTATTCTAATATTATTCATTATCTCCTTCAAGTAAGGTGCAAGTTCTTGTTGGAATGTTTCGTAATAGCCTGAAGATAGGCCATCAGGACCTGGGGCTTCATTAGGTTTTAAATTTCTTATTGCTGTTTTTATTTCTTTATTTAGAATTTCTCTTTGTTCGTCTGATATTTTTTGAATTTTCTGTTTTCCTAAATATTGGTAAATCTTTTTTTGATCAATCCTTTCATCTTGATATAATTTTTTAAAATAAAAATCAAAGAATTGTTTTTTAATTCCCTCCTCCTGTGTATACACTATATCTTTAGGTTCTTGTGGGTTTTTTCGGGCTATAGGGCCATGTTCTAGAGGCATTTTCTCCTGACGTTTCACCTGCATCTATGGCAAGCATCCTCAGAGGTAGTGAGGTCTGTTGGAATTAGGACAATGGGTTTATATATCTGTGGAATGACTGGGGTGGGGCAAAGAGCTCTTCTCTGCTGGAGCTAGGTGTGAATGTTTCAACTGATCACCTTCATTAGCATTTGAAGGCCTGGCTGAGCCTGGGAAAATCCCCTGTTGAGAGGTGTTAAGATCCTTTGAGGATGCTTGCCACAGATGCAGGCAAAATGTCAGGAGAGAATGCTTCTAGAACATGGCCATATAGTCCGAAAAACCTACAAGAACCCAGTGATTCCAGCCATGAAAGCCTTCAACACTACAATGAGGAACATGAGGAAGAACTTCCTGACTGTGAAAGCCGTTCAGTAGTGGAACTCTCTGCCCCGGAGTGTGGTGGAGGCTCCTTCTTTGGAAGCTTTTAAGCAGAGGCTGGATGGCCATTTGTCAGGGGTGATTTGAATGCAATATTCCTGCTTCTTGGCAGAATGGGGTTGGACTGGATGGCCCATGAGGTCTCTTCCAACTCTTTGATTCTATGATTCTATGATTCTATGTGCCTGGTTGATTCCTCTCTGCTGTTTTGCTGTTGTAATTTTAGAGTTTTTTTTAATACTGGTAGCCAGATTTTGTTCATTTTCATGGTCTCTTCACTTTCTGTTGAAATTGTCCACATGCTTCTTGTGGATTTCAATGGCTTCAATGGCGTAATCAGTTGAAACATTCACACCTAGCTCCAGCAGAGAAGAGCTCTTTGCCCCACCCCAGCCATTCCACAGATATATAAACCCATTGTCGTAATTCCAACAGACCTCACTACCTCTGAGGATGCTTGCCATAGATGCAGGAGAAACGTCAGGAGAAATGCCTCTAGAACATGGCCCTATAGCCCGAAAAAACCCACAAGAACCTAGTGATTTCAGCCATGAAAGCCTTCGACAATACACTATATCTTTGTTTTTTATACATAAGACTTTGCTAAAACATGCTTTGTGAAACAGTCCCCATAACTCCTAGCCAGCAAATCCAAAGCTGAAGAATGCTGGGAGTGGCATTCCAACAAGACCCTGGAGAATGTCATGATAGCCATTGGATTCCAGCACGACTAAGCGGTCACTCTCTTAGGACATATTTTTTTTGCAAGTAAATACCAATAACTATAGATATCCCCCCTCCCCTGCTTTGCATCATTATTCTTAAGGCACAAATAAAATATTATTAAAATACATTATCAGCTATAGGTATAAGAATAGATAATATAAAGTGTATGTCTGAATATTATTGTGCAAACAAGCTCAGGATTTGATGGCTTGTGAAATATTAAAGAGAGACGCACCTGTGGTTGGAAAAAGGACTATTGCATAGAAGGAAGATGTTGTTGTTGGGTTGTTGTAGGTTTTTTCGGGCTATATGGCCATGGTCTAGAGGCATTCTCTCCTGACGTTTTGCCTGCATCTATAGCAATCATCGTCAGAGGTAGTGAGGTCTGCTGGAACAAGGGAAAGGGGTTTATATATCTGTGGAATGACCAGGGTGAAACAAAGGACTCTTGTCTGCTGGAGCTAGGTGTGAATGTTTCAACTGACCACCTTGATTAGCATATAATGGCCTGACAGTGCCTGGAGCAAACTTTTGTTGAGAGGTGCTAATCCAGGTGGTCAGTTGAAACATTCACACCTAGCTCCAGCAGACAAGAGTCCTTTGTCCCACCCTGGTCATTCCACAGATATATAAACCCTTTTTCCTAGTTCCAACAGACCTCACTACCTCTGAAGATGCTTGCCATAGAGGCAGGTGAAATGTCAGGAGAGAATGCTTCTAGACCATGGCCATATAGCCCGAAAAATCCTACAACAACCCAGTGATTCCGACCATCAAAGCCTTCGACAATACGATGTTGTTGTTGGGTTGTTGTAGGTTTTTTCGGGCTATATGGCCATGTTCTAGAGGCATTCTCTCCTGACATTTCGCCTGCATCTATGGCAAGCATCCTCAGAGGTAGTGAGGTCTGTTGGAACTGGGAAAATGGGTTTATATATCTGTGGAATGACCAGGGTGAGACAAAGGACTCTTGTCTGCTGGAGCTAGGTGTGAATGTTTCAACTGACCACCTTGATTAGCATTTGATGGCCTGGCAGTTGTTTGGTGTGGCTTGTTAGTGCCTGGGGCAAACTTTTGCTGAGAGGTGATTAACTGTCCCTGATTGTTCCCCCAGGCACTGGCAAGCCACACCAAAAAACTGCCAGGCCATTATAGGCTAATCAAGGTGGTCAGTTGAAACATTCACACCTAGCTCCAGCAGACAAGAGTCCTTTGTCCCACCCCGGTCATTCCACAGATATATAAACCCTTTTTCCTAGTTCCAACAGACCTCACTACCTCTGAAGATGCTTGCCATAGATGCAGGCGAAACGTCAGGAGAGAATGACTCTAGACCATGGCCATATACCCCCAAAAAATCTACAACAACCCAGTGATTCTGGCCATGAAAGCCTTCAACAATACGATGTTGTCGTTCAAGAGTTAATAGAACCAGAAGGGTGTAACGCTTGGGATGAATATTCTCTCAATCAGGGGTGGGCAAGTGTCCATTTTTGAGACCTAAAACACAATACCAATTCTTGTTGCCCTATAAAGGGAAATGGGAAGCAATCTTACCCAATTGTCCCACTGCAAACCATTTGAAGGCCAGGGAGTCTTCCAAAAAGAGCAGGAAATGAATTGAAGGCTGACTCTATGAGTGCATTTGTGCTGTAGAACAGGCATGAGCAAACTTCAGCCCTCCAGGTGTTTTGGACTTCAACTCCCACAATTCCTAGCAGCCGGTAGGCTGCTAGGAATTGTGGGAGTTGAAGTCCAAAACACCTGGAGGGCCAAAGTTTACCCATGCCCGCTGTAGAAGGAATGCAGCTTGATGCCACTTTTGCCGCTATGGCTCCATGCTATGGAATCCTGGACGCTATAGTTGGCAGAGAACTCTCAGGGTCTTCCAAAACGATATATCCTGGGTTTCCATTGAGCCATGTCAGTGGTTTAAAGTGGTTTCAAACTGTATTAACTCTAGAGTGTAGAACAGGTATGGGCAAATTAAGGCCCAGGGTCCAGATATGGTTGATACTCATCTCCATTTCTAAGCCAAAGAGCAGGCGTTGTCCATAGACACCTCCAAGGTCATGTAGCCAGCATGATTGCATGGAGCGCTATTTCCTTCCTGCCGGAGCGATACCTATTAATCTACTCACATTTGCATGTTTTCGAACTGCTAGATTGGCAGAAGCTGGGGCAAGCAGTGGGAGCTCACCCCACTCCCAGATTCGAACCACCAAACTTTTGGTTAGCAAGTTGAGCAGCTCAGTGCTTTTACCCACTGTGCCACTGGGGGCTCCAATAACATCAGGAAAGTTTATTAAACTGCCAAAACTTTGGGTTGTTGTAGGTTTTTTCGGGCTATATGGCCATGTTCTAGAGGCATTCGCTCCTGATGTTTCACAAAATATAGACCCTTGTCTGATCCCACAGCAAGCTGGCTTCAGGAAAGGCAAAAGCTGCACATCGCAAGTGCTGAACCTGACTCAGCACATAGAAGATGGTTTTGAAAGGCAGCAGATCACAGGAGCTGTCTTCATAGACCTGTCAGCAGCCTATGATACTGTGAACCACCGCCTCCTCCTGAGAAAAATGTATAATATCACAAAGGAAGACCACCTCACCTGCCTCATAGGAAACCTGCTACAAAACAGGAGCTTTTTTGTTGAGTTCCAGGGCCAGAGAAGCAGATGGCAGAAACAGAAGAACGGCCTGCCTCAGGGGAGCGTGCTTGCTCCATCCATGTTCAACATTTACACAAATGACCAGCCACTGCCAGAAGGGACAGAGAGTTTCATCTATGCTGATGATCGTGCCATCACTGCTCAAGCAGGGAGCTTTGAGATGGTTGAACAGAAGCTCTCTGAAGCTCCAGGTGCTCTTACTGCCTATTACAGGGAAAACCAGCTGATCCCCAACCCATCTAAAACACAGACATGTGCCTTTCATCTCAAGAACAGACAAGCATCCCAAGCTCTGAGGATGATTACCTGGGAAGGAAGGAATCCCACTGGAGCATTGCAGCACACCCAAATCCCTGGGAGTCATTCTGGACCGTGCTCTGACCTACAAGAAGCACTGCCTGAACATCAAGCAAAAAGTGGGTGCTAGAAACAACATCATACGAAAGCTGACTGGCACAACCTGGGGATCACAACCAGATGCAGGTGAAATGTCAGGAGAGAATGCCTCTAGAACATGGCCATATAGCCCGAAAAAACCTACAACAACCAGGTGATTCCAGCCATGAAAGCCTTCGACAATACATTGCCAAAACTTTGCTTCTGTGGGACATCTTGCAGCATATTTTGCTAATTTTTTTCCAATGAATATCTGATAGAGTCTCAATCAATTCAACATAGTCACAGTAAACAAAGTTTTCAGAGTAGAACAACTACCTGCAAAGTAAGGACTGCACAATTAACCAGGAAAGAACACTTTCGAACCAGGAAGAGAACATTTTTCAAAATTTGTTACATAGTGTTATGCTACTGAATATAGAGCTATAGTTTCCTGAAGTCTTTAGCCTTTTCTACCAAAAAGTATTTGTGTCTTACCAAACTCCATAGCATTAAAGTGATGTATCCTACAGCATAAATGCACCCTGGGCTACATTCCTGCTTTTCCTGTGGGAAAGAAACCTTTCCTGAGCTCAAAATGGTCCAGGTAAATCTGGAAATGTAGGGAAGTGGTCCCTTAGGAGTCCTTTTGAGCCAATTTGTTAAGCCTTGGAAGCCAATGGGGTTGTGCCTCTACTAAGGCCAGTTGCCCACCCCTATCGATGCCACACATTCCCAAGTGGGTGCCCTCCAGACTCTAGATCAGGCATGGGCAAACTCTGGCCCTTCTCCAGGTGTTTTGGACTGCAACTCACAATCCAAAACACCTGGGGGTTGTAGTCCAAAACACCTGAAGGGCCAAAGTTTGCCCATGCCTGCTCTAACTCCTATCATCCTTAAGCAGGATGATGGGACTTGTAGATTGGCACACAATTAGAGTCAAGATTAGAACCTTTAAAGCCAGGGGGGAGGGTATATGATACTCCAGCCCAAGACTTATCTTCACTGCAAACTTCTATCGGTATGACACCACTTTAAAGATCATGGTGCCTCTCCAAAGAGCCTTGGGAAATGCAGATTTGCAGCTGCAGTAAGGATGGTCTCCAAAACAGCCAAGTCCATTTCCCAGGGCTCCTTGAGAGGAGGAAAGGAGTATTACCAAACCGGTTTTAAGCCTGTAGTGTAGACTGGGAACAGTCAGGTGGGGTTCAGCCTCCAAGTAAGCAGCCAGGTCTTTGTGTCGCAATGATTTCTGGCTGTCGCATTCAGAGGTCGGTGCTGGCCTTGGCTGTCAGGGCTTGGATCCGGGCTGAGTTGCAGGACTTGCAGAGGATGTGGCCGTCCAGCGGGTAGCAGCCCTGGTTGTCGCCTTCGGAGAGGAGCCCTCCACAGTCCTGGCCAAGAGAATCAGAGAAGGAGGCAGGCAGGGAGGGAAAAAGATGGAAGGAAAGACAGAAGAGGGGCGAGACGGACGGATGAAATGGAAAAGGAAAGAGGAAGAATCAAAGGGGGATGGAAGGAAAGAAAGGAAGAAAGATGGAGAGAGGGAAGGATGAAATGGAAAAGGAAAGGAAAGAAGGAAGGAAGAAGAAAAGAAAGACGGAAGGAATGAAAGAAGGGATGAGGGAGAGAGGAAAGGATGAAATGGAAAAGGAAAAAGGAATGAAGGGAGATGGAAGGAAAGAAAGAAAGGAAGAAAGAGGGAGAGCAGGAAGGATGAAATGGAAAAGGAAAGATGAATGAAGGGAAAAAGGGAAGGAGTGGAAACGATTGAAGGAAGGCAGAAGAAAGGGAGGAATGAAATGGAAAAGGAAAGAAGAAGGAAGAATGATGGAAGGAAAGAAGGAAGGGAAGAGGGAGAGAGGGAAGGATGAAATGGAAAAGGAAAGAGGAATGAAGGGAGAGAGGGAGGGAGCAGAAACAATGGAAGGAAGGCGGAAGAAAGGGAGGAATGAAACGGAAAAGGAAAGAGAAAGGAAGAAAGATGGAAGGAAAGAAGGATGGGAAGAGGGAGAGGGGGAAGGATGAAATGGAAAAGGAAAGGAAAGAAGGAAGGAGAAAGAAAGGGAAGATGGAAGAAACAAAGGAAGGGAAGAGGGAGAGAAGAAAGGATGAAATGAAAAAGGAAAGAGGAATGAATGGAGAGAGGGAGGAAGAGGAAATGATGGAAGGAAGGCAGAAGAAAGGGAGGAATGAAATGGAAAAGGAAAGAGGAAGGAAGATGGAGGGAAAGAAGGATGGGAAGAGGGAAAGGGGGAAGGATGAAATGGAAAAGGAAAGGAAAGAAGGAAGAAGGAAGAAAAGGAAGATTGGAAGGAACGAAGGAAGGAATGAGGGAAAGAGGGAAGGATGAAATGGAAAAGGAAAGAGGAATGAAGGGAGAGTTGGAAGGAGCAGAAACAATGAAAGGAAATCAGAAAAAGGGAGGAATGAAATGGAAAAGGAAAGAAGGAAGGAGGAAGAAAAGGAAGATTGGAAGGAATGAAGGAAGGGATGAGGGAAAGAGGGAAGGATGAAATGGAAAAGGAAAGAGGAATGAAGGGAGAGAGGGAGGGAGCAGAAACAATGGAAGGAAGGTGGAAGAAAGGGAGGAATGAAATGGAAAAGGAAGAGGAAGGAAGGAAGGAAGGAAGGGAATAGGGAGATGGGGAAGGATGAAATGGAAAAGGAAAGGAAAGAAGGAAGGAAGGAGGAAAAGAAGGAATATGGAAGGAACAAAAGAAGGGATGAGGGAAAGAGGGAAGGATGAAATGGAAAAGGAAAGAGGAATGAAGGGAGAGAGGGAGGGAGTGGAAGCAATAGAAGGAAGGCAGAAGAAAGGGAGGAATGAAATGGAAAAGGAAAGAGGAAGGAAGGAAGATGGAAGGAAAGAAGGAAGGGAAGAGGGAGAGAGGAAAGGGTGAAATGGAAAAGGAAAGGAAAGAAGGAAGGTGGAAGGGAGGAAGAAAAGGAAGGTGGAATGAATGAAGGAAGAGATGAGGGAGAGAGGAAAAGATGAGGGAAATATGAAATGGAAAAAGAATGAGGAAAGGAGGGAGACAGAGAAACAATGGAAAGAAAGACAGAAGAAAAGAGAGAGGGAGGAATGAAATGAAAAAGGAAGGAGGAAGTGAAGAAGGAAGGAAGATGGAAAGGACAGAGGGAGGGAGGAAGGAAGGAAGGGAGAAAGAGAGAAGAAGGAAGGAAGGAAGGATGGATAATGGAAGAAAAGAAGGAAGGCAAGTGGGAAGGTGAAATGTGAAAGGATAGAGGAAAGATGGAAGGAGGAAGAAAAGAAGAAAAGAAAGGAGCAGGAAGGAAGAAGTAATGAAGGAAATAAGTGAAGGAAGATGGAAAGAAAAGAAGTGGGAGAGAGGGAAGGATGAAATGGAAAAGGAAAGAGGGAGGGAGCGAGGGAAGAAGGAAGGAAGGAAGGAAAGAAGGAATCAATCAATCAATCAATCAATCAATCTTGTGAGTTACCAAAATCAACAATGTGGATAATGAAAACCTATGGATAAGTGCCATCCATATCAAGGGGGCATTGAATCTGCTCCAGGTGTTACTGCAGAGCTTCAAGGTGTTGTCCAAGGTGCTGGACCTCCAAAAGAGTTGAGAGCCTTGGACCTTTCCTTTGAGGTTCAGACTAAAACCTAAAGGGGATTCATAACCCATCTGATAGAGAAGCCACGAGTTGTTTCTAAGAGGGATATGGAAGTCTAGAGATAGAAAGGATCCTGAGGGTCATCCAGTCCAACCAGACAAGAAGGCCTTATGTACATTCCTACTTGGAAACATTCTTTATTTTTGGACTAGGACACCCAGGATTACTTCCCAGCAAAGAAAGTACTGGAAACAGTGAGATTTCCCAGGAATACCATTGCCATATCTCACACTGTTTTAGGAGTTATTTGTGGAAGATTTTGAATACCTAATATTAGCTATATAATGGGAAACATTGGTTCATAAACCAGGTGTGACCTGTGGGTTTTCATTTCCAGCCAACCACCAGATTCCTCAGCTTTTAATTCCAATCAGCGATCAGAGAAAATAATGTATTTAAAAGAAGAGAAGCTGCTTGGAGGAAGCTTTGCAAACTATGAAGCTGTTGAGTGCAACTATTTGGGGCGGAAATCAGGATGTCTTTCAGAAATGTGCATACTTTCGCTCCAAGTTCTCTTGTTTTCTGAAACAGCCCCAATGTCTTGAACGTCTTGGAGGCATATGTTTTCCGAAGTACACAATGTGCTCCTGTTTACGGGTCAAAGCCTCCTCTCGGTTGAAATTCATGTAACCAAAACAACCCTGGGAACATGCCGAAATGTGTCAGACATGTGGGCAAGCATGACTCAAAACAGAAGACGCTCGATCAAAAGATATTTCCATGCTGCTTAAAATTCAGAAACGGTAAACACTCCATTGGAACATCGAGGGAGGGGCGCGTCTATTCTGTGCAATGAATGCAGTTTGACCCCACTTTAGCTGCCATGGCTCAATGTTATGGAATCAGGGAATTTGTAGTGGTACACATTGCCTCCTCTGCCTCACTAAACTACAACTTTCAGGATCCTATCCCACTGGTGGAACCCCCGGTGGCACAGTGGATTAAACCCCTGTGCCGGCAGCACTGAAGACTCACAGGTCGCAGAGGCGGATGAGCTCCCTCTATCAGCTCCAGCTCCTCATGCGGGGACATGAGAGAAGCCTCCCACAAGGATGATAAAAACATCAAAATCATCCTGGTGTCCCCTGGGCAATGTCCTTGCAGACGGCCAATTCTCTCACACCAGAAGCGACTTGCAATTTCTCAAGTCACTCCTGACACAACAACAACAACAACAATCCCACTGGTAAGTTAAAGAGGTGTCATTGTAGGTTGTTTATTTGCATTGTTGTATTGTTGGGCTTGGCCTCATGTAAGCCGCCCCGACTCCCCCTGGGGCGATGGTGGCAGGGTATAAATAAAGGTAAAAAAGGTAGGTAGTCCCCTGACATTAAGTCCAGTCATGTCTGACTCTGGGGTGTGGTGCTCATCTCCATTTCTAAGCCGAAGAGCCAGCGTTGTCCGTAGACACCTCCAAGGTCATGTGGCCGGCATGACTGCATGGAGCGCCGTTACCTTCCCGCTGAAGCAGTACCTATTGATCTACTCACATTTGCATGTTTTCGAACTGCTAGGTTGGCAGAAGCTAGGGCTGACAGCGGAAGCTCACGCCGCTCCCCGGAATCGAACCTGCAACCTTTCGATCAACAAGCTCAGCAGCTCAGTGCTTTAACCGGTGCTTGGCCGCTGTGACGGTCTGGATGGAGGCGAACAAATTGAAATTGAATCCAGACAAGACAGAGGTACTCCTGGTCAGTCGCAAGGCCGAACAGGGCATAGGGTTACAGCCTGTGTTGGATGGGGTCGCACTCCCCCTGAAGACGCAGGTTCGCAGTTTGGGTGTGATCCTGGATTCACCGCTGAGCTTGGAACCCCAGGTTTCGGCGGTGACCAGGGGAGCATTCGCACAGTTAAAACTCGTGTGCCAACTGCGCCCGTACCTTGGGAAGTCTGACTTGGCCACGGTAGTCCACGCTCAGGTTACATCCCGTTTAGACTACTGCAACGCTCTCTACGTGGGGTTGCCTTTGAAGACGGCTCGGAAGCTCCAATTAGTCCAACGGTCGGCAGCCATGATACTAACTGGAGCGGAGCGCAGGGAGCGCACAACTCCTCTGCTGCATCAACTCCACTGGCTGCCGATTTGTTACCGGGCTCAATTCAAAGTGCTGGCGTTGGCTTTTAAAGCCCTAAACGGTTCTGGCCCAACCTACCTATCTGAACATATCTCGGCCTATCAGCCCACCAGGACCCTAAGATCTTCTGGGGAGGTCCTGCTCTCTATCCTGCCTGCTTCACAGGTGCGGCTGGCGGGGACGAGAGACAGGGCCTTTTCTGTGGTGGCCCCTCGGCTCTGGAACGCCCTTCCCATGGAGGTAAGATCAGCCTCCTCGCTGATGGTATTCCGAAGAAGACTAAAAACTTGGATGTTCAAGCAGGCATTTGGTTAATTCGGTGCAATGAATGTGTTGATTACGGATTGGTAATATGGATGATGAAATTGGACCAGGATTTTAGTTAGGAGATGTATTGGATTGTGATTTACGTGTAATATTGTGTATTATGTTTTTATGGTTTTAATTGTATACTGTGCACTGTATATTTTGTTGTAAACCGCGTTGAGTCGCCAGTTAGGCTGAGAAACGGCGGTATACAAGGACAGTAAATAAATAAATAAATAAATAAATAACCCACTGCGCCACCGGAGGCTCCCTAAATAAAGTTGATTTATTATTATTATTATTATTATTATTATTATTATTACATCACCCAACCAGATATACTCCAAGGGTGAAGAAAAGGCCCAGGCAGATCAGAAACATTTCCACTCCAATCCTCATGTTATTTGCTCCATGACAACTATTTCAGATGTGCTTCTATAGGCCATATTTCTGAAGTTAACATAAGGAACCTTAAAAAAAATGGCAGCTGAAACCCAAAGTCCACAGCAGTCGAGATGCACAAGACAGTGCAATTCCGTCAAGTTGAAATATTTGTTTTCACCATAACTCATATGCTACAATATGAAAAGTGATTACCCAAATAAGAGAAACATCTTGCAATTTTGATCATCGGGGGTTGGTCTCGATGTCCCTTGTGGTCTCTTCTAACTCCATACAGTCTAAATGTTCTCCATCAGTTAGGAAGATATAGTCCCCAACCACAATGCTATAAAATGCAGTTTCAATCTGCGTTACATCGCATTGCAGATGGGACCACAATCCAAATACTCCCAATAGACGGCCATCCAGATATCCCCAAGGTCACCCAACAGGTTTCAAGTGGGGATTCAAACCTTGGCCTCTAGACTTGTAGTCCAACCACTACTTCAGGGTAGCTCTCACAATAGAAGGTAAATCTGACAGATCTTCTCTATGGGACTCACCTCACAGCGGTAGCATTGCACATGGAAGTCCCGGTCCAGGGCCACGATCCGGACCGTCTCCTCCTGGCCCTGGGCTGGCATGATGGGCTCCTTGCAGACGGAGCAGCGTGGAGCAAACTTCCTAGACATGCAAGAAAAAATGCCATCAGTCAAAAACCCTCTCCTCCAAGTCATCCAGAAACAGGGTCAACTTCCATGCTTCTGCCACAATCTCATTTGGATCAAGGCAACAGCCCAAAGAGTTAGGATGGGAAGGATCCAGTGGTGGAAGAACCATAAGAAATGGGAATCCACCTTCCCAACACTGGTCCTGCTGCCAGGAGAACCCAAATCTATCTTTGAAGGACCAGAAAACAATCTAGAGCAGTGTGTTGTCGAAGGATTTCATGGCCAGAATCACTGGGTTGCTGTGAGTTTTTGGGGCTGTATGGCCAGCAACCCAGTGATTTCAGCCATGAAATCCTTTGACAACACAATCTCTAAGTCCTCCATTATAATTCTAATAGCTGTCCCCTGCCACACTTTGCTGTGGCCCAGTCTGTGTATATGTGTTTTGTGTGTGTATATATTTGTGTAAATGTATATCTATGTGTATATATGTATGTGTGTGGTTTTGCACATGTGTTGTAATGTAATTTTTGTTTTTAAGTCTCTTCTGGTGTGTTTTTCAGTGTTTTTATGAGTGATGGTCACTCATTGGCCTGAGAGGTGTATTGTGTCCAAATTTGGTGTCCATTTGCTCAGTGGTTTTTGAGTTATGTTAATCCCACAAACAAACATTACATTTTTATTTATATAGACTAGCCGTCCCCTGGCCCACATGGGGGTTCTGTGGGGGGGGTTTGGTCCAATTCTGTCGTTGGTGGAGTTCAGAATACTCTGTGATTGAAGGTGAACTACAAATCCCAGCAACTACAACTCCCAAATGTCAAGGTTCTATTTTCCACAAACTCTACCAGTGTTCACATTTGGGCACATTGAGTATTCGTGCCAAGTTTGGTCCAGATCCATCATTGTTTGAGTCCACAGTGATCTCTGGGTGTAGGTGAAGTACAAGTCCAAAACCAAAGGACACTGCCCACCAAACCCTTCCAGTATTTTCTGTTGGTCATGGGAGAACTGTGTGCCAGGTTTGGTTCAATTCCATCGTTGGTAGGGTTCAGAATGCTCTTTGATTGTAGGTGAACTACAAATCCCAGCAACTACAACTCCTGAATGTCAAGGTTCTATTTTCCCCAAACTCTACCAGTGTTCACATTTGGGCACATTGAGTATTCGTGTAGAGTTTGGTCCAGATCCATCATTGTTTGAGTCCACAGTGATCTCTGGATGTAGGTGAACTACAACTCCAAAACCAAAGGACACTGCCCACCAAACCCTTCCAGTATTTTCTATTGGTCATGGGAGAACTCTGTACCAAGTTTGGTTCAATTCCATCATCGGTAGGGTTCAGAATGCTCTTTGATTGTAGGCGAACTATAAATCCCAGCAACTACAACTCCCAAATGACAAAATCAATATTTTTGAGTGAAGGACATACATTGGGTTGTTAGGTGTATGGTGTCCAAATTTGGTGTCAATTCATCCAGTGGTTTTTGAGTTCTGTTAATCCCACAAACAAACATTACCTTTTTATTTATATAGATGGAGAATTGACCATACAGTTGCACTGGGAGATCTATAGATTCCTAAAGTGAGCATTTTTGATGAAATCTGTGAATAAGCAAAAATCTGCAAAAAGTCAACCCAGAAATGTGGAATTGTTTCTTGGTGGCAAACTCATTCTGAGTGTGGGAACTCCATTGAACTTGCTTTTTGGACTACAGCTTCCAGAACCTTGCACCCAACATCCTTGTTCCATTTCCCCTCCTTCTTGAGCCCTTCGTAAACAAAGAAGGACCCCCCCCCCCCAATTGCCCCATACCTGTGGAAGTCCTCAATGCAGTGGATGTTGCCACCGGCATCAACGGTGAAAGGGACACCATCCAGGCTGCGTTGGCAGATGACGCAGGTGAAGCAGTGGGGATGATAGGCCTTCCCTGTGGCTTTCAGGATCCGTTCCATGATGGGCTTGGCACAAACATTGCACTGCTCCAGAGTGTTCTGCAGAAGGGGGAGAAATAATGGAGAAATTGAGTTGCAGAGAAAACAATCCCTCTATCTCTATCCCACCAGTTGGTAACTCTCTAATGCATGCGTGGGTCAACTTGGGCCCTCCAGGTATTTTGGACTTCAACTCCCATAATTCCTAATTCCTAATGGTCGGTATGGCCCAACTTAGCCCTTACCTGCATAGGTACCACTTTGGCAAGAAGGTAATGGCACTCCATGTAGTCATGCCAGCCTTGTGACCTTGGAGGCGTCTATGGACAACGCCGGCTCTTTGTCATAGAAATGGAGATGAGGACCACTCCCCAGAGTTGGACTTGACTAGACTTAATGTCAAGGGAAAACTTTTACCTTTATGTACATATTTATTTATCGTGTCAGGAGCAACCAGACATTTGTATTACATTTTTAACAAAACAAACAAACAAACAGACAAACAATCCACAAAGGTTGCAAGTTTGGTAGTTGATTAAATGTCCTTTGACCAGTAGCTGGCCACTTGGAGCGCCTCTGGTGTTGCCGCAAGAAGGTCCTCCCTGGTGCATGTGGCCAGGCTCAGGTTGCATTGCAGCAGGTGGTCAGTGGTTTGCTCTTCTCCACACTCGCATGTTTAGGATTCCACTTTGTGGCCCCATTTCTTGAGGTTGGCTCTGCATCTCGTGGTGCCAGAGCGCAGTCTGTTCAGCGCCTTCCACGTTGCCCAGTCCTCTGTGTGCCCAGGGGGGAGTCTCTCATTGGTATCATCCATTGATTGAGGTTCTGGTTTGAGCCTGCCACTTTTGGACTCTCGCTTGCTGAGGTGTTCCAGCGAGTGTCTCTGTAGATCTTAGAAAACTATTTTGTTTTCTTGATCTGTGCTTTTTCTGTTACATTCTGTTTTTGGTTAATTTCTTTAAAAAATTAAAAATAACGAAAGGAGAGAAACCATTAAAACTCTGCATTAAGTAGTCAGTATATAACAATGACAACAACAGAGTTGAGTGCCTCAAATGTCAGCCCCGTTTCTGGGCACATTTGACTTCCTGCTTGCAAAAATGGCACCGGTTTTCTCCTATTCGCTCTAGTTTTTGTGCCACTCTTTGCTCTGCTCACCCATAAAAGAAATCAGGCTACTTTAATATGATGTTTAAATTAATACCTTTCAAGCAAAAATAAAAAAAATGTGTAATTTAAATACTCCCCAATTTTGCAGAAGAGCTCTTTTAAAGAGTGGACTAAAATGTGATGAATTCAACCATATCATAGAATCATAGAATCAAAGAGTTGGAAGAGACCTCATGGGCCATCCAGTCCAACCCCATTCTGCCAAGAAGTAGGAATATTGCATTCAAATCACCCCTGACAGATGGCCATCCAGCCTCTGTTTAAAAGCTTCCAAAGAAGGAGTCTCCACCACACTCCGGGGCAGAGAGTTCCACTGCTGAACGGCTCTCACAATCAGGAAGTTCTTCCTCATGTTCAGATGGAATCGCCTCTCTTGTAGTTTGAAGCCATTGCTCCATTGCGTCCTAGTCTCCAAGGAAGCAGAAAACAAGCTTGCTCCCTCCTCCCTGAGGCTTCCTCTCACATATTTATACATGGCTATCATATCCCCTCTCAGCCTTCTCTTCTTCAGGTTAAACATGCCCAGTTCCTTAAGCCGCTCCTCATAGGGCTTGTTCTCCAGACCTTTTATCATTTTAGTCGCTCTCCTCTGGACACATTCCAGCTTGTCAATATCTCTCTTGAATTGTGGTGCCCAGAATTGGACACAATATTCCAGGTGTGGTCTAACCAAAGCAGAATAGGGGATTTGCATGACTTCCCTAGATCTAGACACTATGCTCCTATTGATGCAGGCCAAAATCCCATTGGCTTTTTTTGCCGCCACATCACATTCCTGGCTCATGTTTAACTTGTTGTCCATGAGGACTCCAAGATCTTTTTCACACGTACTGCTCTCGAGCCAGGCATTGTCCCCCATTCTGTATCTTTGCATTTCGTTTTTCCTGCCAAAGTGGAGTATCTTGCATTTGTCCCTGTTGAACTTCATTTTGTTAATTTTGGCCCATCTCTCTCCAAGAAACTAAAGCTGATGTTGTCTATTCAATGCAGATTTCTGAATCATCCATCACCAAGATGCCAAGGAAAAAAATGTTGTAATAATAATAGTGAATGTTTGTCAGTACATTGCAAAAGGAGGCAATGATAAACTATTTCTGAATGTCGTTTACCATGGAAGTGCAATGCAGAGACAACCCAGTGCATTCCCACCAGGAGCTGGACAACAAACTGGCCCAATCTGGGCTTGCCACGTTCTGTTCAGGCAAAACCTTGCTCTTTCCATTGACATGCCAAGGCCTGGGACAGTAATATATATTTCCTAGATGCTGCTTTGATGCCCACGAACCGGCTCTGCCTGTCTTGCCAAGCCCCAAACAGGACAGAGCTGGCAAAGGAAGGAACACAGTGTTTTACAACCCTCCTTCCCTGGATGCAAAACCTGGCTCCATTGTCACATTTCTCCACTGACAAAGAGGAACAGGGTTTTCTCTGGGTTGTTGTAGGTTTTTCGGGCTGTATGGCCATGTTCCAGAAGCATTCTCTCCTGATATTTTGCCTGCATCTATGGCAGGCATCCTCAGAGATTGCGAGGTCTGTTGATAACTAGGAAAATGAGGTTTATATATCTGTGGAATAATGCCCAGGGTGGGAGAAAGAACTCTTGTCTGTTGGAGGCCGGTGTGAATGTTTCAATTGGCCACCTTGATTAGCATTTGATGGCCTGACAGCTTTTAGGTGTAGCTTGTTACTGCCTGGGGGAATCTTTTGTTGAGAGGTGATTAGCTGTCTCTGATTGTTTCTTGTCTGGAGTTCCCCTGTGTTTGAGATTTATTCTTTATTTACTGTTATAAGTTTAGACTTCTTTTAATACTGGTAGCCAGATTTTGTTCATCTTCATGATTTCCTCCTTTCTCTTGAAATTGTCCACATTCTTATATATTACAATATAACTGTATAATACAATATAGTGATGTATAACGCTGATATTGTACTGTGCTAATGGTATAATGTAGCGTGCGTGTGCGTATGTGTGTATATAAGCTGCTATGACTCCCCTTCGGGTGAGAAGGGCGGCATATAAATGTCGCAAATAAATAAATTTCAATGGCTTCTCTGTGTAGCCTGACATGGTGGTTGTGAGAGTGGTCCAGCATTTCTGTGTTCTCCAATAATCTGCTGTGTCCAGGTTGGTTCATCAGGTGCTCTGCTATGGCTGACTTCTCTGGTTGAAGGAGTTTGCAGTGCCTTTCATGTTCCTAGATTCGTGTTTGAGCGCTGCATTTGTGGTCCCTGATGAACCAACCTGGCTACCAGTATTAAAAAACTCTAAAATTGTTGAGAGGTGATTAGCTGTCCCTGATTGTTTCCTCTCTGTTGTTTTGCTGTTGTAATTTTAGAGTGTTTTAATACTGGTAGCCAGATTTTGTTCATTTTCATGGTTTCCTCCTTTCTGTTGAAATTGTCCACATGCTTCTTGTGGATTTCAATGGCTTCTCTGTGTAGCCTGACATGGTGGTTGTGAGAGTGGTCCAGCATTTCTGTGTTCTCAAATAATATGCTGTGTCCAGGCTGGTTCCTCAGGTGCTCTGCTATGGCTGACTTCTCTGGTTGAAGGAGTCTGCAGTGCCTTTCATGTTCCTTGATTCGTGTCTGGGGAATGCTGCTGCGTTTGGTGGTCCCTCTGTAGACTTGTCCACAGCTGCATGGTACACGGTAGACTCCTGCAGAGGTGAGAGGATCCCTCTTGTCCTTTGCTGAACGGAGCATTGGTTGGATTTTCTTGGTGGGTCTGGAGATAGTTTGTATGTTGTGTTTCCTCGTCAGCTTCCCTCTGCGGTCAGTGGTACCCTTGATGTCTGGCAAGAACCCTTTCCCTCTGGGTGGATCTTTGTCTTGACTGTCGTGGCTTGTTCTCGGTCTTGCAGCTCTTCTGATGTCTGAGGTGGAGTCTCCATTGGCCTGGAGAGCCCAGTTGAGGTGGTTCAGTTCATCTTAGAGTAAATGGGATTCGCAGATTCTTTTTGCATGGTTTTCTCTGCTTCCCAAAGGATTTTTCGGATCTCGCTTGAGGTCCGGGAGGAACCAAAGCTTAAACCTGCTTACATGTCTCAGAAGCCTGGCAATTTGCAGACAGTTTCTAACCCCCAGGGCTTTTTTGTACTTTTCAAAACGAACCATAACAAGGGAAATATTTGAACGGAGACCTGGCGTTCGTGCCTAGAGCTGTCAGCATCCAGCGGCAAAAAACGGCAACAGCCTGTGAAAATGCGACCCTGATGCAGGAGGGTCAGAAATCACCCTGGTAAACTGTTTGAGAAAAACAGAACTGTGGAGTTGGAAGAGACCAAAACAGTCATCCATACTAAATCTGTTCTACCAAGGAGGAAGGCACAATCCAAACCCTCCTGAGAGATGGCAATCCAGCCTCTGCTTCAAAACTGAGCCTGGAATCCCAGGTTTCGGCGGTGACCAGGGGGAGCCTTTGCACCATTAAAATTTGTGTGCAAGCTGCACCCATACCTTGGGAAGTCTGACTTGGCCACGGTGGTCCACGCTCTGGTTACACCCTGTATAGACTACTGCAACACACTCTACATGGGGCTGTCTTTGAAGACTGTTCAAAAGCTTCAAATGGTCCAACGAGCGGCAGCCAGGTTACTAATAGGAGCAAAGCATTTCACCCAATCAAAAAATTACAAAGCCAGCAGACCTGATGGGATCCCTACTGAGATATTTAAAGAGGGTGGACCCAAGTTGACACAACAACTCCACCAGCTCATTGAAAAAATGTGGGCAACCAAGAAAATCCCAGCAGATCTCAAAGACCCCCCTTTCTAATAGGGAGGAAAGAACAGACTGTGGAAACTATCACGGTATCTCCCTTCTAATCTTCGCTGGGAAAATCCTTATGAGAATACTTGCAAACATCTTTCTACCTATCTCAGGATACATTCTCCCAGAATTCCAGAACTGTAGAATTAATGCAGTGTGACACTTAGAATCATAGAGTTGGAAGAGACCTCACGCAGAATCCAGTCCAACCCCTTTCTTCCAAGAAGCAGGAAAATTACATTCAAAGCACCCCTGACAGATGGCCATCCAGCCTCTGTTTAAAAACTTCCAAAGAAGGAGTCTCCACCACAGTCCGGAGCAGCGAGTTCCACTGCTGAATGGCTCTCACAGTCAGGAAGTTCTTCCTAATGTTCAGATGGAATCTCCTCTCTTGTAGTTTGAAGCCATTGTTCCACGTCCTAGTCTCCAGGGAAGCAGAAAGGAAGCTTGCTCCCTCCTCCCTGTGCTACATCCTCCCAGAATTCCAGAACTGTAGAATTAATGCTGTATGACACTACTTAGAATCATAGAATCATAGAGTTGGAAGAGACCTCACGCGGAATCCAGTACAAGCCCTTTCTGCCAAGAAGCAGGAAAATTACATTCAAAGCACCCCTGACAGATGGCCATCCAGCCTCTGCTTAAAAGAAGGAGCCTCCACCACACTCCGGGGCAGAGAGTTTCACTGCTCAATGCTATCTGTGATGGCGCGAGTGGCGCCACCTATGTATAGAATTGTTAGTTGTAAGATTAAAACTGTTGTATCATGCTAATCCTGCCCTTTTTACCCTGCTTATGTATAGTTGTATGGATTGATTGCTTGTAGCTGTCAATCAGTACTGTTTGGCTCCACCCCTTCCTGCAGGAGGGGAGAGCTTCCTTTTCTTTCTCATTCTGCCATCAGAGTTCCTACCATATGGACGTGAGTAAAAGACTTGATTCTAAAGGACCCTGATTTAAGTTACCTCTTAACACCAGTTCTGAGGTTTTTAACCCTTGGGACTCATGCTTTATGTCCAGATCGTCCTGGATAACATTGAGGAGTTCCCAAGTGCCTTCAAGTCGGTTCCTTTGGCACCAGAGGAAGATCCTGAGTCTTCAAAACATAGGCCATCTGAACTGGGGTTGTGGTTTGCTCCGGTATTCACAGCCATTGAGGAAAGAGAAAACTTGGTGAGGCTTAGAATCATAGAATCAAAGAATCAGAGTTGGAAGAGACCTCATGGGCCATCCAGTCCAACACCCTGCCAAGAAGCAGGAATATTGCATTCAAATCACCCCTGACAGATGGCCATCCAGCCTCTGTTTAAAAGCTTCCAAAGAAGGAGCCTCCACCACACTCCGGGGCAGAGAGTTCCACTGCTGAACGGCTCTCACAGTCAGGAAGTTCTTCCTCATGTTCAGATGGAATCTCCTCTCTTGTAGTTTGAAGCCATTGCTCCCTTGCGTCCTATTCTCCAGGGAAGCAGAAAACAAGCTTGCTCCCTCCTCCTCCCTGTGGCTTCCTCTCACATATTTATACATGGCTATCATATCCCCTCTCAGCCTGCTCTTCTTCAGGCTAAACATGCCCAGCTCCTTTAGCCGCTCCTCATAGGGCTTGTTCTCCAGACCTTTTATCATTTTAGTCGCTCTCCTCTGGACACATTCCAGCTTGTCAATATCTCTCTTGAATTGTGGTGCCTAGAACTGGACACAATATTCCAGGTGTGGTCTAACCAAAGCGGAATAGAGCATGGGGAGCATGACTTCCCTAGATCTAGACACTAGGCTCCTATTGATGCAGGCCAAAATCCGATTGGCTTTTTTTGCCGCCACATCACATTGTTGGCTCATGTTTAACTTGTTGTCCACAAGGACTCCAAGATCTTTTCCACATGTACTGCTCTCGAGCCAGGCATTGTCCCCCATTCTGTGTCTTTGCATTTCGTTTTTCCTGACAAAGTGGAGTATCTTGCATTTGTCACTGTTGAACTTCATTGTGTTAGTTTTGGCCCATCATCTCTCCAATCTGTCAAGATCATTTTGAATCCTGCTTCTGTCCTCTGGAGTATTGGCTCTCCCTCCCAATTTGGTGTCGTCTGCAAATTTGATGATCATGCCTTCTAGCCCTTCATCTAAGTCATTAATGAAGATGTTGAACAGGACCGGGCCCAGGACGGAACCCTGCGGCACTCCACTTGTCACTTCTTTCCAAGATGAAGAGGAAGCATTAGTGAGCACTCTCTGTGTTCGTCCACTTAACCAATTACAGATCCACCTCACCGTAGTTTTGCCTAGCCCACATTGGACTAGTTTCCTTGCCAGAAGGTCATGGGGGACCTTGTCAAAGAAGGCCTTCCTGAAATCCAGACACGCTCCATCCACGGCATCAATCCCCGCATCTACCCAGCTTGTAGCTCTATCGAAGAAAGAGATCAGATTAGTCTGGCATGACTTGTTTTTGATCAATCCATGTTGACTATTAGCGATGACTGCATTTGTTTCTAAGTGTTTGCAGACCGCTTCCTTAACAATCTTTTCCAGAATCTTGCCCGGTATCGACGTGAGGCTGACCGGACGGTAGTTGTTTGGGTCGTCCTTTTTTCCCTTCTTGAAGATTGGGACCACATTGGCCCTCCTCCAATCTGCTGGAACTTCTCCCGTTCTCCAAGAACTCTCAAAGATGGTTGCCAATGGTTCCGAAATGACTTCCGCTAGTTCCTTCAGTACTCTTGGGTGTAGTTGATCTGGCCCTCAAAGGGGACTTGAACTCATTTAGAGCGGCCAGGTATTCCTGGACGACTTCTTTCCCAATTTGGGGTTGGATGTCCTCCAATCCCTCATCCACTCCATCTTGCTGAGGTTGAAGCAAATGGTAGGATTTATTCCTCTTCTTCCCCAATATCTCCCCACCTCCGCCCATTTTCTTTTTAGCTGGAAGGAACAGGTATTTGCTGAAAATGGCTGGTGATTAGGCAGATGGCAAGAGCGCCTCCCAAACAGTGCCGAGCACCCATTCAGTTTCCGCTTCCATTCGTCACGGAATTAAAATAACAGGGGTAAGAAAGAATGGGAGCGTCTTTCCGCGAAGCCTGGTGTCGCACGCTCTGCATACAATTACAGGGAGAAATGACAGGAAATTGACCCATTTGTGCCAAAGTACCCCTGTCATGTTTCACGCGGCTCCATTTCATGGCCCATTTAGGGATGAGCAATTTCCCTCTCCGGGGCAAGAGATAGATAAGGCGGCGGCTGTGACACATTGCGCTTCCCAGGCACAAAGGCACTCTCTCGTTCTTGTTTTGTTTTCATCCACTTTGCATGTTTTGCACCGAAATTACAGGCAATGGCAATAATGGTATGATTACGGCTCCGCTTCCCTATATTTCCCTCCACTTTGATACGACGAGAAGGATTTCTGGCCATCACGCCTCCCATAAAGAAAGGCTAGGGCGCAAAGCACTCCTTAGTTACTACACAAGAATGCAAGGAACGCACCTCCATCTATACCAGTGTTTCTCAACCTGGGGGTCGGGACCCCGGTGGGGGTCGCGAGAGGGTGTCAGAGTGGTCGCAAAAGATCATCAGAAAACACAGTATTTTCTGTTGGTCATGAGAGTTTTGTGTGGGAAGTTTGGCCCAATTCTATGGTTGGTGGGGTTCAGAATGCTCTTTTGATTGTAGGTGAACTATAAATCTCAGCAACGACAACTCCCAAATGTCAAGTCTATTATCCCCAAACTCCACCAGTGCTCACATTTGGGCATATTGAGTGTTCGTGCCAAGTTTGGTTCAGACCCATCATTAATTGAGTCCACAGTTCTCTCTGAGTGTAGGTGAACTACAACTCCCAAGCTCAAGGTCAATACCCACCAGACCCTTCCAGTATTTTCTGTTCGTCATGGGAGTTCTGTGTGCCAAGTTTGGTTCAATTTCATCGCTGGTGGAGTTCAGAATTCTCTTTGATTGTAAGTTAACTATAAATCCCAACAACTACAACTCCCAAATGACAAAATCAACCCTCCCCAACCCCATATGGGGTATTTGGGCATATGGGGTATTTGTGCCAAATTTGGTCCAGTGAATAAAAATGCATCCTGCATATCAGATATTTACATTACGAGTCATAACAGTAGCAAAATTACAGTTATGAAGTAACAATGAAAATAATGTTATGGTTGGGGGTCCCCACAACACGAGGAACTGTATTAAGGGGTCGCGGCATTAGGAAGGTTGAGAAACACTGATCTATACTATAGAATGAATGAATTTAGATTCCACTTTTGCTCCTCCGGCTCAATGTTATGGATTAGTGGGAGCTGTAGTTCAACAAGGCCGGTTAACCTTCTCTGCCAAAGAGGAGTCATGCCTCAACCAAACTACAATTCGTAAAATATTGAAAAGTTAAAATGGACTTCTCATCTCCCATCTCAAAGACATACGATGAATATATTAACTGGGTTGTTGTGAGTTTTCCGGGCTGTCTGGCCATGTTCCAGAAGCATTCTCTCCTGACATTTCGCCCACATCTATGCCAGGCATCCTCAGAGGTTGTGTGGTCTGTTGGAAACTAGGCAAGTGGGGTTTATATATCTGTGGAATGTCCAGGGTGTTGTTGTTGTTGTTGTTGTTGTTAGGAAACTAGGCAAGTGGGGTTTATATATCTGTGGAATGTCCAGGGTGTTGTTGTTGCTGTTGTTGTTGTTAGGAAACTAGGCAAGTGGGGTTTATATATCTGTGGAATGTCCAGGGTGTTGTTGTTGTTGTTGTTGTTGTTGTTGTTATTGTTAGGAAACTAGGCAAGTGGGGTTTATATATCTGTGGAATGTCGAGGGTGTTGTTGTTGTTGTTGTTGTTGTTGTTAGGAAACTATGCAAGTGGGGTTTATATATCTGTGGAATGTCCAGGGTGTTGTTGTTGTTCTTGTTGTTAGGAAACTAGGCAAGTGGGGTTTATATATCTGTGGAATGTCCAGGGTGTTGTTGTTGTTGTTGTTGTTATTGTTAGGAAACTAGGCAAGTGGGGTTTATATATCTGTGGAATGTCCAGGGTGTTGTTGTTGTTGTTGTTGTTGTTAGGAAACTAGGCAAGTGGGGTTTATATATCTGTGGAATGTCCAGGGTGTTGTTGTTGTTGTTGTTATTGTTAGGAAACTAGGCAAGTGGGGTTTATATATCTGTGGAATGTCCAGGGTGTTGTTGTTGTTCTTGTTGTTAGGAAACTAGGCAAGTGGGGTTTATATATCTGTGGAATGTCCAGGGTGTTGTTGTTGTTGTTGTTAGGAAACTAGGCAAGTGGGGTTTATATATCTGTGGAATGTCCAGGGTGTTGTTGTTGTTGTTGTTGTTGTTGTTGTTATTGTTAGGAAACTAGGCAAGTGGGGTTTATATATCTGTGGAATGTCCAGGGTGTTGTTGTTGTTGTTGTTGTTATTGTTAGGAAACTAGGCAAGTGGGGTTTATATATCTGTGGAATGTCCAGGGTGTTGTTGTTGTTGTTGTTGTTGTTAGGAAACTAGGCAAGTGGTGTTTATATATCTGCAGAATGTCCAAGGTGGTTGTTGTTGTTGTTGTTATTATTATTATTATTAGGAAACTAGGAAAGTGGGGTTTATATATCTGTGGAATGATCTCCAGGATAGGAGAAAAAACTCTTGTCTGTTGGAGGCAAGTGTGAATGTTGCAAGTGGCCACCTTGATTAGCATTTAATGGACTAGTAGTTTCAAGGTCTGACTTATTACTGCCTGGGGGAATCCTTTGTTGGGAGGTGATTAGTTGGCCCTGATTGTTTCTTGTCTGGAATTCCCCCCCTTTTTAGTGTTGTTCTTTATTTACTGTTATGAGTTTAGAGTTTTTTGATACCGGGAGCCAGAGTTTGTTCATTGTCATGGTTTCTTCAGGAGAGAATGCTTCTGGAACATGGCCAGACAGCAGGGAAAACTCACAACAACCCAATGATTCTGGCCATGAAAACTTTTGACAATACAATATACTAACGTCCAATTCTGGGCACTGCAATTGAGGAGAGATATTGACAAGCTGGAAAGTGTCCAGAGGAGGGCGACTAAAATGATCAAGGGTCTGGAGAACAAGCCCTATGAGGAGCGGCTTAAGGAGCTGGGCATGTTTAGTCTGAAGAAGAGAAGGCTGAGAGGAGATATGATAGCCATGTATAAATATGTGAGAGGAAGCCACAGGGAGGAGGGAGCAAGCTTGTTTTCTGCTTCCTTGGAGACTAGGACGCAATGGAACAATGGCTTCAAACGACAAGAGAGGAGATTCCATCTGAACATGAGGAAGAACTTCCTGACTGTGAGAGCCATTCAGCAGTGGAACTCTCTGCCCCGGAGAGTGGTGGAGGCTCCTTCTTTGGAAGCTTTTAAACAGAGGCTGGATGGCCATCTGTCAGGGGTGATTTGAATGCAATATTCCTGCTTCTTGGCAGGATGGGGTTGGACTGGATGGCCCATGAGGTCTCTTCCAACTCTTTGATTCTATGATACTGTACTCTGAATGCAGTTTGGCAACATTTGAACTACTATGGCTCAATGCTGCAGAAGCCTGGGATGTGTAGTTTGGGGAGGTACCAGCACTCTTGGGCAGAGAAGGCTAAAGACCTTGCAAAACCACAACATCCATTATTCCATAGCATTCTAGTTAATACTCATGTATTTCATATGAATGGATGAGCCATTCTAGTTAAAGTGGTGCTAAACTAGAATTCTCAAGCAATGGGCAAAAAAATAAAAATAAATCAAAGACATAGTACTTTAAATGCTTTAAAAATTAGAAATAAAATCAATGTTAACTGCCACTTAACTAAAATTGCATGCTGTAGACATAAAAGCTGTTTTTGTACTGCAGCAAAACTGTGTTACATTAAGTATATCTTTAGTAGTCCTTGCATTGATGTTTGCATAGATAGATAGATAGATAGATAGATAGATAGATAGAGAAATGGATAGATAGATGGATAGATAGATGGATAGATAGATATGTTTTGACTATGTCCAGCCATTAGGAGAGATGGGCAACAAATACACTACTACTACGACTACAACCGGAGCCCCCGGTGGCGCAGTGGGTTAAACCCCTGTGCTGGTAGGACTGAAGACTGACAGGTCTCAGGTTCGAATCCGGGGAGAGGCGGATGAGCTCCCTCTGTCAGCTCCAGCTCCTCATGTGGGGACATGAGAGAAGCCTCCCACAAGGATGATAAAACATCAAATCATCCAGGTGTCCCCTGGGCAATGTCCTTGCAGATGGCCAATTCTCTCACACCAGAAGTGACTTGCAGTTTCTCAGGTCACTCCTGACACGACGACTACGACGACGACGACTACTACTACTACTACCACTGCTAGTTAGAGTTACATATCATCAAAGTAGATGATACTGTATTGAATGGACACCAATCTCTGCTCTTTACACATAAGTTTCATGAACTGTGCTTCTGGCACTCTACTATATTTTTTGTGGAATCACCCACAAGTGAGGTTAATTTTTAAGCCTAACAGCTCCTAATTCAGAAGAGACTGAGAAGAGACATGATAGCCATGTATAAATATGTGAGAGGAAGTCCGAGGTAGGAGGGAGCAAGCTTGTTTTCTGCTTCCCTGGAGAGTAGGACGCAATGGAGTCATGGCTTCAAACTACAAGAAAGGAGATTCCACCTGAACATGAGGAAGAACTTCTTGACTGTGAGAGCTGTTCAGCAGTGGAACTCTCTGCCCCGGAGTGTGGTGGAGGCTCCTTCTTTGGAAGTTTTTAAACAGAGGCTGGATGGCCATCTGTCGGAGGTACTTTGAATGTAATTTTCCTGCTTCTAAGCAGGGGTTTGGACTGGATGGCCCATGAGGTCTCTTCCAACTCTAGGATCTATGATTCCCAACAAATATGGTTTTCTGTTGTTTTCTGTGGAGACCAAGAGGCTTGTTTATAAAGCTATTGCCCTCCCAACCCTGCTATATGCCTGTGAAACGTGGAGTGTCTACAGACATCATATGCGTTGCTGTGGCCCTCATGGGGGTTCTGTGTGGGAGGTTTGGCCCAATTCTATCATTAGTGGGGTTCAGAATGCTCTTTGATTGTAGGTGAACTATAAATCCCAGCAACTACAACTCCCAAATTTCAAGGTTTATTTCCCCCAAACTCCATCTGTGTTCATATTTAGGCGTATTGAGTGCTTGTGCCAAGTTTGGTCCAGCTCCATCATTGTTTGAGTCCACAGTGATCTCTGAATGTAGGTGAACTACAACTCCAAAATCAAAGGACACTGCCCACCAAACCCCTCCAGTATTTTCTGTTGGTCATTGGAGAACTGTGTGCCAAGTTTGGTTCAATTCCATCATTGGTGGGGTTCAGAATGCTCTTTGATTGTAGGTGAACTATAAATCCCAGCAACTACAACTCCCAAATGTCAAGGTTTATTTCCCCCAAACTCCATCAGTGTTCATATTTAGGCGTATTGAGTGCTTGTGCCAAGTTTGCTCCAGCTCCATCATTGTTTGCGTCCACAGTGATCTCTGGGTGTAGGTGAACTACAACTCCCAAGCTCAAGGTCAATGCCCACCAAACCCTTCCAGTATTTTCTGTTGGTTATGGGAGAACTGTGTGCCAAGTTTGGTTCAATTCCATCGTTGATGGAGTTCAGATGCTCTTTGATTATAGGTGAACTATAAATCCCAGCAACTACAACTCCCAAATAACAAAATCCTAATTCTTTGAGTGATGGTCACTCCTTGTGTTGTGAGACATTTTATTGCCAAATTTGGTGTGATTATGTTCATTGGTTCTTTTGTTTTTAAGGTACACATTACGCACAGAGCATTTATATATGTATATAGATAGATAGATAGATAGATAGATAGATAGATAGATAGATATAGATAGATAAGAGAACCTTCTGAACAGAAAGCCATATTTTCTATGCCTAGAATACTATTTCTATATGGAAAAAAGCAATCACAAAACATCGGAATATATTCCCTACATAGAAAACGTTCTGATACAAAATAATGTGTTAATTTTGTGCAGAATAAGTTCCAAATTGCGAAAACTCTTGCCAGTCTGGATGCTGCTCCTAAGATCACTTCACAATTGATCTTCACAATTGAAATATTGAAATCCATTGAAGCCATTGAAATTCACAAGAAGCATGTGGACAATTTCAACAGAAAGGAGGAGACCATGAAAATGAACAAAATCTGGCTACCAGTATTAAAAAAACTCTAAAATTACAACAGCAAAACAGCAGAGAGGAAACAACCAGGCACATCTTAACACCTCTCAACAGGGGATTTTCCCAGGCTCAGCCAGGCCTTCAAATGCTAATGAAGGTGGTCACTTGAAACATTCACACCTAGCTCCAGCAGAGAAGAGTCCTTTGCCCCACCCCAGCCATTCCACAGATATATAAACCCATTTTCCTAGTTCCATCAGACCTCACTACCTCTGAGGATGCTTGCCATAGATGCAGGCGAAACGTCAGGAGAAATGCCTTTAGAACATGGCTCTATAGCCCGAAAAAACCCACAAGAACCTAATCCTATTTTTGTATGAAATTTGCACATATTGCACAAATTATATCCTTAATAAGAGAACGTTCTGAACAGAAAGCCATATTTTCTATGCATAAAATACTATTTCTATATGAAAAAACCCCAAAATACTGGAATATATTACCTACATAGAAAATGTTCTGATACAAAATAACAACATGTTAATTTCGTGCAGAAAAAGTCCCAAATTGAGAAAACTCTTGCTAGTCTGGATGCTGCTCATAAGACCACTTCACCATTGAAATATAATGTTTCCTACTATTTTTAAAACATAATTGTGAGTATTTCTTGCCTCCCGAATGCCTGCCCATTAAGATGCACAAGGCTCCAATTCATGAAAAGTGGCACTCGTTGCACAACGATTGCAAAACCATGTCAACAGAAACACAATGGCTCGCATCTCGGTTTGAGCGAATGGAGCAAAACCACAGCACAAAACACTTCCCGGCATTCTTTGGACGCCTCCCTTCGGAAAATGGAAACAACCCATTAATCAGTTGCGGCCGTCCAGAGATTCTTTCCAGCAATGCTTAAAAGAATTAATAAATATAATAATCATTAAAATGCCAAATGTCCCCATTTCAACACTGTTATGGTTATTCTCGTCGGATTATACAAGTTCAGTAGCTGGACTGAATCAGCCAAAAAAATAATTAATGAATCGTGTTTCTTAATGTAACGTCGATGGCTTTCATGGCTGGAATCACTGGGTTCTTGTGTGTTTTCCAGGCTGTATGTCCATGTTCCAGAAGCATTCTCTCCTGACGTTTCGCCTGCATCTATGTTTCAATTGGCCACCTTGGTTAGCCTTTGAGTGCCATCGTGTTTCTTAATGTAACATCGATGGCTTTCATGGCTGGAATCACTGGGTTCTTGTGTGTTTTCCAGGCTGTATGTCCATGTTCCAGAAGCATTCTCTCCTGACGTTTCGCCTGCATCTATGTTTCAATTGGCCACCTTGATTAGCCTTTGAGTGCCATCGTGTTTCTTAATGTAACATCGATGGCTTTCATGGCTGGAATCACTGGGTTCTTGTGTGTTTTCCAGGCTGTATGTCCATGTTCCAGAAGCATTCTCTCCTGACGTTTCGCCTGCATCTATGTTTCAATTGGCCACCTTGATTAGCCTTTGAGTGCCATCGTGTTTCTTAATGTAACATCGATGGCTTTCATGGCTGGAATCACTGGGTTCTTGTGTGTTTTCCAGGCTGTACATCCATGTTCCAGAAGCATTCTCTCCTGACCTTTCGCCTGCATCTATGTTTCAATTGGCCACCTTGATTAGCCTTTGAGTGCCTTCGACAATACAATGATGGATCTGGACCAAACTTGGCATGCACACCCGATGTGCCCAAATTTGAATACTGGTGGGTCTTGAGGGGAATTGGCCTGAACGATTTGGACTTGTAGGTTCTGGGATTTATAGTTGACCTGCAATCAAAGAGGACTCTGAACTCCACCAAAGATGAAATTGGACCAAACTTGGCACACAGAGCCCTCATGACTAGTAAAAAATACTGGAGGTCTTTGGGAGAAATTCACATTGATTTGGGGATGTTGTAGTTCACTTACATCTAAAGAGCACTGTGAACCCAAACACCGATGGATCTGGATCAAACTTGGCACACATACCCGATAAGCCGAAATTTCATTATTTGAGGAGATTTTGGGGAATCATAGAATTGGGAGAGACTTCGTAGGCCATGCAGTCCAACTCCCTGTCAAGAAGGAGGAATAACACATTCAAAGCACCCCCTTCTTTTCTGGGAGTTGTAGTTCACCCACAAACAGAGAAATGGTGAGCTCCACTGATGATGGACTTGGTCCAAACTTGGCACACAGAACCCCCATGACCCACTGAACCTACTGGAGGGGTTTGAGGAGACTGACTCACTACAGTGGGAGTTGTAGTTTACCCTACGGTCAGAGAGCACACTGAACCCCACTGATGATGCATCTAGAACAAACCTGCAGAACATAAAAAGCTTTAAGTACTGATGGAGTTTTTTTCGGAGTTAACCCAGCATGATGTGAGTTGTAGTTCACCCACAACCTTGGAAGGAAGGAAGGAAGGAAGGAAGGAAGGAAGGAAGGAAGGAAGGACGGAAGGAAAGAAGGAAGGAAGGACGGAAGGAAGGAAGGAAGGAGGGAAGGAAAGGAGGGAGGGAAGGAGGAAGGGAGAGAGGGAGGGGGAGGGAGGGAGGGAAGGAAAGAAGGAAGGAAGGAGGGAAGGAAAGGAGGGAGGGAAGGAGGAAAGAAGGAAGGAAGGAAGGAAGGAAGGAAGGAAGGAAGGAAGGAAGGAGGGAGGGAGGGAGGGAGGGAGGGAGGGAGGGAGGGAAGGAAGGAAGGAAGGAAGGAAGGAAGGAAGGAAGGAAGGACGGAAGGAAGGAGGGAAGGAAAGGAGGGAGGGAAGGAGGAAGGGAGAGAGGGAGGGGGAGGGAGGGAGGGAAGGAAAGAAGGAAGGAAGGAGGGAAGGAAAGGAGGGAGGGAAGGAGGAAAGAAGGAAGGAAGGAAGGAAGGAAGGAAGGAAGGAAGGAAGGAGGGAGGGAGGGAGGGAGGGAGGGAGGGAGGGAGGGAAGGAAGGAAGGAAGGAAGGAAGGAAGGAAGGAAGGAAGGAAGGAAAGAAGGAGGGAGGGAGGGAGGAAAGGAAGGAAGGAAGGAAGGAAGGAAGGAAGAAGGAAAGAGGGAGGGAGGGAGGGAGGAAAGGAAGGAAGGAAGGAAGGAAGGAAGGGAGGGAGGGAGGGAGGGAGGGAAAGAAGGAAGGAAGGAAGGAAGGAAAGAGGGAAGGAAGGATGGAGGGAGGGAGGGAGGGAAGGAAGGAAGGAAAGAAGGAAAGAAGGAGGGAGGGAGGGAGGAAAGGAAGGAAGGAAGGAAGGAAGGAAGGAAGGAAGGAAAGAAGAAGAAAAGAAGGAGGGTGGGAGAGAGGGAGGGAGGAAAGGAAGGAAGGAAGGAAGGAAGGAAGGAAGGAAGGAAGGAAGGAAGGAAGGAAAGAAAGAAAGAAAGAGGGAGGGAGGGAGGGAGGGAGGGAAAGAAGGAAGGAAGGAAGGAAGATGAAAAAGAAGGGAAGGCAAAGAAGATAACAGGACAATCTATCTTTGGAGAGGCGAGTACCAGGCTATATAGAATATTACTTTAAATAAGGAGAGAGGCAGTGTAATGGGCTCCTTCAAGACCCAAGAGATAATAGACTTCACTCTTGCGTCCTGTGAATTATTTAATAACGGCTCCTGAGAAGGAGGGCTATATTTATTTGTCCCATCAGAGCAAACGCAAGGGAGAATATGTACTCTTCTAACTGGTTTTAACTCAATTCCAGAATGTAATTTTTCCCGCAAAAAAAGAGAGAGAAAAGAATGAGAAAGAAAGGAAAAAGGAAGCCGGGGATTGGATGGACGCAAACGCCACCGCCATAAAGAACAAAAAATTGGGAGCGAAATCTTATTACAGCGTTTCCATTTTGCTGATTGGTTTTGGATCTCCGAGCCTCTGATTGATTTGAGTGCTTTTTTAGTAGTTGTACTTTGATTATCTTCACTTCTTTAAAAAAAAAAAGTGGAAATCACAGAAGCATTAATATCACTGAAAATCGCCTCCTTCAAAGGACATCCATCTGAAGGTTTTACGTGGTGGCAATATATGACGTCTGTTTGCATGCCGTTGGTTGTTCCCTGGCTCCGGAGCTCCACTTTCCCAATATTTATGAACCCCAATCACATTTTATTTTTTCTTATAATGGGCAAAAAGGTGGGGAGGGGGTTTTGATGGGGAAAATTGTGCAGGGGGAAGGTTTGGCCAAGTATTATATCTTCCACCACTCTGTTGTTATCATTTGCTAACAAGTTGACTTCAACTTATGGTGACCCTCGTAGAGTCATAGGTGTTGGAGCATGTAAATATCCGTTGGTGAGTGTTGCAACTAAAAAATGCAAAGCATGAAGGAGCATGTATGAAAAAGATCTTGGAATCCTTGTGGACAACAATATGATGCTGCAGCTAAAAAAGCCAATGGGATTTTGGCCTGCATCAATAGGAGCATAGTGTCTAGATCCAGGGAAGTCATGCTCCTCATGCTCTATTCTGCCTTGCTTAGACCACACCTGGAATCACACTTTGTCCAATTCTGGGCACCACAATTGATGGGAGAAGTTGACAAGCTGGAATGTGTCCAGAGGAGGCTGACTCAAAGGATCAAGAGTCTGGAGAACAAGCCCTATGAGGAGTGGCTTAAAGACCTGGGCATGTTTAGCCTGAAGAAGAGAAGGCTGAGAGGAGACATGAGGGCCATGGATAAATATGTGAGGGGAAGTCATAGAGAGGAGGGAGCAAGCTTGTTTTCTGCTTCCTTGGAGACTAGGATGTGGAACAATGGCTTCAAACTACAAGAGAGGAGATTCCATCTGAACATGAGGAAGAACTTTCTGACTGTGAGAGCCGTTCAGCAGTGGAACTCTCTGCCCCGGAGTGTGGTGGATTCTATGATTCTATGACTCGCTGTTTTTGTAAATATTAATATAAAATATAAAATATTTATGTTCTCAGAAAAGGAGGCTGGTGTGCGAGCCGGAAATGTTTAGATTTTAGGAAATAGCCTCCTTTCTGGCTGTGTTTTTGATACACATGTAATTTTCTAAAAGCATCCAGTTCCACCGGATCTTGGAAGGTAAATACTTTTCCTGGTTGGAAATTGGATAAGAGACTGCCAACCAATCCCTGGATCTGCAGGCAATATTTCAGAAGACGGAACCACCTCCGAGGCCACATAATGCAGTTTCATAATGGAATTTACATGCATTGAACTGCCGTACTTAAATCTATACCAGGCATGGGCAAATTTTGGCCCTCTGAGTGATCTGGAGTTCAACTCCCAAAGCACCTGGAGAGCCAAAATTTTCCCATGCCTGGTCTATACTATCCACAGATATATAAACCCTTTTTCCTGGTTCCAACAGACCTCACTGCTTCTGAGGATGCTTGCCATAGATGTAGTCGAAACGTCAGGAGAAAATGCCTCTAGAGAAATGGCTATATCGCCCAAAAAAACCTACAACAACCTACTGGTCTATACTGTTGAACTGCATGATGAAACTATATTATATGGCAGCGTAGATGAGGCCCAGAGTCTCCCTTGCTTAATAAAAACCTACAAAATTGATGTGTCTCAACCTCTATCCTCCTTGTATTAATCCAATGGTTCAAACTGCAATAAAGCCTATTGATTGGTTTGAGAATTTCCTTCAAAATCCCAGCCTCACAAAGATCAACCTGAGCCCCAGCAGGTCCAGCCTGTCATGCAAATGTAACTGTACGGAATGATTAAAAACACAGAAAGCAATAAACATGCAAAGACAGAAGTTGCACATTCCCCGATGTTCGTAGAGTAAGCAATCAGCACTGAAACCATGAGGTTTTTGCAAAAAGAGGAGCTGAAAAGGCTTTTATGTTACCATCGTTTAACATATCATTATTTCCATCTCGGCGGGAGATTTGTTTCCACATTTGCTCGGATTTGAGATGCCACGAGCATCGGGATATTCCAAAGGGACCAAAGGTGCCCCTCTCTTTTGTATCGCTCACTAGACTCATGGGAGTCGAAACCCAAAACACCTGGAGGGCTCAAGATTGCCCATGCCTGGTATATAAGGGAGAGTTATGATGCTACTTCCACCACCATGGTTTTATTTATTTCTTTATTTCTTTAGAAGTTTTCTACACCAGCCTTCTCACCTCAACGAGGGACTCAGGTCGGTTTACAACATATATGAAAGTACAACAATATATAAGTACAACAAAGTGCAAAGTCATTACATATTTAAAAAGTACAATAAAGTACAATAAAAACATCATCATCACAATTACCTAAGCCAAATCGTCAATCCAGTCATAGTCATAGTCATATTCGTAGTCACAGTTCATCACAGTTCACCACAAGGAAGGCGGTCATAGGTTCAGTCCTCAAATGCCACATTCCAGAGCCAGGTCTTTAGTAGTTTCCTGAACGTCAGGAGGGAGGGAACAGATCTGATCTCTAGTGGGAGGGAGTTCCAAAGCCGGGGAGCCACCACCGAGAAGGCCCTGTCCCTCGTCCCCACCAACCGTGATTGCGAGGGTGGTGGGACCAAGAGCAGCCCCCCCCCCCCAGAAGATCTTAATATCCTTGATGGTTCATAGGGGAGAATCTGTTCGGACAGGTAAACTGGGCCGGAGTCGTTTAGGGCTTTATAGGTCAAAACCAGCACTTTGAATTGTGCATGGAAGTTTTGTCCAATGGGATGCGCTAGAGTTCTCTGAATTTGTCCACCTGCTTGTGGATTTCAATGGCTTCTCTGTGTAGCCTGACATGGTGGTTGTGAGAGTGGTCCAGCATTTCTGTGTTCTCCAATAATATGCTGTGTCCAGGTTGGTTCATCGGGTGCTCTGCTATGGCTGGCTTCTCTGGTTGAATTACTCTGCATGCCTTTCATGTTCCTTGATGCGTGTCTGGGCCTTGCTGCATTTGGTAGTCCCTATGTAGACTTCTTGTCCACAGCTGCATGGTGTCCGGTAGACTCCTGCAGAATTGTCCTTTGCTGAATTGAGCATTTGTTGGATTTTTTTAGTGGGTCTGCAAATAGTTTGCATGTTGTGTTTCCTCATCAGCTTCCCTAGCTACCAGTACTAAAAAAACTCTAAAATTATAACAGTAATTAAAAAACAAAACTGAACACAAGAAACAATCAGGAACACCGGGTCACCTCCCAACAAAGGATTCCCCCAGGCCGTAACAAGCCACATCTAAAAACTGTCAGGCTATTAAATGCTAACCAAGGTGGCCAACTGAAACATCCTTCTTGGCAGAATGGGTCACAACCACAATTCTAAAATTGCAACAGCAAAAACAGCAGAGAGGAAACAGGCAGGGACATCTACCTTTCAAGAAGAGTTTGCTCCAGGCACAGTCAGCCCATTGTATGCTAATCTAGGTGGTCAGTTGAAATATTCACACCTAGCCCAACTGACAAAAGTCCTTTGTCTCACCCTGGTCATTCCACAGATATATAAACCCTTTTCCCAGTTCCAACAGACCTCACCTCTGAGGATGCTTGCCATAGATGCAGGCGAAACGTCAGGAGAAATGCCTCTAGAACATGGCCCGAAAAAACCCATAAGAACTTAGTGATTCCAGCCATGAAAGCCATCGACAATGCATTGAAACATCCTTCTTGGCAGAATGGGTTACAACCACCATGTCGGACTACACAGAGAAGCCATTGAAATACACAAGCATGTGGACAATTTCAACAGAAAGGAAGAGACCATGAAAATGAACAAAATCTGGCTACCAGTATTAAAAAAACTCTAAAATTGCAACAGCACAACAACAGAGAGGAAACAAACAAGGACATCTAATCACTTCTCAACAAAAGTTTGCTCTAGGCACTGACAAGCCATTATATGCTAATCAAGGTGGTCGGTTGAAACATTCACACCTATCTCCAACAGACAAGAGTTCTTTGTCCCACCCTGGTCATTCCACAGATATATAAACCCTTTTTCCTAGTTCCAACAGACCTCACTACCTCTGAGGATGCTTGCCATAGATGCAGGTGAAACGTCAGGAGAGAATGCCTCTAGACCATGGCCATACAACAAAACCTACTACAACCAGGGGCGGCTCGTCCATTACGCGAAGTAAGCGGTCGCAGAACACTTTTTTTTTGCCAGGGGCGCAGAGGCGCCTCTGTAAATGCCCCTCGACCGCCATTTGAGGAGCACCTCCTCAGCTCACAACAGCCCTAGCAGTCCGGGGGGAGCCTCGGCTTTCTTGCCTCGCTGCCGGGCGATCCTCTTCCCAAAGGGGCCAGGCCCTTGAGCCTTGCCTAGCCCCTCCCGTTCCTGCTCCACCTGGCCACTGGGTGTGCAAGCAGAGCTGGCGCTCAATCGTTCTCCACGTTCAATCCCTTCCCCATGACCGGCTCCCTTTCCTAATCCCCTGGCACTCCACCCGCCTCCTCTCCTCTCTCCAATCTGCGGGTGGGCCAAGGGGCGGAGCCGCCGCACCTGGCCTCTTCAGGTCCGGAGGTGTGTCTGAAGACCCCAGCGTGCGCACCAAAAGTCGCCTCTTCTCCTGACTTTCTCTTCAGCCATTGGGACAGAGAGAGAGAGAGAGCCCCTCTGGATGGAGGTATCTCCCACCTCCGCTCCCTCCTTTGTTTTTGAGCCTACCTTCAGGAAAGGTGGCATCTCCACCTCTGTCTCTGTCTCTGTCTCTCTTGGTCCCAATGGCTGAGGAGAAAGTCAGGAGAAGAGGTGACTTTTGGTACACATGCCAGGCTCTTCAGGCACGCCTCTAGACCCAAAGCGGGTCAGGCAAGGGAGCAAGTGCGGCAAGTGTAGTTACTGGGATGTATAGTTCACCTACAATCAAAGAGCCTTCTGAACTCCACCAATGATGGAATTGAACCAAATATGGCACACAGAACTCCCACGACGAACAGAAAATATATATCAATGATTGGTTGGGGGGGGGGGGGGGGCGCCAAAATATTGTTTGCTTACCATTGAAAATTACCTAGGGCCGCCTCTGCATGTGTCGTATCTCTCCTATACATGTATTTATATATACATATACACAGGCACATAATATGCTCCTATATTGTCATACTGTACATACAAGGGCGGCTCAACCCATTACGCAAAGTAAGCATTTGCAGTATAGCTGATTTTGCCCAGGGGCGCTCTTGAGGCGCTCTTGGGGTGAAATAGACCTTGACATATGCAAGTTGTAGTTACTGGGATGTATAGTTCACCTACAAAGAGCATTCCGAACTCCACCAATGATGGAATTGAACCAAATATGGCACACAGATCTCCCACAATGAACAGAAAATATATATCAATGATTGATGGGGAGGGGGGTGCCAAAATACTGTTTGCTTACCATTGAAAATTACCTAGGGCCACCTCTGACTACAACCCAGTGATTTCGGCCATGAAAGCCTTCGACAATACATAGAATGGGGTTGGATTGGATGGCCCATGAGGTCTCTTCTGATTCTTTGATTCTCTCTCTCTCTCTGTGTGTGTGTATGTATGTATATATATATATATCTCAGACACCTATATCTATTTTAGGCAGACCTCACCCCTTAAACGCATCTCCGTAATGGATAGGAAAAGGGTTTAAGCAACCATAAAAGGGGAGATTTAGTGCGACTCATAAAGGTGTCTCTTAAAGCAGCATGTTGCCATTAAACTAATTCATGGGGCACCAAGGAAGCAGGAGTCAAAACGGGGGAAAGCTCGGGGTTTACGGGTGTTCGAAACGTTCTTTGCGACCCGAGGAGAAGGCCAGGCCAAACCAGGTGCCAAGACTCTCTCCTAAGAGGGGAGGAAAAAAAGCAGTCTATAAAAGAAGGATTTAAAAATTTAAGTGGCGCGGCACAGCTTTTAAATGCAAAAGGTTAAGAGAATATTAGAAGGGGCGATAATTCCATCTGATTACAATTTTATCTGCAGGGGCTGTAAAGTGTCCAGAATGAATTAAAGGTTTTTATTAACAGATGTAAGGGCTCCATAAAAAAGAGAGATCTTCGGAAATCTGAAGTGCCAGAGAAGGAGGGGAGCTCTGAGCAACTTTTCCCTTTTTTAATATACGAGGAACGAAATAATAGCATCGTAAAGTTATCATCTGATTGCAAGGAAAGGAGGGAAAGGGAGCGGGTCACGGCGGTTACGGCAAATTAAGATGTTTTGTCGTTCAAGTGGAGAGAAGTTCTTTATGGGGGGAAAAAGGGGGTTGCAATCATGAGATGAGCCTGCCTTTTCTTCTCAAGGTCTCTCGCTATTCAATAGAGTTAGATAATCTTATATATTTAAAATTGTATTGATTTTTTCCCCCTTTTGCAAAAAAGGACCGGTTAAACAATAGCAGCTTCCTTTGCATGCCAGGGCCCTCCCCTGATTTACAAGGGCTTGGTGAGAGTTTTAAAAATCACAAAGTGATGTCGAGGCACTCCAAAAAAAGAGACGCTAATGCAAAAGGAGGCCATTGTGTTTGCAAAGCACTCCGGGGATCCATTCTTGTGAAATATTTGTGGCAAAAACGAAAGGAAACACAAAAGGTATGAGATCAGTATCTCGGGTTTTACCCAACAAAAAAAGGGGAATGGAAGAGTGTCAAGAGGAGGGATGTTTCTGCCTTCCCTTTTCTGGTATTTCTCAGCTCTAAATGGATAGATACCTGTGGAAATGGGGACTCACTCTGAACTCTTTTTCCTCTTTACAGGAATTTCTCACTTCTTTTTCTGCAAAGACGGGGGAAATACAGGCCTCAGAGAACCATAGAATCCTAGAGTTGTTGTTGTTGTTCATTCATTCATTCGTCTCTGACTCTTCGTGACCTCATGGACCAGCCCACGCCAGAGCTCCCTGTCAGCCGTCACCACCCCCAGGGTCTCCTTCAAGGTCAGTCCAGTCACTTCAAGGATGCCATCCATCCATCTTGCCCTTGGTCGGCCCCTCTTCCTTTTTCCTTCCACTTTCCTCAGCATCATTCCCTTCTCTAGGCTTTGCTGTCTCCTCATGATGTGGCCAAAGGACTTCAACTTTGTCTCTAGTCTCCTTCCCTCCAATGAGCTTTAGTCGGGCTTTATTTCCTGGAGGATGGACTGGTTGGATCTTCTCGCAGTCCAAGGCACTCTCAGCACTTTCCTCCAACACCACAGCTCAAAAGCATCTCTCTTCCTTGGCTCAGCCTTCCCTAAGGTCCAGCTCTCACATCCGTAGGTGACTACAGGGAAGACCATGGCTTTGACTAGGCAATGGATATTTGTTGCCAGTCTGATGTCTCTACTCTTGACTATTTTATCGAGACTGGACATTGCTCTCCTCCCAAGAAGGAAGCGTCTCCTGATTTCCTGGCCACAGTCTGCGTCTGCAGTCATCTTTGCACCTAGAAATACAAAGTCTGTCACGGCTTCCACATTTTCTCCCTCTATTTTCCAGTTGTCAATCATTCTTGTTGCCATAATCTTGGTTTTTTTGATGTTTAGCTGCAACCCAGCTTTTGCACTTTCTTCTTTCGCCTTGATCAGGCTCCTCAGCTCCTCCTCGCTTTCGGCCATCAGAGTGGTGTCATCTGCATATCTGAGGTTGTTAATGTTTCTTCCAGCCATTTTCACCCCAGCTTTGCCTTCCTCAAGCCCCGCACATCCTCGCATGATGTGTTCTGCATACAAGTTAAAAAGGTTGGGTGAGAGGATGCAGCCTTGCCGGACACCTTTCCCAATCTTGAACCAGTCTCCTGTTCCGTGGTCAGTTCTGACTGTTGCTACTTGGTCCTTGTACAGATTCCTCAGGAGAGAGACAAGGTGGCTTGGGATGCCCGTCCCACCAAGAACTTGCCACAATTTATTATGATCCACACAGTCAAAGGCTTTAGAATAGTCAATGAAGCAGAAGTAGATGTTTTTCTGAAACTCCCTGCCTTTCTCCATTCTCCAGCATCCGGATATTGGCAGTCTGGTCTCTCATGCCTCTGCCTTTTCTAAACCCAGCTTGAACATCTGGCAACTCTCGCTCCATGTCTTGCTGGAGTCTTCCTTGCAGGATCTTGAGCATTACCTTACTGGCATGAGAAATAAGGGCCACTGTACGGAAGTTGGAGCAGTCTTTCGCATTTCCCTTTTTTGGTATGGGGATAGAAGTTATAAGATATAACTTCTATAGAGTTGTAAGGGACCTCTAAAGGCCATCCAGTCCAACACCATTCTGCCAGGCAGGAATACAAGGGTTGAATGAAAAGTAATGCCTCCACCTTCGTAACTCCTCAACAGATGGCAGTATTGGTATGCGGCAGGTACTGGCTTGTTCAGTAGACTCTCCTCTACAGTTCCATTTTGGTGGGAAGCCTTAGAATTGGATGCTAATGCCTACCAATGCCAATCCACTTGCATTAAAAACATCAATCCCCAATGGGATTCCAGCCAAAACACCCAACTAGCCAGTTGCAAGAAATCATTGCTATAATATATTGCATTGATGTGACTTGCTCATTCTTTCTTAGGATGCATCTACAAGGGTTGAATGAAAAGTAATGCCTCCACCTTTGTAACTCAACAGATGGCAGTACTGGTATGCAGCAGGTACCGCCTTGTTCAGTAGACTCTCTCTACAGTTCCATTTTGGTGGGAATCATAGAATCAAAGAGTTGGAAGAGACCTCATGGGCCATCCATTCCAACCCCCTGCCAAGAAGCAGAAATATTGCATTCAAATCACCCCTGACAGATGGCCATCCAGCCTCTGTTTAAAAGCTTCCAAAGAAGGAGCCTCCACCACACTCCGGGGCAGAGAGTTCCACTGCTGAATGGCTCTCACAGTCAGGAAGTTCTCCCTCATGATCAGATGGAAACTCTTCTCTTGGACTTTGAAGCCATTGTTCCTTGTTCTAATCTCCATGGAAGCAGTAAACAAGCTTGCTCCCTCCTCCCTGTGGCTTCCTCTCATATATTTATACATGGCTATCATATCTCCTCTCAGCCTTCTCTTCTTCAGGCTAAACATGCCCAGCTCCTTAAGCTGCTCCTCATAGGGCTTGTTCTCCAGACCCTTGATTATTTTAGTCGCCCTCCTCTGGACACATCCTAGAGTTGTAAGGGACCTCTAAAGGTCATTCAGGCCAACATTATTCTGCCAGGCAGGAATACAAGGGTTGAATGAAAAGTAATGCCTCCACCTTCGTAACTCCTCAATAGATGGCAGTACTGGTATGCGGCACGTACTGGCTAGTTCAGTAGATTCTCCTCTACAGTTCTGTTTTGGCAGGAAGCCTTAGCATTGTTGTGTTGCTAAAGTGTGAGGTATGGAACCCTGCACAGACGGTTGGTCAATACAACTTAAGCAATGTGCAGTCATTGAATTCTTGACAGCAGAAGGTGTCACCCCAAAGGAGATTCATCAGAGAATGCAAGCTGTTTATGGTCATTGTGTTGATATGAGTACTGTGCATCACTGGGTGAGTAAGTTTGAAGATGTTGAGGTGGAAACATCTGACTTGCATGACGAGTAAAGAGTTGGACGTCCTATGATAGCAGCCACTGAGTTTCACAAGCAAAAGGTCGACAGATTGATTCAGGACGATCGTTGTATAACTCAGAGAGAAATTTCAAGCATAATCGGCATTTCACAAGAATGTCTGGGTGACATTATTGCTTTGCTTGGCTATCAGAAGATCTGTGCATGATGGATTGCAGAAACAGAGCAAGCGAGAGTCCAAAAGTGGCAGGCCAAAACTCGGAACCTCAATCAGTGGCTGAGACTGGATGAGAGACTCCTTCCTAGGCACACAGAGGACTGAGGGACCTGCAAGGCGCTGAACAAACTGTACTCTGGCACCATGAGATGCAGAGCTAACCTTAAGAAACGAAGCTTCAAAGTAGAGTCCACAACATGTGAGTGCGGAAAAGAACAAATCACAGACCACCTATTACAATGCAGCCTGAGCCCTGCCACATGCACAATGGAGGACCTTCTGATAGCAACAGCAGAGGAACTCCAAGTGGCCAACTTCTGGTCAAAGGGCATTTAACATAATGCCAAGTGTCATGTATCATGTTTTGCAGTTGGTGGTGGTAGGCCTGACAGTTGGTGATGGAAGGGTTAATGTAAATCTTAGCTCTAAAGGGTGAGTAATCTGTAAGTAAGAGTTCATGGGTGAGAGCAATTAAGGGTGAAGATATGCAAGAGATAGTTTGCAGCTGGGTGTTTCTGGATATAATGAGCTAGCCTTGGGACTGATCTTTGGGAGAAAAGTATTTGTTTTATCTTGGTGGTAGATGCTGCTGGTTTCCCCCCAGGTTTGTCCATTTTCAATGTCCTGACCTGTCTCCTGAACCTTTGGAATCCTGGAACGTTGAATCTTTGGACCGGCTTTTGACTACGGTATAGACTTTTGATCCCTGGACTTTGTTCATTGAACTCTCGGTGTTTGACCACTGGACTGGGCTCTTTGACTATGGTTTTATCTTGAACCTGCAACAGTGTTTGCTGTCAGTTTTTGTTTTATATTCCATGGCTGAGTGCTATCTTTATGTTTTATGTTTTGGACTATTAAAACAGCCAGAAAGTAAGTGCTACTTTAATTAAATTGTTTAACACAAACTAGGAGTTTATTTGGTTCACTTCTGCCGGAATAATGGCAGAGCCCTGACATCGTGACACCAAGTTTTTAACTTTTTTTATGTTGTAGTAGAGTGTGCTGGTCAAGCTACAACTGGTAGTAGAAGCGGTAAGAGGGCTGCTCAGGTGTTGGAGCAAGAGCTGCAAAGGAAACGAATTAGGGAGATATTCATGACACCTACAGATACTGATTCGTTTGAAGGTTTCTCAGATTTTGAAATGGAGGAGGAGGGAGATGTGGGCAGAGGCTTGAAGCGGGTTACTCGGGAGCAAGAGTCAGATGAGGAATGAAAAAGGAAGTGATGAAATACTTAATGCTCCAACTGAGGAGGAAGACTTTATGGGATTCTCGGGGAATGGTGGGACTGGGAGTGATAACGAAGAGGAGGATGGGCTGGATTGGACCCGTGTGCAAGAGATCAGGGACATATGTACACAAACAACATCTAGTGATGAGTTTGAAGGGTTTTCTGGAGATTGGCAACCTGGTAATACATGGGGTGATCTAAGTCTTGATAGAACCTGGAAAAGTTGATGGGACGGGGGGTGGCGAGCAGCTGTGGAAGCTAAGGCAGCTGAGAGTGATGAAGACAGGGTGGGGAGCAGTTCATCATCCCATAATGAGTTATAGGATAAAAGAAGGTATCAAACATTGGGAACTTTGCAGTAGGCAAAGTGTTGTATTCGTGCTTGGGACTATGTTGCTGCCATTACTCTTGACTTGGGTCCTGGGACTGCAGATTGCTGTGTCACCATGCTTCTACAGACTGGAATCTTGTAAGTGCTGACTTCAACTCCTGTTTTGACTTCGGATTGTTTTTGGACGACGACATCGCTTCCTGGACTTTATCTTCTTACTTCTGGACGTGCTTTGACTTGGGACTGTTTTTTGACAAAGTTTTGCTTGCTTCCACCTTGTTTCCTTATGCTTATTGAACGCTGTGATTTTGAAGCAGTTTGCTAGAACTTTTTGTTATCCCGGATTATATCCCAGTATAATCCGGATTATTCTTTAATTTACATTTTTTACACAACAGTTGCTGCAGACTCTTAGTTATTGCTAGGAACACTGAGTTAAGTGTTCCTAAGCTATTTTTGTTGTGTTAATAAACACTGTTTGAACCTTTACTTTGTGTCTGGCTCCTTTAAGGCATCTGGTTCATGTTTTGTTTATGTTTTGTTACATGAAGTTATTCCATAGGAGAGAATTTCACAATCTTCAAGCAACCACCAGAAAGGCTCTTTCTTTTGTGTCTCGACAAAGTTACAGTCCAAAAGGGAAACTTCCTCAAGTTCGTCTTCTGGGGGGTGTCTACACTGTGGAATTTATGGAGTTTGATCCCACTTTCCTTTACATAGAGACCTGCAAGTTTTAGTTTCACAAGATCTTTAGGCTCCTCGAGCAAAGAGTACAAACTACACCTCCAAGGATTTCACAGAGTTGAGTCGTGGAAGTCAAAGCATTTTCAAACTGAATTAATTCTCCAATGTAGATGCAATTCGGCCTTATATTTTGGGAAGGTTCAGACGCACTGCCGGGCTTGGAGAGCAGGGCCGCATGTTAATGAATCCCGTACTTCTTGTTTTTTTTCCAAGCAGCCGCTCAGAATTCTTCAGGCTCTTCGGGAAACAAACATAATAGTCTTAATGATCCCACTGAGCAGTTAAAATTCAAATTGCAAAGCGCACACGGAGCACTGCGCCGACAACCACTTTCCGTAAATTACTCTCCAATTTGGCTTGCGATAAAAACAAAAATAAAGGATTTTTTAAAAAAAAGAATGCAAGCATGTCTTTGTGTGTGTGTGTGTTTATAAATCCAGAATTACATTCTTCTGTGTTTGCTATATTTTCCCCCCATAATGTCTTTTTAAACACGGAAATTATATATGTTTTCAATGAGTGTTCCTTCATTGCATGGGAGAACCACCACCAGGAAGGGAGGAGGGATATATAATGCATTATTATAAAGGCATATTGGAGGAATGGCTGAGCCAATGAAAACTTGGTTTGCCTGTTATGAGTTCCACATGTCATGTGTCCATTGCAGTATGCTCTTAGTTAAACCAATTGCCTCAGTTTCCCCACTGGAGATACAGTAGCTAAAGTCCTTATATGTGTCTAAGGAGACAGCTGGGCATTTGGTCTGATGGGAAACATCTGCATTGGGGACAGATTGCAGCCATGAAACTCCAACAGAATAGCTTTTCTGGGAATCCCAAGGTTCTCAGGGCACAACGACATGGTCAACATGCAATCGAAATGTGCTGCAGGACCTCAAAAGCCTAGAAAAGTGTTTTCTCTATGGATCTCTAGTTCCCCCAGTGCAACTCCAGGATAAATTTCTGCCAGAAGAAGGAAGACCCACATTATTATTATTATTATTATTATTATTGACACAAAAGCACAGTATGTCACAGCAAACGAGATCTATATGCTGGATTTCGTATCACAAAATCACAAGTTGAACACTTCCCAAGCATCTAGGACTGTGTGATGTATTTTCGAATGATGCGCGGAGATCCAAGTCAGGTAGGTGGCCTTTTGCAGTTGACAGATCGTGATTTTGTCAATGTTTATGGTTTCCAAATGCTTGCTGAGATCCCAGTACGCCAAGGACCACTGGGACCATCTGGACTGGTTTATGCCACCAGAGCCTTTGCAGTTCGATTTTGAGGTCTTGATAGTGGCTGAGTTTTTCCTGTTGTTTTTCCTCAATGCGACTGTGTAAACATGTCCTGGAGCAGCCCTAGATGAAGCAAATTCATGCTGGATCCTGGAGTGTTGGTTACACGGCCAAAGAGTGCAAACAATCCTTTGGGTTGGTGGACACCTTACCTCCTCCATGTCACAACTGTGGAGCATTTAGCTGGTCATGGAGCAGCACGTGAGCTCCTGGTTGTCATCGAGGATTCTGCTGACATCAAAGCAAGGCACCCATGCGACCAGGAAGAAGAATGAAGGTGACGTGGAGCAATGGCTTCAAATTGCAGGAGAAAAGTTTCCACTGAAACATTAAGAAGAGTGGAATCTGCTGCCTTGGAGCATGGTGGACTCTCCTTCTCTGGAAGTTTTTAAGCTGAGGCTGGATGGGCATCTGTTGGGAGGTCTTGAATTGTCTTCTTCCACCTGGGGTTGGATTGGATGGCCCTTAGGGGACTCTTCCATCCCTAGGAGTCTCTCTTCCTGATCATGCAGAAGACCATTTCTGACCTTGGCAGAGGCACCCATGCTTGGTTAGATGTGGCCGCAATCCATCTTCTTGTCCCCATTTGGACAATAGATCCGTCCGAATTGGACTCAATCCTGCTGTCCAGACTGCCCCGAAACCCAAGGAATATTCCTCAGTTTCCAGCAAACTTTGGAATATCCCTTGATTTTGCCCAAAGGTGGGACAAAGCCAGTTTAATGCTATAAAACCCATTGGAAATAGCAGTACAATTTATGGGACTGTCTGCACCGGATGTTGGCACATGACGCCTAGCACAGAGCTGCCGATGCCGAATGTCCTTGGGTGATGCCCTTCTGATAGATACTGGAGCTGGAACATCGACAGCTGGCACGGACCAATATCATACTCCTCAATCTTTCATAAAGAGGGTATGCAAGGATACTGCACATAAGCGTCTCCGTCCGTGACGTGGGATGCTTCCGCTGCATCTTTTCAAGAGGAGGAGAGTCACAGGCCAGGAAAGGAAAGTCAGCCATGCATGGCGGATGAGTCCCGGTCGGCTCATGGTTCACCACCCAATGAGTTGGTGTCCACTTTGCAACTGTTTTATTCAATCTTTGTAGCAAACCAGACCTTGTGTGAGTTCAGGTGGTTCAATGAGATCCTGCTTGGTCTTCCTTATGAAATTGGACTCTTTTAACGAACAGGGTGGATTTGGTGGTGGCACCTTCCTTATGCAACCCTCTCTTTTGGGGAGTCTTGGCAAAAGTTTGCTCTTTTGGGAATGGGTCTTGGAACTTATATCAAACCTTTTCTACTAAAACCCTATTATTGTGGGCTAGGGTTTTAGTGCTTCGTTTAATGGTATTATATTTGGGTAAGTTCAGCTTGTTCCATTTAGAGCAGGCATGGGCAAACCTTTGTCCTCCAGGTGTTTTGGACTTCAACTTCCACAGTTCCTTACATAGACACAGTATGTGAGAGGAAGTCATAAGGTGGAGGGAGCAAGCTTGTTTTCTGCTACCCTGGAGACTAGGACACCTAACAATGGCTTCAAACTACAAGAAAGGGGATTCCACCTGAACATTAGGAAGAACTTCCTGACTGTGAGAGACGTTCAGCAGTGGAACTCTCTGCCCCGGAGTGTGGTGGAGGCTCCTTCTTTGGAAGCTTTTAAACAGAGGCTGGATGGCCATCTGTCAGGGGTGATTTGAATGCAATATTCCTGCTTCTTGGCAGAATGGGGTTGGACTGGATGGCCCAGGAGGTCTCTACCAACTCTTTGATTCTATGAGATGCGGAGTTGTCTGTTCTGCTCCACAGTCAAACAAGGTGTGGGATTCTTTTAGGTTACCATTTTGCCAGGTTGTCTTTTGATCTGCCCACTCCACTTCTGAATCTGTTCAGGGACTTCCAAGTTGCATTGATTGATTTGGCTCAATATTATGTAGGAGAAAAAGCTAGTAGAACATGACCATATAGCCCGGAAACCATACAATATCTTAGTAGTTCCAGCCGTGAAAGCATTCAGCAATCCATATGCAATTGTAGTTTGGTGTGGCACAAGCACTCATTGCCAGTCAAGGCTAAAGACCATGTAGAATCATAGAATCAAAGAGTTGGAAGAGACCTCATGGGCCATCCAGTCCAACCCCATTCTGCCAAGAAGCAGGAATATTGCATTCAAATCACCCCTGACAGATGGCCATCCAGCCTCTGTTTAAAAGCCTCCAAAGAAGGAGCCTCCACCACACTTCAGGGCAGAGAGTTCCACTGCTGAACAGCTCTCACAGTCAGGAAATTCTTCCTCATGTTCAGATGGAATCTCCTCTCTTGTAGTTTGAAGCCATTGTTCCGCGTCCTAGTTTCCAAGGAAGAAGAAAACAAGCTTGCTCCCTCCTCCCTGTGGCTTCCTCTCACATATTTATACATGGCTATCATATCTCCCCTCAGCCTTCTCTTCTTCAGGCTAAACATGCCTAGCTCCTTAAGCCGCTCCTCATAGGGCTTGTACTCCAGACCCTTGATCATTTTAGTCGCCCTCCTCTGGACAGATTCCAGCTTGTCAATATCTCTCTTTGGTTGTGGTGCCCAGAATTGGACACAATATTCCAGGTGTGGTCTAACCAAAGTGGAATAGAGGGGTAGGATCTAGACACTATGCTCCTATTGATGCAGGCCAAAATCCCATTGGCTTTTTTTGCTGCCACATCACATTGTTGGCTCACGTAAAACTACAACTCCCACGAACCCATGGCACTGAGTCATGGCATCTCACGTGGCATCATGCTGCATTCACTGAACAGTGTAGATGCACCCTTGGTTTCCAACGTGATGTCGCATAATTGAAAAGACAACCCAAGGTCTCCCAGATGAGAGCAGCGTTGTCGGCCTCCCATGGATTTAATTAATTGCAAAACAGTCCTGAGCGCCTTGGCCGGCCAGCGGGAGAAGCCCGACAAGGCTCCCAAGAGGAAATGAATAATGGCAAATGAAGAGAGGCTGAGTGAAGGCGCAGGATGGATAATTGGAAACACATTAGCAGATTCCGTATTTGCAATGCAAAGCATGCCACGCCGGCCCTCTCGGGCTCCTGCCCTGCTTCCCATTCTAAGCAACCAATTCGGTGGCAAGGAAAACGACGGGGAGTTGTGCTTCCTCGCCTCCTTCATCCAAGGGTCCCAGCCGGCAGGAGGTGGAAGGAGGTTCAGCCGGTCACCGCTGCAGGCTTCCATCCTCATTGAGGCGGTGGATCCACTCCAGGTTTTGCAAAGTATTTGAAAAATAAAATCTCTAGTCCATTCTCTTCTATTTATATCCTGCAGGGACATGGCTTTTAAAGGAATCGTCTAAGAGTACATCACTGCAGAACTAACGCAGTTTGGCCCCCACTTTGCTATGGCCCCCAGTGGCACAGTGGGTTAAACTGCTGAGATGCTGAAATTGTTGACCGAAAGATCGCAGTGATGTCGAGCACCCCCCCCCCCCAAATAAGGGATAGTGACTTCCAGTTCTGCAAAGGACAAAGGTACCAGACTGCGCAGTAGGGGTTAAGTCTTGGTCACATTGCCAAGGCATTGACAACAACAAGAACCCCACGAGGCTTTTGGGAAATGGATGGATCTTGGGACTTCTGCCCTTTGTGAGAGTTGTAGTTTCCCAAGGACCAAAGTGTGAATCAGTTGCAGCACAGCTGGGGTTTCATCTGCCAGCCTTCCCAATGATCATGGACTCTGTGCCTGCATGTCTTGGACTTCAGTACATACTATCTCCCTCATGAACTTTCCTCAAAGACCTTTTAAAACATTGGACTTCAGGCTTCTTCATGAAAATTAATCCTCTTATTAAATATACTTGGGATGTGGGACAAAGATGGGGTTTTGTTGCTATGAAATGCTTATGATTTGAATGTATGTATCTTGCTATGAAATATTGCTTGCCCTTTGTCTTGCCCCCCCCCCCCCCCCGACGTTTGCCCTAGAAAAATGGGACCAAGGACTGTTACAATGCCTGAGGGAGAGCCAAGCTTCCTCGAAACCAACCAAATCATCAACCATTTTACAATAGCAAGCTGAAACATCCTCTTGTTTGCTCTTTGTCTGGCAGGCAAAGGAAGTTCCTTTGGACATTTTGATTGAATCACAAAGGGACAAGGCTGACCCCAGGGGTCCCTATTTGTTCCTTTGTCAAAATCCATCAGAAGACACACCTTATCAGATCTAAGGCAAGAAAACCTTTCTCAATGAAATCAACCTTTGCTGGACAAAACAATGCCCCTCTTCCATCCTGCCTCCCTCTCCCTGATTTGCTAAGGAGCCAAAGAGGGAGGGAGTTTTGAAACTTTCAAACCTGTATTTTGCCTATAAAAATGCCTGTAAATTCTGTATTGGTATGCTTGTAGTGGAACTATCCCTGCAATGCATCCGATCTCAGCTGAATCGCTAATAAAGACACCTTGGTCCCAGCTTCTTCCGCTTTGGTGGGGATTTATTATTTTAATATTTTCGCTACTGGAATTGGCTTCGCTGCCCTCACCAAGGTTCCAGGACCCTCTTTGGTGCGGTCCTCGGGATCTCCTTGGCTGGGGAGATCCTCCTAAAAGCGGCTCTATATCAGCAGGTTCCAATCCGGGGAGTGGCCTGAGCTTCCAATGTCAGCGCCAGCTTCTGCCAACCTAGCAGTTCGAAATCATGCAAGTGTGAGTAGATCAATAAGTACTGCTCCAGTGGAAAGGTAATGGCGCTTCATGCAGTCATGCCGACCACATGACATTGGAGGTGTCTAAGGACAATGCTGGCTCTTCGGCATAGAAATGGAGATGAGCACCAACCCCCAGAGTCAGACACGACTGGACTTAATGTCAGGGAAAAACCTTTACCTACCTTTAGCTTTACAGTCACCTACACATACACCGCCAGGACACTACACTTGGAGGGCCACCATACTCAAACAATGAGAGATCACCTAAGTAAGTAAGTAAGTAGCAAAGCTGAACAATGATAATGATTTCACATGGAGTTCTGCCTTCTAGGAAGGTGCATAACTTCTCATCCATAACCACAATACAATGGGATTGTGGAAACCACTGCTGTGCATTAACTCTTATTTCACAAACAAAACTGAAAAATGGACAGATGCACCACTGGTTGCAAAACAGTGAGATTTGGCCGAAGAGTGCTATAGTGCAACTGTTACTAAATTTTGTTGTCATTTCCAACATTTGGAATCCATAATGTAAGGTTTGGGTTGTTGTAGGTTTCCCGGGCTATATGGCCATGTTCTGGAAGCATTCTCTCCTGATGTTTCACCTGCATCTATGGTAAGCATCCTCAAAGGATGTGAGGCCTCACATCCTTTGAGGATGCTTGCCACAGATGCAGGCAAAACGTCAGGAGAGAATGCTTCTAGAACATGGCCATATAGCCCAAAAAACCTACAAGAACCCAGTGATTCCAGCCTTCGACACTACAATGTAAGGTTTTCTTGGCAAAAATTGTTCAAAGAGGATTTGCCTTTGCCTTCCTTTGAGGCTGAGATGGTGTGACTTGCACAGGGTTTTAATGTCTGAGCGGGGATTTTATTTATTTATTTACGACACTTATATGCCGTCCTTCTCACCCCGAAGGGGACTCAGAGCGGCTTACAAGATATATAGGCATACAATCTATATATATAAAAATGCTCTGTGCATAATGAGTTCCTTAAAAACAAAAGAACCAATGAACGAAATCACACCAAATTAGGCAACAAAACGTCTCACAGCACAAGGAGTGGCCATCACTCAAAAATTATGATTTTGTCATTCGGGAGTTGTAGTTGCTGGAATTTATAGTTTACTTTCAATCAAAGAACATTCTGCACTCCACCAATGATGGAATTGAACCAAACGTGGCACACAGGACTCCCATGACCAGCACAAAACACCAGAAGAATTTGGTGGCCATTGACATTTCGTTCATTGGTTTTTTTGGTTTTTTTGAGTTTGGGAGTTGTAGTTCACCTACATCCAGAGAGCACTGTGGACTCAAACAATTATGGATCTGGTCCAAACTTGGCACGAATACACAATATGCCCAAATGTGAACACTGGTGGAGTTTGGGGAAAAATAGACCTTGACATTTGGGAATTGTAGTTGCTGGGATTTATAGTACACCTACAATCAAAGAGCATTCTGAACCTCACGAACGACAGAATCAGGGCAAACTTCCCACACAGAACCTTCATGACCAATAGAAAATACTTAAGGCCATACAATCCAACTCCATCAGGGCAAGAAAACATAATCAAAGTCCTCCTGACAAAGAGCCATCCAGCCATATAGATAAATATATATGATTCACACACACACAGATATAGTATCCTAGATTTGAAAGCGACCCCTAAAGAAGGACAATGATATGTTGCATGTTCCAGAGTAGGCAAATCAGACAATTTCCACATCAGCACTGACACAGAAACAGCAAGAAATGCTGTTTACCCACAAGAATAAAGAAATTACATATATTAGAAACCAACACTTCCTCATTACTTTATTTTCCAGATCAACAGACTGGGCCACAGCAACGCCTGGCAGGGGACAGCTAGTATATTATATTATTAGCATAGTACAATATCAGTATTATATTTTACTATACTGCACTATACCATTATATTGTAATATTATTAGTAATATTACATGTAATATAAATATATAATTATAATATTGTATTATTACTAGTATTATATTGTATTACATTATAATATTATAAATATTATATGTATACACAATATATTATATTATTAGTAAAGACATTTTTGCCTCATTCCTGCCATTTTACCTCCTGATTTGAACCATTGCCTCTAGAACAGTGTTTCTCAACCTTCCTAATGCCGCGACCCCTTAATACAGTTCCTCGTGTCATGGTGACCCCTAACCATAACATTCTTTTCTTTGCTGCTTCACAACTGTAATTTTGCTACTGTTATGAATCATAATGTAAATATCTCATATTCATGATGTATTTCATTCACTGGATCAAATTTGGCACAAAATACCCAATACGCCCAAATTGGAATACTGATGGAATTTGGGGGAAAATAGAACTTGATATTTGGGAGGTGTAATTGCTGGGATTTATAGTTTATCTACAATCAAAGAGCATTCTGAAAGATGGAATTGAACCAAACTTGGCACACAGAATTTCCATGACCAACAGAAAATACTGGAAGGGTTTGGTGGATATTAACCTTGAGTTTTGGGGTTGTAGTTCACCTATACCCAGAGAGCACTGTGGACTGAAACAATAATAGATATTGACATGAATACTCAATATGCCCAAATGTGAACACTGGTGGAATTTGGAGGAAAATAGACCTTGACACATGGGAGTTGTAGTTGCTGGGATTTATAGTTCACCTACAATCAAAGAGCATTCTGAACCTCACGAACGACAGAATCGGGGCAAACCTCCCTCACAGAACCCTCATGACCAACAGAAAATACTTAAGGCCATCCAGTCCAACTCCCTTCATCAGGGCATGAAAACGTAATCAAAGCCCTCCTGACAAAGAGCCATCCAGCCATAGATATAGATGGATGGATGGATAGATAGATAGATAGATAGATAGATATGATTCACACACACAGAGATATAGTATCATAGATTTGAAAGGGACTATATGTTGCATGTTCCAGGGTGGGCAAACCAGACACTCTCCACATCAACACTGACAAAGAAACAGCAAGAAATACTGTTTACCCATAAGCACAAAGAAATTACATATATTAGAAACCAACACTTCCTCATTACTTTATTTTGCAGATCAACAGACTGGGCCACAGCAACGCCTGGCAGGGGACAGCTAGTATATTATATTATTAGCATAGTACAGTATCAGTATTATATTTTACTATACTGCACTATACCATTATATTGCAATATTATTAGTAATATTACATGTAATATAAATATATAATTATAATATTGTATTATAACTAGTATTATATTGTATTACATTATAATATTATAAATATTATATGTATACACAATCTCTCTATATATAAATGCTCTGTGCATAATGAGTTCCTTAAAAACAAAAGAACCAATGAACGAAATCACACCAAATTTGGCAACAAAACGTCTCACAACACAAGGAGTGACCATCACTCAAAAACACTCAAAAAGAGCATTCTGAACTCCATCAACAATGGAATTGAACCAAACTTGGCACACAGAACTCCCATGACCAACAGAAAATACTGGAAGGGTTTGGAGGGCATTGATCTTGAGTTTGGGAGTTGTAGTTCACCTACATCCAGAGAGCACTGTGGACTGAAACAATAATAGATATTGACATGAATACTCAATATGCCCAAATGTGAACATTGGTGGAATTTGGAGGACAATAGACCTTGACACATGGGAGTTGTAGTTGCTGGGATTTATAGTTCACCTACAATCAAAGATCATTCTGAACCCCACCAATCATAGAATTGGGTCAAACTTCCCACACAGAACCCCTATGACCAAAAGAAAATACTGTGTTTTCTGATGGTCTTTAGTGACCCTTCTGACACCCCCTCGCGACCCCCCTAGGGGTCCCGATCCCCAGGTTGAGAAACGCTGCTCTAGAATCCTACTCCAAAACCTAAACCATGACACAATGTTGGTTCTTTACCTTAAATATAAATGTATGCCAGGCAATCACAAAGCAGTGTTGCTATTTATATTTTCCATTTGCATTCCCTTTGAATATTCGATTGTCAGTATTTCTTTCACTGCTCTCAGCCTCCCAAGAGAAGAGAGGTTGCAAACCCTTCCAAGGAGCCTCTTGGACCGCTGTTGTGGGCAATCCAAAAGCGCCCAAAGGAGCAACAATGTTTTGATCCACGCCTTTATGTTCTGCTTGGTCTTGCATAAGGAGCTCCTCTTGCCAGCCAATTACCCTCCTTTTATGCCATAACAAAGATGGGATGATAAATCTGAAAAGCGGAGGATGAGGATCCTTCAGTGTTTTCTTACTCATCCTTTTATCTTTGAACAGAGGGAGCGGGCTGAATCCTGGCCAACAATTCACTCAGGTTAATGAAGTGGGCAAGTAATGAGATTAAATAATCTCCAAACATTACAGAGCCTCCAAATGCAGATGGGCCTCCCATCCGCAGAAGGTTCTGTGCACAAGTGGCAAACATGGGGACAACTCACACTCAGTTCAGAAGATTTCCCAATTGCAAATGCAAAACTTGTGATGCACGGGAGAAGTGTAAGTCCCCCCTTTCCCACCCAAAACAAAATTTCAGGTGATTTTACACACCAAAAGGACTTCAAATGACCTAAAACACCTGCAAAACATTAGCAATTAGAATCATAGAATCATAGAGTTGGAAGAGACCGCATGGGCCATCCAGTCCAACCCCATTCTTCCAAGAAGCAGAATATTATATTCAAAGTGGTGCATCAAGGGTCTGGAGAACAAGCCCTATGAGGAGCAGCTTAAGGAGCTGGCATGTTTAGCCTGAAGAAGAGAAGGCTGAGAGGAGATATGATGTTGTTGTTCATTCGTTCAGTCATCTCGACTCTTCGTGACCTCATGGACCAGCCCACACCAGAGCTCCCTGTCGGCCGTCACCACCCCCAGCTCCTTCAAGGTCAGTCCAGTCACTTCAAGGATGCCATCCATCCATCTTGCCCTTGTTCGGCCCCTCTTCCTTTTGCCTTCCACTTTCCCCAACATAATTGTCTTCTCCAGGCTTTGCTGTCTCCTCATGATGTGGCCAAAGGACTTCAACTTTGTCTCTAGTCTCCTTCCCTCCAGTGAGCAGCCGGGCTTTATTTCCTGGAGGATGGACTGGTTGGATCTTCTCACAGTCCAAGGCACTCTCAGCACTTTCCTCCAGCACCACAGCTCAAAAGCATCTCTCTTCCTTGGCTCAGCCTTCCCTAAGGTCCAGCTCTCACATCCGTAGGTGACTACAGGGAATACCATGGCTTTGACTAGGCAATGGATCTTGGTTGCCAGTCTGATGTCTCTACTCTTTACGATTTTATCGAGACTGGACATTGCTCTCCTCCCAAGAAGGAAGCGTCTTCTGATTTCCTGGCCACAGTCTGCATCTGCAGTAATCTTTGCGCCTAGAAATACAAATCCTGTCACGGCCTCCACATTTTCTCCCTCTATTTCCCAGTTGTCAATCATTCTTGTTGCCATAATCTTGGGTTTTTTGATGTTTAGATATGATAGCCATGTATAAATATATAAGAGGAAGTAACAGGGAGGAGGAAGAAAGCTTGTTTTCTGCTTCCTTGGAGACTAGGACACAATGGAACAATGGCTTCAAACTCCAAGAGAGGAGATTCCATCTGAACATGAGGAAGAACTTCCTGACTGTGAGAGCCATTCAGCAGTGGAACTCTCTGCCCCGGAGTGTGGTGGAGGCTCCTTCTTTGGAAGCTTTTAAACAGAGGCTGGATGGCCATCTGTCAGGGGTGCTTTGAATGCAATATTCCTGCTTCTTGGCAGAATGGGGTTGGACTGGATGATGGCCCAGGAGGTCTCTTCCAACTTTGATTCTATGATAGCACCCGTGATAGATGGCCATCCAGCCAAAAAAAGAGACTCAGTGTGTAGCTATACTATGCATATATGTGATTCGTTGTTTTGACATTTTATGTAGTCTTTGAAAAAGCCTTTGAGAGAAACTATATGGGTCAAAACGTGTTGGCAATAAAACATCCCTCAATGGAGCACCTTGATTCATGTTTCCATTGAGGGATGTTCCTTCCAAAGAGATACTGGTGCTTCCCATTTCAATGAATCCGCTTGGGATTTTAGTGTGAACTGAAAATCGCACTAGGCAGAGATGACACAACTTTGATTGTAACCTTTTCCTAAAAGAGGTGTTTCTTCATTTCCAGGAAGAACCATGAATTCAGTGAGGCTGGCCTTAATCGGTTGCTTTATGCTGCTATAAATTTTTATTTCCATGCTAAAGAGAAATATGATCAAGCTTTTGATGGGTTCACCTTCAAAATGCAATAAGGAGGCCTTTGTACGAGAAGGGCGGTAAACCAAAAGTTTCTAGTACAGCTTAATGGTGTAACATTAGAAAATGTTGACCATGTCCGCTACCTTGGCAGCCACCTCTCCACAAAAGTCAACAATAACACTGAAATGCAACACCGCCTGAGCTCTGCAAGCGCAGCATTTTTACGAATGAAGCAGAGAGTGTTTGAGGACCGGGACATCTGAAGGGAGACCAAGGGGAAATGGTGTAACATTAGAAATGTGGACCATTTCCGCTACTTTGGCAGCCACCTCTCCACAAAAGTCAACATTGACACTGAAACAAAACACCGCCTGAGCTCTGCGAGTGCAACATTCTTCTGAATTAAGCAGAGAGTGTTTGAGGACCGGGACATCCGTAGGGATACCAAGGTGCTTGTTTATAAAGCTATTGTCCTCCCAACCTTGCTTTATGCCTGCAAGATGTGGACTGTCTACAGATGTCACATGCAACTCCTAGAATGATTCCATTAGCGCTGCCTCTGGAAAATCCTGCAAATCTCTTGGGAAGACAGGCGGACAAAGGTCAGTGTGCTGGAAGAAGCAAAGACCACCAGCACTGAAGCGATGGTAACCGCATCTCTGTTTACGAACCCACACGATCTCTTCGATCATCTGGAGAGGCCATCGCAAGCACAATTGGTGAGGACGAGGGACAGGGCCTTCTCAGTGGTGGCCCCTCAACTCTTGAACTCTCTCCCTAAGGACATCAGGCATGTCCCAACGTTGGCAATTTTTAGGAGGAGCTTGAAAACGTGGTTGTTCCAGTGTGCCTTCCCAGAATAAGGAAACTCCAAGCAATATGTCCCCAAATGCACTTTACTAGAGATTCAGGATATCTGCATGCCATATCCCCCTCCAAATACCGACCCTTTTCACCTGGTCATGCCCAGCATATTTTTAACTTTAACTATTACATTTGGCCCTGCCATAGATTTTAATGCGTGATGGTGTTTTGTTAATGTTTATTGGTTTTGAGTTCATTTTGTTGTATTGTTGTTGTTGTGTTTTTACTGATGTATTTGGACTCAGACTCTTGTAAGCCGCACCGAGTCCTTCGGGAGATAGTAGCGGGGTACAAATAAAGGTTTATTATTATTATTATTAATTATTACTATTACTATTATTATTATTATTATTATTATTATTATTATTATGGTCCTCCGCCATCAACTCCGCTGGACCGGTAACGTCGTACGAATGCCTGATCACCGTCTCCCAAAGCAGTTGCTCTACTCCGAACTTAAGAACGGAAAATGAAATGTTGGTGGGTAGGAAAAGAGATTTAAAGATGGGCTCAAAGTGTGGCATAGACACTGAGAACTGAGAAGCCCTGGCTCTTGAGTGCTCCAGCTGGAGGTCAGCTGTGACCAGCAGTGCTGTAGAACTTGAAGAGGCACGAATGGAGGGTGAAAGAGAGAAATGTGCAAAGGGGAAGGCATGCCAATCCAACCGAGACTGCCTTCCACCTGGAAACTAATGCCCTCACTGTGGGAGAAGATGCAGAGCAAGAATAGGGCTCCACAGTCACCTATGGACCCACCATCAGTATAGACAATCCTACTCAGACAACGAGGGATTGCTTAAGTAAGTAAGTAAACCAAAAGTGCATCAAAAATGTAGAATGAATGCAGCTTGACCCCAGTTTAACTACCCTGGCTCATTACTATAGAATCCTTGGGAATTGTAGTTTGGTGACGCACCAGCAGTCTTTGTCAGAGAAGGCGAAAGATATAAAACTACAACTTCCATGATTCCATAGCACTTAGCATTGACAGTTAAAGCAGTGTCAAAACTGCATCAATACGACAGTGTAAATGCACCCTTACTTATGTTGTTGTGTGTCTTTGCATCAGTTCTGGTTTCACTAATATGAAAGGCGCCCCAAGTCACATTATAGTGGAAAAGGCAGGCTATAATTGGAAATAAGAATAATTTATTTCACGTGTTTCTAAAATTATAGCCTTAAAGTGGTTTCAACTGTTGCTTTTGAAGTGGTTTTAGTTAGCACTGTGTTTAATATGTTTTTATATTGTGGAAATTATTTATGGCTTCAATCTGGAAGTGTTTTAAATTGTGTGTATTGCATGCCACCCTCTGACAAAGGTCATAACAGGAGTGTTTGAATGAATGGATGATTAAATGTTGCTGCTCTCGTTATTGTAGTTGTTGTTATCCAAAACTGAGTTTGGGACTTGCGTGTCTGTAACAGGACTGACAATTGAGGAGGTTTGCAACATTTGTACATTTGCAAGAGGCTCTGTCTGCGATGCCGTGGAAAAAGTTGGGGAGATATTCTGTGGGAAAAATATGACTTCACAGTGCCCATTAATTAGCAAGTTGTATACTTAAGAGATAGTTCAAGCAACGTAACATTTCAAGTGAGAAGCTAGGCCTGAGTTCTCTGGTTCTTGCTTCAAGTGAATTCTTGATTAGAGATTTAAATTTCCTGGAAGTTTTCTATATTCTTTATATTCTTGCTCAAGTTGTTACTAAGTATACCTTTTGCTTGTAGACTTATGCTGTCCGAAAGAAGCAGAGAGTGTTTGAAGACCGGGACATCATTAGGGAGACCAAGGTGCTTGTTTATAAAGCTACTAGCTGTGCCCTGCCACGCGTTGCTGTGGCCTATAGTAAAACTTATCAAAGTTGAGGTAGATATCTGGACTATTATGAAAGAGAGGTACCTACCTATTCCTTCTCCCTTTCTCTCCTTTCTTCCTTCTCTACCTCTTTCTTTCTTTCCTTCTTTCACTACTTGGTTTCATCCTTCTCTCTTTCCTTCATTCCCTCCCCCTTTCTTCCTTTGCCTTTCTTCCCTCCCTGTTTGCTTCCTTCTTTCGCTTTTTATTTCCTTTTATTTCACCACCATCATAACAATAACAATAATGCAATGCATTGCCTCCGGGACCTGACACCTCTCCCATTCCCCCTAAAAGGGTCTCATAGGAATAATAGCATCATAATAATCATAGAAATAACAACCTTTACCCGCCACGCATTGCTGTGACCAACCTTCCCTCTTTCTCTCCTTCTTTCCCTCCTTCCTTCCTTCCCTCCCATCTTTCCTTCTCCTCTTCCTTCTCTATCTCCTTCCTTCCCCCTTTTTCTTTCTCTTCTGGCCTCTTTCCTTCCTTCTCTCTTTCCTTCTTTCCTTCCCTCCCTCTTTCTCTACATCTTCCTCCTTCCTTCACTCCCTCTTTCCTTCCTTCATTCCCTTTTTTCTTTCCTTCTCTCCTTCCTTCCTTCCCCCTTTTTCTTTCTCTTCTGGTCTCTTCTCTTCCTTCTCTCTTTCCTTCTTTCCTTCCCTCCCTCTTTCTCTACATCTTCCCCCTTCCTTCACTCCCTCTTTCCTTCTTTCATTCCCTTTTTTCTTTCCTTCTCTCCTTCCTTCCTTCCCCCTTTTTCTTTCCCTCCCTCTGTCTCTCATTTCTTCCTTCTCTACCTCTTTCCTTCCTTCCCCCTTTTTCTTTCTCTTCTGCTGTCTCTCTTTCCTTTCCTTCCATCTTTCCTTTTCTTTCCTTTTCTTCTTCCTTCTTTCTCTGACTTTCCTTCCTTCCCCCTTTTCTTTATCTTCCTTTCTCTTTCTTCCTTCTTTCCTTCCTTCCTGTCTTTCCTGGATTTTGACAGGGCGGGAAGGGGTGCGGTGGGGTTTGGAGGTGGCGTGAAGTAAAAGGAGGTAAGATTGGGGCAGGCGAGTGATGGAGCGTGAGGTTGTGTGTGTGTGTGCGGCAGCGGGGGGAGTGATGGAGCGTGGGGTTGCGTGTGTGTGTGCGGCAGCGGGGGGGAGTGGGGTTGCGCGTGTGTGTGTGGCGGTGGGGGAGTGATGGAGCGTGGGGTTGCGTGTGTGTGTGCGGCGGGGGGAGTGATGGAGCGTGGGGTTGTGTGTGTGCGTGCGGCGGGGGTGTGTGTGTGGGAAGCGGCGCGGCGGGGCTTGGAGTGGGCATGGCTTCCACAGAGGGAACTGTGTGCGCGCGCCAGGGAACTTGCGGCTGGGCACCAATGCGCATGCTCAGTTATTTTGCCATTTTGTGAGTGTGTTGTTGTGTTGTTTTTCATTTTGAGTAGATATGTTTGTACCTTATGGGTTGTGTTATGGGCATGGGAATTTTGGTTAAGTTTCGTTGGGGGGTTTGTGAGTTTTGTTGATTTGCCGTTTTGTGAGTGTGTTATTGTGTTGTTTTTCATTTTGAGTAGATATGTTTGTACCTTGTGGGTTGTGTTATGGGCATGGCAATTTTGGTTAAGTTTCGTTGGGTTCTTTTGAGTTTTGTTGTTTTGCTGTTTTGTGAGTGTGTTGTTGTGTTGTTTTTCATTTTGAGTAGATATGTTTGTACCTTGTGGGTTGTGTTATGGGCATGGCAATTTTGGTTAAGTTTCGTTGGGGGTTTTTGAGTTTTGTTGTTTTGCCGTTTTGTGAGTGTTGTTGTGTTGTTTTTCATTTTGAGTAGATATGTTTGTACCTTGTGGGTTGTGTTATGGGCATGGCAATTTTGGTTAAGTTTCGTTGGGTTTTTTTTTGAGTTTTGTTGTTTTGCCGTTTTGTGAGTGTGTTGTTGTGTTGTTTTTCATTTTGAGTAGATATGTTTGTACCTTGTGGGTTGTGTTATGGGCATGGCAATTTTGGTTAAGTTTCTTTGGTTTTTTTTGAGTTTTGTTGTTTTGCCGTTTTGTGAGTGTGTTGTTGTGTTGTTTTTCATTGAGTAGATATGTTTGTACCTTGTGGGTTGTGTTATGGGCATGGCAATTTTGGTACAGTTTCGTTGGGGGTTTTTGAGTTTTGTTTCCTCGTTGGATGCCCCTAACAAATTTATATATATAGATTGTCCCTCCAACCCTGCTATACGCCTGCGAAACATGGACTGTCTACAGACATCATACGCAACTCCTGGAATTATTCCATCAGCTCTGAAAAATCCTGCAAATCTCTTGGGAAGACAGGCAGACAAATGTCAGCATGCTGGAAGAAGCAAAGACCACCAGCATTGAAGAGATGCTCCTCCACCATCAACTCCACTGGACTGGCCATGTTGACCGGATGCTTGATCACTGTTACCCAAAGCAGTTGCTCTACTCTGAACTCAAGAATGGGAAGTGGAATGTTGGTGGACAGGAAAAGAGATTCAAAGATGGGCTTAAAGCCAACCTTAAAAATTCTGGTATAGACACGGAGAACTGGGAGGCCCTGGCCCTTGAGTGCTGCAACTGGAGGTCAGCTGTGGCCAGCAGTGCTGCAGAATTCGAAGAGGCATGAATGGAGGGTTGTAATAGATCTACCTTTTGGTCGGCTAGGCCGAAGCCTGCATAACACTGGCTGGCATCTTGGTAGTCAAGCAGAGCAGGAGGAGGAGTCAAGCTGGCTCCTGATTGGGTATAGCCAGTAGGGGAGGAGTCAGTTTAGAGAGGGAAAATAAGCTGCCTGTTTTGACAGTGAGGGAGAAGGGTTTAGACGAGAGACAGAGAAGGTTGTGAATTTTGAGATAGGAAGTTACAGCAGGGAACTGACAGGAGAAGAAGAGCTTTTAGTGAGCCTCTAGGTTTGGGAATAAGGTGAAGACATTAGGCTAGAGTTTTACTACGTTGAGAGGACTAGTAAAAGAGAGCTGTGTCTTATTAAACTTAAGAGAGGTTTAAAGATACCTTATAGCACAGTGAGTGAGGCAGACGGGAGTCTGTGCTCTAAGAGAAACTGTGTCTAAAAGTAGAACAGTTTGTTAAAGGGTTTCACAGCTGTAAAAGCTATTCTGTCAGGGGAACTGTTTGTTTAAGCAACCAAGTTACTGCAATTGAATCAAGCTTCTGTACCACTCATTTCCAACGAGTTGTTGTTAATATCAAGTTAAATAAACTCTTTCTTAGTTTACTGTTAACTGGTGTATGCCTCAATCCATTCGTTTCCCTCAGAACTCATTCTCTCAACTCATTTTAAAGTCTAGTCGTCCAGTGGAGGGAGCCATAGAAGATTCAAGAGCTCAAACCTACATTACCTGTAATACATTCACACCCTTTTGGTTCCTCAGGCCAGTATTTCTGAGGTGGCGGCGGATAATAATACCAAGGACATTCGGTCACTGACATATCCAACATAGGGTCAGCCTTTGATCAACGCTACATTGAAGGGCAGAGGTGGGATTCTTTGTTCCCCCCTGCCTAGATATCATTGAACTTTCGCTATAAGGGTGAAAGGGAGAAATGTGCCAAGAGGAAGGCACGTCAAGCCAATCCTGATCGGAACTGTCTTCTCTCTGGAAATTAATGCCCTTACTGCAGGAGAACATGGGGATCAAGAATAGGGCTCCACAACCACCTACAGACCCACACAAAGACACCACATCTGGAAAAATGTCATCCTCTGGCTATGAGGGATCACCTAAGTGCTGTATTTGTGACTTTTTTGGCTATTCCTAGACTGTGTTACCTTGGAATCTGCACAAGATATTTGGATTTCTGTTTGGATTATTATGTATTGCTAACCTTTTTTGGATTATAACTCTACTTTCTTTATTTCTGATTTTTTGCCTATACTTTGAATGTGTTTCTACAATAAACTGGACCCTTGTGTGGTGCTGTAGTCATCGGTGTTCCCAGGCATGGAACATAACACTTAATATATGTTCATATATACAAAACTTACAAATTAGATATGACTTATTAACTAAAAATGAAGTTTTGCACACCCGTAATATACGAATGCTGGCCATGATTATGATGATGCTTATTTTTATTGGATTCGGTATCATCAAAGGTATATGCAGAGAAGCGAGGGCTCCCTACTATGGAGCATACCAACCACTATACAAATTGTGGGGTGTACTTACAATATAGCAGGGCTCGCAGTAGGCTTTCTTCTCCACGGCATAGAAGGGCTGGCCCCGGAGGTTGTTGTTGCAGGTCATGCAGGTGAAGCACTCCACATGGAAGACCTGGTCCATCGCGGTGCATCCGGTCCCTTCCCCGACAACGTTCTCCCCGCAACGTGCACAGCGGCCTGGGAAAAAGAGGAGAGGAGACACAAGAAACTATGAGCTAGACCATCCCGGAGTTGGAAAAGGGACCTCCAAAGGCCATCTAGTCGAAGACCCTTCTGCCTGGCAGAAAGACAACAACCAAGCCCTTATGACCGTCCAGCCCCTGCTTCAAAAGATCCAGAGAAGGAGATTCCGTTTGACTTCCAGCCAGATTTATAGTGAACTCATGACATTTAAAGACCCTTCTGCACTTCCATATAAAATAAAGATTTTCTGATTTGAACTGGATTATATGGCAGTGTAGACTCATTTAATCTGATGTGCTAGTAGCCCCCAGTGGCGCAGTGGGTTAAACTCCTGTGCCGACAGGACTGAAGACTGAAAGGTTGCAGATTCAAATCTGGAGAGAGGCGGACGAGCTCCCTCTATCAGCTCCAGCTCCTCATGCGGGGACATGAGAGAAGCCTCCCCAAGGATGATAAAAACATCAAATCATCCGGGCGTCCCCTGGGCAACGTCCTTGCAGATGCCCAATTCTCTTACATCAGAAGCGACTTGCAGTTTCTCAAGTCGCTCCTGACACGACCAAAAAAAAAAAAATCTGATGTGCAATGTTATGTCTAAATCTTGGTAATTATTCAGTTGTTTTATAATGTTATTTTAAGACTCAGTTCTTGTGGGTTTTTTCGGGCTATATGGCCATGTTCTAGAGGCATTCTTTCCTGACGTTTTGCCTGCATCTATGGCAAGCATCCTCAGAGGTAATGAGGTCTGTTGGAACTGTGAAAAAAGGGGGTTTATATATCTGTGGAATGACCAGGGTGAGACAAAGGGCTTTTGTAAGTTGGGCTAGGTGTGAATCTTTCCACTGACCACCTTGATTAGCATACAATGGGCTGACTGTGCCTGGAGCAAACTCTTCTTGAAAGGTGATTAGATGTCCCTGCCTGTTTTTCTCTCTGCTGTTTTTGCTGTTGAAATTTTAGAATTTTTTTTAATACTGGTAGCCAGATTTTGTTCATTTTCATGGTCTCTTCCTTTCTGTTGAAATTGTCCACATGCTTGTGGATTTCAATGGCTTCTCTGTGTAGCCTGACATGGTGGTTGTGAGAGTGGTCCAGCATTTCTGTGTTCTCAAATAAAATGCTGAGTCCAGGTTGGTTCATCAGGTGCTCTGCTATGGCTGATTTCTCTGGTTGGAGTAGTCTGCAGTGCCTTTCATGTTCCTTGATTCGTGTGTTGGGCAATGTTGCTGCGTTTGGGGGTCCCTATGTAGACTTCTTGTCCACAGCTGCATGGTATACGGTAGACTCCTGCAGAGGTGAGAGGATCCCTCTTGTCCTTTGCTGAATGTAGCACTTGTTGGATTTTCTTGGTAGGTCTGTAGATATTTTGTATGTTGTGTTTCCTCATCGGCTTCCCTCTGCGGTCAGTGGTTCCCTTGATGTCTGGCAAGAACACTTTTCCTCTGGGTGGGTCCTTGTCTTGACTCTCGTGGCTTCTTCTCAGTTGTCTTGCAGCTCTTCTGATGTCTGAGGTGGAGTCTCCATTGGCCTGGAGAGCCCAGTTGAGGTGGTTCAGTTCGTCTTGGAGGAGGTGGGCTTCGCAGATTCTTTTTGCACAGTCTGCCAAGGCTTTAATGGGGCTTCCTTTTTGACTGGGTGATGGTTGAAGTTTTTATGTAGATATCTATCTCTGTGTGTGGGTTTAAGCCTTCCTTGACAAAGAGTGCTGGTGTCTTGCCACATTCCCAGGATTCCAAAACATGGAGCCATGACAGTTACTGTGGTGCCAAATTGCATTAGTTCTACCGTGTCAATGCACCCTTTAGGATACAATTCAGCTGGAATACTGTTGGTTTGGCCAACTCCTTTATGACATCAGGGGCTTTTGTTCGAGTGCTCCAGTGCTGCCTAGAAACTCTTGTAGCTTTGTAATGTCTTAAGGTATTGGTACACCAAGCTACAACTCCCAAGTTCACATAACATTGAGCCAAAGTGGTTAAAGAGGTGTCAAAATATATTAATTCTTGAGTGTAGATGCACCATTCGGTTGCGCAAGTTTGAAGTGTAACTAGCAAAAGCAGAAAGGTCTTTTAATGGCATGTATTGTACTTTTTATAGATATTAGCCAAATGCTATTCCACTGTTTTAAATTAGTGTCATTTTTAATGGGGATAGTTCATTTAACGGTTTTTCTTAAATCAATTTATACTATTACAACTGGGGTTTTTTTAAAGCTGTATTTCCCATTAATCTACATAGTGTGAAGCATCAAAGGCCTGGATGAAAGGTGAGAAATACATTAAATATAGTACTCATTGCAGAGCACCTGCACGGTGTAATGCCTTGAGTGTTAGATGATGACTGTGGAGACGAGGCTTCAAATCCCAGCTCAACAATGGAAACCCACGGTAGTCCACGCTCTGGTTACATCCCGCTTAGACTACTGCAACGCTCTCTATGTGGGGTTGCCTTTGAAGATGGCCCGGAAGCTTCAGCTGGTCCAACGTGCGGCAGCCATGATACTAACAGGAGCGGGTCGCAGGGAGAATACAACCCCCCTGCTGTACCAGCTCCACTGGCTGCCGATCTGCTACCGGACTGAATTCAAGGTGCTGGCTTTGGCCTATAAAGCCCTAAACGGTTCCGGCCCAAAATACCTAACCGACCGCCTCTCGGTCTATGAGCCCACGAGGACTTTGAGATCTTCCGGGGAGGCCCTACTCTCGATCCCGCCTGCGTCACAGGCACGGCTGGCGGGGACGAGAGATGGGGCCTTCTCGGTGGTGGCTCCTCGGCTGTGGAACACCCTTCCCGTGGACATCAGACTAGCCCCCTCCCTGTTGATTTTCCACAGGAAGCTAAAGACCTGGCTATTTAAGAAGGCATTTGACCAAGAAGTGCAGTGACTGGCTATTTGAACATAGGAATGGAACAACGGTAATGATATCGGATTGTGTGTTGACGATGAGACGATTCGGAATGTAGTAGTAATTTTGTAGTAATGTTGATATTTTGATAAGATGTTTTTTGATAATGATGATTTGTAGATTATTTTTGCACTATGTCTTGTAAATTGCACTTGTTTTTCATGTTATACACCGCAATGAGTCGCCCTTGGGCTGAGAATTGCGGTATATAAGCGCAGTAAATAAATAAATAAATAAATTAGGCAAGTCACACTCTCTCAGGCTCAGGAGAAGGAAAAAAAGCGAATCCTCTCCGAACAAATCTTGCCAAGCGAAGTGTCGCACACCAAGGCTGGAGGCACACCTTTGAATCCACAAACACTCCCAAGTTCTTTAGCAAATATACAGTTTATTGAATAAATGCAGGCAGTATCGAAAAAGGTGAAAAAGGCAAATGAACGATTATGTAAGAAAGTCTCAAAAACAATCCAACCCAGTAGGTATTATTTATCGTGTCATCAGCAACCATTGTATTACAATTCTAACAGAGCAAAACAAACACAGAGATTAAAAAGAAAGAAAGAAAGAAAGAAAGAAAGAAAGAAAGAAAGAAAGAAACCACACAGATTTTGCAAATTTGGTATTTGGTTAAATGTCCTTTGATCAGTATCTGGCCACTTGGAGTGCCTCTGGGGTTGCCACAAGAAGGTCCTCCATTGTGCATCATGTGGCAGGGCTCAGTGTGCATTGCAGCAGGTGGTCAGTGGTTTGTTCTTCTCCGCACTCGCATGCCGAGGATTCCACCCTGTAGCCCCATTTCTTAAGATTGGCTCTGCATCTCGTGGTGCCAGAGCGCAATCTGTTCAGCACCTTCCAAGTCGCCCAGTCTTCTGAGTGCCCAGGGGGGAGTCTCTCATCTGGTATCACCCATGAATTGAGGTGCTGGGTTTGGGCCTGCCACTTTTGGACTCTCACTTGCTGGGGTGTTCCAGCGAGTGTCTCTGTAGATCTAAGAAAACTATGTCTTGATTTAAGTCGTTGACGTGCTGGCTGATACCCAAACAGGGGATGAGCTGGAGATGTCTCTGCCTTGGTCCTTTCACTATTGGCTGCTACTTCCCGGCGGATGTCAGGTGGTGCAATACCGGCTAAGCAGTGTAATTTCTCCAGTGGTGTGGGTCACAGACACCCTGTGATAATGCGGCATGTCTCATTAAGAGCCACATCCACTGTTTTAGTGTGGTGAGATGTGTTCCACACTGGGCATGCCCAACCCAGTAGGTAAACAAATATATTCCTTCAAAGAGAGCAGTGTAGATACTTAATTCCACAGCAAAATCCACGAATGCAGAGTCCTTAAAACCCACAAGGATAAAGTCCCAAGTCTCTTGAAAACCCAGGAAACAAGGTTACACAGATCCAAAATCCACAGAAGAATTACACAGGAAAACATTCACCAACAGCAACTTGAACATGAGTCTTGAGCAGAGAGTTCCATGAATCTTGACATGAGATGAGAGGAGATTCCATCTGAACATGAGGAAGAACTTCCTGACTGTGAGAGCCGTTCAGCAGTGGAACTCTCTGCCCCGGAGTGTGGTGGAGGCTCCTTCTTTGGAAGCTTTTAAGCAGAGGCTGGATGGCCATCTGTCAGGGGTGATTTGAATGCAATATTCCTGCTTCTTGGCTGAATGGGGTTGGACTGGATGGCCCATGAGGTCTCTTCCAACTCTTTGATTCTATGATTCTATGACATGCATACAAGACTTGACTGGTAACCGATGTTGCGCTCACTGAAGGCAATGCTGTGAAAGCCCTCTATTTATTCAAAAAGACCTACACAAAATGCATTCCGATTCCATTGAGAAAACCCAGGGTTTTTTATTATTATTATTATAACTTTATTTGTACCCCGCTAGCATCTCCCGAAGGACTCGATGCGGCTTACATAGGCCAAGGCCTCAAAACACAACACAACTCTCATGTTTTCTCTTATGTATTCACATGTTTTATGTAATTTATTTCGGGGTTCTTTTACCCCGCCCTTCTCACCCCGAAGGGGACTCAGGGCGGCTTACAAAAACAAAGGCACAATTTGATGCCTACATCACAGAACCATCAACAAAAAATTACATCAATTCACAGGTTATAAACAGTAACAACGGTTCAAGTATTATACCCATAAAATCAATAAAATCAATAAAACAATACAAACATAATACCTCCTCCTACATGGTCAGCGTTCGCTAACTCATAGTTCTAATTTTCGTTCCACTTCATCAGTCCTGTTGGTCTTATTCGCCTGAATGTTTTATTTAATTGCCAGAGTGCCCAAAGGCCTGGTCCCAAAGCCACGTCTTCACCCTCCTCCTGAAGGAGAGGAGGGATGATGATGTCCTGATTTCCCCCGGGAGTGAGTTCCACAGGTGAGGGGCCACCACTGAGAAAGCCCTGCTTCTTGTCCCCACCAGCCTCACTTGTGACAATGGTGGGGTCGAGAGCAGGGCCTCCCCAGATGATCTCAGACTCCGAGGTGGGACGTAGCGGGAGATACGTTCGGACAGATACACTGGACCGGAACCGTACAGGGTTTTGTAGGTCAAAACCAGCACCTTGAATTGTGCTTGGAACTGAATCGGCAGCCAGTGGAGCTGGCACAACAGGGGGGTGGTATGCTCCCTGTATGTCACTCCGGTGAGCAGTCTGGCTGCCGCCCGCTGGACTAGTTGAAGTTTCCGAACAGTCTTCAAGGGCAACCCCACGTAGAGAGCGTTGCAGTAGTCTATTCGGGATGTAACAAGAGCATGGACCACCGTGGTAATTATGATGTTGTTGTTTATTGTTTGCATTTTCGGTTTGCGTTTTCGGTTTTACTCTGTTGTAATACGTTGTTTGGGCTTGGCCTCATGTAAGCTGCCCCGAGTCCCCATCGGGGAGATGGTGGCATGGGGGCCACCGCTGAGAAGGCCCCGTCTTTCGTCTCTGCCAGCCATATTTGCGATGCTGGCGGGAGCGAGAGCAGGGCCTCAACAGATGATCTTAAACTGTGAAGGAGATGTGTTTGGACAAGTAAGCTGGGCCAGAACCGTTTAGGGCTTTATAGGTCAAAATCAGCACTTTGAATTGAGCTCGGAAGTGGACTGGCAGCCAGTGGAGCTGGCACAACAAGGGGGTGGTATGCTCCCTGTATGTCACTCCAGTTAGCAATCTGGCTGCCGCCTGTTAGACTACTTGTAATTTCCAAACAGTCTTCAAAGGCAGCCCCACGTAGAGTGCGTTGCAGTAATCTATTCGGGATGTAAGAAGAATAGAATTTAGGCCTCTTCTACACTGCCAAATAAAATGCATCTTATCTGCTTTGAACTGGATTATATGGCAGTGCAGACTCATAGAATCATAGAATCAAAGAGTTGGAAGAGACCTCATGGGCCATCCAGTCCAACCCCATTCTGCCAAGAAGCAGGAATATTGCATTCAAATCACCCCTGACAGATGGCCATCCAGCCTCTGTTTAAAAGCTTCCAAAGAAGGAGCCTCCACCACACTCCGGGGCAGAGAGTTCCACTGCTGAACGGCTCTCACAGTCAGGAAGTTCTTCCTCATGTTCAGATGGAATCTCCTCTCTTGTAGTTTGAAGCCATTGCTCCATTGTGTCTCCAGGGAAGCAGAAAACAAGCTTGCTCCCTCCTCCTCCCTGTGGCTTCCTCTCACATATTTATACGTGGCTATCATATCTATTCTCATCCTTCTCTTCTTCAGGCTAAACATGCCCAGCTCCTTAAGCCGCTCCTCATAGGGCTTGTTCTCCAGACCCTTGATCATAACATGCCTCTTATCTGCTTTGATAATCTGGAATATATGGCAGCGTAGAACCAGCCTTAGCCTCTCGGCAGAGCCCAAGGGACCAGCCAGGCTAGGTAATGCGATGAATGAATCCTCCCGAATTAAGCATCCAAGTATGGAGCACATCCTGCCTCATTTGAACACGGCGAGGGGTCCTTTGGATGCCTGCGTGGCTATCATATCTATTCTCATCCTTCTCTTCTTCAGGCTAAACATGCCCAGCTCCTTAAGCCGCTCCTCATAGGGCTTGTTCTCCAGACCCTTGATCATAACATGCCTCTTATCTGCTTTGATAATCTGGAATATATGGCAGCGTAGAACCAGCCTTAGCCTCTCGGCAGAGCCCAAGGGACCAGCCAGGCTAGGTAATGCGATGAATGAATCCTCCCGAATTAAGCATCCAAGTATGGAGCACATCCTGCCTCATTTGAACACGGCGAGGGGTCCTTTGGATGCCTGCGTGCCTCCCGTGGACCCCCAGAGCTTTGCCTCAGCCACAAAGCAACACATGACGAAGAGCCAAAGAAACAGAACATGCTGTCTCCGCAGAGCCGGCCCGTGATGTCTTTCTCATGTAAATGGAGCCGGCTGAAATGCCCACCGAGGTGCCATCAATAACAACCGCCATCCCCACGGTGCCCCCCCCTCCCTCCCCGCCTGGAGCCGCCAGCTGCCATTTTTCTAATTGTCGCCGCTTTCGGAGTCCCTCCAATAAGTGCCTTTTTGAGATTCATGGCACATCCGGCTTCTGGACGGCCGGGAAGCCACTGGCAGGGAATGTGGAAAAATCATTATTCCTAATGAAGAAATATTGATGACAAAACAGCATTTCTAGGACGGAGCGTTGAACGTAAGTCAACAGTCTGACGGGTTTTCTGTCCGCAGCAGCTCCATTCTTGGGCACTTCTTCGCAGCAATGGACTTCCATTCATTCATAAGGGACCGGTGTTTAATCTTTCAAGGCTTTCTTTGACAGCAAAGGGTAAGCAAACGCTGGGCATGGCAAGAAGGACCGCTGCTCGATTCCTTTTCCTCCTTTCTTTAAAGCAACACAACAACAAAAGGTATCGATTGCCTGAAATATATGACCTCAGTTCAGAAGACAAGGGTCTCCCTTGAGCCGAAAGACCTTCAGTTTCATAGAATCAGAAACTTACTTACTTACTTAGGTGATCCCTCGTTGGACGAGTAAGATGGTCTTCCTTGATGACTATTTTTGTGGGTTCGTAGGTGGCTGTGGAGCCCTATTCTTGACCCGCATCTTCTCCCACAGTGAAGGCATTGGTTTCCAGGTGGAAGGTGGTCCCGGTCAAGGTTAGCTTGATGCGCCTTCCTCCTGGCACGTTTCTCTCTTTCACCCTCCACTCGTGCCTCCTCGAATTCTGCAGCACTGCTGGTCACAGCTGACCTCCAGCTGGAGCGCTCAAGGGCCAGGGCTTCCCAGTTCTCAGTGTCTATGCCAGAGTTTTTAAGGTTGCCTTTGAGCCCATCTTTAAATCTCTTTTCCTGCCCACCAACATTCCGTTTTCCATTCTTGAGTTTGGAGTAGAGCAACTGCTTTGGGAGACGGTGGTCAGGCATCCGGACAACGTGGCCGGTCCAGCGGAGTTGATGGCAGAGGACAATCGCTTCAATGCTGGTGGTCTTTGCTTCTTCCAGCACGCTGACGTTTGTCTGGTCTTCCCAAGATATTTGCAGGATTTTCCGGAGGCAGCGCTGATGGAATCATTCCAGGAGTTGCATGTGACATCTGTAGACAGTCCACGTCTCACAGGCATAGAGCAGGGTTGGGAGGACAATAGCTTTATAGACAAGCACCTTGGTATCCCTACGGATGTCCCAGTCCTCAAACACTCTCTGCTTCATTTGGGAAAATGCTGCACTCGCAGAGTTTTCAGAATCAGAAACATGGGCCACCTAGTCCAACCACCTGGTATGCAGGAAAAGCACAATCAAAGCCCCCCTGACAAATGGCCATTAAGCCACTATTTAAAAGTGTCCAAGGAAGGAGCTTCCACTGGACTCTGAGTTCCACTTTTGAACAGTTCTTCCTACGGTCAGGAAGTTCTTAGAATCATGGAATCAAAGAGTTGGAAGAGACCTCCTGGGCCATCCAGTCCAACCCCATTCTGCCAAGAAGCAGGAATATTGCATTCAAATCACCCCTGACAGATGGCCATCCAGCCACTGTTTAAAAGTCTCCAAGGAAGGAGCTTCCACTGGACTCTGAGTTCCACTTTTGAACAGTTCTTCCTACGGTCAGGAAGTTCTTAGAATCATAGAATCAAAGAGTTGGAAGGGACCTCCTGGGCCATCCAGTCCAACCCCATTCTGCCAAGAAGCAGGAATATTGCATTCAAAGCCCCCCTGACAGATGGTCATCCAGCCTCTGTTTAAAAGTTTCCAAAGAAGGAGCCTCCACCACACTCCGGGGCAGAGAGTTCCACTGCTGAATGGCTCTCACAGTCAGGAAGTTCTTCCTCATGTTCAGATGGAATCTCCTCTCTTGTAGTTTGAAGCCATTGTTCCATTGTGTCCTAGTCTCCAGGGAAGCAGAAAACAAGCTTGCTCCCTCCTCCTCCCTGTGGCTTCCTCTCACATATTAATACATGGCTATCATATCCCCTCTCAGCCTTCTCTTCTTCAGGCTAAACATGCCCAGTTCCCTAAGCCGCTCCTCATAGGGCTTGTTCTCCAGACCCTTGATCATTTTAGTCGCCCTCCTCTGGACACATTCCAGCTTGTCAATCTCTCTCTTGAATTGTGGTGCCCAGAATTGGACACAATATTCCAGAGGTGGTCTAACCAAAGCAGGTATACAACCTCACACTATTCTTCTGAATGTTCAGGTGGAATTTCCTTTCCTGTAACTTGAATCCATGACTCCATTCAGTCTTTGTCTCCAGGGCAGCAGAAAGGAAGCCTGCTCCGTCTTCCTTATAACATCCTTTATGCATGGCTCTCATTTCTCTATCAACTGACTCAGGTTCGCAGCTTGGGAGTGATCTTGGACTCATCGCTGAGCCTGGAACCCCAGGTTTCAGTGGTGGCCGGGAGAGCTTTTGCACAACTAAAACTTGTGCACCAGTTGTGTCTGTACCTTGGGAAGTCTGATCTGGCCACAGTGGTCCATGCTCTTGTTACATCCCGAATAGACTACTCCAATGCACTCTACATGGGGTTGCCCTTGAAGACTGTTCAGAAACTTCAACTGGTCCAGCGAGCGGCAGCCAGGCTGCTCACGGGAGCGACATACAGGGAGCACACCACCCCCCTGCTGTGTCAGCTCCACTGGCTGCCGGTTCAGTTCCGAGCACAATTCAAGGTGTTGGTCTTGACCTATAAAACCCTGTACGGTTCCGGTCCAGTGTATCTGTCTGAACGTATCTCCCTCTACATCCCACCTCGGAATTTGGGATCATCTGAGGGGGCCCTGCTCTCGACTCCACCGCTATCACAAGTGAGGCTGGTGGGGACGAGGAGCAGGGCCTTCTCAGTGGTGGCCCCTCACCTGTGGAACTCACTCCCGGGGGAAATCAGGGCATCAACATCCCTCCTCTCCTTCAAGAGGAAAGTAAAGACATGGTTGTGGGACCAGGCCTTTGGACAATCTAACTCCTAGATAAGGGTAACCAGACGAATGGGACTAACAGGACTGACAACTGTGGAATTGGAAACTGAACTATGAGCTAGCGAACGTTGACCATCAATGAGGAGAAACTGGTTTGTATTGATTCTATTGGTTTTATTGCTCTTTAGGACGCTCCTCAGAGGGATTATTCATGGTCTCCACACCTTTGATCTCTTCAATTGCCCTCTTCCTCTGGGCACCTTCCAGCTTAGAGTCAATCTCTCTTTTGAACTGTGGGGCCCAGAACTGGATGCAGGACCTCATCACATGAGAGAATGAATCCACCTGAAATCCGGTTTCTGCCTCCTGAAGAATTCTGGGGTTTGTAGTTTAGGGAAGAGCTTTTAACAGCCTTACTAAACTACAAACCCCAGAATTCTGTGGAGGCAGAAACCAGATTTAAAGTGGATTAATTCTCTCATGTGATGAGGTCCTGTGTCCAATTCTGGGCCCCACAGTTCAAAAGAGAGATTGACTCTAAGCTGGAAGGTGCCCAGAAGAAGAGGTTGATTTTCCTGATTTTCTGGGCAGGTGAAGTCTGTCGAAATCACTACGCGGGTGTCATGAATAGTGGATTGTCATCAGTTTTCTTTTTTTCTGTTTGGGTCATGCAACTCTGCTTGTGTCCAGTTCACAATTCCAGCAGTATATCTGATGACAGGGGTGGCCAATTTTCCTGGTTTCCAACAGACCTCACAACCTCTGAGGATGCCTGCCATAGATGCAGGCAAAATATTAGGAGAGAATGCTTCTAGAACAACTTGTGCATGTAATGTCGAAGGCTTTCATGGCCGGAATCACTGGGTTGTAGGTTTTTTCAGGCTATATGGCCATGTTCTAGAGGCATTTCTCCTGACGTTTCGCCTGCATCTATGGCAAGCATCCTCAAAGGTAGTGAGGTCTGTTGGAACTGGGTCAGAGTAAGCTCCTGACCATTTGTCTAGCTTGCTGTTGACCTTTGCAACCTGAAAGACAGTTGCATCTGTCAAGTAGGAAATGTAGGTACTTCCTGTGCAGGGAGGCTAATGTAACTAATTCACAATGCCATAAAAATCTCCAGCAGTGTGCGAAAGAATCAGGAAGTACTCCATCAAAGGACTCGGTGTCACAATAGCTCTCCCGGTGGCCAGAATTCGAGCATACCCTCATGAAGATGGAATGTTAAATTGCCTCTGTGTTTGTCTATATATGTTGTGTGTCTATGGCACTGAATGTTTGCCATGTATATGTGCATTGTAATCCGCCCTAAGTCGGATTACAAGGGCTAGAAGGCATGATCCTCAAGTTTGCAGATGACACCAAATTGGGAGGGATAGCCAATACTCCAGAGGACAGGAGCAGGATTCAAAACGATCTTGACAGATTAGAGAGATGAATGGCCAAAACTAACACAATGAAGTTCAACAGTGACAAATGCAAGATACTCCACTTTGGCAGGAAAAACGAAATGCAAAGATACAAAATGGGGGACAATGCCTGGCTCGAGAGCGGTACGTGTGAAAAAGATCTTGGAGTCCTCGTGGACAACAAGTTAAACATGAGCCAACAATGTGATGTGGCGGCAAAAAAAGCCAGTGGGATTTTGTCCTGCATCAAAAGGAGCATAGTGTCTAGATCTAGGGAAGTCATGCCCCCCATGCTCTATTCCGCTTTGGTTAGACCACACCTGGAATATTGTGTCCAATTCTGGGCACCACAATTCAACAGAGATATTGACAAGCTGGAATGTGTCCAGAGGAAGGCAACTAAAATGATCAAGGTTCTGGAGAACAAGTCCTATGAGGAGCGGCTTAAGGAGTTGGGCATGTTTAGCCTGAAGAAGAGAAGGCTGAGAGGAGATATGATAGCCATGTATAAATATGTGAGAGGAAGCCACAGGGAGGAGGGAGCAAGCTTGTTTTCTGCTTCCTTGGAGACTAGGACGCAATGGAACAATGGCTTCAAACTACAAGAGAGGAGATTCCATCTGAACATGAGGAAGAACTTCCTGACTGTGAGAGCCGTTCAGCAGTGGAACTCTCTGCCCCGGAGTGTGGTGGAGGCTCCTTCTTTGGAAGCTTTTAAACAGAGGCTGGATGGCCATCTGTCAGGGGTGATTTGAATGCAATATACCTGCTTCTTGGCAGAATGGGGTTGGACTGGATGGCCCAGGAGGTCTCTTACAACTCTTTGATTCTATGATTCTAAGTCTCCTGTGGGGTGAGAAGGGCGGAATGTAAATACTGTAAATAAGTAAATAAACAAACTGGGAAGAGACATTGAGCTCCAGGAGCAACAAAGGCCCGACAGAAAGAAATTCTCTACACTAGCCCATAGCAACAGCTCGTTGCCAGCCTCAAAAACTGCAAATTGCCAGGCTGGATTATCAGTTTTCATAACAACGGCGCATTATTCGGATTCCCAGGTGTGACAGCAAATAGAAATCACAGGCTGGTGCCATAATCACAGCACGAGATATGTGAGTGCCACTTTCGCAGAGACTGTCCCTTTTGGGGTGCAGTATTGGGGAGCGATTTGATTGTCTTTGTGCTCTGTTTTGCAACCCTTCCCACCTCCCCATTTATGGCCTCCTACACTTATGCAATGATCTGGAAACAGTACCTGTGGGTGGGAAGGAGGAGTTTTTGCAGACCACAAGATAAACATGAGCCAACAGTGTGATGCGGAACACTGTAGGAAGGTGTGACTGGTGGAAACAAGAGACAGGGCCTTTTCAGTGGTGGCCCCTCAGCTGTGGAAGTCCCTCCCCATTTTCCTGGCCTTCAGATTTATTTTATTTATTTATCGTGTCATCAGCAACCGTTGTATTACAATTCTAGCAGAGCAAAACAAGCACACAGATTAAAAAGAAAAAGGAAAAGAAAACACACAGATTTTGCAAATTTGGTATTTGGTTAAATGTCCTTTGACCAGTATCTGGCCACTTGGAGTGCCTCTGGGGTTGCCGCAAGAAGGTCCTCCATTGTGCATGTGGCAGGGCTCAGGGTGCATTGCAGCAGGTGGTCAGGCTTGCTCCTCTCCGCACTCGCATGTCGAGGATTCCACCCTGTAGCCCCATTTCTTAAGATTGGCTCTGCATCTCGTGGTGCCAGAGAGCAGTCTGTTCAGCGCCTTCCAAGTCGCCCAGTCTTCTGTGTGCCCAGGGGGGAGTCTCTCATCTGGTATCACCCATGGATTGAGGTGCTGGGTTTGGGCCTGTCACTTTTGGACTCTCGCTTGCTGGGGTGTTCCAGCGAGTGTCTCTGTAGATCTAAGAAAACTATGTCTTGATTTAAGTTGTTGACGTGCTGGCTGATACCCAAACAGAGGATGAGCTGGAGATGTCTCTGCCTTGGTCCTTTCACTATTGGCTGCTCCTTCCCGGCGGATGTCAGGTGGTGCAATATCGGCTAAGCAGTGTAATTTCTTCAGTGGTGTGGGGCGCAGACACCCTGTGATAATGCGGCATGTCTCAATAAGAGCCACATCTACTGTTTTAGTGTGGTGAGATGTGTTCCACACTGGGCATGCATACTCAGCAGCAGAGTAGCATAGCGCAAGGGCCGATGTCTTCACTGTGTCTGGTTGTGATCCCCAGGTTGGGCCTTCAGAAAGAGAGTGAAAATGTGGCTTTGGGATCAAGCCTTTGGAGAAGTGCAATAGGAATGTGTGCAAAGGATATGGAATGTGTGCAATGATGACTGGAATGGACCCGGATCATGATTGTGGATTGTTGTTCATTCGTTCAGTCGTCTCCGACTCTTCGTGACCTCATGGACCAGCCCACACCAGAGCTCCCTGTCGGCCGTTACCACCCCCAGCTCCTTCAAGGTCAGTCCAGTCACTTCAAGGATGCCATCCATCCATCTTGCCCTTGGTCGGCCCCTCTTCCTTTTGCCTTCCACTTTCCCCAGCATCATTCCCTTCTCTGGGCTTTGCTGTCTCCTCATGATGTGGCCAAAGGACTTCAACTTTGTCTCTAGTATCTTTCCCTCCAGTGAGCAGTCGGGCTTTATTTCCTGGAGGATGGACTGGTTGGATCTTCTCGCAGTCCAAGGCACTCTCAGCACTTTCCTCCAACACCACAGCTCAAAAGCATCTCTCTTCCTTCACTCAGCCTTCCCTCAGGTCCAGCTCTCACATCCGTAGGTGACTACAGGGAAGACCATGGCTTTGACTAGGCGGATCTTTGTTGCCAATCTGATGTCTCTACTCTTCACTATTTTATCAAGACTGGACATTGCTCTCCTCCCAAGAAGGAAGCGTCTTCTGATTTCCTGGCCACAGTCTGCATCTGCACTCATCTTTGCACCTAGAAATACAAAGTCTGTCACGGCCTCCACGGTTTCTCCCTCTATTTTCCAGTTGTCAATCATTCTTGTTGCCATAATCTTGGTTTTTTTGACGTTTAGCTGCAACCCGGCTTTTGCGCTTTCTGATTGTGGATAGCGTGGTTTTAATAGTGGATGTAATGTCTTTAACTGTTTTAATGTGCATTCATTTTAAAATGTTTATTTTAATTGTATGCCGTTTTTAAGGCATTGAATAGTCACTTATGTGTAAAGCCTACTTGAGTCCCCTTCTCGGTTGAGAAGGGCAGGAAATAAGGTAAACAGGGTATAGAGTCACAACCTGTGCTGGATGGGGTCACACACACTTGAAGACGCAGGTTCTTGGCCACGGTGGTCCATGCTCTCGTTACATCCAGGATAGACTACTGCAATGCACTCTATGTGGGGTTGCCTTTGAAGACTGCTCGGAAGCTTCAAATAGTCCAAAGAGAGGCAGATAGGTTAATAACTGGGGCGGCATACAGGAAGCATACAATTATCATGTTGCGCCAGCCCCACTGGCTGCCAGTTTGCTACTGGGCACAATCCCTAATCCATCTAAAACACAGACATGTGCCTTTCATCTCAAGAACAGACAAGCATCCCGAGCTCTGAGGATTACCTTGGAAGGAATCCCACTGGAGCATTGCAGCGCACCCAAATACCTGGGAGTCACTCTGGACCGTGCTCTTACCTACAAGAAGCACTGCCTGAACATCAAGCAAAAAGTGGGTGCTAGAAACCATATCATACGAAAGCTGACTGGCACAACCTGGGGATCACAACCAGACACAGTGAATTTTTATTTATTTATTTTATTTCGAGTACTTCTACCCTGCCCTTCTCAACCGCCGAGGGGGGACTCAGGGCGGCTTACAAAAAAAAAGAGGTACAATTCGATGCCTACACAGAATACACATACGTATAAAACAGCAGTTAAGCAATTATCACAGTTAAAAACAATTGGTATCTAACACAATCAATAAAAACTAATCTCAAGCACAGCGTTCGTCTTTCCGAGTTCCATAATTCCATTCCACTTAGTCAATTCCTGTCCATCGTCGAAGTCCTTCCTTTATCTGCCAGAATGTCCAAATGCCTGATCCAAAATTCATGTTTTCAATTTTTTTCCTAAAGGAAAGGAGGGATGTCGCTGATCTAATTTCCTCGGAGAGTGAATTCCACAGATGAGGGGCCACCACTGAGAAGGCCCTGCTCCTCATCCCCGCCAATCTCACTTGTGATAGAGGCGGGGTCGAGAGCAGGGCCTCCCCAGAAGATCTTAAACTCCGAGGTGGGACGTAGAGGGAGATCCGTTCAGGCAGATACGCTGGGCCGGAACCGTATAGGGTTTTGTAGGTCAAGACCAGCACTTTGAATTGTGCTTGGAACTGGATCGGCAGCCAGTGGAGCTGACACAACAGGGGGGTGGTATGCTCCCTGTATGACGCTCCTGTAAGTACTCTGGCTGCCTCCCGCTGGACTAGTTGGAGTTTCCGAACAGTCTTCAAAGGCAACCCCACGTAGAGTGCGTTGCAGTAATCTAATCGGGATGTAACAAGAGCGTGGACCACCATGGCCAGATCCGACTTCCCAAGGTACGGGCGGGTGAAGACATCTGTCCTTGCGCTTTGGTACTCCGCTGGTGAGTACATGTGCGGAACACATCTCACCATGCTAAAACAGTGGATGTGGCTCTTAATGAGACATGCCACATTATCACAGGCTGTCTGTGCCCTACACCACTGGAGAAATTACACTGTTTAGCCGGTATTGCACCACCTGATATCTGCCGTGAAGTAGCAGACAATAGCGAAAGGACCAAGGCAGAGACATCTCCGGCTCATCCCCTGTTGGGATATCAGCCAGCACACCAACGCCTTAAATCAAGAAATAGTTTTCTAAGATTTAGAGATACTTGCAGGATCACCTCAGCAAGCAAGAATCCAAAAGTGGCAGGCTAAAACCTAGCACCTCAATCCATGGCTGATACCAAATGAGAGACTCCCCCCTGGGCACACAAAAGACTGGGCGACTTGGAAGGTGCTGAACAGACTGCGCTCTGGCACCACGAGATGCAGAGCCATCCTCAAGAAAGTGGAGTCCACAACATGCAATTGCGGAGAAGAGCAAACCACTGACCACCTGCTGCAATGCACCCTGAGCCCTGCCACATGTACAATGGAGGACCTTCTTGCGGCAACACCAGAGGCACTCCAAGTGGCCAGATACTGGTCAAAGGACATTTAATAGAATGCCAAGTTTGCAAACTTTGTGTTTTCTCAAATACATTGGTTTGCTCCTGATAAGATAAATAAAAAAATGGGAGGCATTGAAATGTGATTTTTTTTTTGTCAAAATGAGACAAATCTACACATTTTCTTTCCAGCTCTACCAACTGGAAGTGGCGACGCATGAAAAGATGTTGAGTCAAGATATGCTCCGGGCAAAATGTCCCAAAGGGATGTGACCCGACTTCTGCAGAAACCTGAGTAGCCACTATTTCCTGACCTCGCTGACCACTCCTGATCAGCATATGTTCTGACCGATTTCCCTATGCAAGGATCGGCCTTATGATAACCAGTAGGAAGACGACAACTTCGCTTGAGTCAACACGGTGCATTGCCAGCCGCTCTCCATCTCCGCTTCCTAAACAAAACACAACTCGGCAGGTTTCTACAGTTTCCCTTTCGAAGCTTTCTTGGCTCCGAGTCTATCCTCCTGAGTCCGAAAACATCGCTGCTAATTTTCGTCAAGCAAACCTGTGGCGACACATGGAGTGCTGCGGGCCAAGGCCGATGGGATGCCCGGGATCTGAACTCAGCCTCCGAGGGCCGGAAGGAGGGAAAACATACGCCAGTATTTGCAGAAAGCATGCAAGCACATGGGGTGCTGCAACAATGGGGAGGGGGAGAGCATTATAATTGTATTGGAGTAAACTGAAGATGGAGCCCTTGGTCACACAGTGGGTTAAACTGCTGAGCTGCTGAACTTGTTGACCGAAAGGTCACAGGTTCAAATCCGGGGAGCAGGGTGAACTCCCGCTGTTAGGCCCAGCTTCTGCCAACCTAGGAGTTCGAAAGCATGCAAATGTGAGTTGATCAATAAGTACCACTCTGGCGGGAAGGTAACAGCACTCCATGCAGTCATGCTGGTCACATGACCTTGAAGGTGCCTATGGACAACGCCGGCTCTTAGGTTAAGAAATGGAGATGAGCACCAATCTGGAATATTGTGTCCAGTTCTGGGCACCACAATTCAAGAGAGATATTGACAAGCTGGAATGTGTCCAGAGGAGGGCGACTAAAATGATCAAGGGTCTGGAGAACAAGCCCTATGAGGAGCGGCTTAAGGAGCTGGGCATGTTTAGCCTGAAGAAGAGAAGGCTGAGAGGAGACATGATAGCCATGTATAAATATGTGAGGGGAAGCCACAGGGAGGAGGGAGCAAGCTTGTTTTCTGCTTCCCTGGAGACTAGGATGTAATGGAGCAATGGCTTCAAGCTACAAGAGAGGAGATTCCACCTGAACATGAGGAAGAACTTCCTGACTGTGAGAGCCGTTCAGCGGTGGAACTCTCTGCCCCGGAGTGTGGTGGAGGCTCCTTCTTTGGAAGCTTTTAAACCGAGGCTGGATGGTCATCTGTCAGGGGTGCTTTGAATGCAATTTTCCTGCTTCTTGGCAGGAGGTTGGACTGGATGGCCCAGATTCTATGATTCTATGACTTAATGTCAGAGGAAAACATTTACCTTTACTAAACTGAAGTTATGGAAAAGTTCATTTATTTTTATTTATTTATTTACAACATTTTTATCCTGCTCTTTTCATCTCAAAGGCGACTCAGGGTGACGTACAGATTGGGAACAGTTAGATGCCATAAACGTACATACATAGCAATTAAAAACATTTAATATCACATAATAAAAATCCATATAAAATCTATTAAAACTATAGTAATTAATGTATTGTTGAAGGCTTTTATGGCCGGAATCACTGTTGTTGTAGTTTTTTTCGGGCTATAGGGCCATGTTCTAGAGGCATTTCTCCTGACGTTTTGCCTGCATCTATGGCAAGCATCCTCAGAGATAGTGAGGCCTGTTGGAACTAGGAAAATTGGGTTTATATATCTGTGGATGTAGGTGAACTACATCTCCAAAACCAAAGGACACTGCCCACCAAACCCTTCCAGTATTTTCTGTTGGTCATGGGAGAACTGTGTGCCAAGTTTGGTTCAATTCCATCATTGGTGGGGTTCAGAATGCTCTTTGATTGTAGGTGAACTATAAATCCCAGCAACTACAACTACCAAATGTCAAGATTCTATTTTCCCCAAACTCCACCAGTGTTCAAATTTGGGCATATTGAGTATTTGTGTTGAGTTTGGTCCAGATCCATCATTGTTTGAGTCCAGAGTGATCTCTGGATGTAGGTGAACTACAACTCCAAAACCAAAGGACACTGCCCACCAAACCCTTCCAGTATTTTTCAGTTGGTCATGGGAGAACTGTGTGCCAAGTTTGGTTCAATTCTATCATTGGTGGGGTTCAGAATGCTCTTTGATTGTAGGTGAACTATAAATCCCAGCAACTACAACTCCCAAATGTAAAGATTCTATTTCCCCCCAAACTCCACCAGTGTTCACATTTGGGCATGTTGAGTCTTCGTGTAGAGTTTGGTCCAGATCCATCACTGTTTGAGTCCACAGTGATCTTTGGATGTAGGTGAACTACAACTCCAAAACCAAAGGACACTGCTCACCAAACCCTTCCAGTATTTTTCTGTTAGTCATGGGAGAACTGTGTGCCAAGTTTGGTTCAATTCCATCGTTGGTGGGGTTCGGAATGCTCTGTGATTGTAGGTGAACTATAAATCCCAGCAACTACAACTCCCAAATGACAAAATCAATTTTTTGATTTGCGTTGTTAGGTGTCCAAATTTGGTGTCAATTCTCCAGTTGGTTTTTGTGTTCTGTTAATCCCACAAACGAACATTGCATTTTTATTTATATAGATAAATAAATCCTATGTAGGTCTTGAAACAGAGGCTGGATGGACATCTTTCAGGGGTGCTTCAACTGTGGACTTTCACGCATTGGAAGTTTGTATCAGACGTAATTTTGTGATCTCATCCAACCCTGTGATTCTGTGTCTTGTAGCATTAAATGCAGCTTTTCTGACTGTGAGAGCCGTTCAGCAGTGGAACTCTCTGCCCCGGAGTGTGGTGGGGGCTCCTTCTTTGGAAGCTTTTAAGCAGAGGCTGGATGGGCATCTGTCAGGGGTGATTTGAATGCAATATTCCTGCTTCTTGGCAGAATGGGGTTGGACTGGATGGCCCAGGAGGTCTCTTCCAACTCTTTGATTCTATGATTCACTACTGACGAGCTTCTTCTGATGTTTCAAACAGAAGAGTCGTCCATCAAAGCAATTAATAATAAGACAAAACGATCCCGCCGTTGAATTGAGTGGAAGCGAACCCCCCGACTCGGGCAGCGCGGCTTCCTGCCATCTGAGTAAAGGTTGCTAACAGGCCCATTGCCTGACCTTTCCGGAGCGAGTCTGGCTTTTCAAATGTAATTATTTGGACCAAATTATTTCCGCGACTTAATGCCATGCCTTGAAGCTCTCCAGCAAGGTTAATTAGATCCCTCCGTTCAAAACCTATCTGCTCTCAACCGACTTTTAATAAGCCACGATGCAGCTTTTCTAAATCTGACCTAATGATATGATTAAGCGGGCGGCTATCTGGCCTGGTACCATTGCGGCAGCCGCATCAAATCGCCCGGCAAGAATCATAGAATCATAGAATCCAAGAGTTGGAAGAGACCTCCTGGGCCATCCAGTCCAACCCCATACTGCCAAGAAGCAGGAATGTTGCATTCAAATCACCCCTGACAGATGGCCATCCAGCCTCTGTTTAAAAGCTTCCAAAGAAGGAGCCTCCGCCACACTCCGGGGCAGTGAATTCCACTGCTGAACGGCTCTCACAGTCAGGAAGTTCTTCCTAATGTTCAGATGGAATCTCCTCTCTTGTAGTTTGAAGCCATTGTTCCGCGTCCTAGTCTCCAAGGAAGCAGAAAACAAGCTTGCTCCCTCCTCCCTGTGGCTTCCTCTCACATATTTATACATGGCTATCATATCTCCTCTCAGCCTTCTCTTCTTCAGGCTAAATACGCCCAGCTCCTTAAGCCGCTCCTCATAGGGCTTGTTCTCCAGACCCTTGATCATTTTAGCCGCTCTCCTCTGGACACATTCCAGCTTGTCAATATCTCTCTTCAATTGTGGTGCCCAGAATTGGACACAATATTCCAGGTAAAGTGGTCTAACCAAGGCGGAATAGAGGGGTAGCATTACTTCTCTAGATCTAGACACTATGCTCCTATTGATGCAGGCCAAAATCCCATTGGCTTTTTTTGCCGCCACATCACATTGTTGGCTCATGTTTAACTTGTTGTCCACGAGGACTCCAAGATCATTTTCACACGTACTGCTCTCGAGCCAGGCATTGTCCCCCATTCTGTATCTTTGCATTTCATTTTTTCTGCCAAATGCAAATGCAGACTTGGACCCTTTGCTTTGCTTCTCCTTTTTCCATATCAAAATAAACACTGATTTCTGGCCAAACACCAGGCTACCCACCTCATAGGAAACCTGCTATAAAACAGGAGCTTTTTTGTTGAGTTCCAGGGCCAGAGAAGCAGATGGCGGAAACAGAAGAACGGCCTGCCTCAGGGGAGCGTGCTTGCTCCATCCATGTTCAACATTTACACAAATGACCAGCCACTGCCAGAAGGGACAGAGAGCTTCATCTATGCTGATGATCGTGCCATCACCGCTCAAGCAGGAAGCTTTGAGATGGTAGAACAGAAGTTCTCCGAAGCTCTAGGTGCTCTTACTGCCTCTTACAGGGAAAACCAGCTGATCCCTAATCATATATATCATATATATAATATCACAAAGGACGACCACCTCACCCGCCTCATAGGAAACCTGCTACAAAACAGGAGCTTTTTTGTTGAGTTCCAGGGCCAGAGAAGCAGATGGCGAAAATAGAAGAACGGCCTGCCTCCAGGGAGCGTGCTTGCTCCATCCATGTTCAACATTTACACAAATGACCAGCTACTGCCAGAAGGGACAGAGAGTTTCATCTATGCTGATGATCATGCCATTACCGCTCAAGCAGGGAGCTTTGAGATGGTAGAACAGAAGCTCTCCAAAGCTCTAGGTGCTCTTACTGCCTATTACAGGGAAAACCAGCTGATCCCCAACCCAAATTTCATCTATGCTGATGATCGTGCCATCACCACTCAAGCAGGGAGCTTTGAGATGGTTGAACAGAAGCTCTCTGAAGCTCTAGGTGCTCTTACTGCCTATTACAGGGAAAACTAGCTGATCCCTAATCATATATCATATATATAATATCACAAAGGACTACCACCTCACCCGCCTCATAGGAAACCTGCTACAAAACAGGAGCTTTTTTGTTGAGTTCCAGGACCAGAGAAGCAGATGGCGGAAACAGAAGAACGGCCTGCCTCAGGGGAGTGTGCTTGCTCCATCCATGTTCAACATCTACACAAATGACCAGCCACTGCCAGAAGGGACAGAGAGGTTCATCTATGCTGATGATCGTGCAATTACCGCTCAAGCAGGGAGCTTTGAGATGGTTGGACAGAAGCTCTCCGAAGCTCTAGGTCAGTGTTTCTCAACCTGGGGGTCGGGACCCCTGAGGGGGGTGTCAGAGGGGTCGCCAAAGTCCATAAGAAAACACAGTATTTTCTGATGGTCATGGGGATTCCATGTGTGAAGTTTGAGCCAATTCTATCATTGCTGGAGTTCAGAATGTTCTTTGATTGTAATGAACTATAAATCCCAGCAACTACAACTCCCAAATGTCAAGATCTATTTTCCCCAGACTCCACCAGTGTTGACATTTGGGTATATTGAGTATTTGTGCCAAGGTTGGTCCAGATCCACCATTGCATGAGTCCACAGTGCTCTCTGGATATAGGTGAACTACAACTCCCAAACTAAAGGTCAATGCCCATCAAACCCTTCCAGTGTTTTCCATTGGTCATGGGAGCCAAGTTTGGTTCAAATCCATCGCTGGTGGAGTTCAGAATGCTCTTTGATTATAAGTGAACTATAAATCCCAGCAACTACAACTCTCAAATTACAAAATCAATCCTCCCCCAACCCCACTAGCATTCACATTTGGGTGTATTGGGTATTTGTGCCCAGTTTGGTCCAGTGAATGCATGTCAGATATTTACATTATGATTTATAACAGTAGTAAAATGACTGTTTTGAAATAGCAATAAAAACAATATTATGGTTGGGGGTCATCACAACATGAGGGACTGGATTAAGGGGTCACGGCATTAGGAAGGTTGAGGACCACTGCTCTAGGTGCTCTTAATGCCTATTACAGGGAAAACTAGCTCATCCCTAATCCATCTAAAACACAGACATGTGCTTTCCATCTTCCGAGGACACCATTTTCAGTTTCTTATAATGCTGTTCCCACCCCCCCCCCCCACCCCACACACACACTGTTGCAGCACCCTATGTGCTTGCATGCTGTCTGCAAATACTGGCTCATGTTCTCCCTCCTTCTGGCCCTCGGAGGCTGAGTTCAGAGCTCGGGCATCCCATCGGCTTTGGCCCGCAGCACTCCATGTGTCGCTGATCCCCAACCCATCTAAAACACAGACATGTGTCTTTCATCTTAAGAACAGACAAGCATTCCGAGCTCTGAGGATTACCTGGGAAGGAAGCCCACTGGAACATTGCAGCGCACCCAAATACCTGGGAGGAGTCACCCTGGACCGTGCTCTGACCTACAAGAAGCATGGCCTGAATATCAAGCAAAAAGTGGGTGCTAGAAACAATATCATACGAAAGCTGACTGGCACAACCTGGGGATCACAACCAGACACAGTGAAGACATCTGCCCTTGTGCTATGCTACTCTGCTGCTGAGTCTGCATACCCAGTGTGGAACACATCTCACCACACAAAAACAGTGGATGTGGCTCTTATTGAGACATGCTGCATTATCACGAGGTGTCTGCGCCATACACCACCGGAGAAATTACACTGTTTAGCCGGTATTGCACCACCTGACATCTGCCAGGAAGTAGCAGCCAATAGTGAAAGGACCAAGGCAGAGACATCTCCAGCTCATCCCCTGTTTGAGTATCAGTCAGCATGTCAATCAAGAAATAGCTTTCTAAGATCTACAGAGACACTCGCTGGAACACCTCAGCAAGTGAGAGTCCCAAAGTGGCAGGCTCAAACCCAGAACCTCAACCAATGGCTGATATCAAATGAGAGACTCCCCCCTGGGCACACAGAAGACTGGGCGACTTGGAAGGCACTGAACAGACTGCGCTCTGGCACCACCAGATGCAGAGCCAACCTTAAGAAATTGGGCCACAAAGTGGAATCCTCGGCATGCGAGTGCGGAGAAGAGCAAACCACTGACCACCTGCTGCAATGCACCCTGAGCCCTGCCACATGCACAATGGAGGACTTCCTTGCGGCAACACCAGAGGCATTCCAAGTGGCCAGATACTGGTCAAAGGACATTTAATCAACTACCAAGCTTGCAAACTCTGTGTTTTGTTTGTTTGTTTGTTTGTTTGTTAAAAATTCAATATAACTGTTTGGTTTGCTCCTGCTATGATAAATAAATACCCAATTTGGTGGTATGCACGGATAGTCTTATGGAAATGTGTATGTGATGCAGGCAAGGGATGCAGAATGTGGCTTATTTCATAGATAGGCAACTGTAAAAATGCATGGCATGGTGTACCAGGTATCCGCAGAATGTTTTGCTATAGAAATCCCCCAAAAGCCAGTGCTTACCAAAGTATTCCTCAGAAGGCGGGTTCTCCATGTCGAATAACATCTTCTGGGTCAGGTGTTCGAGCTCATCTTCTGGTCTCAACAAAGGAGGGTTTGAGGCAGGGCTGGGACCAGAGGGGCCGCTCTGCAGAAAGAAAGAAGGACAGAGTTAGAAGTTCCCAGAAGACATCACAGCTCTGTTTCACCATTGCCTCACCACTAGCTGCTTTCAGTGGGACAATGATGTTAATTCCATCTGAACATGAGGAAGACCTTCCTGACTGTGAGAGCCGTTCAGCAGTGGAACTCTCTTCCCCGGAGTGTGGTGGAGGCTCCTTAGAATCATAGAACCAAAGAGTTGGAAGAGGCCTCATGGGCCATCCAGTCCAACCCCATTCTGCCAAGAAGCAGGAATATTGCATTCAAATCACCCCTGACAGATGGCCATCCAGCCTCTGCTTAAAAGCTTCCAAAGAAGGAGCCTCCACCACACTCCGGGGCAGAGAGTTCCACTGCTGAACGGCTCTTACAGTCAGGAAGTTCTTCCTAATGTTCAGATGGAATCTCCTCTCTTGTAGTTTGAAGCCATTGTTCCTTCTTTGGAAGCTTTTAAACAGAGGCTGGATGGCCATCTGTCAGGGGTGATTTGAATGCAATATTCCTGCTTCTTGGCAGAATGGGGTTGGACTGGATGGCCCATGAGGCCTCTTCCAACTCTTTGATTCTATGATTCTATAAATGTAAGATTAGCGTAATGTGAATGTTTAAATGCAATTTTGTGCAATGCCTGTGAATGTAACCTGATTGCATTAGCAGAGAGTGTATTGACACTGAAAGGGTTAATTAGTCAAGCCTCTAATGAACTGTGAAGTTGTGACCCTGAGTGTGCCTGGAACACGTAGGGAGGATCCAGAGATAAGGTTTCGTTCATCCTTCTTACTTTGGTGTGTTTTTTGTCTTGTTTCTGTCTTCTTGGTTGGGTGTCAATGCGAGTGTGTGCTGTATATTTGCTCTACTCAGTAAAGCTATACGTTTGCTTTTACTGAAGTCTCAAAGTGTCCCTTCTTCTAAGCTTCAAAGCTTCTGTCGCACTCTGACAAATTAATCATATGAACAGAAAGATGGAGTAGCTATAGGGAGCCCTCTCAGCCCCATCAGAGCAACTTTCTACATGGAACACTTTGAAAAACAAGCCCTGGAAACAGCAACAAAAAAGTCCACTCTATGGTTCAGATATATGGATGACACCTTCACCATTTGGAGCCATGGAGAAAAACTAAAAAGGTTCCTGGACCACCTGAACAGCATCCATCCAAACATCCAATTCACCATGGAAGAGGAAAATGAAGGAAAAATGCCTTTTCTAGATGTCATCCGCAAACCAGATCAACAATTGGGCCACACAGTTTACAGAAAACCCACACACACGGATAGTTACCTACATAGAAACTCCAACCATCACCCAAGTCAAAAAAGAAGTACAATTAAAGCCTTGGCAGACCGTGCAAAAAGAATCCGCGAACGCCACCTCCTCCAAGACGAAGTGAACCATCTAAACTGGGCTCTCCAGGCCAATGGAGACTCCACCTCAGACATCAGAAGAGCTGCAAGGCCAAGAAGAAGCCACGAGGTTCAAGACAAAGATCCACCCAGAGAAAAAGTCTGAAGTCTGACTTGGCCACGGTGGTCCACGCTTTGGTTACATCCCGTTTAGATTACTGCAACGCTCTCTACGTAGGGTTGCCTCTGAAGACTGCCTGGAAGCTCCAACTAGTCCAACGCTCGGCAGCCAGAATGCTAACACGAGCAGGGTACAGAGAGGATACTACTCCTCTGTTGCGCCAGCTCCACTGGCTGCCAATTAGCTTCCAAGCACAATTCAAAGTGCTGGTGTTAACCTATAAAGCCCTAAACGACTCCGGCCCAGTTTACCTGTTTGAACGTATTCTCCCCTATGAACCACCTAGGTTGTTAAGATCGTCTGGAGGGGCCCTGCTCTCGGTCCCACCGGCCTCTCAGGCGCGTCTGGTGGGGACGAGGGACAGGGCCTTCTCGGTGGTGGCCCCTCGACTCTGGAACTCTCTCCCACTGGAGATCAGAACTGCCCCCTCCATTCTGTCGTTCAGAAAACGGGTGAAAACCTGGCTATGGGGTTTGGCTTTCGACAAGTGAATCAATATTTCTGTGATCGGATAGATGACGATGAACGATGGACAACGAATTCACTATGACGACTGACCATTGTTATTATGTGATTGCATTTTGCTGTTATGACATTTTAATTGAATATGTTATATGATGTTTTTAATGATTGTTTTGAGATTTTATTGTTGGAAACCGGCCCGAGTCCCCCGATAGAGGGGAGAAGACTGGGATACAAAATTGCTAAATAATAAATAAATAAATAAAAAGTGTTATTGCCATACATCAAGGGAACCGCTGATTGCACAGGGAAGCGGATGAGGAAACACAACCTACAAACCACCTACCGACCCACCAAGAAAATCCAACCAATGCTATGGTCAGCAAAGGACAAGAGGGATCCTCTCACTTCTGCAGGAGTCTACCGTGCACCATGCAGCTGTGGACAAGTCTCCATAGGGACCACCAAACACAGCAGCAGCGCCCAACACACGAATCAAGGAACATGAAAGACACTGCAGACAACTTCAACCTGAGAATTCAGCCATAGCAGAGCACCTGATGAACCAACCTGGACACAGCATATTATTTGAAAACACAGAAATGCTGGACCACTCTCACAACCACCATGTCAGACTACACAGAGAAGCCATTGAAATCCACAAGAAGCATGTGGACAATTTCAACAGAAAGGAAGAAACCATGAAAATGAACAAAACCTGGCTGCCAGTATTCAAAAACTCTAAAATTATAACAGTAAATAAAAAACAAAACTCAAACACAGGGGAACTCCAGACAAGAAACAATCAGGAACATCTGGTCACCTTGCAAGAAGGAAATTTCCCAGGCAGGAACAAGGTACACATTTGCTTCTTACAGAACGACTGTGAGAGCCGTTCAGCAGTGGAACTCACTGCCCCGGAGTTTGGTGGAGGCTCCTTCTTTAGAAGCTTTTAAACAGAGGCTGGATGGCCATCTGTCAGGGGTGATTTGAATGCAATATTCCTGCTTCTTGGCAGAATGGGGTTGGACTGGATGGCCCATGAGGTCTCTTCCAACTCTTTGATTCTATGATTCTATGAGAACGCTGACATTGATCTGCCTATCTTCCCAAGGGATTTGCAGGATTTTCCGGAGGCAGCGCTGATGGAATTGTTCCCGGAGATGCATATGACATCTGTAGATAGTCCACATTTCGCAGGCATATAGCAGGGTTGAGAGGACAATAACTTTATAAACAAGCCCCTTGGTTTCCCTACGGATGCCCCAGTCCTCAAACATTTGGAAAAAGCTGCACTCGCAGAGCTCAGGCGGTGCTGTATTTCAGTGTCAATGTTGACTTTTGTGGAGAGGTGGCTGCCAAGGATTGTGGCGCACCTGGCTGAGTGTCAGCTGCATTAAGATCACTCTGACCAAAGGTCATGAGTTCGAAGCCAGCCCGAGTTGGAGTGGGTTTCCAACCAATTGTGTGTAGCCTGTTGTCGACCTTTGCACCCCGAAAGACAGTTGCATCTGTCAAGTAGGAAAATAAGGTACTACCTTAAAAGTGTGGGGAGGCTAAATTAACTGATTTATGAGGCCATAAAGAAGACTCCAGCAAAGCATTCCAGGCGGGAAGCATGCGGGGAATGCGGAAGTGTATAAAGGCTCAAGTAGATGGCCAAACGATCAATAACGCAACACTGCCATCTAAATATAAAGAATACGTATATGGCACCAATATAGAATGTTATGAGGAGATGACTCACTAATTAACTTCTGCTGCCACCATAACTGAAAAGTACAGGAACACCCTAGCTGTTTAAAATATTAAAAATGCTTTTTAAGAAAGATCACCAAGCACTGTGTCTTCTTATTTGCTTCTTTAAAGGGAAACAGGTGAGGTTGCTTGAAAAGAACTATAGCCACAAAGGCACACTGGACTCAGGCTTCTTGAGTTTAAAATAATCAAGGAAAGTTTATTGATAGAAATATACAGAAGAAAGTAGATGCTGGTTAAAAGCTTGGCTGTTACAGAGAAATTCTGGTTTGTCTTGCAAGCGTAACGGTTACATGTAAATGGCTCTTTCTTTGTTGCAACACAGAGATTTTCTTCTCTTTTAACAACAAGTACACTTGACTTGAGCTGGACCTTAGGGAAGGCTGAGCGAAGGAAGATCGATGCTTTTGAGCTGTGGTGCTGGAGGAAAGTGCTGAGAGTGCCTTGGACTGCGAGAAGATCCAACCAGTCCATCCTCCAGGAAATAAAGCCCGACTGCTTACTGGAGGGAAAGATACTAGAGACAAAGTTGAAGTCCTTTGGCCACATCATGAGGAGACAGCAAAGCCTAGAGAAGACAATTATGCTGGGGAAAGTGGAAGGCAAAAGGAAGAGGGGCCGACCAAGGGCAAGATGGATGGATGGCATCCTTGAAGTGACTGGACTGACCTTGAGGGAGCTGGGGGTGGTAACGGCCGACAGGGAGCTCTGGCGTGGGCTGGTCCATGAGGTCACGAAGAGTCGGAGACGACTGAACGAATGAACAACAACAACAAACACTTGACAGGAGCTGAATCTCTGTCAAGATACAACTGTAGCTTAACTATCCTAAACTGTGGCCTAGCTAACTACCAATCCAGCTATTTCTCCCTAAATAGCTGTACCAGTTTGCTACAGCTTCTATTCGCTGGCAAACCTAAGGCAAACTGCCTTCTCTAAACTAATCTTAAAACACGAACTCCTAAACTACCTTCCTACACTAATCTCTAACAACAACAGACTCACTGAAAAAGCCCTCTTCTTTCCCTCCAAACCTTGCTAAACTCCGCCCCCTTTTCTAAACCAATCCTGGTTGTTCTAATTCTTAGGCCTGTTTGATCAAGAAAAAATTTGTTTCTAAAATCGATTTGTAATTGGGGTGTTTTTTTGTTTCGTTATTTAAAATATTTACAAAACTTTACAAAAAAATGTTTTGTTATTTACGAAATTTCGTAAATATTTACAAAACATTTTTTAAACTCCATTTGCCTAGTTTCCAACAGACCTCTGAGGATGCCTGCCATAGATGTGGGCAAAATGTCAGGAGAGAATGCTTCTGGAACATGGTCATACATACAGCTCTGAAAACTCACACAACCGGCCTCCGCGCGCCATCCAGTCGGCTCCGGCTCCTGCGCCCTCCTCCTCCTCCTCCCAGCTGTGTTGCAGGAAGTGTCAGGAGGAGGAGGAGGAGGGCGCAGGAGCCGGAGCCGATTGGATGGCGCGCGCGCGCTCACCCTTACAACCGGCCTCCACGCGCCATCCTCCTCCTCCTCCTCCTCCTCCTCCTCCTCCTGACACTTCCTGCAACACAGCTGGGAGGAGGAGGAGGAGGAGGAGGAGGAGGAGGAGGAGGATGGTGCGCGGAGGCCGGTTGTAAGGGTGAGCGTGCGTGCGCCATCCAATCGGCTCCGGCTCCTGCCACGGTGCACTGCTGGGGTGCTTGGGAGCGCCGGATTGGCTCCCAGGCACCAGCAGCACTCAGCAGCCTCCATCCCATTAACGACACGAGCTGAAGCTCGTAAAATATATGGGGCTGCTGTTTCGATATTTTTAAACCCTTCCGGGTTTGAAAATGTGTTTTGAAATCACGTCGGATATGGTAAAAATAACGATTTAATTACGAAATAACGAATTAACGAACGAAACCGCACAGGCCTACTAATTCTGACTCAGGCCTAGGACACTCCCCCTCTCTAAAATGGAGCTTTCCCTGAACTAAAATGGCTACAGCTGCCCTTCTGCCAGGCTTACTAAAGCTGCAACTATCTGGCCTGCTTCTCCTAGGCCCTGCCATCCAGGCTGGCAAGGTAAGGGATCTTTACAAAGTGCTTCATCGGCATCGCAAATGGACGATGAAAGCCACAGCTCCCCTGGCGGCCAGAAAAAGTTAAATAGCCTCTGTGTATGTCTGTATATGTTTGTATGTCAAAAATTGGCATTGAATGTTTGCCATATATGTGTACACACGAGTCCCCTGCGGGGTGAGAAGGGCGGAATATAAAAGCTGTAAATAAATAAAAAATTAAATAAGGGAGAGGAAATGGTCAACATTTTCTAATGTTACACCATTAAGCTGTATTTCTGGCATTGGAGAGGGATTGGCTGGTGACTGCTGGAAGACGAAGTTTTCTCAATGTTCAATGACGGGACAAGCTTCTGGGCATTTAATGCAGTGTAAACAGGCCACAACCTAGAATTAAACTCTTAGACCCCATGCTTTTTCTGGTCTTTGCTTGCTTTACCAGAAGCCCATGGGTGTGCACATAGGCCAAAGGAAAATAACTGACATTTCAACATCTGCAAATTACACTGCCGTAATTTTTGTGTGCATATCTGTGTCAAATCTGTTTCTTGAGGAAAAGGTTAAGATACTGGTCGTTCTCCCACTTTCCCGGAGGTCTCGCACCCCTAATTCCCACTAATGAGGGCTGCCTGTGCTTTCCTCTTTGCTCTTCCCAAAGAAATCACAATATGAACCTATAACAGAATGTCCTGGAACAAGGAGCCCTCGCTTTTCCTTTTCTGTCGTCCCAGAAAATAACATCTATTGCATGCATATCTCAAGTTTCCCAAAGGTATGAATCATAGAATCAAAGAGTTGGAAGAGACCTCATGGGCCATCCAGTCCAACCCTATTCTGCCAAGAAGCAGGAATATTGCATTCAAATCACCCCATCCAGCCTCTGATTAAAAGCTTCCAAAAAAGGAGCCTCCACCACCCTCCGGGGCTGAGAGTTCCACCGCTGAATGGCTCTCACAGTCAGGAAGTTCTTCCTCATGAGGAAAAAGAGGGTCCTGGATTTTATGCCAGTTGAGAAATGAATGGAGAAAATGATACTCGGGACTCTGATTTTGCATGATCTGGATTAAATGGGATCATAGAATCAAAGAGTTCGAAGAGACCTCCTGGGCCATCCAGTCCAACCCCATTCTGCCAAGAAGCAGGAATATTGCATTCAAAGCACCCCTGACAGATGGCCATCCAGCCTCTGTTTAAAAGCTTCCAAAGAAGGAGCCTCCACCACACTCCGGGGCAGAGAGTTCCACTGCTGAACGGCTCTCACAGTCAGGAAGTTCTTCCTCATGTTCAGATGGAATCTCCTCTCTTGTAGTTTGAAGCCATTGTTCCATTGCGTCCTAGTCTCCAGGGAAGCAGAAAACAAGCTTGCTCCCTCCTCCCTGTGGCTTCCTCTCACATATTTATACATGGCCCTCATCATATCTCCTCTCAGCCTTCTCTTCTTCAGGCTAAACATGCCCAGCTCCTTAAGCCGCTCCTCATAGGGCTTGTTCTCCAGACCCTTGATCATTTTAGTCGCAAACTACTCTTTTCTTGTAGTTTGAAGCCATTGTTCCATTGCGTCCTAGTCTCTAGGGAAGCAGAAAACAAGCTTGCTCCCTCCTCCCTGTGGCTTCCTCTCACATATTTATACATGGCTATCATATCTCCTCTCAGCCTTCTCTTCTTCAGGCTAAGCATGCCCAGCTCCTTAAGCCGCTCCTCATAGGGCTTGTTCTCCAGATCCTTGATCATTTTAGTCGCCCTCCTCTGGACACATTCCAGCTTGTCAATATCTCTCTTGAATTGTGGTGCCCAGAATTGGACACAATATTCCAGGTAAAGTGGTCTAACCAAAGGATCCCAGGGTGTGAGTCTACATTGCAGAGTGAATGTAGTTTGGCACCACTTGAACTACCATGGCTCAATGCTATGGAATCATGGGATTTGCAGTTTGGCAAGGCACCAGTACCTTTTGACAGAAATGACTGAAAACTATAATTCCAGTGCTTCGATAGCTCTGAGCCATGGCAGTTAATGTGGGGCCAAACTGCATTCATTCTGCTGTGTAGATGCACTGCAGCTCAGTCAAATTAGCATGATCTTGCCATTCATATAGTTTGGGAAAGTTCCTTTTTGCAGGCCAGCTGCCTTTGCTTCTGGAATCTAAAAAATGGAGAATTTTCCAAACTCTGTGAATGATGTCTCTGTCTATCTGGAATATTGTGTTCAATTCTGGGCACCACAATTCAAGAGAGATATTGACAAGCTGGAATGTGTCCAGAGGAGGGCGACTAAAATGATCAAGGGCCTGGAGAACAAGCCCTATGAGGAGCGGCTTAAGGAGCTGGGCATGTTTAGCCTGAAGAAGAGAAGGCTGAGAGGAGATATGATAGCCATGTATAAATATGTGAGAGAAAGCCACAGGGAGGAGGGAGCTTCTTGGCACAATGGGGTTGGACTAGATGGCCCATGAGGTCTCTTCCAACTCTAGGATTCTATTCTATGTTTCTATATGTGAGAGGAAGCCACAGGGAGGAGGGAGCAAGTTTGTTTTCTGCTTCCTTGGAGACTAGGACGCGGAACAATGGCTTCAAACTACAAGAGAGGAGATTCCATCTGAACATTAGGAAGAACTTCCTGACTGTGAGAGCCGTTCAGCAGTGGAACTCTCTGCCCCGGAGTGTGGTGGAGGCTCCTTCTTTGGAAGCTTTTAAACAGAGGCTGGATGGCCATCTGTCAGGGGTGATTTGAATGCAACATTCCTGCTTCTTGGCAGGGGTTGGACTGGATGGCCCATGAGGTCTCTTCCAACTCTTTGATTCTATGATTCTGTGATTCCAGGGGATATTGTTCCTAAACTAAAAGTTTCTTCTATACTAAAATTATAGTATAAACCCACCTGATTTGCATGTTCGTTTCGCTTGGGTGCTTCCCCCCCCCCCCCATTAAAAAAAAAAAGAACGGCAAGTGCTCAGCCGCGTTTGCAATGTGCTCAATTGGAAGCGAAAAGAACATCAATCCAGCTCTTAATTGGCGTAGCATGATTTCCCGGCACAGCGCGGCACCAAATTGAGTTCAGGGAAGTGAAAGCAATTTCCATTGAGGTTTCGTCGCATCCTGATCCTGCTTTGCGAGTTCTCGCTTTCTGAGCAACTCTTCTTAAGGTTTCCTTTTTTAAAAGTCACGATTGCACAATGGCAAAAGGATTCTTTGCCTCTCCGACGGACCTACCTCTCATGGAGATGCTTTCAGATGCAGCTCTTTGCACGCAGCTCCACTGCTTTAGCTTTAATTGAGACTGTATTTTAATTATGGGTAAACTTGGAAAGAGCTCTCCAAGGTGCTGAGCTTAGTTCCTAGAGATGGAAGAGACTCCCAGGGCCATTTCATAGAATCATAGAATCACAGAATCAAAGAGTTGGAAGAGACCTCATGGGCCATCCAGTCCAACCCCCTGCCAAGAAGCAGGAATATTGCATTCAAATCACCCCTGACAGATGGCCATCCAGCCTCTGCTTAAAAACTTCCAAAGAAGGAGCCTCCGCCACACTCCGGGGCAGAGAGTTCCACTGCTGAAAGGCTCTCACAGTCAGGAAGTTCTTCCTAATGTTCAGATGGAATCTCCTCTCTTGTAGTTTGAAGCCATTTCATTCAACTCCCTTTTTCCAGGCAGGAAGAAACCACCCAAGCCCTCCCAACAGATGGCCATCCAGCCTCTGTTTAAACTTCTACAGACAAGGGGACTCCACCACCATCCATTCCCATATTGAAAGTTCTTTATAGAAACATAGCGTTATGGAAATGTCTTGTCCAGCCCCCAACTCAATGCAAAATAAAGATGAAGTACATTCAGCTGTTGACAGTCACAGAATGATAAGGTTGGAAGAGATCCCAAAGGCCATCCAGTCCAACCACCTTCTGCCAGGTAGGAAGGCACAACCAAAGCCCTCCCAACAGATGGCCATCTAGCCTCTTTTTATATAATTGTAGAATCCTAGAGTCGAAGGAGACTCCTAAAGGCCATCCAGTCCAACCACCTTCTGCCAGGTAGGAAGACACAATAAAAGCCCTCCCAACAGATGGCCATCTAGCTTCTTTTTTATATAATTGTAGAATCCTAGAGTCGAAGGAGACTCCAAGGCCATCCAGTCCAACCACCTTCTGCCAGGTAGGAAGACACAATAAAAGCCCTCCCAACAGATGGCCATCTAGCCTCTTTTTATATAATTGTAGAATCCTAGAATCGAAGGAGACTCCTAAAGGCCATCCAGTCCAACCACCTTCTGCCAGGTAGGAAGACACAATCAAAGCCCTCCCAACAGATGGCCATCTAGCCTCTTTTTATATAATTGTAGAATCCTAGAGTCGAAGGAGACTCCTAAAGGCCATCCAGTCCAACCACCTTCTGCCAGGTAGGAAGACACAATCAAAACCTTCCCAACAGATGACCATCCAGTTTCTGTTTAGAAGCCTACAGAGAAGGAGACACCACTGGATTCCCAGGCAGCAGCACATTCCACTGTCAAGCAGTTCTAATCTTCAGGAAGTTGATCCTAATGTTTAGGTGGAATGTTTAGTTTGAATCCCTCACCCTATTGTATCCTAGTCTCCTGATCAACAGCAATCACGATTCCTCCATTTTCAGTATGGCTTCCTTTCAAATACTTAAACATGGTGAACAGATCTCTTCTGAACTGTTTCTTCTCCAGGTTAGACATATCCAGTTCCCTCGGCTGCTTGTCAGAGGGATTCATAGTTTTATTTATTTATTTATTTATTATTTATTTATTTACTATTTTTGTATACCATTGTATCTCAAGCCCGAGGGTGACTCACAGCGGTTTCCAAACAGCAAAGACAGTAAAAACAGCAACAATTAATATGCAATAACAGTTAAATTACACATTCCCATTACTAACTAATAAACAATCATCAATACACAATTATCACAAATCCCACCCCCGATCGCCTCATCATCCAAGCGTGATCCAAATTCGTCGTCCATTGTTCCGTTCCTATGTTCAAATTACCAAAATTGCACTGAATTACTCAAACGCCTGCACAAACATCCAGGTCTTCAACTTTCTACGGAATGTCATGAGAGATGGTGCCAGCCTAACATCTACAGCAAGGGCGTTCCACAGCCGAGGAGCCACCACCGAGAAGGCCCTATCTCTCGTCCCTGCCAACCGTGCTTGAGAGGCTGGCGGGATCGAGAGCAGGGCCTCCCCGGAAGATCTCAAAGTCCGGGTGGGTTCATAGGCCGAGATGCGGTCAGATAGGTATCTTGGGCCGGAACTGTTTAGGGCTTTATAGGCCAATACCAACACCTTGAATTGTGCCTGGTAGCAAATCGGCAGCCAGTGGAGCTGGTGCAACAGGGGGGTTGTGTGCTCCCTGCGCTCCGCTCCTGTTAGAATCATGGCTGCCGCGCGTTGGACTAGTTGCAGCTTCCGGGCCGTCTTCAGGGGCAGCCCCACGTAGAGAGCGTTGCAGTAGTCTAGGCGGGATGTGACAAGAGTGTGGACTACCGTGGCCAAGTCAGACTTCCCAAGATACGGGCGCAGCTGGCGCACAAGCCTGAGCTGTGCAAATGCTCCCCTGGCCACCGCCGAGACCTGGGGCTCCAGGCTCAGCGACAAATCCAGGGTCACACCCAAGCTGCGAACCTTTTCACACCTTTGGCCATTTTGGACTTCTCTCCATCTACATACTATCCTTCTATGGATGCATCCTAGAGCTGCATTGTTTCTTTTAGGAGCTGCATCACACTCTTGGCTCATGTTCAGCTTGTTGTCTAGTTAAGCACAGACTATATTAAAGTCAAGTGTTGACCATGCTTCATCTATGCACTGAAGTCTTGAATTGCTTTGCCCAGAAATGGACACAGGGTTATTCCAGGTGATACCTGACCGAAACAGAAGAGAATGGGACTAGGGATTCACACTATTTTTAGCTACCAAGATATTGCAGTCCAACATATGTTCTTGGACTGCAAACCACAGCAATCCTCACTACTGTTTTCCCCAACTATGGCTGATAGTCCAATAACATCTGGAGGTCCAGATGATGATGCTGAACCCTCCCAGTTGCATCTCTGCTGGGAAACATCATGGATTACTCTAATGTGCAGTGTATGGTTGCCTCTGGTAGGGGTCAAAGAATAATAAAATAAGAAAGTTGGAAGAGACCACATGGTCCATCTAGTCCATCCCTCTGCCATGCTGGTAAAGCACAACCAAAGCACCCCTGACAGATAGCCATCCAGCCTCTGTTTAAAAACTTCCAAGGAAGGAGCTTCCACTACACTTTGAGGCAGGGAGTTCCACTGCTGAACAGTCCTCCTTAAATTCTTCCTAATGTTTAGGTGGAATCGCCTTCCTGTAATTTGAACCCATGGCTCCATCGAGTCCTAGTTTCCAGGGGAGCAGAAAGGAAGCCTGATCCCTCTTCCTTAAGACATCCTTTCACACATTTATACATGGCTCTCGTGTCTTCTCACAACCTTCTCTTCTGCAGACCAAACAGATCCAGCTCTTTAAACCTCTCCTCAAAGGGATTCATGGTCTCCAGACCTTTGGCCTCTTTGGTCTTCCTCTTCCTTTGGACACCTTCCAGTTTAGACCCAATATCCCTTTTGAATTGTGGTGTCCAGAATTGGACATGGTAGGTATTCCAGGTAAAAAGGTCTGACCAAAGCAGAATAGAGAAGCACCAGGACTTCCTTCGATCTAGACACTAGACTCCTTTGGATGCAGCCCAAAATCTCATTGGCTTTTTGAGCTGCTGCATCTCACTGTTGTCTCTTCATCAATTGTTGTCCACAAGGACTCCAAGATCTTTTTCACAGGGACTATTGTGGAGCTAGGTGTCACCCATCCTGTATCTCTGCATTTCATTCTTCCTCCCTAAGTGTACTATCTTAGGGTTGTTGTAGGTTTTTAGGGCTATATGGCCATGTTCTAGAAGCATTCTTTCCTGACATTTCATTTGCATCTATGGCATAGAATCATAGAATCATAGAATCAAAGAGTTGGAAGAGACCTCATGGGCCATCCAGTCCAACCCCCTGCCAGGAAGCAGGAATATTGCATTCAAATCACCCCTGACAAATGGCCATCCAGCCTCTGCTTAAAAGCTTCCAAAGAAGGAGCCTCCACCACACCCTGGGGCAGGGAGTTCCACTGCTGAACGGCTCCCACAGTCAGGAAATTCTTCTTCATGTTCAGATAGAATCTCCTCTCTTGTAGTTTGAAGCCATTGTTCTGCGTCCTAGTCTCCAAGGAAGCAGAAAACAAGCTTGCTCCCTCCTCCCTGTGGCTTCCTCTCACATATTTATACATGGCTATCATATCTCCTCTCAGCCTTCTCTTCTTCAGGCTAAACATGCCCAGCTCCTTAAGCCGCTCCTCATAGGGCTTTGTAAAGGATCTCCACCAATGGTAATGAAGCTGCCACCAAAGTGTAAAGAGACGCTACCAATTAGTGAGGAAGCGCCTAGGTTTAGGAGAGAGGAGCCACTGATTTGTAAAAGGCTCTGGTATTAAAAGCTCTGTTTGTGTGGTGAGGTAATTTTGGTAGAGTGGGTGCACAGAACGTAAAATTAATGGAGATGAGGCAGTTTTAAAAACCAAAGAGAACAAGTTTATTTTTTTAACAAAGCGTATGGTTGCAGTATGAAGATGTTAAGCTTGGCAAATACTTGATGGTTACATGTAACTTGGTTGCGATACAATTCAGACTTTCGATGTTACAACTTATGAACTCTTGCTCTGGTGAAGCGCTTTATTAACCAGTGTTCCCTGCAGTGAATAATCTCTCTGTTTGATCTATACTTGATCAAATCACAGATCTCCAGTCTTCCTCCGACTAGCGATCCTAACAAGCCTCTGTTAGTTCTTTCTAACTAAAGCAACTAACAAGGTTTTCCCCTTCAGCTTCCTAGCTGAAGAAATCTCTACTATTCACGAACACCAAAACCTGACTCTTCACTTCTTCACTCCCCAGAGTCTAATACTGACTCTGCTGCTCTCTCAGAGTCTCTCCCTGACTGACTCTAACGGTCACTTTTTAAAACCTTTACTCTCTAAGCTCCTCCCACCTCCTCTTCTGCCTCATTTCCATGGTAACACATTTCTCACAGCTAGGCCGCTCCAGCCTTAGGGCAACCAATGCAAACATAAATACAGTTATAAGCATATTATTATAAACACTTCTGTACAGGCTTGTTCTCCAGACCCTTGATCATTTTAGTCACTCTCCTCTGGACACATTCCAGCTTGTCAATATCTCTCTTGAATTGTGGTGCCCAGAACTGGACACAATATTCCAGGTGTGGTCTAACCAAAGCAGAATAGAGCATGGGGAGCATGACTTCCCTAGATCTAGCCACTATGCTCCTATTGATGCAGGCCAAAATCCCATTGGCTTTTTTTGCCGCCACATCACATTGTTGGCTCATGTTTAACTTGTTGTCCACGAGGACTCCAAGATCTTTTTCACACGTACTGCTCTCGAGCCAGGCATCCCCCATTCTGTATCTTTGCATTTCGTTTTTTCTGCCTAAGTGGAGTATCTTGCATTTGTCACTGTTGAACTTTGTTTTGTTAGTTTTGGCCCATCTCTCTAATTTGTCAAGATAATTTTGAATTCTGCTCCTGTCCTCCGGAGTATTGGCTCTCCCTCCCAAGTTGGTGTTGTCTGCAAAGCATCTTTCATTCTCTTTTTTATTTCCATTCCAATTTATTTATTTTTTTGTTACAGATAATGACCAGGCATTTAGTTGCGGCTCTTTGGAGGGTACATTAGAGTAGCACCGCTCATTTCTGGCCCCAACAAAAACAGGGATGAAAAGGGAAAAGGCCACCTGAGCAAGCGATCACCGCCTTGCAAAAGCGCAGAGGCATTCAGCAAAGGCGCCCCAATGAATATGAATGTGCCACCCCTCCGGAGCGACGAGAGACACTCGGTTTTCTTCCTGTCCATTTGCAAACGACGTTACCAGAGGCTCCTTTCTTGGAAGGAAAATAACTTCAATTATGTGTTCTCAACCAAAGAAACACGAAAATTATCTTCCTTTCAGAAGGTAGAATTAGCCCAATTTAGACCTGAATAGCTGCCAAAAAAAACACAGATCCCTTGCTGATATTTACTTTTCTGCCCGCCCCTTTTCCTTCCTTTTTTCATCTCCAGCTTGTTCAAAAACATATATCATTTTGGTAGAATTATGTGCACAGAGGATGGTTCTGGGTGTTGTTTTGCCTCTGAGTGTGAGGTCCAAAAACAGGACCAAGGGCCAAGAAGCCTCCTAAAGTGGACGAAATCTCAAGACTGAAATGGTCATGGCTTCGGAGGGACGGTCCCATTCATCACTCCTCTGTCATTCCACTTTGTCATTCTGCTTCGTCCCAGTTTCTATTTCTTCTTCCCATTGTTTTGCACTAAACTTAAACTTGTACTTGACAACAGCCCATGGGAAAGGGATCCAGGAAGCTGCCCTGAGTCCCCATGGGGAGAGAGGGCTGGTTAAAAATAAAGTTTATATATATATATAGGATGGATTACGTATATCAGGTTTTGTTTTTTTGGCATCCTATCTTTGGGCAAAATGGATTTCAGCAGGGAGAAATTGAAGATACTACACTTTGGGTTGCTCTGAGTTTTTCGGGTTGCAAGGCCATGTTCAAGCAGCATTCTCTTCTGACATTTTGCCTGCATCTGTGGCAGGCATTATCAGAGGTCTGTTGTAAGTGAGGCAAATGGAGTGTATATATATATACCTGTGGAATAACGTCCAGGGTGGGAGAAAGAACCCTTGTCTGCTTGAAGCAAGTGTGAATGTTGCAATTTTTTATGTCGGAGGCTTTCATGGCCGGAATCACTGGGTTGTTGTAGGTTTTTTCGGGCTATATGGCCATGGTTTAGAGGCATTCTCTCCTGACGTTTCGCCTGCATCTGTGGCAAGCATCCTCAGAGGTAGTGACGTCTGTTGGAACTAGGAAAAAGGGTTTATATATCTGTGGAATGACCAGGGTGAGACAAAGGACTCTTGTCTGCTGGAGCTAGGTGTGAATGTTTCAACTGACCACCTTGATTAGCATTTGATTGCCTGGTAGTGCCTGGAGCAATCTTTTGTTGAGAGGTGATTAGATGTCCTTGTTTGTTTCCTCTCTGTTGTTGTGCTGTTTTAATTTTTCCTAGTTCCAACAGACCTCACTACCTCTGAGGATGCTTGCCATAGATGCAGGCGAAATGTCAGGAAAAATGCCTCTAGAACATGGCCATATAGCCCGAAAACACCTACAACAACCCAATGTTGCAATTGGCAAGCCTGTATATCACTGAGTAGCCTTCCAGCTGCAAAGTCAATCATTGAGGATATTTGAATAGAGGTAGCCTGGCTGTTGTTGCTTGGAGGTAGATGAAAGGGTACTCGATGCTAATCAAGCTTGCTAATTGCAACATTCACACTTACTTTAAACAGACAAGGGTTCTGTCTCCCAACCTGGATATTATTTTTACAAGTATATGTGTGTGTGTGTGTGTGTGTATACACACACACACATGTACACATACATACTACACTTGCTTCACTACCTCTATGCACAGATCCAAACTGATTGATTTTGCAGCTTCATGGCTATTCAGTGCTATTCAAGCTTGCTAATTGCAACGTTCACATTTGCTTTAAACAGACAAGGATTTTTCCTCCCACCCTCAATGTTATTGCACAGGTAAATAAGTAAGTAAGTAAGTAAGTAAGTAACCTGTGGAATAATGCCCAGGGTGGAGGAAAGAACCCTTGTCTGTTTGAAGCAAGTGTGAATGTTGCAACTGACAAGCCTGAATAGCATTGAGTAGCCTTGCAGCTGCAAAGTCAATCATTGAGGTTATTTGCATAGAGGTAGCCTGGCTGTTGTTGCTTGGAGGCAGTTGAAAGGCTACTCAATGCTAATCAAGCTTGCTAATTGCAACATTCACACTTGCTTTAAACAGACAAGGGTTCTTTCTCCCACCTTGGACATTATTCCACAAGTATATATACACTCCATTGGCTAAAAAGGCCAATGTGATTCTAGGCTGCATCAAGAGGAGCATAGTGTGCAGATCGGTGGAAATCACAGTCCCACCCTCTTCTGCTTTGGTCAAATCTCACCAGGAATAACACTGTGTCCAATTCTGGGCACCGGAATTCAAGAAGGATATTGACAAGCGAGAAAGTGTCCAGAACAGAAGATGCCTCCAGGCAATGAAGTTCAGGCTACCTCATCCGGATACCCTCACTGATTGACTTTGCAGTTGCAAGGCTACTCAATGCTATTCAAGCTTTCCAGTTGCAGCATTCATATTTGCTTCAAACAGACGAGAGTTCTTTCCTCCACTCTGGACATTATCCCACAGGTTGGTTACTTACTTACTTACCTGTGGAATAACGTTGAGGGTGAGTGGAAGAACACTTGTAAACAAATGGTCAAAAGGCTGGAAACTATGGAGTGGCTGAAGGAGATGAATATGTTTAGCATGGAGAAGAGAAGGTTGAGAGGAGAGCATGGGATGCATGTTGAAATATTTGGAAGGATGTCAAATTGAAGATGGAATAGACTAGTTTTCTGCTGCTCCAGAGACTTGGGCACAATTGAGCAATGGGTTCAAATGACAGGAAAAGAGATTCCACCTAAAGTTGAGGGAGAACTTCCGGATGGTTAAGAGTCCTTTGTTGATGGTTTTTCCAACCATATCTGATGCCATAGAAGCCCTGACTTCATTGCATTGTTTGGAATGCAAACAATCTAACAATGGAATGAAGTGAGGTTTGCTATGGCATCAGACGCTGTTGGAAAGACCATCAACAAAGGACACTTACCATCAGGAAGTTCTTCCTAAAGTGGGCCTTCAAAGGGGAAGGGGCTTCAAAGAGGAAGACATCCCTGTCTCCTCTTTCTGGCATTGGAGGATCAGCAAGGTTTGCAGGCAGTGACTGGAGCGGCTGCCAAGTTCGACACTCCGCACAAGGGAGAGGCGTCCCGGCCAAGAGCCTGTCAGGCATATTATCATTTATCTCATCCAATGTACTTATGAAAATCATTTCCCGTTTGGCCAGCATCCTCCGAAGCTTCTCGGCAAATGTCCCAGCACTCTGGCTTGCCAGAGTGAGGGGTACTCTCCTGGAATAACAGTGTCTGCGTGGCCAAAGGCTAAGGATTGCAAGGCTCAGGGTTCAAATCCCACCTTTGTCCTTTTGGCCAGGATTGAGTATTTGTTGATGTTGATAGCCATCAAGTCAACTTCAAGCCATGAAGACCCTACAAATAAGAGACCTCTTTATCAAACCCTGCTCAGGTGTCACACTGCCAGGGCTCTGCCTTATTTAGGTAGAGGTGAACCAAACTCCCAGTTTTATCAAACAGTTTAATTAAAACACCACTTACTGGGTGTTTTAATAGACCAAAATATAAAACATAAAGATAGCACTCAGCCACAAAATAAACAAAAACTGATAGCAAAAGCTACACTGTAGTCAAAGGGTCCAGTCCAGTGGTCAAACGTGGAGAGTTCAATAAACAAAGTCCAAGGATCAAGAGTCTATACCGTAGTCAAAAGCCAGTCCAAAGGTTCAAGGTTCCAGGGTTCCAAGATTACAGGAGACAGGTCAGGATACCAAAAATCCAACAGACCCGGGGGGAAAACCAGCAGCATCCACCACCAAAATAGAATCATAGAATCATAGAATCATGAAATCTTATCTCTGGATCCTCCCTACGTGTTCCAGGCACACACAGGGTCACAACTTCACAATTCATTAGGGGCTTGACTGATTAACCCTTTCAGTGTCAATACACTCTCTGCTAATGCAGTCAGGTTACATTCACAGGCATTGCAAAAATTACATTTAAACATTCACATTATGCTAATCTTACATTCATAGAATCTTAGAATCCTAGAGTTGGAAGAGACCTCATGGGCCATCCAGTCCAACCCCCTGCCAAGAAGCAGGAATGTTGCATTCAACGCTCTCTACGTGGGGTTGCCTCTGAAGACTGCCCGGAAGCTTCAATCAGTCCAACGCGCGGCAGCCAGATTGCTAACAGGAGCAGGGTACAGAGATCATACGACCCCTCTGCTACGCCAGCTCCACTGGCTGCCTATCAGCTTCCGGGCACAATTCAAAGTGCTGGTGTTGACCTATAAAGCCCTAAACGGCGCCGGCCCAGTTTACCTGTCCGAACGGATTCTCCCCTATGAACCATCAAGGCTACTAAGATCTTCTGGGGGGGTCCTGCTCTCGGTCCCACCACCTTCACAATCGAGGTTGGTGGGGACGAGGGACAGGGCCTTCTCTGTGGTGGCTCCCCGGCTTTGGAACTCCCTCCCACCAGAGGTTAGATCTGCCCCCTCCCTCCTGACATTCAGGAAATCGCTAAAAACATGGCTCTGGAGGGTGGCATTCGAAGACTGAACCTAGAACCTTCCCTGTGATGACCCATGATGAACTGTGACTATGAATTTGTTTTTGACTACGACTGGAGTGACGATTTGGCATATTGTAATGATGTAATGATGATGTTTTTATTGTACTAAGTTGTACTATTTTAATATGTATTGATCTGTAATTGTTGTTTTATATGATTGTATTTGTTATGCTCTGTAAACCGACCTGAGTCCCTCATCGAGGTGGAGAAGGCCGGTATATAAATCTTCTAAATAAATAAATAAATAAAATCACCCCTGACAGATGGCCATCCAGCCTCTGTTTAAAAGCTTCCAAAGAAGGAGCCTCCACCACACTCCTTATGGGGCAGAGAGTTCCACTGCTGAACAGCTCTCACAGTCAGGAAGTTCTTCCTCGTGTTCAGATGGAATCTGAAAATGACAGATACTTTTCTCCCAAAGATCAGTTTCAAGGTTAGCTCCATAAATCCAGTAACACCCAGCTGCAACCCATCTCCTGCACACCTCCACCCCTAATAGCTTTCACCCATGAACTCCCACTTACAGATTACCAAACCCTTTAGAACTAATGCTCACATTAACCCTTCTATCACCAACCACCATCAACTGCAGAACATATGACATCAGGTCTTGAAACGCAAAGGCAGTTATGGCTTCCTTGGTTGAGTGACTCCACCTGAAGCAAGGTCTTCCTCTTTTATTACCACCTTCTGCAACACTGCCTGAGCTCTGCGAGTGCAGAATTCTTCCGAATGAAGCAGAGAGTGTTTGAGGACCAGGACATCCATAGCGATACTAAAATGCTTGTTTATAAAGCCATTGTCCTCCCACTCCTGTTATATGCCTTCGAAGCGCCTTGGCCTGTCATTGAACATCGAGAAAACCAAACTGCTCTTCCAGCAGTCACCAGGCAATCCCTCTCCAATGCCAGAAAAACAGCTTAATGGTGTAACATTAGAAAATGTTGACCATTTCCGCTCCCTTTGTAGCCACCTCTCCACCAAAGTCAACATTGACACCGAAATACAACACCGCCTGAGCTCTGCGAGTGCAGCATTTTTCCGAATGAAGCAGAGAGTGTTTGAGGACTGGGACATCCATAGGGAGACCAAGGTGTTTGTTTATAAAGCCATTGTCCTCCCAACCTTGCTATACACTTGCGAAATGTCGACTATCTACAGATGTCACATGCAACTCCTAGAACGATTCCATCAGTGTTGCCTCAAAAAAAAAATACTGCAAATCTCTTGGGAAGGCATGCGGACAAATGTTAGCATGCTGGAAGACTCCCAGCAAAGACCACCAGCATTGAAGTGATGGTCCTCCGCTATCAGCTCCGCTGGACTGATCAGGTTGTCCGAATGCCCGATCTCCATCTCCCAAAGCAGAACTCTGAACTAAAGAATGGGAAATGGATTGTTGGGGGACAGGAAAAGATGGACTAAAAGCCAACCTTAAAAACTGTGGCTGGGAAGCCCTGGCCCTTGAGCGCTCCAGTTGGAGGTCAGCTGTGACCAGCAGTGCTGTAGAATTTGAAGAGGCATGAATGGAGGACTGTGCAGAAGTTATTAATACTTTGCATGTTTTAAACTGTATATATGTGTGTTTGGGTTAGCTACAGTAACACTGGAGCAGCCTATTTCAGAGATCCTCAGTCAGCAGCCTATTTCAGAGATCCTTCAGAGACCAGGGCAAGCTGGCAGAAGGAGAAGTGGGGGGAGCCAAGTGGAGAGAGAGTTTTGAAAACAGACAGTTTGAGAGTCAGTTAGGAGTTGGTATTGTATCTGAGAGGAGTAAAAGAGTGGAAGTGAAGAGTAGAGTGGGAGAGTGAAGTATGAAGCAAAGAATTGTGGTTTTTGGGAAGCCTGAATAGCTACTGGAGGTTTCTCAGTCTAAGGAGGCTAAAAGGGGAAACATAGCCAGTTTTCTTTAGTCAAGGGAAAGGCTAAAGGATAAGCTTGTTAATTTATTTGATCAAGGAAAGATCAAATAGGGAAGATATTCCTGTACTGAAACATTGTATAATAATAAGAGCTTCACCTCAGTAAGATATTGTGTAACCTGGAAGAGTGAAATGTTTAACTAACCAAGTATTATTCAAAGTTCTATAAAATAAGTTACAATCTTGCAACCACACGCTTTGTACTCAATAAACCAGTTATCTTTTGTTGAAGACAGTCTCATCTCCATGTATTCTGCGTCTGTATTGCCATATCTCACAGTAATACCTCATATCTCACGTTGGTGGCAGTTACCACAGATTACATACAACAATTGGCCTCCACTATACCAGTTGGTGGCAGAATTCAGAGAAATAAACAATAAATCTCCCTCTACTCTCCTGTCACACGACAGCACGTGTGCTTTCTCTCCACTCTGATCACCTCCTCGCAAGGGCAAAAGGGAGAAATGTGCCAAGAGGTAGGTGTGTCAAGCCTACCCAGATTGGGACCACCTTCCACTTGGAAACCGATGACCTCACTGCGGGAGAACATGCGGATCAAGAATAGGGCTCCATAGTCACCTACAGAACCACCCCGGAGGATTATCCTACTCAGACAACAAGGGATCGCCTAAGTAAGTAAATAAGTATGGGACTGAACATGAACTATGCATCTACTATTGTTGCTTTTGTGATTGAGATGGATCATAGAATCATAGAATCATAGAATCAAAGAGTTGGAAGAGACCTCATGGGCCATCCAGTCCAGCCCCCTGCCAAGAAGCAGTAATATTGCATTCAAATCACCCTTGACAGATGGCCATCCAGCCTCTGTTTAAAAGCTTCCAAGGAAGGAGCCTCCACCACACTCCGGGGCAGAGAGTTCCACTGCTGAATGGCCCTCACAGTCTGGAAGTTCTTCCTCATGTTCAGATGGAATCTCCTTTCTTGTAGTTAGAAGCCATTGTTCCATTGCGTCCTAGTCTCCAGGGAAGCAGAAAACAAGCTTGCTCCCTCCTCCTCCCTGTGGCTTCCTCTCACATATTTATACATGGCTATCATATCTCCTCTCAGCTTTCTCTTCTTCAGGCTAAACATGCCCAGCTCCTTAAACCGCTCATCATAGGGCTTGTTCTCCAGATCCTTGATCATTTTAGTCGCCCTCCCCTGGACACATTCCAGCTTGTCAATATCTCTCTTGAATTGTGGTGCCCAGAATTGGACACAATATTCCAGGTAACGTGGTCTAAGCAAAGCGGAATAGAGGGGTAGCATTACTTCCCAGGATCTGGACACTAGACTCTTATTGATGCAGGCCAAAATCCCATTGGCTTTTTTTTGCTGTTGCATCATATTCCTGTCTCATGTTTAACTTGTTGTCCACGAGGACTCCAAGATCTTTTTCATGCGTACTGCTCTCGAGCCAGGCCTCGTCCCCCATTCTGTATCTTTGCATTTCCTTTTTTCTGCCTAAGTGGAGTATCTTGCATTTGTCCCTGTTGAACTTCATTGTGTTAGTTTTGGCCCATCATCTCTCTAATCTGTCAAGATCGTTTTGAATCCTGCTCCTGTCCTCTGGAGTATTAGCTCTCCCTCCCAATTTGGTGTCGTCTGCAAACTTGATAATCATCCTTTTTAACCCTTCATCTCAGTCATTAATAAAGATGTTGAACAACAAGGGATCACCTAAGTAAGTAAGTATGGGACTGAACATGAATTATGCATCTACTATTGTTGCTTTTGTGATTAAGATGGAAACGCGACTTTGTGTGATAAAGTTCTCAAATTCTTGAAGAAATTAATGTTTTCCTTCCAGAACTCACAATTCCTTTTCTTCATGCTTCTATTCTTCTCCAGTTCACAGGACCGAACATGGAAATGAACATGAACCCATTTAACCATGTGCCTTGGAGAGAGGGCTTTGCTTGCATGATTTTGGGACAGACCAAGGCCCTTTGGGAGGAGGGGGCCTTGAAGCACTGGCTCTCTCGCACTTGTGCCAAGCTCCCTTTGGGCATCTCTGTCCCTGCTTCCCACATCACTCCGGCTCCTTTCATCTCATGCTTGGCACGGTGCCACCGCTCCCTCCTCCTCCTCCCTCCTTCTGTGCCAACACGTTTCTTGACCAATTAGCAAGACAAATCCACTTACCCTCCCACCACCCGCCCTACCTCTGGTGCCCAAGGCAGACGGAGCAGACAGGCTCCGATTAAGTCTTTGAATTCCCCAAAATGTTTTGACAGCCCAGCAGTGATCTGGTGGAGACATCTCTTCGCCTCACTTCTCCCAAAGGCCTCCCATTTATTGACACATCATCAACAACCTCCCACTAAAATACCCAAATTGGGCTCAAAAAGAAACAGCTACAGCTGCCCTATTCGTTTTGGGAGTTTTTGACCCTCCCATTTTTATGATGTATATTAAAACAATGCTTTATTTTTATTTATTTATTTCTTGCTTTCAGAAAGAGGCTAGAAACAGTCGATTGCCATATTCAATTGTAGTTCACGACGTAATTCAATAAACACATATTTTCCAACATCCTTCAAGTTTCAGAATTCTACAATGATAAAAGCCTCCTAGAGTAATAGAATCATAGAGTCATAGAATCAAAGAGTTGGAAGAGACCTCGTGGGCCATCCAGTCCAACCCCATTCTGCAGGAATATTGCATTCAAATCACCCCTGACAGATGGCCATCCAGCCTCTGTTTAAAAGCTTCCAAAGAAGGAGCCTCCACCACACTCTGGGGCAGAGAGTTCCATTGCTGAACGGCTCTCACAGTCAGGAAGTTCTTCCTCATGTTCAGATGGAATCTCCTCTCATGTAGTTTGAAACCTTTGTTCTGTGTCCTAGTGTACAGGGAAGCAGAAAACAAGCTTGCTCCCTCCTCCTCCCTGTGGCTTCCTCTCACATATTTATACATGGCTATCATATCTCCTCTCAGCCTTCTCTTCTTCAGGCTAAACATGCCCAGTTCCTTAAGCCGCTCCTCATAGGGCTTGTTCTCCAGACCCTTGATCATTTTAGTCGCCCTCCTCTGGACACATTCCAGCTTGTCAAGATCTCTCTTGAATTGTGGTGCCCAGAATTGGACACAATATTCCAGGTGTGGTCTAACCAAAGCGGAATAGAGCATGGGGAGCATGACTTCCCTGGACCTAGACACTATGCTCCTATTGATGCAGGCCAAAATCCCATTGGCTTTTTTTGCTGCCACGTGACATTGTTGGCTCATGTTTAACTCGTTGTCCACAAGGACTCAAAATCTTTTCACACATACTGCTCTCGAGCGAGGCGTCCCCCATTTTGCATTCCTTTCTAATTCTCACAGATGTAAACACAGGGAGCCATGCACTTGCCATTACAATCGACTCAAGTGGCACAGGATTAATAACAATCAAAATTATGCTGGAGAGGATTTGGAGAAGGGTTTCTCAACCTTCCTAGTGCTCTGACCCCTTAATACAGTTCCTCATGTTGTGGTGACCCCCAACCATAACATCATTTTCGTTGCTACTTCATAACTGTAATTTTGCAACTGCTATTGTGTCTTGTTGTGTTTCAAATAATAATAATAATAATGTATTGTCTAAGGCTTTCATGGCCGGAATCACTGGGTTGTTGTTGGTTTTTTCGGGCTATATAGCCATGGTCTAGAGGCATTCTCTCCTGATGTTTCGCCTGCATCTATGGCAAGCATCCTCAGAGGTAGTGAGGTCTGTTGGAACTAGGAAAAAGGGTTTATATATCTGTGGAATGACCAGGGTGGGACAAAGTACTCTTGTCTGCTGGAGCTAGGTGAGAATGTTTCAACTGACCACCTTTCAACTGACATTATATGCTAATCAAGGTGGTCAGCGTTTTTCCGAATGAAGCAGAGAGTGTTTGAGGACCGGGACATCTGTAGGGATACCAAGGTGTTGTTTACGAAGCTATTGTCCTCCCAACCCTGCTAGATGACTGCAAAACGTGGATTGTCTACAGATGTCGCGTGCAACTTCTAGAACAATTCAATCAGCGCTGCCTCCGGAAAATCCTACAAATCTCTTGGAAAGATAAGGGGACAAATGCCAGAGTGCTGGAAGAAGCAAAGACCACCAGCATTGAAGTGATGGTCCTCCGCCATCAACACTGCTGGACTGGCCATGTTGTCCGGATGCCCGACCACCGTCTCCCAAAGCAGTTGCCCTACTTCAAACTCAAGAATGGAAAATAGAATATTGGTGGAAAAGAGATTTAAAGATGGGCTCAAAGCCAACCTTAAAAACTCTGGCATAGACACTGAGAACTGGGAAGCCCTGGCCCTTGACCGCTCCAGCTGGAAGTTAGCTGTGACCAGCAGTGCTGTAGAATTTGAAGAGGCATGAATGGAGGGCGAAAGAGAGAAACGTGCCAAGGGGAAGGCACGTCAAGCCAACCCTAACTAGGACCGTCTTCTGTCTGGAAACCAATGTCCTCACTGTGGGAGAACATGCCAATCAAGATTAGGATTTTATAGTCACCTATGTGCCTACTGCTGGGACACTACACTTGGAGGACCATCATCCTTGGACATGCCGCATTATCACGGGATGTCTGCGCCCCACACCACTGGAGAAATTACACTGTCTAGCCGGTATCGGACCACCTGACATCCGCCGGGAAGTGGCAGCCAATAGTGAAAGGACCAAGGCAGAGACATCTCCAGCTCATCCCCTGTTTGGGTATCAGCCAGCATGTCAACGACTTAAATCCAGACATAGTTTTCTTAGATCTACAGAGACACTCGCTGGAACACCTCAGCAAGCGAGAGTCCAAAAGTGGCAGGCTCAAACCCAGAACCTCAACCAATGGCTGATACCAAATGAGAGACTCCCCCCTGGGCACACAGAAAACTGGGCGACTTGGAAGGCGCTGAACAGACTGCGCTCTGGCACCACGAGATGCAGAGCCAACCTTCAGAAATGGGGCTACAAAGTGGAATCCTCGACATGCGAGTGTGGAGAAGAGCAAACCACTGACCACCTGCTGCAATGCAACCTGAGCCCTGCCACATGCACAATGGAGGACCTTCTTGCGGCAACACCAGAGGCACTCCAAGGGGCCAGATACTGGTCAAAGGACATTGAATCAACTACCAAACTCACACATTTTGTATTTTCCCTGTTTGTTTGCTTTGTTCTGTTAGAAATGTAATATATTTGACTGGCTGCCCTGACACAAGAAATAAAAATAATCCTTGGACTATGAGGAATCGCCTAAGTAAGAGCATTCATTATGTGCATGTGGCAGAGCAATAGTAAATTCATGCCATCCTCAGATCAAGTGTGAGTGGGGTAAGATAGGCCTACTATTAAGAAAATTAGATAATAGAGTAGAGAATAATTGACTAGCCAAAGTACTCTATGACCTAGGAAGGGGAATGGAGCTAAATGCTGAATTTTAGCCTGTGAGACTGTACATAATGTGCACACTGAATACACATCATATTATAATTTTAGGAATTCCTTTGCTTCCCCCCTCTGTGCCCTTTAACTGTTTTCCATGCGCTTGGCAAAGGCCGATCCCGTGCGCCGCCTTGCTCTGCGCCACCCAATTGTAATTAGACTCCCAGTAAAAGCGGGAAGCCATGCGCAAGGAACACAATGTTCACCGCTGTCACTCTCAGTTAAATAATTAGTCGATATTACGCTTCAGCGGCTGCCCCCGGTGCTCCTGCCAATCTGGACGGGAAAGGGAAACGTGTCCTTACGTTACACCGATGACGGCGGTCGGTCGGTCAGTCCGTTCCAGTGGTTCCTCCCAGCTGACACCAAGACACCCCCTTGGCCTGCAAAACCGGGGTCAACCCCTCGCTAATGGGGTCAGCCTGCTAAATATAAATCCAAGCACGGGTGGATTCAAGGAGCAGCGTGCGAGGGAGGGCGGAAACCTCGAAAGTCACCGAATGACAGAATCCTGGAGTTGGAAGAGACCCCAAGGGCCATCCAGTTGAATCAGAAAGACACAAGTCAAACCCTCCCGACAAATGTCCATACAAACTCTGTTTACAAGAAATGAGACTCCACCAGGCATTCTCTTCTCCGTCATAGTTGGAAGGGACTCCCAAAGGCCATCCAGTCCAAGACCCTTCTTCCAGGAAGGAGGACCTCATCAAACCCTTTCCGATAGATGGTCATACAGACTGTTTACAAACCTCCAGAAAAGGAGACTCCACCATGCATTCTCTACTCTATCAGAGTTGGAAGGGACTCCCAAAGGCCATCCAGTCTAAGCTCCTTCTGCCAGGCAGGAGGACACCATCAAAGCCCTCCCAATAAATGGCCATACAGACTCTGTTTACAAACGTCAAGAGAAGGGGACCAGGCATTCTCTACTCCATCAGAGTTGGAAGGGACCCCCAAAGGCCATCCAGTCCTTCCAGGAAGGAGGACCCCATCAAAAGCCCTCCCGATAGATGGTCATACAGACTCTGTTTACAAACATCAAGAGAAGGAGACTCCACCATGCATTCTCTACTCCATCAGAGTTGGAAGGGACCCCCAAAAGCCATCCATTCCAAGCCCCTTCTGCCAGGCAGGAGGACACCATCAAAGCCCTCCTGATAACTGGCCATACAGACTCTGTTTACAAACCTCCCAAAGGCATTCTCTTCTCCATCAGAGTTGGAAGGGACCCCCAAAGGCCATCCAGTCCTTCCAGGAAGGAGGACCCCATCAAAGCCCTCCCAATAAATGGCCATACAGACTCTGTTTACAAACCTCCAGAGAAGGAGACTCCACCCTTCATTCTCTACTCCATCAGTTGGAAGGGACCCCAAAAGGCCATCCAGTCCTAGCCCCTTCTGCCAGGTAGGAGGACACTATCAAAGCCCTCCCAATAAATGGCCATACAGACTCTGTTTACAAACCTCCAGAGAAGGAGACTACACCAGGCAATTTCTACTCTATCATAGTTGGAAGGGACTCCCAAAGGCCATCCAGTCTAAGCCCCTTCTGCCAGGCAGGAGGACACCATCAAAGCCCTCCCAATAAATGGCCATACAGACTCTGTTTACAAACCTCCCAAAAGCATTCTCTTCTCCATCAGAGTTGGAAGGGACTCCCAAAGGCCATCCAGTCTAAGCCTCTTCTTCCAGGAAGGAGGATACCATCAAAGCCCTCCTGATAGATGGCCATACAGACTCTGTTTACAAACATTAAGAGAAAAAGACTCCACCAGGCATTCTCTACTCTATCATAGTTGGAAGGGACTCCCAAAGGCCATCCAGTCTAAGCCCCTTCTTTCAGGCAGGTGGATACCATTAAAGCCCTCCCAACAGAGGGGCATATAGACTCTGTTTACAAACCTCCAGAAAAGGAGACGCCACCAGGCATTCTCTACTTGGAAGGGACTCCCAAAGGCCATCCAGTCTAAGCCCCTTCTTCCAGGCAGGAGGACACCGTCAAAGCCCTCCCAATAAATGGACATCCAGACTCTATTTATAAACATCAAGAGAAGGAGGCTCCACCAGGCATTCTCTTCTCCATCAGAGTTGGAAGGGATTCTCAAAGGCTATCAAGTCTAAACCCCTTCTGCCAGGCAGGAGGACACCATCAAAGCCCTCCTGATAGATGGCCATTCAGACTCTGTTTACAAACCTCCAGAGAAGGAGCCTCAACCTGACCTTCCAGACAATCTCTACTCCATCAGAGTTAGAAGGGACCCCCAAAGACCATCAAGTCCAACCCCCTTCTGCCAGACATGACACCATCAAACTTTCCTGACAGATGGCCATCCAGACTCTGTTTGGATGGCTATCTGTTTGAAGAAGACTCCAGTAGACCTCCAGGCAATCTATACTCCACTAGAGTTAGAAGGGACCCACAAATGGGTTTGCTCCCTCCTCAATGAGACGTCCTTTGAAGCATTGAAACATGGTGGCCCTCATGTCCTCTTTCAACCTTCTCTTCTCTAAGCTGAACCTCCCCAGCTCCTCAGAGAGATTCATAGTTTCCAAACTTTTAAGCATGTCTCTCTCCCTTCTCTGGACACTTTCCAGCTTGTGCATCTCCTTCTTGAATTGCTTTGCCGAGAACGGGATGCCGCATTATTCCATGTGAGGTCTGACCATGCTGGAAAGAGGTCAGACTAGATGACCTCTGGGGTCTGCTCCCATTCTATGAGCAGAGGTTGGGTGATCCACCTTTCAGGGGCATTTTAGCGGAGAACTCTCATGCTGGCAGGAGGTTAGACTAGATGACCTTTAAGGATCTTTTCTCTTCTATGAAGCTGTTGTGCTATAATGCATGGACAACAACAGTTATCTCAGGCTTGGTACTCTCCAAAGATGTTGCCCTACAACTTTCCAGGAGGAACTTGCCTGCAGATGGAGAAAACTTCACCGGTCTGGAGACGCGTTGGAGAGAGTTTCCGCTAGAAATGTGGTGAGATTCAACTAGTTTGCCTTCTCGATTTTAGCCATTTTGCAAGAATATTTTTTAAATTAATTCCCAGGGAAATTAAGTCCAAGAGCTTTTGCAAACTGATGACAAACAGCAAGAACTCTTTGCTCTTCCAGCTCAGCGGCCAAAAGGGTTGCATGTGTCCTTTCAGTCCGCATACCTAATAGCCAGTTTGCTCGGAGTTTATTTATAGATTAATTTAAAGAGTGCGAGGTCAGAACAGGAAGGGCAAACGCAAAAGGGACACGGTGCCCTCCAAAAAGAGTCAAAATCTGAAATCCCCTCCACTCAGAGCTCTTAAAGGCACAGCAGATGGATGACATGTTTAGGTCCTTGGTAGCTGTGCAGAGGAAGGTTGCTATGTGGTGTATCTTCACTGTAGAATTAATGCTGTTTCAGGACACTTCCATTGCTGTGGCTCAATGTTATGGAATCCTGAGAGTTGTAGTTTGGTAAGTCACCAGCAGTATTTGGCAGAGAAGGCTCGAGGCCTTGATAAACAACATCTCCCAGGACTCCATAGTATTGAGCTATGGAAGTTAAAGCACTCATACAATCAAAGAATCCTAGAATTGGAAGAGACCTCATGGGCCATCTAGTCCAACCCCATTCTGCCAAGAAGCAGGAATATTGCATTCAAAGCACCCCTGACAGATGGCCATCCAGCCTCTGTTTAAAAGCTTCCAAAGAGGAGCCTCCACCACACTCCAGGGCAGAGAGTTCCACTGCTGAACGGCTCTCACAGTCAGGAAGTTCTTCCTCATGTTCAGATGGAATCTCCTTTCTTGTAGTTTGAAGCCATTGTTTCGCGTCCTAGTCTCCAAGGAAGCAGAAAAGAAGCTTGCTCCCTCCTCCCAGTGGCTTCCTCTCACATATAGAATCATAGAATAGAATCAAAGAGTTGGAAGAGACCTCATGGGCCATCCAGTCCAACCCCATTCTGCCAAGAAGCAGGACTATTGCATTCAAATCACCCCTGACAGATGGCCATCCAGCCTCTGTTTAAAAGCTTCCAAAGAAGGAGCCTCCACCACACTCCGGGGCAGAGAGTTCCACTGCTGAACGGCTCTCACAGTCAGGAAGTTTTTCCTCATGTTCAGGTGGAATCTCCTCTCTTGTAGTTTGAAGCCATTGTTCCATTGCGTCCTAGTCTCCAGGGTAGCACAAAACAAGCTTGCTCCCTCCTCCCTGTGGCTTCCTCTCACATATAGAATCATAGAATAGAATCCTAGAGTTGGAAGAGACCTCATGGGCCATCTAGTCCAACCCCATTGTGCCAAGAAGCAGGAATATTGCATCCAAATCACCCCTGACAGATGGCCATCCAGCCTCTGTTTACAAGCTTCCAAAGAAGGAGCCTCCACCACACTACAGGGCAGAGAGTTCCACTGCTGAACGGCTCTCACAGTCAGGAAGTTCTTCCTAATGTTCAGATGGAATCTCCTCTCTTGTAGTTTGAAGCCATTGTTCCATTGCGTCCTAGTCTCCAAGGAAGCAGAAAACAAGCTTGCTCCCTCCTCCCTGTGGCTTCCTCTCACATATTTATACATGACTATCATATCTCCTCTCAGCCTTCTCTTCTTCAGGCTAAACATGCCCAGCTCTTCAAATCAAAATCATTTATTTCGGTCATTGACCAGCACAGAAAATAGTCACATTTTCATACAAACTTTGTATGTTTGGTACATTAAAAATATAAATATAACGACTGAAGCACAATATGGGTGAGGGAGCAGAAGGGAAGGGGAAACAGGGTAAAAACATACAATGCCCAGATCCATCACCAAATTGTAGATTCAGAGAAGAAGATTACTGGACACACAGTTAACTTTTTGGACATGCCCAGCTCTTTAATCCACTCTTCATAAGGCTTGTTCTCCAGGCCTTTGATCATTTTAGTTGCCCTCCTCTGGACACATTCCAGCTTGTCAATGTCTCTCTTGAATTGTGGTGCTCAGAATTAGACACAGTATTCCAGGTGTGGTCTAACCAAGGCAGAATAGAGCATGGGGAGCATGACTTCCCTGGATCTAGACACTATGCTCCTCTTGATGCAGGCCAAAATCCCATTGGCTTTTTTGCCACCACATCACAATGTTGGCTCATGTTTAACTTGTTGTCCACAAGGACTCCAAGATCTTTTTCACACATAGGTGCGTTGTGATCCACCCTGAGTCCCCTGAGGGGTGAGAAGGGTGGAATATAAATAATGTAAATAAATAAATAAGAGCCAACCACTGACCACCTGCTGCAATGCAACCTGAGCCCTGCCACATGCACAATGGATGACCTCCTTGCGGCCACACCAGAGGCACTCCAAGTGGCCAAATCCTGGTCAAAGGACATTTAATCAACTACCAAGCTTGCAAACTTTGTGTTTTGTCTGTTTGTTTTGTTAAAATGTAATACAAATGTCTGGTTGCTCCTGACACAATAAAATAAACAAACAAATACCTCTATCCCACATTTGTTATTTGCAAAACATGAGGCACAGATTTTCCAAACATTTTCAAACATTTTCTAATATTGTATTGTCGAAGGCTTTCATGGCTTGAATCACTAGGTTGTTGTGGTTTTTTTCGGGCTATATGGCCATGTTCTAGAGGCATTTCTCCTGGCGTTTTGCCTGCATCTATGGCAAGCATCCTCAGAGGCATCCTCATTTTCTAATATTTCTACACTTACATGATAGCTGGTATTGCATAAAGTTTCCACTATTCAATACTGCCCCGACTAGAGCTCAGAAAAGTTACTTATCTCCTGTGTACAAGGATGCAAAAGGGAACCAGTTCAGAATTGCTTCCTCGTGAGATTATATATAAAATCACTTTTCTTCCAGCCTGTGTTCCGAGTTTTAATTTCCTCCAGTAAATTATTTGTTTTCCTTCTGTGTTGGCACCCAAGAGACTGAGATGCCAATTACAGGAAATCGGGACAAAAGGACCTGCCATTTAGTTCCTGGGGAATATCTAATCGCTTCTGGTTTCTGCTCAAAAGGGATGTTCTTTATTAAACCGTGCCAAAAGAGCAACCTGTTTTGGCATCGTCTGGACGGTAGTCCAAAGTACAGAACCAACTGATGGAGCATGTAAGGCAGTGTTTCTCAACCTGGGGGTTGGGACCCCTGAGGGGGTGTCGAAGGGGTGTCGGAGAGGTCGCCAAAGACCATCAGAAAACACAGTATTTTCTGATGGTCATGGGGATTCCATGTGGGAAGTTTGAGCCAATTCTATCGTTGGTGGAGTTCAGAATGTTCTTTGATTGTAGTGAACTATAAATCCCAGCAACTACAATTCCCAAAAGTCAAGGTCTATTTCCCCCAAATTCTACCAGTGTTCACATTTGCGCATATTGAGTATTTGTGCCAAGTTTGGTCCAGATCCACCATTGCGTGAACCCACAGTGCTCGCTGAATATAGAATCATAGAATCATAGAATCAAAGAGTTGGAAGAGACCTCCTGGGCCATCCAGTCCAACCCCATTCTGCCAAGATGCAGGAATATTGCATTCAAATCACCCCTGACAGATGGCCATCCAGCCATCTGTAGGTGAACTACAACTCCCAAACTCAAGGTCAATGCCCACCAAACCCTTCCATTGTTTTCTGTTGGTCATGGCAGTTCTGTGCAGCAAATTAGGTTCAAAATAATTTCTGATGGAGTTCAGAATGCTCTTTGATTATAGGTAAACTATAAATCCCAGCAACTACAAATCCCAAAGTACAAAATCAACCCCCCCCCCAACCCCACTAGCATTTACATGTGGGTACATTGGGTATTTGTGCCCAGATTGGTCCAGTGAATGAAAATACATCTTGCATATCTGATATTTATATTATGATTTATAACAGTAGGAAAATGACTGTTATTAAGTAGCAATGGAAACAATATTATGGTTGGGGGTCACCACAACATGAGGGACTGTATTAAGGGGTCACAGCATTAGGAAGGTTGAGGACCACTGATCTAGGGATTGCTCGCCTCTGAGTCCATTTGGAAGTTCATTAAAAGGAGACGGCATCCTTCCTGATGCCGAGCTAATCGTTATTAGCAAAGCATGCGGCACCGGAAGAGATGGAGAGCTACTCTGAGACAAGCAGACAGGCCCCTCGAGGGATCCGGCACTCAAGCCGCGCCGAGGGGCTTTTCAAATTAGCACACTTATTTATTGTAATTCCTTGCTGTCCGACCCCGTCGAGTAATAGCCTCCTTTGCTTTAACAGAATCCGACACGATTCGACTGCTGCGTCACATCTGGTCTGTCTCCTGCAGCTCTGCGGTGTGAAAGAGGTCCCAAGGCTATTAAACCAGGCTCAGAGAATTATGGGTTCTCGCAGGACCCCAGAGGCCATCCAGTCTAACCCCTTTCTGCTAGGCAGGGAGGCACAATCAGTAGCCTTGTAGAATTGAAACTATTGATCCAGGGAAGTCATACTAGCCCCTCTAGTCTTCCTTGGTTAGACCATACCTGGAATAAAGTGTCCAGTTCTGGTCACCATAATTGAAGAAAGGTATTGACAAGTTGGAATGTGTCCAGAGGAGGGCGACTAAAATGATCAAGGGTCTGGAGAACACACCCTATGAGGAGTGGCTTAAAGAGCTGGGCATGTTTAGCCTTGGCTCCAAGTCTATCCTCCCGAGTCTGAAAACATCGCTGCTAATTTCCGTCAAGCAAAACTGTGGCAACACATAGAGCACTGCAGGCCAAGGCCAATGGGATGCTCGGGCTCTGAACTCAGCCTGCAAGGGCTGGAAGGAGGGAGAACATAAGCCAGTATTTGCAAACAGCATAGAATCATAGAATCAAAGAGTTGGAAGAGACCTCATGGGCCATCCTATATGCAAGCATATAGGGTGCTGCAACAATGGGGGGGGGGGGGCAGCATTATAATTGTATCAGAGTAAACTGAAGATGGAGCCCTTGGTCACACAGTGGGTTAAACTGCTGAGCTGCTGAACTCATTCACCGAAAGGTCACAGGTTCAAATCTGGGGAGCAGGGTGAGCTCCCGCTATTAGGCCCAGCTTCTGCCAACCTAGGAGTTCGAAAGCATGCAAAGGTGAGTTGATCAATAGGTACCACTCTGGCGGGAAGGTAACGGCACTCCATGCAGTCATGCCGGCCAGATGACCTTGGAGGTGTCTACAGACAATGCTGGCTCTTAGGTTTAGAAATGGAGATGAGCACCAACCTGGAATATTGTGTCCAATTCTGGGCACCATAATTCAAGAGAGATATTGACAAGCTGGTCCAGAGGAGGGCGACTAAAATGATCAAGGGTCTGGAGAACAAGCCCTATGAGGAGCGGCTGAAAGAGCTGGGCATGTTTAGCCTGAAGAAGGCTGAGAGGAGACATGATAGCTATATATAAATATGTGAGAGGAAGCCACAGGGAGGAGGAGGGAGCAAGCTTGTTTTCTGCTTCCTTGGAGATTAGGACACAATGGAACAATGGCTTCAAACTACAAGAGAGGAGATTCCATCTGAACATGAGGAAGAACTTCCTGACTGCGAGAGCCGTTCAGCAGTGGAACTCTCTGCCCTGGAGTGTGGTGGAGCCTCCTTCTTTGGAAGCTTTTAAACAGAGGCTGGGTGGCCATCTGTCGGGGGTGCTTTGAATTTGCTTTTCCTGCATGGCAGGGGGTTGGACTGGATGGCCCATGTGGTCTTTTCCAACTCTACAATTCTATGATTCTATGATTAAGGGGGAAAACTGCTTTCGGTTTTGATGATTCTTGAATTATGGCGCCAGAACCGGACACATGTGTTTTTCCATGTGATGCCTGATCAAAGCAGAATAGAAGGATATTATGACTTCCAAGCCATTAAGTGCTAATCAAGGTGGTCAGCTGAAACATTCACACCTAGCTCCAGCAGACAAAAGTCCTTTGTCCCACCCTGGTCATTCCACAGATATATAAACCCATTTTCCTACTTCCAAAAGACCTCACTACCTCTGAGGATGCTTGCCATAGATGCAGGTGAAACGTCAGGAGAGAATGCCTCTAGAACATGGCCATATAGCCCGGAAAAACCTACAACAACCCATGATATTATGACTTCCATGTGTTCAATGCTGGGATCCGTCACAGAATAGAATGACACTCAGAAGACTTCCCAGAGGTCATAAAGTCCAACCACGTTGTGCCAGGCAGGAAGACACAATCCAAGCCCTCCTGACAGATGACCATCCATCCTCTGCTTAAAAACTTATAGAGAAGTGATCCCATCACTCCTGGCAAATTTAGTCCAAGTTGTCAATGTGTTTGGAATCAACTTGGAAACTATCATTTGCAAAGCTCCAGCTGGTGTATAACTCCCTAATGAATGCCTTTTGCCACCTTGACCTTGGTCTGGCTGTGCTTGGCCACACAAGTCCTATTAGGCTTGCACCAATGTGAGCGGGCACGTTCCCTCTTCTTGTCGTGACCTTCCCTCCTTTCCTCTTGCCAAGGCCTTTGTCCGGCCCGTTCCTGACCCGCTCCCGAAATAGCAAGAACATCCCTGTTCTTTCTCGGCGCCCCAAAGTGCCACGGAAAGCGCCCCATGCCGCTTAATTAACCGTAATCCTCGATTAGCAAGCATTAAAGGTGGATTAAAAGGAGAAAGGCACCTCAGCGATGAGGCAAAAAGGAAGAAGGAGAAGAGATAAAAATGGGAAACAAATAAAGCCCAGAAGCAGGTTTCCAAAAGGTTAACTAATTTTTTGGTGCTGTTTTGCTGTGGCTTTGGACATCTCTTCCCATAAGCGATTCTTAATCGCAGCGGCTGGAACCCACAACCAAGAATAGACAGACGGGATGCAGGGCTTGAAAAAACATCAACACCTTTTCATTCATTATAATGAATAATTATTGGACGCCAGGAGAAAGGATGAAGGAGATTAGCCAAGAGAAAACGTCCCCTGTCTTTCAATTTATTATGAACAGAGCTTCCCACACATTCTATGACAACTTGTGTCATTTAATAGATTTGTTTAATGGTATTATTATCTATCTATCTATCTATCTATCTATCTATCTATCTATTATCTATCTATCTAAATCAGTGTTTCTCAACCTGGGGGTCGGGACCCCTGGGGGGTGGGTCGTGAGGGGGTGTCAGAGGGGTCACTAAAGACCATCATAAAATGCAATATTTTCTGTTGGTCATGGGGATTTTGTGTGGAAAGTTTGGCCCAATTCTATCATTGGTGGAGTTCAGAATGCTCTTTGATTGTAGGTGAACTATAAATCCCAGCAACTACATCTCCCAAACGTCAAGCTCTATTTTCCCTTAACTCCACCGCACAGAAACGTGTGGCAGGCGCAAAACCACACATATACACAAACACACATATACACAAATATATATACACACACATAACACATATACACAGACTGGGCCACAGCAATGTGTGGGAGGCACAAAACCACACACACACACACACACATATATGCAAACACACATATACAAATATACACACACACACCAGTGTTCACATTTGGGCATATTGAGTATTTGTGCCAAGTTTGGTCCATATCCATCATTGTTTGAGACCACAGTGCTCTCTGGATATAGGTGAACTACAACTCCAAAACTCAAGGACGATGCCTAGCAAGTCCTTCCAGTATTTTCTGTTGGTCGTGGGAGTTCCGTGTGCCAAGTTGGTTTAATTCAATTGTTGGAAGAGTTCAGAATGCTCTTTGATTGAACTATAAATCCAAGCAACTATAACTCCCAAATGACAAAATCAACCTCAGCAATATTTAAATTTGGGCGTATGGGGTGTTTGTGCCAAATTTTGTCCAGTGAATGAAAATACATCCTGCATATTGGATATTTACATTCATAACAGTAGCAAAACTGTAGTTACGAAGTAGCAACTAAAATAATTTTATGATTGGGGGAGTCACCACAACATGAGGAACTGTATTAAGGGGTCACTGCATTAGGAAGGTTGAGAAACACTGATCTAAATGCTCTGTGCATAATGAGTACCTTAAAAACAAAAGAACCAAGGAACGAAATCACACCAAATTTGGCAACAAAACGTCTCACAACACAAGGAGTGACCATCACTCAAAAAAAAATGTATGATTTTGTCATTTGGGAGTTGTAGTTGCTGGGATTTATAGTTTACTTACAATCAAAGCGCATTCTGAACTACACCATTGATGGAATTCAACTAAACGTGGCACACAGGATTCCCATGATGAACAGAAAATACTGGAAGGGTTTGGTGGGCATTGCCCTTGAGTTTGGGAGTTGTAGTTCACCTATATCCAGAGAGCACTGTGGACTCGAACAATGATGGGTCTGGACCACAAATACTCAATATGCCCAAATGTGAACACTGGTGGAGTTTGGGGGAAAATAGACCTTGACATTTGGGATTTGTAGTTCACCTACAATCAAAGTGCATTCTGAACTCCACCAATGATGGAATTCAACTTAACTTGGCACAGAGGACTCCCATGACCAAAAGAAAACACTAGAAGGGTTTGGTGAGCATTGCCCTTGAGTTTGGGAGTTGTAGTTCACCTACATCCAGAGAGCACTGCGGACTCAAACAATGATGGGTCTGGACCACAAATACTCAATACGCCCAAATATGAACACTGGTGGAGTTTGGGGGAAAATAGACCTTGACATTTGGGATTTGTAGTTCACCTACAATCAAAGTGCATTCTGAACTCCACCGATGATGGAATTCAACTAAACTTGGCACGACTCCCATGAGCAAAAGAAAACACTAGAAGGGTTTGGTGGGCATTGCCCTTGAGTTTGGGAGTTGTAGTTCACCTACATCCAGAGAGCACTGTGGACTAAAACAATGATGGATCTGGACCAAACTTGGCATGAATACTCCATATGCCCAAATATGAACACAGATGGGGTTTGGGGTAAATAGACCTTGACATTTGAGAGTTGTAGTTACTGGGATTTATAGTTCACCTACAATCAAAGAGCATTCTGAACCCCACCAATGAAAGAATTGGGCCAAACCTCCCACACAGAACCCCCACGTGGGCCACAGCAACGCATGGCAGGGGACAGCTAGTTATTATTATTTTACTGGCACAAAAGCACAGTATGTCACAGCAAACGAGATCTATATGCTGGATTCCATATCAAAAAATCACAAGTCGAACACTTCCCAAGCATCTAGGACTGTGAGATGTATTTATTATTATTATTATTATTATTATTATTATTATTATTATTTGATACACAACAAGACGAGTCCACAGCAAACAAGATCACTCTGCTTGCTGTTGTATTGGATCACACGTCGGACATTTTCCAAGTGTCTAGGACTGTGTGATGTATCGGTGAATAATTTGTGCAGATCCAAGCGAGGTGGCCTTTTGCAGCTGGCAGATGGTGATTTTGTCAGTGCCAATTGTGTTTAAGTGCAGGCCAAAGTCTTTAGGCACTGCACCCAGTGTGCTGACCACCACTGTGACCCCCTTGATTGGCTTGTGCCAGAGTCTTTGCAGTTCGATCTTTAAATCATATCATGCCAGCTTTTCCAGTTGTTTCTCTTCAATCCTGCTGTGACCTAGGATTGCAACAACAATCCATACATTGTTTTTTCCCCATGATCAGGAGTGTTGTGATCCAAAATTCTGTCAGTCTGAATTTGGAAGTCCCAGAGTAGCTTGATGTGTTCATTCTCTGTAACTTTTTCAGGCTTCTGATCCCACCAGTTCTTTGTTGATGGTATTTGTGACACAGGTTCCAATGAATCATAGAATCATAGAATCAAAGAGTTGGAAGAGATCTCATGGGCCATCCAGTCCAACCCCCTGCCAAGAAGCAGGAATATAAGAGCTTACATTTATTTATGCAGAAAAAAATAAAATGCAGATATATAGGATGGGGGAGCCCTTGCTTCCAAAAGGTAAACCTTCTAAGATCTATAAGCATAGGCTGGCCATCTGTCAGGAGGGCTTTGATTGTGCCTTCCTGCGTAGCAGAAGAGGGATGGATTAGATGACCTTTGGAGTCTCTTCCAACTCTATACGTCTATAAGTCTAGCTGCCACCACTGAGTAACTCCATGGGTGTAAATATATACTTGGAAAGCCTGATGAAGGATCTCCGCTAAATAATTAGGAATTAAGAGTTAGTCAGGGGAGAGACTGGGATTAGTTAGGACACTTAGGATCAACAAGGATTATGGGGAGATATGGAAGGGTTAGTACAGCTAGTTCGGATTAACCTCTAACTGCATGTTGACTTCTGTTAAAGAAATAATACCTGTGCAGGTTGGTATCCCTTGTGTAAGATGCTTGAGACCAGAAGCATTTTGGATGGAGGACTGGTTCCGATTTTGGAACATCTGCAAGCATTGAGCTGGAAGGCAATGTCAGCTGCTACCCAACAAGCTGACTAGAATCCAGGCGCGGTCTTTAAAAGACCTAGATCCACACAGCTGGGAAGGTGGAGTCTCCTTGATCCAAAATGCTTGGCAACAGAAGTGTTCCGTATTTTGGATTTTGGGGATCTTGTGCGGATATATCATAGAATCATAGAATCATAGAGTTGGAAGAGACCTCATGGGCCATCCAGTCCAACCCCATTCTGCCAAGAAGCAGGAATATTGCATTCAAATCACCCCTGACAGATGGCCATCCAGCCCCTGTTTAAAAGCTTCCAAAGAAGGAGCCTCCACCACACTCCGGGGCAGAGAGTTCCACTGCTGAACGGCTTTCACAGTCAGGAAGTTCTTCCTCATGTTCAGATGGAATCTCCTCTCTTGTAGTTTGAAGCCATTGTTCCCTTGCGTCCTTATCTCCAGGGAAGCATAAAACAAGCTTGCTCCCTTCTCCTCCCTGTGGCTTCCTCTCACATATTTATACATGGCTATCATCTCCTCTCAGCCTTCTCTTCTTCAGGCTAAATATGCCCAGCTCCTTAAGCCGCTCCTCATAGGGCTTGTTCTCCAGACCCTTGATCATTTTAGTCGCCCTCCTCTGGACACATTCCAGCTTGTCAATATCTCTCTTGAATTGTGGTGCCCAGAATTGGACACAATATTCCAGGTGTGGTCTAACCAAAGTGGAATAGAGCATGGGGAGCATTACTTCCCTGGACCTAGACCCTATGCTCCTATTAATGCAGGCCAAAATCCCATTGGCTTTTTTTGCCGCCACATCACATTGTTGGCTCATGTTTAACTTGTTGTCCATGAGGACTCCAAGATCTTTTTCACACATACTGCTCTCGAGCCAGGCATCCCCCATTCTGTATCTTTGCATTTTGTTTTTCCTGCCTAAGTGGAGTATCTTGCATTTGTCACTGTTAAACTTCATTTTGTTAGTTTTGGCCCATCTCTCTAATCTGTCAAGATCAATGTCTTGGTGGATGATTCTGGGAATCTTGCATATAGATCATGCAATGTCTTGGAGATGGGACACAAGTCTAAACATGAAATTAATTGACATTTTGCATACACATAGCTTGATGAGCACTGGGACCACCTGGACTGGTTGATGCCAGAGCCTTTGCAGTTCGATTTTGAGGTCTTGATAGCGGCTGAGATTTTCCCGTTGTTTTTCCTCAATGCAACTGTCACCCGGAATGGAGACATCAATAATCCAAAGTTTTTTTTTCTTTTCCACAATCATGATGTCTGGCATATTGTGTTCCAAAACTTTGTCAGTCTGGATTCGAAAGTCCCACAGTATTTTTGCATGTTCATTTTCCACTGCCTTTGCAGGTTTGTTATCCCATCAGTTCTTTACTACTGGCAGGTGGTACTTGTGACATAACTTTCAATGAGTCATTTGGGCCACAGAGTTGTGCCTCTGTTTGTAGTCCGTCCGCATGATTTTCTTGCAGCAGCAGAGGAAATGATCCATGGTTTCATCAGCTTCCTTGCACAGTCTGCATATTATTATTACTATTATTATTATTATTATTATTATTATTATTATTTACATGTACATAACAATGCAGCACACATGCACATTAGGTCCAAGCATCTGGGATTCATCTCCGAATATTGGGCTCTTCCCAAGGGCTTAGGATATTAGAGGTATTTTTGTAGAATGTGAACAGTTCCGAGAAGTGCTGCCTGTGGATTGTATTTGTTGGTTTTTTTTTTGTTATTGTTATTTGATACATAACAAGATTAGTACACAGCAAACAATATCACTGGTTTTTGTGCTGGATCACACGTCGGACACTTCTCAAGCATCTAGGACTGTGTGATGTATCGGCAAATAATGCGTACAGATCTGAGTAGGGTGGTAGCCTTTTGCAGCTAACAGATGGTAATTATATCCATGAATATTGTTTTTAAGTGCAGACCAAGGTTTTTAGGCACTATACCCAGCGTGCTGATCACCTCTGAGACCATGTTTACTAGCTGCTGTGGCCGCTGCCGCCGCCGCCGCCACCTCCTCCTCCTCCTCCTCCTCTTCTTCTTCTTCTTCTTCTTCTTCTTCTTCCATGGATTTATCAAAAACAAGTCATGCCAGACTAATCTGAGCTCTTTTTTCGATAGAGTTGCAAGCTAGGTAGATGCGGGGAATGCCGTGGATGGAGCGTGTTTGGATTTCAGTAAGGCCTTCTTTGACGAGGTCCCCCATGACCTCCTGACAAGGAAACTAGTCAAATGTGGGCGAGGAAAAACTACGGTGAGGTGGATCTGCAATTGGTTAAGCGGACGAACCCAGAGGATGATTCTCCCCAATGCTTCCTCTTCATCCTGGAAAGAAGTGACGAGCGGAGTGCCATCAGGGGGTTCCATCCTGGGCCCGGTCCTGTTCAACATCTTCATTAATGACTTATATGAAGGGTTAGAAGGCAGGATCATCAAGTTTTCAGACAACACCAAATTGGGAGGGAGAGCCAAGACTCCAGAGGACAGGAGCAGGACTCAAAACGATCTGGACAGATTAGAGAGATGGGCCAAAACTAACAAAATGAAGTTCAACAGGGACAAATGCAAGATACTCCACTTAGGCAGGAAAAACGAAATGCAAAGATACAGAATGGGGGACAATGAGGCCTGGCTTGAGAGCAATATGTGTGAAAAAGATCTTGGAGTCCTCGTGGACAACAAGTTAAACATGAGCCAACAATGTGATGTGGCGGCAAAAAAAAGCCAATGGGATTTTGGCCTGCATCAAGAGGAGCATAGTGTCTAGATCTAGGGAAGTCATGCTCCCCATGCTCTATTCCGCTTTGGTTAGACCACTTTACCTGGAATATTGTGTCCAATTCTGGGCACCACAATTCAAGAGAGATATTGACAAGCTGGAATGTGTCCAGAGGAGGGCGACTAAAATGATCAAGGGTCTGGAGAACAAGCCCTATGAGGAGCGGCTTAGGGAACTGGGCATGTTTAGCCTGAAGAAGAGAAGGCTGAGAGGAGATATGATAGCCATGTATAAATATGTGAGAGGAAGCCACAGGGAGGAGGGAGCAAGCTTGTTTTCTGCTTCCCTGGAGACTTGGACATGGAACAATGGCTTCAAACTACAAGAGAGGAGATTCCATCTGAACATGAGGAAGAACTTCCTGACTGTGAGAGCCGTTCAGCAGTGGAACTCTCTGCCCTGGAGTGTGGTGGAGGCTCCTTCTTTGGAAGCTTTTAAACAGAGGCTGGGTGGCCATCTGTCAGGGGTGATTTAAATGCAATATTCCTGCTTCTTGGCAGAATGGGGTTGGACTGGATGGCCCATGAGGTCTCTTCCAACTCTTTGACTCTAGGAGTCTATGATTCTTCTTTTTCTTTTTGTGTATTTATCCTCTGCTTTTGTTGCTGCAGCATCACAGCGCTGGCTCATGCCCAATGGTAACCCCAAGATCCTTTTTGCATGGAGCACTAACAATCCATGCATCCTATAAATGGGCTGGACGTTGGTCATTCTAACTTGGATTTTTGTAGATCCGGAGAAGCAAAGGTTAAGAAACACTGGACAAGACTTCTCGACTGATCTGCTACTTTTAGCTTGCAAGAAAACTCTTCGAATTGGCTGCCTTTAGCTTGCGAGAAACAGGACTGACGAAGGATGTGCTGAGGAAGCATCCAGGTTGGTGGAGAAGGAGGCCCAAGGAGATAATATTCCAAGACCTCTCCCTGCAGGTGCGTGCCTTGGACCCTACAAACCCGTGGCCACTTACTCCCTCTTGCTATTTGTGTGCCTGCGTGTTGCGTGCCAGGGACAGGACGGAGCAGGACTTGTTGACAGCTAAAAGGTGAAAGCAAATATTGTATTTTTAGAGCGCCGTGCCGACTTTTTTTTTCTTTACAAGCACCTCTGCTTGCAAGCGGCCATTCCTCTGACACTAAGCGTAAGAGAAAGAGAGAAAACACACGTGCACACACGTACACACACGTATCCAGGCAATCCTATTTCCAAGGCAAAAATGAGTCACTGTCCAAAGTCTGAAAGGGGAAATAAACAATTTTAGGGGAGCCGTCGTTGCTCGCAGAGGCCGAAGGGCAGGGAGGAAGAGACCGCTCCGGAGAGTCAACAGTCGCCGAAATATTTGGGTTCCTGTTTCAAAACATTTCCTCCTTTGCTTCAGTGAGGTTGGCTGGCCTTTCCAGAAAGCCAAAGGGCAGTTGGACTAAGCATCAAAATAGGGCAAAACAAATAATATGGGGGTCTTTTTACCATTATTATTGCAGGTGGATTCTTATTGCACTGCCAAAGCAACACAGGGATTTATAGTTTAGGGTGGGGTGTTTCACATTTGCAGCCAGAAAGCTCTATACTATGGATAGCAACACTGGGATTTATAGTTTAGCGTGGGGTGTTTCACATTTGCAGCCAGAAAGCTCTATACTATGGATAGCAACACAGGGATTTATAGTTTAGGGTGGGGTGTTTCACATTTGCAGCCAGAAAGCTCTATACTATGGATAGCAACACTGGGATTTATAGTTTAGGGTGGGGTATTTCACATTTGCAGCCAGAAAGCTCTATACTATGAATTTTAAATGTATACAAAAATATTCTTGTTGTTGTTGTTGTGGCATCCTGAGCCACACAATACTTAATATTCAATAGGATGCAACCGTGGCAATGAAATGGGGGAAATTATATTATATTTGTGTAATATGAAACTGTCATGGGGATATCCTATGGAATCCTGGGATTTGTAGTTCAGGGTGGGATGTTTTGAAATCGTAGTTCTAATGCATCTTAAACCACGCAAAGCAAGATTCCATAGTATGCACTAGAGGCAATTAAAGTGGGGAAAACAGTATTATGTTTGTGTAATATGAAACTGTCATGGGAATATCCTATGGAATCCTGGGATTTGTAGTTCAGGGTGGGATGTTTTGAAATTGTAGCTCTAATGCACCCTAAACTGCACAATGCAAGATTCCATAGCATGCAGTAGAGGCAATTAAAGTGGGGGAAACAGTATTATATTTGTGTAATATGAAATTGTCATGGGAATATCCTACGGAATCCTGGGATGTGTAGTTCAGGGTGGGATGTTTTGAAACCATAGTTCTAGTGCACCCTAAACTGCACTATGCAAGATTCCAGAGCATGCAGTAGAGGCAATTAAAGTGGGGGAAATGATATTATATTTGTGTAATATGAAACTGTCATGGGAATATCCTATGGAACCCTGGGATTTGTAGTTCAGGGTGGGATGTTTTTAAATTGTAGCTCTAGTGCACCCTAAACCGCACTATGCAAGATTCCATAGCATGCAGTAAAGGCAATTAAAGTGGGGAAAACAATATTATATTTGTGTAATACGAAACTGTCATGGGAATATCCAGCGGAATCCTGGGATTTGTAGTTCAGGGTGGGATGTTTTGAAATCGTAGCTCTAGTGCACTCTAAACCGCACAATACAAGATTCCATAGCATGAAGTAGGGGCAATTAAAGTGGGGGAAATAGTATTATATTTGTGTAATACGAAACTGTCATGGGAATATCCTATGGAATCCTGGGATTTCTAGTTTAGAATTCTTAGCCAGGTAAAGTGCTAAAGCCTCACAAACTATAATTGCCTAGAGGACCTAGAAAATGCCTGGGCAATGTTTCCATTCCAGCCTCCCCTTCTGCTACTCCTGGAAATCTTACATTTATGCTCGATTTCCTTTCCTCTTGAGACTTTCTAACCCAGCTTGCTGAAGGAATCCATTGATTCAATAGTTTACATAGCATTGAGCCATGGGTTCCATAGCATTGAGCCATAGCCTTTCAAGTGACATCAAACTGCATTAATTCAGAAGTGTAGATATACCCAATGACAATATTATGAAGATCTTGGGACACTACAACTCTCAGGGTCTCACTACATTAAGCCATGGCAGTTCAAGCTGTGTCAAACCACATTAATTCCACAGTGTAGATGCACCCAATTACAATATTATGAAGATCTTGGGAACCTACAACTCTCAGGATCTCACTACATTAAGCCATGGCAGTTCAAGTGGTGTCAAACCACATTAATTCAGCAGTGTAGATGCCCCCAATGACAATGTTCTGAAGACCTTGGGAAACTACAACTCCCAGGATCCCATAGCACTAAGCAATGGCAGTTCAAGCGATGTCAAATTGCATTACTTCAGCAGTGTGGGTGTCCCCAATGACAATGTTCCGAAGACCTTGGGAAACTACAACTCCCAGGATCACATAGCACTAAGCCATCGCGGTTCAAGCGGTGTCAAACTGCATTAATTCAGCAACGTACATGCACCAAAGGACAATGTTCTGAAGACCTTGAGAAACTACAACTCCCAGGATCCCATAGCATTAAGCCATGGCAGTTCAAGCTGTGTCAAACCGCATTAATTCCGCAGTGTAGATGCACCCAATTACAATATTATGAAGACTTTGAGAAACTACAACTCCCAGGATCTCATAGCATTAGGCACTGGCAGTTCAAGCAGTCTCAAACTGCATTAATTCAGCAGTGTGGATGCCTTCAATGACAATGTTCCGAAGACCTTGGGAAACTACAACTTCCAGGATCCCATAGCATTAGGCACTGGCAGTTCAAGCAGTCTCAAACTGCATTAATTCAGCAGTGTGGATGCCTTCAATGACAATGTTCTGAAGACCTTGGGAAACTACAACTCCCATGATCCCAAAGTACTAAGCCATGGCGGTTCGAGCAGTGTCAAACTGCATTAATTCAGCAGCGTACATGCACCAAATGACAATGTTCTGAAAACCTCAGTGTAGATGCACCCAATTACAATATTATGAAGACCTTGGGAAACTACAAGTCCCAGGATCCCATAGCACTAAGCAATGGCAGTTCAAGCGATGTCAAATTGCATTACTTCAGCAGTGTGGGTGTCCCCAATGATAATGTTCTGAAGACCTTAGGAAACTACAACTCTCAGGATCCCATACCATTAAGCCATGGCAGTTCAAGCGGTGACAAACTGCATTAAGTCCACAGTGTAGATGCACCCAATTACAATATTATGAAGACCTTGGGAAACTACAGCTCCCAGGATCCCATAGCATTGAGTCATGGCAGTTAAAGCGATGCCCAACTAGATTCATTCTACAGTGTAGATGCCTCCAAAGGCAGTGTTTCCCATGTTCAATGCGCCTTCCTGTCCTTCCATCTCACCCTTCCTTCAAATGCCAATTGACTCGGCAGAAGAAGGGTCACCTCTCCGGGAAGCCACATCAACGGGAAATTAAACCGCACGTGGGATTTCAAGCGACGCGTATACGGAGCCCCACCTGGCTGGGCATACGAACCAGCGCATGGATTTGCATCAGCTCCAAAGATAAGGCGAAAGAACAGAGGCGACAAGCGTCTCCCTTCTGCGTGACCTGCTTTGGGATAAACAACATGATATTCTACAGAGTCAATTATCTCCAAAGTACAAAGTGTTCCGCTGCCAAAAAAAGACCGCCGGCAGCCTCCTCCTCGGCCGGTCAAAAAGGACGCATCCGTGCGCCGAGGCGGGCGCTATGCCTTTTGTGCTCCGGTATAATTTTATAGATACAAGCCGTCGGCGGAGAAGACACGGCTGCCTTTCCTCTGCCCCGTTATTTCATCAAGCCTTTAATTGCAGGCTTGGGCAATGTATTGGCAGGGAAACGAAGGGAGGGAGGCTTTGCAAAGACCCAGAATCAGGCCTCCAGTGCTCAGGTAGAAAGGCAAATCATGGCTTGCATCTCGCCAATGCAAACAACAACAACAACAACAACACCTTATGGTGGGGCCGTTATGCAATTGCCGTTCGATATTAAAACTGCCTTTTCCTCCCACTTATCCTTTGGATCCACAAAATTCAAAGTTTTTACAGGCAAATATTATTTTGGGTTGTTGTAGTGCTTTTCGGGCTATATGGCCATGGTCTAGAGGCATTCTCTCCTGACATTTCGCCTGCATCTATGGCAAGCATCCTCAGAGGTAGTGAGGTCTGTTGGAACTATATATTATATATCTGTGGAAAGACCAGGGTGGGGCAAAGGACTGTTGTCTGCTGGAGCTAGGTGTGAATGTTTCAACTGACCACCTTGATTAGCATTTGATTGCCTGGAAGTGCAAACAACAACAACAACAACAACAATCCCATTGGATAAATATATCTCCTTATGGTGGGGCCGTTCAATATTGAAACGGCCTTTTCCTCCCACTTATTCTTTGGATCCACAAAATTCAAAGTTTTTACAGGCAAATATTATTTGGGGTTATTGTAGGTTTTTCGGGCTATATGGCCATGTTCTAGAGGCATTCTCTCCTGACGTTTCGCCTGGATCTACGGCAAGCATCCTCAGAGGTAGTGAGGTCTGTTGGAACTATATATTGTATGTCTGTGGAATGACCAGGGTGGGACAAAGGACTCTTGTCTGCTGGAGCTAGGTGTGAATGTTTCAACTGACCACCTTGATTAGCACATACTAGGAAAATTGGGTTTATATATCTGTGGAATGACCAGGGTGGGACAAAGGACTCTTGTCTGCTGGAGCTAGGTGTGAATGTTTCAACTGACCACCTTGATTAGCATTTGATTGCCTGGAAGTGCAAACAACAACAACAACAACAACAACAACAATCCCATTGGATAAATATATCTCCTTACTGCGGGGCCGTTATGCAATTGCCGTTCGATATTAAAACTGCCTTTTCCTCCCACTTATTCTTTGGATCCACAAAATTCAAAGTTTTTACAGGCAAATATTATTTTGGGTTGTTGTAGGTTCTTTCGGGTTATATGGCCATGGTCTAGAGGCATTTTCTCCTGACCTTTCGCCTGCATCTAAGAGGTAGTGAGGTCTGGTGGAACTAGGAAAAAGGGTTTATATATCTGTGGAATGACCAGGGAGGGACAAAGGACTCTTGTCTGCTGGAGCTAGGTGTGAATGTTTCAACTGACCACCTTGATTAGCATTTGATTGCCTGGAAGTGCAAACAACAACAATAACAACAACAATAATCCCATTGGATAAATATATCTCCTTACTGCGAGGCTGTTTCGATATTAAAACTGCCTTTTCCTCCCACTTATCCTTTGGATCCACAAAATTCAAAGTTTTTACAGGCAAATATTATTTTGGGTTGTTGTAGGTTTTTCCGGGCTATATGGCCATGGTCTAGAGGCATTTTCTCCTGACGTTTCGCCTGCATCTAAGAGGTAGTGAGGTCTGTTGGAACTAGGAAAAAGGGTTTATATATCTGTGGAATGACCAGGGTGGGACAAAGGACTCTTGTCTGCTGGAGCTAGGTGTGAATGTTTCAACTGACCACCTTGATTAGCATTTGATTGCCTGGAAGTGCAAACAACAACAATAACAACAACAATAATCCCATTGGATAAATATATCTCCTTACTGCGAGGCTGTTTCGATATTAAAACTGCCTTTTCCTCCCACTTATCCTTTGGATCCACAAAATTCAAAGTTTTTACAGGCAAATATTATTTGGGGTTGTTGTAGATTTTTTCGGCTATATGGCCATGGTCTAGAGGCATTCTCTCCTGACGTTTCGCCTGCATCTATGGCAAGCATCCTCAGAGGTAGTGAGGTCTGTTGGAACTATATATTATATATCTGTGGCATGACCAGGGTGGGACAAAGGACTCTTGTCTGCTGGAGCTAGGTGTGAATGTTTCAACTGACCACCTTGATTAGCATTTGATTGCCTGGAAGTGCAAACAACAACAACAACAACAACAACAACAATCCTACTGGATAAATATATCTCCTTACTGCGGGGCCGTTATGCAATTGCCGTTCGATATTAAAACGGCCTTTTCCTCCCACTTATCCTTTGGATCCACAAAATCCAAACTTTTTACAGGCAAATATTATTTTGGGTTGTTGTAGGTTCTTTCGGGTTATATGGCCATGGTCTAGAGGCATTTTCTATTGACGTTTCGCCTGCATCTATGTCAAGCATCCTCAGAGGTAGTGAGGTCTGTTGTAACTAGGAAAAGGGGTTTATATATCTGTGGAATGACCAGGGTTGGACAAAGGACTCTTGTCTGCTGGAGCTAGGTGTGAATGTTTCAACTGACCACCTTAGAATCATAGAATCAAAGAGTTGGAAGAGACCTCCTGGGCCATCCAGTCCAACCCCATTCTGCCAAGAAGCAGGAATATTGCATTCAAATCACCCCTGACAGATGGCCATCCAGCCTCTGCTTAAAAGCTTCCAAAGAAGGAGCCTCCACCACACTCCGGGGCAGAGAGTTCCACTGCTGAACGGCTCTCACAGTCAGGAAGTTCTTCCTCGTGTTCAGATGGAATCTCCTCTTTTGTAGTTTGAAGCCATTGTTCCCTTGCGTCCTAGTCTCCAAGGAAGCAGAAAACAAGCTTGCTCCCTCCTCCCTGTGGCTTCCTCTCACATATTTATACATGGCTATCATATCCCCTCTCAGCCTTCTCTTCTTCAGGCTAAACATGCCCAGCTCCTTAAGCCGCTCCTCATAGGGCTTGTTCTCCAGACCCTTGATCATTTTAGTCGCCCTCCTCTGGACACATTCCAGCTTTTCAATATCTCTCTTGAATTGTGGTGTCCAGAATTGGACACAATATTCCAGATGTGGTCTAACCAAAGTAGAACAGAGGGGTAGCATGACTTCTCTAGATCTAGACACGATGCTCCTCTTGATGCAGGCCACAATCCCATTGGCTTTTTTTGCCGCCACATCACATTGTTGGCTCATGTTTAACTTGTTGTCCACGAGGACTCCATTTCGCCTGCATCTATGGCAAGCATCCTCAGAGGTAGTGAGGTCTGTTGGAACTATATATTGTATATCTGTGGCATGACCAGGGTGGGACAAAGGACTCTTGTCTGCTGGAGCTAGGTGTGATTGTTTCAACTGACCACCTTGATTAGCATTTGATTGCCTGGAAGTGCAAACAACAACAACAACAACAACAATCCTACTGGATAAATATATCTCCTTATGGTGGGGCCGTTATGCAATTGCCGTTCAATATTAAAACGGCCTTTTCCTCCCACTTATTCTTTGGATCCACAAAATTCAAAGTTTGAACAGGCAAATATTATTTGGGGTTATTGTAGGTTTTTCGGGCTATATGGCCATGGTCTAGAGGCATTTTCTCCTGATGTTTCGCCTGCATCTATGGCAAGCATCCTCAGAGGTAGTGAGGTCTGTTGGAACTATATATTATATATCTGTGGAATGACCAGGGTGGGACAAAGGACTCTTGTCTGCTGGAGGTAGGTGTGAATGTTTCAAATGACCACCTTGATTAGCATTTGATTGCCTGGAAGTGCAAACAACAACAACAACAACAACAACAATAATCCCATTGGATAAATATATCTCCTTACTGCGGGGCCGTTATGCAATTGCCGTTCAATATTAAAACGGCCTTTTCCTCCCACTTATCCTTTGGATCCACAAAATTCAAAGTTTTTACAGGCAAATATTGTTTTGGGTTGTTGTAGGTTTTTTCGGGTTATATGACCATGGTCTAGAGGCATTCTCTCCTGACGTTTCGCCTGGATCTACGGCAAGCATCCTCAGAGGTAGTGAGGTCTGTTGGAACTATATATTATATATCTGTGGAATGACCAGGGTGGGACAAAGGACTCTTGTCTGCTGGAGGTAGGTGTGAATGTTTCAACTGACCACCTTGATTAGCACATACTAGGAAAATTGGGTTTATATATCTGTGGAATGACCAGGGTGGGACAAAGGACTCTTGTCTGCTGGAGCTAGGTGTGAATGTTTCAACTGATCACCTTGATTAGCATTTGATTGCCTGGAAGTGCAAACAACAACAACAACAACAACAACAACAACAATCCCATTGGATAAATATATCTCCTTACTGCGAGGCTGTTTCGATATTAAAACTGCCTTTTCCTCCCACTTATTCTTTGGATCCACAAAATTCAAAGTGTTTACAGGCAAATATTATTTTGGGTTGTTGTAGGTTTTTCTGGGCTATATGGCCATCTTCTAGAGGCATTCTCTCCTGACGTTTCGCCTGCATCTATGGCAAGCATCCTCAGAGGTAGTGAGGTCTGTTGAAACTATATATTATATATCTGTGGAATGACCAGGGTGGGGCAAAGGACTCTTGTCTGCTGGAGCAAGGTGTGAATGTTTCAACTGACCACCTTGATTAGCATTTGATTGCCTGGAAGTGCAAACAACAACAACAACAACAACAACAACAACAATACTGATAAATATATCTCCTTATTATGGGGCCGTTATGCAATTGCCATTCAATATTAAAACGGCCTTTTCCTCCCACTTATTCTTTGGATCCACAAAATTCAAAGTTTTTCAAAGCAAATATTATTTTGATGCAGAGCAGACCTGCCAGGCTGGAAAACTCTTGTTTGCAGAGCTAAAAGCTTTGGCCAGGGATGGAAATTACATTATATTTACTGACTTATTAAAATATTTCTCAACTACTCTGTATCAAAAGATCTCAAGGTCAATGCAAAGGAGGCACTTAAAACAATGTTGCATATAAAATTGTTGTTGTTGTTCATTCGTTCAGTCGTCTCTGACTGTTCGTGACCTCATGGACCAGCCCACGCCAGAGCTCCGTGTCGGCCGTCACCACCCCCAGGGTCTCCTTCAAGGTCAGTCCAGTCACTTCAAGGATGCCATCCATCCATCTTGCCCTTGGTCGGCCCCTCTTCCTTTTGCCTTCCACTTTCCCCAGCATCATTGTCTTCTCTAGGCTTTGCTGTCTCCTCATGATGTGGCCAAAGGACTTCAACTTTGTCTCTAGTCTCCTTCCCTCCAGTGAGCAGCCGGGCTTCATTTCCTGGAGGATGGACTGGTTGGATCTTCTCGCAGTCCAAGGCACTCTCAGAACTTTCCTCCAACACCACAGCTCAAAAGCATCTCTCTTTCTTCGTTCAGCCTTCCCTAAGGTCCAGCTCTCACATCCGTAGGTGACTACAGGGAAGACCATGGCTTTGACTAGGCAATGGATCTTTGTTGCCAGTCTGATGTCTCTACTCTTTACTATTTTATCGAGATTGGACATTGCTCTCCTCCCAAGAAGTAAGCGTCTTCTCATTTCCTGGCCACAGTCTGCATCTGCACTCATCTTTGCACCTAGAAATACAAAGTATGTCACGGCCTCCACGTTTTCTCCCTCTATTTTCCAGTTGTCAATCATTCTTGTTGCCATAATCTTGCTTTTTTTGATGTTTAGCTGCAACCCGGCTTTTGCGCTTTCTTCTTTCACCTTGGTTAGAAGGCTCCTCAGCTCCTCCTCGCTTTCGGCCATCAGAGTGGTGTCATCTGCATATCTGAGGTTGTTAATGTTTCTTCCAGCCATTTTCACCCCAGCTTTGCATTCCTCAAGCCCCGCACATCCTCGCATGATGTGTTCTGCATACAAGTTAAAAAGGTTGGGTGAGAGGATGCAGCCTTGCCGGACGCCTTTCCCAATCTTGAACCAGTCTGTTGTTCCGTGGTCAGTTCTGACTGTTGCTCCTTGGTCCTTGTACAGATTCCTCAGGAGAGAGGGAAGGGGGCTTGGGATGCCCATCCCACCAAGAACTTGCCACCATTTATGATGATCCACACAGTCAAAGGCTTTAGAGTAGTCAATGAAGCAGAAATAGATGTTTTTCTGAAACTCCCTGCCTTTCTCCATTATCCAGCATCCGGATATTGGCAATCTGGTCTCTCGTTCCTCTGCCTTTTCTAAACCCAGCTTAAAGCATAAAAAACATGTATTGTCGAAGGCCTTCATGGCCGGAATCACTGGGTTGTTGTAGGTTTTTTCAGGCTATGTGGTCATGTTCTAGAGGCATTCTCTCCTGACGTTTCGCCTGCATCTATGGCAAACATCCTCAGAGGTAGTGAGGTCTGTTGGAACTAGGAAAAAGGGTATATATATCTGTGGAATGACCAGGGTGGGACAAAGGACTCTTGTATGCTGGAGCTAGGTGTGAATGTTTCAACTGACCACCTTGATTAGCATTTGATGGCCTGGCTGTTGTTTGGTGTGGCTTGTTAGTGCCACCTGTCAGACTACACAGAGAAGCCATTGAAATCCACAAGAAGCATGTGGACAATTTCAACAGAAAGCAGGAAACAAAGAAAATGAACAAAATCTGGCTACCAGTATTAAAAAACTTTAAAATTACAATAGCAAAACAACAGAGAGGAAGCAATCTGGGACATCTAATCACCTCTCAACAAAAGATTCTCCCAGGCACTAACAAGCCACACCAAACAACAGCCAGGCCATCAAATGCTAGGAAAGAAAAAAGGGAGCGAAGGAAGGGGGGAAGATGTAGAGAAAGAGGGAGGGAAGGAAATTAGGAAAGAGAGAAGGAAGAAAAGAGAGACAGCGGAAGAGAAAGAAAAGGGGGAAGGAAGGAAAGAGATGGAGAAGAAAGGAAGAAGAGAAGGAAAGATGGGAAGGAAGGAAGGAAAGAGGGAGTGAAGGAAGGAGGGAAAGAAGGAGAGAAAGAGGGAAGGTTGGCCACAGCAACGCATGGCGGGTACAGCTAGTAAATGTAATAAAATAATACTAATAACAGAGTAAAATACTAAATAGCCTTGACTCAAGTATAAGCCGAGGGGAGCCTTTTCAGCCTAAAAAGGGGGCTGAAAAACTAGGCTTATATTCGAGTAACTGAACAGTTTTGGGGAATTCGTGTGCGCGAGATGTCCGAGCCTTGGTTCTGCAAGAACCCAAACTCCTGCAAAAGGGATGCTTCCTCCTGTCCGCTATTTATAGGCTTCAAGCGGGCAGGAGGCATTTCAGGTGGCATCCGGGCAACACGCCAGGCCTTTTCAGGATGCCACGGAGGGAATGGAAATTCTAGATTTGCACATCACCAAAAGGCTCCGGGGTGAGCTGGGGACAGCCGCAAGTGTTTCTGACATGCAAAGGCGAACATGGAAATTCCCCACTTGTCAGAAAAGCAAAGGGAGCGTCGGAAACGATGATGTTTGCCAGGATAGAAATAACATTCTCGCGCTGCCTTCCCTGCCGAGTTGTCCGACCTCTTAAATAAAACAGTGAGACGAAGGCAGGCAGGAGTTTTGTTCCCAAAAGGTAGATATGTCCCTCTCCCATCCCTTCAAGCATTTAATCCTCTTGCAGAACTTCTGCATTATGAGGGTCGAATGAAAAGTAATGCCTCCACCTTCGTAATTCCTCAACAGATGGTAGGTACTGGCTTGTTCAGTAGACTCTCCTCTACAGTTCCATTTTGTCATGAAGCCTTAACATTGAACAGTTGTGTTGTTAAAGTGCGAAGCAGGGAACCCTGCGCAGTCGCTCGGTCAAAGCACCGGGATTGTGGTGCAACTGGCTGAGTGTCAGCTGCATTAAGATCACTCTGACCAAGAGGTCATGAGTTCAAAGCCAGCCCGGGTTGGAGTGGGTTTCCAACCAATTGTGTAGCCTGTTGTCGACCTTTGCAACCCGAAAGACAGTTGCATCTGTCAAGTAGGAAAATAAGGTACCACCTTAAAGTGTGGGGAGGCTAAATTAACTAATTTATGAGGCCATAAAAAAAGACTCCAGCAAGCACTCCAGCAAAAAGCATGCAGGGAATGCGGAAGTACTTAATCAGTGTCGCAGATGGACGATGAAAGCGACAGCTCCCCTGGCGGCCAGAAAAGGTTAAATAGCCTCTGTCTATGTCTGTATATGTTGTATGTTAAAATTGGCATTGAATGTTTGCCATATATGTGTACACTGTAATCCGCCCTGAGTCCCCTGCGGGGTGAGAAGGGTCGAATAGAAAAGCTGTAAATAAATAAATAAATAAATAAATAATGCAGCTTAAGCAACGTGCAGTCATTGAATTCTTGACAGCAGAAGGTGTCACCCCAAAGGAGATTCATCAGAGAATGCAAACTGTTTATGGCCATTGTGTTGATGTGAGGACTGTGCATCGCTGGGCGAGTAAGTTTAAAGATGTTGAGGTGGGAATATCTGACTTGCGTGATAAACTAAGAGTTGGACGCCCTGTGACAGCAGCCACTGAGTTTCACAAGCAAAAGGTTGATAGATTGATTCAGGATGATTGTTGTATCACTCAGAGAGAAATTCAAGAATGTGTGGGTCACACTATTGCTTTCGTAGAATCATAGAATCAAAGAATTGGAAGAGACCTCATGGGCCACCCAGTCCAACCCCATTCTGCCAAGAAGCAGGAATATTGCATTCAAATCACCCCTGACAGATGGCCATCCAGCCTCTGTTTAAAAGCTTCCAAAGAAGGAGCCTCCACCACACTCCAGGGCAGAGAGTTCCACTGCTGAACGGCTCTCACAGTCAGGAAGTTCTTCCTCATGTTCAGATGGAATCTCCTCTCTTTTAGTTTGAAGCCATTGTTTCGCGTCCTAGTCTCCAGGGAAGCAGAAAGCAAGCTTGCTCCCTCCTCCCTGTGGCTTCCTTTCACATATTTATACATGGCTATCATATCTCCTCTCAGCCTTCTCTTCTTCAGTCTAAACATGCCCAGCTCCTTAAGCCGCTCCTCATAGGGCTTGTTCTCCAGACCCTTGATCATTTTAGTCGCCCTCCTCTGGACACATTCCAGCTTGTCAATATCTCTCTTGAATTGTGGTGCCCAGAATTGGACACAATATTCCAGGTGTGGTCTAACCAAAGCGGAATAGAGCATGGGGAGCATGACTTCCTTAGATCTAGACACTATGCTCCTGTTGATGCAGGCAAAAATCCCATTGGCCTTTTTTGCCGCCAGATCACATTGTTGGCTCATGTTTAACTTGTTGTCCACGAGGACTCCAAGATCTTTGCTTGGCTATTGGAAGATCTGAGTACCCTGGATGCTGAATGAAATGAAATGAAAGCGCACAGACTTCTTCCAGAAAACTTGTTCATTGTTGGCAGAAATGGATCCAATTGTTTGGTGATTATGTGGAAGAGTGAATAGTGGTAGTTAAAGAGCACATTCCAAGGATTACTTCTGTGTTTGATTGATTAAAATTTTCCCATCCAAACCCAAGTAATGAAGGTGGAGGCATTACTTTTCATTCAACCCTTGTACATTCTCTCTGAATTCAGGTTGGATCTACACAGTCAAAGAATGGAGTCGGAATTGCAATTGTATGGTCAGTGTAGACCAGGCAGGCTGCTAGGAATTGTGGGAGTTGAAGTCCAAAACACCTGGAGGGCCGAAGTTTGCCCATGCCTGTTCTAGACTCATATAGTGCAGCTTGAACAGTGCAACCAGCACACCCACATGTCGAGACACAAAATTTGGAAAGCTACAATCCAGTCTGTGGAATGAATACTCCCATATCTGAATACAATGGAAACCTGGGAATTGTAGTTTGGAAAGGAGGCATTAGCATTCTGTGTCAGAGAAAGCTATACTGAGTTGTGGCGCAGCTGGTTGGGTGTCAGCTGCATTAAAATCACTACTGACCAAGAGGTCATGAGTTCAAAGCCAGCCCGGGTCACAGTAAGCTCCCGGCCATTTGTCTAGCTTGCTGTCAACCTTTACAACCCGAAAGACTGTTGCTTCCGTCAAGTAGGAAATTTAGGTACCGCTTATGCTGGGAGGCTAATTTAACTAATTTACGACGCCATAAAAATTTCCAGCAGTGTGCAAAAGAATGAGGAAGTACTCCATTGGTGTCACGAGTGGACGGTGAAGCAACAGCTCCCCTGGTGGCCGGAATTCAAAAAGCAAACCCTCATGAAGCTGGAAAGTTTAATAGCCTATGTGTCGCTGTCTATATATGTTGTGTGTCTATGTATGCATGCATTGTGATCAGCCCCGAGGAATATAAATATTGTAAATAAATAAACAATAAATAAATAAATCGGCACTCTGTGTCAGAAAAAGCTATACACCTGGTAAAACTACAATTCCAATGATTCCGTAGCAGTTAAAGTGATGTCATTCATTCTTTGGGATAGACACAACCATAACTATATGCGGGACGAGGTACACTTTTCTACAATCGTGCAGTATATTGAGTGCATGTCAAAATGCCTATTTGTTGCCCAACTGTCTAAGTCTTGTTTCTTCAAGTGAGACATGGAGGACAGCAGCAAGAGTTACACACCATCCAATAATGTGCATGTGTCATAAAAATGATGTATGGTTTGAATGAAATGAAAGGCATATGATTGGGATCTGTAGAGATACGGTTGGAAAGATGCCACCCTAAGAAGACTGAGGCCTGGAAAATTACTGAACTGTTGGACTGTATTTAAAAGTTGCTGATGAGAACTGTCGATGACCAGAGACAAATGATTAATTCTTGGTGGAAAACAACATGTTTACATTACCAAATAACATGACATTCTTAAAGCTAAGAAGGAAGACTGAGGCCTGGAAAATGACTGAACTGCTGGACTGTATTTAAAAGTTGCTGATGAGAACTGTCAATGACCAGAAACAAATGATTAATTCTTGGTGGAAAACAACATGTTTACATTACCAAATAACATGACATTCTTAAAACTAAGAAGGAAGACTGAGGCCTGGAAAATTGCTGAACTGCTGGACTGTATTTAAAAGTTGCTCATGACAACTGTCCATGACCAGAGACAAATGATGAATTCTTGGTGGAAAACAACATGTTTACATTGCCAAATAACATGACATTCTTAAAACTAAGAAGGAAGACTGAGGCCTGGAAAATTGCTGAACTGCTGGACTGTATTTAAAAGTTGCTCATGACAACTGTCCATGACCAGAGACAAATGATGAATTCTTGGTGGAAAACAACATGTTTACATTGCCAAATAACATGACATTCTTAAAACTAAGAAGGAAGACTGAGGCCTGGAAAATTGCTGAACTGCTGGACTGTATTTAAAAGTTGCTCATGACAACTGTCCATGACCAGAGACAAATGATGAATTCTTGGTGGAAAACAACATGTTTACATTGCCAAATAACATGACATTCTTAAAACTAAGAAGGAAGACTGAGGCCTGGAAAATTGCTGAACTGCTGGACTGTATTTAAAAGTTGCTCATGACAACTGTCCATGACCAGAGACAAATGATGAATTCTTGGTGGAAAACAACATGTTTACATTGCCAAATAACATGACATTCTTAAAACTAAGAAGGAAGACTGAGGCCTGGAAAATTGCTGAACTGCTGGACTGTATTTAAAAGTTGCTCATGACAACTGTCCATGACCAGAGACAAATGATGAATTCTTGGTGGAAAACAACATGTTTACATTGCCAAATAACATGACATTCTTAAAGCTAAGAAGGAAGCAAACAAGACCAGGCCTGAAAGCTTCCACCCACTTCCTGCAGATGTGAGAAGACACATACTTCAATGTATTGTCGAAGCCTTTCATGGCCGGAATCACTGAGTTGTTGTAGGTTTTTTCGGGCTATATGGCCATGGTCTAGAGCAGTGGTTCTCAACCTAGGGTCCCCAGATGTTTTTGGCCTACAACTCCCAGAAATCTCAGCTAGTTTACCAGCTGTTAGGATTTCTGGGAGTTGTAGGCCAAAAACATCTGGGGACCCCAGGTTGAGAACCACTGGTCTAGAGGCATTCCCTCCTGACGTTTCGCCTGCATCTATGGCAATTTCAACAGAAAGGAGGAAACCATGAAAACGAACAAAATCTGCCTACTAGTATTAAAAAACTCTAAAATTACAACAGCACAACAACAGAGAGGAAACAAACAAGGACATCTAATCACCTCTCAACAAAAGTTTGCTCCAGGCACTGCCAGGCCATCAAATGCTAATCAAGGTGGTCAGTTGAAACATTCACACCTAGTTCCAGCAGCAAGAGTCCTTTGTCCCACCCTGGTCATTCCACAGATATATAAACCCTTCTTCCTAGTTCCAACAGACCTCACTACCTCTGAGGATGCTTGCCATAGATGCAGGCGAAACTTCAGGAGAGCATGCCTGTAGACCATGACCATATAGCCCAAAAAAATCTACAACAACCCAGACACATACTTCGCTTCTTACCTTTGGTTGCAACTGGGGACGTTGAATCAGTGGGGCAGGTTCAGCGCTGTAGCTCTTCTTGGTGGTGGATGATGGGTACTGCCCAACAGGATGCTGTGCAGCAGAACTAGGAGGCGCATAAGCGGGCTCAGGCTTCCAGGAGCTTTGCGGCACAGAGACAGGCTCAGCACCATTCCTCCCTCCGTAACCCGGACCTCCAGGATAGGCCGGTTCTTGGAAGCGAGGCTGCGGTGGGGCGTAAGCATAACTTGGTTCTGGTTGGGGCATGTAACCATAATCAAGCGCTCGCGATGAGGTCCCCATGGAATAAGACGGCTGAGGCACCTGGCTGGGGGGCACCCCGCTGTACTGGGTGGCCGGTGGTTGGAAATGGGGAGTGGGCTGAGCTGACTTCACTTGGATGTTGAACGCCGGGCGGGTCGGGGTTGATGCGGTTGTGTACGGCGCTGGAATCGGCTGAGGTTTCAGGGTGCCGATGGGTGTCACCGGAATGGGAGAGGGCTGAGAGCCAGGTTTGGAGGCTGATTTCTTGGTGGCCGTCAGAGGAGGCTGGTTTGGGATGACCATGCGCTTGTGCCCAGTGACTGGGGTGGACATTGGAGGCGTAGAGACCCCGCTGGGCATCCCAGAGCCCTGTGGGAAAGAAGAAGGGGAAATCAAGGTGGGATGCTTTCATCTGGGTTGGAGATAAAACACTCTTCTGTCCAGTCTTTTCCCTCCCGTAAACCCACCACCCATTTCTTCTGACGCCACTCACTGTGAGGCCCATTTCTCATAAAATCTACCCTGAAATCTTCTTTAGTGATTTCCCCTTGTGGCTATTTTAAAGTCCACATAATAAAAATAATAATATTTATTTACTTCACTTGTATACCGCTCTTCTCAGCCATCAGGCGACTCAGAGCGGTTAACAACCACTATCAAAAACACAGTGGGTTAAACCCCTGTGCCGGCAGGACTGAAGACCGACAGGTCGCAGGTTCAAATCTGGGGAGTGGCGGATGAGCTCCCTCTATCAGCTCCAGCTCCTCATGCGGGGACATGAGAGAAGCCTCCCACAAGGATGATAAAACATCAAAATCATCCGGGCGTCCCCTGGGCAACGTCCTTGCAGACGGCCAATTCTCTCACACCAGAAGCGACTTGCAGTTTCTTAGGTCGCTCCTGACACGACAAAAAAAAAAGTACAAAATCATTAATAATTTAAAACAGTAATATCAATTAATTAACATCAAAAACATTAAAAAAAGGCAAACATTCAATGCCACTGGTGATAAGCAACACATAAATCAAAACAGTGCAAGGTAAACATCATTACAGACATGACAAATGTTATACAGCAAACTTAAATTTTCTCTAAACTCTTCAAACATTTTCACCTATAAACAGTATATATGGTTTAGAGAAGTCAGCAACTACAAAGCAAGCACTTGTGACATGAAATTGCTGTTCTATTTTGAGCCAACAATGTGATGTGGCGGCAAAAAAAGCCAATGGGATTTTGGCCTGCATCAATAGGAGCATAGTGTCTAGATCTAAGGAAGTAATGCTACCCCTCTATTCTGCTTTGGTTAGACCACACCTGGAATATTGTGTCCAATTCTGGGCACCACAATTCAAGAGAAATATTGACAAGCTGGAATGTGTCCAGAGGAGGGCGACTAAAAGGATCAAGGGTCTGGAGAACAAGCCCTATGAGGAGCGGCTTAGGGAACTGGGCATGTTTAGCCTGAAGAAGAGAAGGCTGAGAGGAGATATGATAGCCATGTATAAATATGTGAGAGGAAGCCACAGGGAGGACTGAGCAAGCTTGTTTTCTGCTTCCTTGGAGACTAAGACGCGGAATAATGGCTTCAAACTACAAGAGAGGAGATTCCATCTGAACATGAGGAAGAACTTCCTGACTGTGAGAGCCATTCAGCAGTGGAACTCTCTGCCCCGGAATGTGGTGGAGGCTCCTTCTTTGGAAGCTTTTAAGCAGAGGCTGGATGGCCATCTGTCAGGGGTGATTTGAATGCAATATTCCTGCTTCTTGGCAGAATGGGGTTGGACTGGATGGCCCATGAGGTCTCTTCCAACTCTTTGATTCTATGATTCTATGATTCTATGAAAGGCAAGAAATCTAGAAGATACAATTCATGTCCAAATGTATTTGGAGGAATATACAGGTTTAACAGGCGTTTTAGAAATAGCTAGCACCAAAAAAGGATGATTAAAATGACTTTTAGAGCTCTCTTATCTTTTGCCAACACTGTCCAATGCACACTCAAGACATATGTCATGAGGTTATGAACTCACTTAAATCCAAGCACAAGTCATAGAATCATAGAATCATAGAATCAAAGAGTTGGAGGAGACCTCCTGGGCCATCCTGTCCAACCCCATTCTGCCAAGAAGCAGGAATATTGCATTCAAATCACCCCTGACAGATGGCCATCCAGCCTCTGTTTAAAAGCTTCCAAAGAAGGAAGGAGCCTCCACCACACTCTGGGGCAGAGAGTTCCACTGCTGAACGGCTCTCACAGTCAGGAAGTTCTTCCTCATGTTCAGATGGAATCTTCTCTCTTGTAGTTTGAAGCCATTGTTCCGCGTCCTAGTCTCCAGGGAAGCAGAAAACAAGCTTGCCCCCTCCTCTTCCCTGTGGCTTCCTCTCACATATTTATACATGGCTATCATATCTCCTCTCAGCCTTCTCTTCTTCAGGCTAAACATGCCCAGTTCCCTAAGCCGCTCCTCATAGGGCTTGTTCTCCAGACCTTTTATCATTTGAGTCGCCCTCCTCTGGACACATTCCAGCTTGTCAATATCTCTCTTGAATTGTGGTGCCCAGAATTGGACACAATATTCCAGGTGTGGTCTAACCAAAGCAGAAGAGAGCATGGGGAGCATTACTTCCCTGGATCTAGACACTAGGCTCCTTTTGATGCAGGCCAAAATCCCATTGGCTTTTTTTGCCGCCACATCACATTCCTGGCTCATGTTTAACTTGTTGTCCACGAGGACTCCAAGATCTTTTTCAAACGTACTGCTCTCGAGCCAGGCATCGTCCCCCATTCTGTATCATTCAACACTACAGTTGTCCAGAACCGCACTTCTGCTTTTTGACAACTGCATCAATACAAATGGATTGTTTCCCCCCTTTATCTACACTGCAATCACTGTTGTACTTATACAGTTTACAAATTAAGAACGCACAAAACTAAACAAGTCCCAAAGGGCTACAAAAACATTGTGAAGGTAATAAAGACCTTGGCCTGCACTTAAACACAGCCGGCACTGACAAAATTACCACCTGTCAGCTGCAAAAGGCCACCTTCATCTGGACTGAATTCTGTGTCCAGTTCTGCAATTCAAGAAGATGGAAATATGTCCAGAGAAGGGTGACCAAAATGATCAAAGGTCTAGAAACTATGAATAAAATATAAGATAATAATAAAACTTTATTTATATACTGCTCTATCTCCCTGGGGGAACTCAGGGTGGTTTCCAAACAACAACATCAAAACATACAGAGTCACAACATGATCAAAACAATAACAATAACAGCAACATAAGCCTCAAATTACCTAACAACACATCAATATTAAAAGAAAAAAATCCTGCCTGCTCTTGATGTCTATTTGTTAGGGCATGGGGAAAGCAATGGGTCAGAACAATTAAAAGGTTGGGTCAAGACTGATACAAATTGAAATAAGACGGGACCAGCATTTGGGTACAGTACTGTGATAGTTAAAACGACAAAAGTGGGGACAAAAGCTATTTCCAGGGGCCTGTTAGGAGAATGACCAGGGTAATATATAAGGGACTATATATTGTGTCCAATTCTGGGCACCACAATTCAAGAGAGATATTGACAAGCTGGAAAGTGTCCAGAGGAGGGCGAATAAAATGATCAAGGGTCTGGAGAACAAGCCCTATGAGGAGCGGCTTAAGGAGCTGGGCATGTTTAGCCTGAAGAAGAGAAGGCTGAGAGGAGATATAATGGTCATGTATAAATATGTGACAGGATGCCACAGGGAGGAGGAGGGAGCAAGCTTGTTTTCTGCTTCCCTGGAGACTAGGACGCGGAACAATGGCTTCAAACTACAAGAGAGGAGATTCCATCTGAACACGAGGAAGAAGTTCCTGACTGTGAGAGCCGTTCAGCAGTGGAACTCTCTGTCCCAGAGTGTGGTGGAGGCTCCTTCTTTGGAAGCTTTTAATCAGAGGCTGGATGGCCATCTGTCAGGGGTGATTTGAATGCAACATTCCTGCTTCTTGGCAGGGGGTTGGCCTGGATGGCCCATGAGGTCTCTTCCAACTCTTTGATTCTATGATTCTATGATTAAGGGGGAAAACTGCTTTTGGTTTTTTAGATCAAGCAACTTAGCAATTAGAGCGAGGTACTCGTGCCTTGGTTCTCGCTTCAAGTCATGTCCTGCTCAAGTTTTGCTTTAAGTCTTGGGGATTTTACCATGAACTCAAGCTAATGTATTGTTCTTTGATTCTTGGATCACTTAAGTGGATGTTTTATTCCTCATCTTTGAATTATTTAAGCACATGAGTTTACCCTGCCCCTTGGATTTATATTCATGTTTTAACCTTTGTATTGGCGTTTTATCTATGGTTTTTAAAGACTCTTTTTATCTTACTTATTTGGATTTTTAACTCTTTTACTGTGTGTGCTTTTTCAATAAACTTTTTATTTCTACGTTGGGCTTCCTGGTGAGTGCTTGACCAAGGTGTACCCCAGATGAGCCACAACAGAAGGGTTCTTTCTTCCACTCTGGACCTTCCACAGATAGATAGATAGATAGATAGATAGATAGATAGATAGACAGACAGACAGACATACACACACACACACACACACACTCCACTTGCCTCACTTCCAACAGACCTCTGAATAGGCCATAAGCCACAGATGCAGGTTTATTTTCCAGTCCCAATTCAAGGTGCAGGTGCTTACCTACAAAGCCCTAAATGGTTTGGGACCCACCCACCTGCGTGACCGCATCTCTGTGTACAAACCCACACGATCTCTTCGATCATCTGGAGAGGCCCTGCTCGCGCTCCCACCTTCATCGCAGGCGCGATTGGTGGGGATGAGGGAGAGGGCCTTCTTGGTGGTGGCCCCCCAACTCTGGAACTCACTCCCCAAGGACATCAGGCAAGCCCCAACTCTGGCAGTCTTTAGGAGGAGCCTCAAAACGTGGTTGTTCCAGTATGTCTTCCCAGAATAAGGAAACTCCTAGCAATATGTCCCTAAACTCACTTTATTAGTGATCTAGGATTGTCTGCACATTTTATCCCTCTCAAAAAGTTCTATTCTAGCTATATGTCACCTGGTCATACCCAGCATTATTTTTACATTTTAATTATTACATTTGGCCCAGCCATAGGTTTTTAAACATTGTCGTGTTACTGTTAATGTTTATTTGCTTATCTTCTGTTTATGAGTGTATTTATTGTTTTGTATTATTGTTGCTATTGTTTTATTTATTTATTTATTTATTTATTTACTTTGCTTCTATACCGCTGTATCTCAAGCCCGAAGGCGACTCACAGCGGTTCACAAACAGTACAAACAGTAGAAACAGCAGTGGTTCCATGCAACATATAACAATTGACTTAACACATTATCCATAAATTACCAATAAGCAATTACAATACACAATTATTACAAAAAACAACCGTACCCAATCTTCTCCTCATCCAAGCGTAGTCCAGGTTCGTCGTCCATTGTTCCATTCCTATGTTCCATTACCAGATTGCACTAAATTACTCAAACGCCTGCACAAACATCCAGGTCTTCACCTTTTTGCGGAATACCATTAGAGATGGTGCTAGTCTAATGTCGGTAGGAAGGGCGTTCCACAGCCGAGGAGCCACCACTGAGAAGGCCCTATGTCTCGTCCCCGCCAGCCGAGCTTGAGAAGCAGGCGGGATCGAGAGCAGGGTCTCCCCGGAAGATCTCAAAGTCCTGGTGGGTTCATAGGCAGAGATGCGGTCAGATAGGTAGCTTGGGCCGGAACCGTTTAGGGCTTTAAAGGCCAACGCCAGCACTTTGAATTCAGCCCGGTAGCAGATCGGTAGCCAGTGGAGTTGGCGCAACAGGGGGGTTGTATGCTCCCTGCGCTCCGCTCCTGTTAAAATCATGGCTGCCGAGCGTTGGACTAATTGGAGCTTCCGAGCTGTCTTCAAAGGCAACCCCACGTAGAGAGTGTTGCAGTAGTCTAAACAGGATGTAACCAGAGCGTGGACTACGGTGGCCAAGTCAGACTTCCCAAGGTACGGGCTCAGCTGGCGCACAAGCTTTAGCTGTGCAAATGCTCCCCTGGTCACCGCCGAAACTTGGGGTTCCAGGCTCAGCGATGAGTCCAGGGTCACACCCAAACTGCAAACCTGCGTCTTCAGGGGGAGTGCGACCCCATCCAACACAGGCTGCAACCCTATGCCCTGTTCGGCCTTGTGACTGACCAGGAGGACCTCTGTCTTGACTGGATTCAATTTCAATTTGTTTTTATTGTTGTATTGTGGGCTCGGCCTCATGTAAGCCACACCAAGTCCCTTGGGGAAGATGGTAGCGGGGTACAAATAAAGTATTATTATTTTATTATTATTATAAACGTCAGGAGAGAATGCTACTGGAACACGGTCATACAGCCTGAAAAACTCACAGCAACCCATTCTTTCTTTCCCTTCCATTAGATTTGAACGCTTGCCCCCAGACATTAAAACCATAGGATTAAATTATATTTGCTACGCTTGCATAAAACGCCAAAGCCGGGTCAGTGCTCTGGATCCCCAGGAGAACCGTTTAAACCAGAGGTTAAGCCAGGTTAATTTCCCTCCCTTTTTGAAATTTACAAGTACATTTGCATATTGCAATTCGCCAGGAAAGCAGTCGGAGGGACAGAGATCAAACTGCGGAGAGCGCGGCTCCACTCGCCGGACAATTTGGGGAGGAGGAGGGGGCTGGCCCCGAAAAGCGGAAAGCTTTGCTCACCTTTGCTTTTGAACGAGTGATAAGGCCTCATTAGAAGCCAGTTTCTTTGAAAGGAAGAAAAGGAAAGAAGGCTTCTGATGTTGAAAAAGAAGGGAAAATCAATATCTTAGTAAAGAAGTACAAAGTGGTTACTGTCAAAGTGCCAAATATTATAGCAAAGGAATTAAACGAAGGAGCCTCAGAGGGTTTTCTGGAAAGGGATTTGGATATGCAATCGAGGAGAAGGAAAGCAGGGATGCATCTTCATTGTAGAATTAATGGAGTTTGAATCCACTTTAACTGCCATGGCTTAATGCTATGGAAGCACAGGAGTTGTAGTCTGGTGACGCACCAGCACTCATTTGCTCTGCTTTTTTTCATGTCAGGAGCAACTTGAGAAACTGCAAGTTGCTTCTGGTGTGAGAGAATTGGCTGTCTGCAAGGACATTGCCCAAGGATGTTTTGCCATCCTTGTGGGAGGTTTCTCTCATGTCCCCGCATGAGGAGATGGAGCTGACAAGGGGAGCTCATCCACGCTCTCCCCGGATTCAAATCTGCGACCTATGAGTCTTCGGTCCTGCTGTTACAAGGCTACTGGGGGCTCCTGCTTAATGCTATGGAATCAAAGGAGTTGTAGTTTAGAGAGGTACCAACACTCTTGGACTTAGAAGGCTAATTGCCTTGCAAAACTACAGCTTCAATGACTCCATAGCATTGAGCCCTGGCAGTGAAAGGTGTGAAGAGAAGGCTGAGAGGAGACATGATGGCCATGTATAAATATTTGAGGGGAAGTCACAGGGAGGAGGGAGCAAGCTTGTTTTCTGCTTCTCTGGAGACTGGGACGCAATGGAACAATGGCTTCAAACTACAAGAGAGGAGATTCCATCTGAACATGAGGAAGAACTTCCTGACTGTGAGAGCCGTTCAGCAGTGGAACTCTCTGCCCCGGAGTGTGGTGGAGGCTCCTTCTTTGGAAGCTTTTAAACAGAGGCTGGATGGCCATCTGTCAGGGGTGGTTTGAATGCAATATTCCTGCTTCTTGGCAGAATGGGGTTGGACTGGGTGGCCCAGGAGGTCTCTTCCAACTCTTTGATTCTATGATTCTATAACCGCAGGGCTCTTTCTTTAGAAGCTTGAGATTCCAGCAACTGAGGCTACTACAGGCTTTGAACATCAAAACAGAATATTTATTTCTCAAAGTCCTTGCAGACTTGGCACAGCTTGTTAAAGTTACAAACAAAACAGTCACTTGGTGAAGCCATAGAGATGATCTTTCTTTCCTTTCCTTGAGTTACTGAGGCAACCTTTCCCCAAAATGGCAGAAGAAGTTCCTGGGACCATTTCACCCTAACGCTGAGATGCTATGGTTAGAAAAAAAGCAGGTTTTTCCCCTATCTATAGCTCAAGGTTAGCTTTGGAGATGAAGTAATGCTCAATATATAACTCAATACCCTATCTATCTATCTATCTATCTATCTATCTATCTATCTATCTATCTATCTGTCTATCTCTATAGTACTCAATAGCTTTTCTATCTAGATAACTCAATCTATAGCATCTCAGTCTTCCTACCTAGTTCTCAATCATAGAATCATAGAATCAAAGAGTTGGAAGAGACCTCATGGGCCATCCAGGCCAACGCCCTGCCAAGAAGCAGGAACATCGCATTCAAATAACCCCCAACAGATGGCCATCCAGCCTCTGTTTCAAAGCTTCCAAAGAAGGAGCCTCCACCACACTCCCTCCGGGGCAGAGAGTTCCACTGCTGAACGGCTCTCACAGTCAGGAAGTTCTTCCTCATGTTCAGATGGAATCTCCTCTCTTGTAGTTTGAAGCCATTGTTCCATTGCGTCCTAGTCTCCAGGGAAGCAGAAAACAAACTTGCTCCCTCCTCCCTGTGGCTTCCTCTCACATATTTATACATGGCTATCATATCCCCTCTCAGCCTTCTCTTCTTCAGGCTAAACATACCCAGCTCCTTCAGCCGTTCCTCATAGGGCTTGTTCTCCAGACCTTTTATCATTTTAGTTGCTCTCCTCTGGACACATTCCAGCTTGTCAATCGTTCTTACAATGGTTTTTTGCAGAGTTACCTGCCTGACCAACAGCACATCTGAAGCTTTCTTTCCTACTGAAGGAGGCAGGGGAGATTTCCAAAATGGAAATCTCAACCCAGGAAAAAGGGCAGTCTCTAAACCCAAAGAGATACTTTCTGAACCAATAGCTACAGAAGGGGCTTGCAGGCTGGCTTTCCAGCCTCTAATGCAGTTAACTTTCAGAGTGCAACTGAGATTGTAGCAACCCTGGGGAAATGCAAAGGAACACTATCCCATGCAACTAAAGGTAATGCAAACTACGCTCCTGGAAGACAGAGCACAAAGCTTCTATCTATCTATCTATCTATCTGTTGGGAGTTACACTTAAAATTTTATCTGTTCCAAATTACAAAGAAATTCAACTTAAGAACAAACTTACAGAACCTATCTTGTTCACAACTTGCGGACTGCCTGTACCTTACAAAACAGATAAGAGGTTGTATTGTCGAAGGATTTCATGGCTGGAATCACTCAGTTCTTGTGGGTTTTTTCGGGCTATATGGCCATGTTCTAGAGGCATTTCTCCTGACGTTTCGCCTGCATCTATGGCAAGCATCCTCAGAGGTTGCTTGCCATAGATGCAGGTGAAACGTCAGGAGAAATGCCTCTAGAACATGGCCATACAGCCTGAAAAAACCCACAAGAACTGAGATAAGAGGTTTTCAGCAGGCAAAATTCACACGGAGTCCTAAGTTTTTGTTTAACTTTCTTGGGGGAAAAATATGAAAACAAACAAGGGAATTGCTTAACTTTGCCACTGGCAAAGAAATAACATATCACTGTGTTTGTTCAGCCGTTTGGACAGAAGGAAGTTTCCATTGTCCCTGTCCAGAGTGGAATGACTCCTTTCTCAAGGCATGAGAAGAGGAAGGGAGAAAGTTTTGCTGGAAAGCATGAAGTTTCTGTGAGTGAGGCCGAAGGCATTCCCATCCTTGTGTTTATTGATCCTGTGACTCAGCCTTGGAAGGGGAAAGGGGAACGAAAGCCACCAAGGCAGCCCTTTCCAAGCAGAAGGTTGCAAAACCAACCAGGAGAAGAAACCCAGAGAGCGTGGCTTCAAGGAATCTTAGCCAGTATGGAAAATATGCAGCCTTTCTCACACTGAGGAATTGCAAATCTTTCCCAAACATAAGTTTGGGAAATACTGGATTTCTTTGATTCTAAGACACACTTTGCCTCCCATATTAACATATCTAATTATGAAGAGCATCTTAGAACGACAGCTGATAGATATACATACACACACACACACACATAATAGTAAATGCTGACCATTCCCGGTCCCTTGGCAGCCACCTATTTTTATTTATTTATTTATTTATTTATTTATTTATTTATTTATATTCCGTCCTTCTCATCCTGCAGAGGACTCAGGGCGGATTGCAATGTACACACACACACACACACACACACACATATATACATACATACATACACACACACACACACACACACACACACACAACATATATAGGGAGCCCCCGGTGGCGCAGTGGTTTAAAGCACTGAGCTGCTGAGCTTGTTGATCGAAAGGTCGCAGGTTCGATTCCGGGGAGCGGCGTGAGCTTCTGCTGTCAGCCCTAGCTTCTGCCAACCTAGCAGTTCGAAAATATGCAAATGTGAGTAGATCAATAGGTACTGCTCCAGCGGGAAGGTAATGGCGCTCCATGCAGTCATGCCGGCCACATGACCTTGGAGGTGTCTACGGACAACGCTGGCTCTTCGGCTTAGAAATGGAGATAAGCACCACACCCCAGAGTCAGACATGATTGGACTTAATGTCAGGGGACTACCTTTACCTTTTAACATATATAGACAAACAGTCAGAGGCTATTTAACATTCCAACTTTTTCTGGCCACCAGGAGAGCTGTCGCTGCACCGTCCATCTGCGACACCGATGGAGTACTTCCTCATTCCCTGCATGCTTGCTGGAGATTTTTATGGCCTCGTAAATTAACATTGACACTGAAATACAACACTGCCTGAGCTCTTCGAGTGCAGCATTTTCCGAATGAAGCACAGAGGATGTTTGAGGACCAGGACATCCGTAGGGATACCAAGGTGCTTGTTTATAAACCTATTCCCCTCCCAACCCTGCTATATGCCTGCGAAACGTTGACTGTCTACAGATTCCACATGCAACTCCTGGAATGATTCCATCAGCGTTGCCTCTGAAAAATCCTACAAATCTCTTAGGAAGACAGGAGGACAAATGTCAGTTTTCTGGAAGAAGTAAAGACCACCAGCATTGAAGCAATGCCCCTTCGCCATCAACTCTGCTAGACTGGCCATGTTGTCTAGATGCCCGATCACTGTCTCCCAAAGCAGTTGCTCTACTCCAAACTCTGAACTATTATTATTATTATTATTATTATTATTATTATTAGCAATTCCCTGCCACATGTTGCTGTGGCCCACATGGGGGTTCTGTGTGGGAGGTTTAGGCCAATTCTATCGTTGATGGGGTTCAGAATGTGCTGTGATTCTTGGTGAACTATAAATCCCAGCAACTACAACTCCCAAATGTCAAGACTCTATTTTCCCCAAACTCCACCAGTGTTCACATTTGGGCATATTGAGGATTCGTGTAGAGTTTGGTCCAGATCCATCATTGTTTTAGTCCACAGTGCTCTCTCGATGTAGGTGAACTACAACTCCAAAATCAAAGGACACTGCCCATCAAATCCTGCCATTATTTTCTGTTGGTCATGGGAGAACTGTGTGCCAAGTTTGGTTCAATTTCATCGTTGATGGGGTTCAGAATGCTCTTTGATTGTCGTTGAACTATAAATCCCAGCAACTATAACTCCCAAATGTCAAGACGCTATTTTCCTGAAACTCCACCAGTGTTCACATTTGGGCATGTTGAGTATTCATGTAGAGTTTGGTCCAGATCTATCATTGTTTGAGTCCACAGTGATCTCTGGATGTAGGTGAACTACAACTCCAAAACCAAAGGACACTGCCCACCAAACCCTTCCAGTATTTTCTGTTGGTCATGGGAGAACTGTGTGCCAAGTTTGGTTCAATTCTATCATTGGTAGGGTTCAGAATGCTCTTTGATTGTAGGTGAACTATAAATCCCAGCAACTACAACTCCCAAATGTCAAGATTCTATTTCCCCCAAACTCCACCAGTGTTCACATTTGGGCATGTTGAGTATTCATGTAGAGTTTGGTCCAGATCCATCATTGTTTGAGTCCACAGTCATCTTTGGATGTAGGTGAACTACAACTCCAAAACCAAAGGACACTTGAGTGAAGGACATACATTGGGTTGTTAGGTGTCTTGTGTCCAAATTTGGCATCAATTCCTCCAGTGGTTTTTGAGTTCTGTTAATCCCACAAACGAACATGACATTTTTATTTATATAGATTATTATTATTATTAATGAGGGGCCTTCCACACAGCCATATAACCCAGAATATCAAGGCAGACAATCCCACAATATCTGCTTTCATCTGAGTCCACACTGCCAGATATTCCAGTTCAAGGCATACAATGTGGGATTTTATTTAGCTGTGTGGAAGGGGCCTGAGTCTCCACTGCCAGATAATCTGGGGCCAGATCCTGGGAAATAGGGACAATAGGGAATGAGCTTTTTGTATTGTCGAAGGCTTTCATGGACGGAAACACTGGGTTGTTGTAGGTTTTTTCGGGCTATATGGCCATGGTCTAGAGGCATTCTCTCCTGACGTTTCGCCTGCATCTATGGCAAGCTTCCTCAGAGGTAGTGAGGTCTGATCTCTGTGAGTGCACCTCACTACCTCTGAGGATGCTTGCCATAGATGCAGGCGAAACGTCAGGAGAGAATGCCTCTAGACCATGGACTTATAGCCCGAAAATACCTACAACAACCCAATGAGCTTTTTCCTTCAGTTGCATGGAAAACAAGTCTTTGCACTCCCCCGAGGCCAAGGCTCCATTCCTTTCGAGCTCAGCCGCAGCAGAGGCAGATGGCACACATCAAGAGAGCCGAGTTCTAATTTGTCCAAGGCTCGCCGCCGGGGATTCGGTGTTCAATCTGCCAGATGCATTCACTGCAAACCTTCTTTTGATGCCGGGGCACACAGAGCCCCAAAAGTCAACCGCCTGAGGCCTGATCCTTGCGCACTTCTTGCCGGGGTTCCCACCCAGTGTCCGAGGGCATGGGTCCCTTGTCGGGGTCGCTGCTGCGTCAGCCGCACCGACGTCACCGGCACACAAATGCCATTACCGGGACTGAGCCGTCATGCGCAGAGCACATGAGCCAGACAAGCATCGGATGCAGTGCCGTTGCCAGGAGACACGGTCCCCTCCCGGCCGGAAGGATGAGGATGCTATCACTGGATGTAATGGCATAGATTCATACTTACATGCATATATTGCAAAGCACTGTGCGTCAAGGTAACCGTCAGCTTTAATTATCTCTCTCTCTATGCAGTGTGTATGCATGTCTATATCGATATACATACATGCACACACAAATCTACACACACACACACACATACTGCAAAGCACTGGGCATTACACACATACACACAAAAATATGCACACACAGAGAGAGAAAAATATATTGCAAAACACTGCATGAAAGGAAACCATCAGTTTGCATTCTCTCTCTGTATATACAATGTGTATACATCACTCCCTACATATATCCATATACATACACACACAAATATATATATATACACACACAGAGAGATAAATATATTGCAAAACACTGCATGAAAGGAAACAGTTGGTTTTAATTCTCTCTCTGTATATACAATGTTCATTGTATATACATTATACATATATATATATATATATATATATATATATATATATGTATATATATATGACATTGTTCAGGAGGCGGCAACAAAGTATGTTCCAAAGAAAAAGAAAACGAAGAAGGCAAAATGGTTGTCTGCTGAGACACTGGAAGTAGCCCAAGAAAGGAGGAAAGCAAAAGGAAACAGTGAAAAGGGGAGATATGCCCAGTTAAATGCGCAATTCCAGAGGTTAGCCAGAAGAGATAAGGAACTATTTTTAAATAAGCAATGCATGGAAGTGGAAGAAGACAACAGAATAGGAAGGACAAGAGACCTCTTCCAGAAAATTAGAAACATTGGAGGTAAATTTCAGGCAAAAATTGGTATGATAAGAAACAAAGATGGCAGGGACCTAACAGAAGCTGAAGAGATCAAGAGAAGGTGGCGAGACTATACAGAAGATCTGTATAGGAAGGATAACAATATCGAGGATAGCTTTGACGGTGTGGTGAATGAATTAGAACCAGACATCCTGAGGAGTGAGGTTGAATGGGCCTTAAGAAGCATTGCTAACAACAAGGCAGCAGGAGACGACGGGATCCCAGCTGAACTGTTTAAAATCTTAAAAGATGATGCTGTCAAGGTGATGCATGCCATTTGCCAGCAAATATGGAAAACACAAGAATGGCCATCAGACTGGAAAAAATCAACTTATATCCCCATACCAAAAAAGGGAAATGCGAAAGACTGCTCCAACTTCCGTACAGTGGCCCTTATTTCTCATGCCAGTAAGGTAATGCTCAAGATCCTGCAAGGAAGACTCCAGCAATACATGGAGCGAGAGTTGCCAGATGTTCAAGCTGGGTTTAGAAAAGGCAGAGGAACGAGAGACCAGATTGCCAATATCTGCTGGATAATGGAGAAAGGCAGGGAGTTTCAGAAAAACATCTACTTCTGCTTCATTGACTATTCTAAAGCCTTTGACTGTGTGGATCATAATAAATTGTGGCAAGTTCTTGGTGGGATGGGCATACCAAGCCACCTTGTCTCTCTCCTGAGGAATCTGTACAAGGACCAAGTAGCAACAGTCAGAACTGACCACGGAACAACAGACTGGTTCAAGATTGGGAAAGGCGTACGGCAAGGCTGCATACTCTCACCCAACCTTTTTAACTTGTATGCAGAACACATCATGCGATGTGCGGGGCTGGATGAATGCAAAGCTGGGGTGAAAATTGCTGGAAGAAACATTAACAACCTCAGATATGCAGATGACACCACTCTGATGGCCGAAAGCGAGGAGGAGCTGAGGAGCCTTCTAACCAAGGTGAAAGAAGAAAGCGCAAAAGCCGGGTTGCAGCTAAACATCAAAAAAAGCAAGATTATGGCAACAAGAATGATTGACAACTGGAAAATAGAGGGAGAAACCGTGGAGGCCGTGACAGACTTTGTATTTCTAGGTGCAAAGATTACTGCAGATGCAGACTGTAGCCAGGAAATCAGAAGACGCTTACTTCTTGGGAGGAGAGCAATGTCCAGTCTCGATAAAATAGTGAAGAGTAGAGACATCAGACTTGCAACAAAGATCCGCCTAGTCAAAGCCATGGTATTCCCTGTAGTCACCTACGGATGTGAGAGCTGGACCTTAGGGAAGGCTGAGCGAAGGAAGATCGATGCTTTTGAGCTGTGGTGTTGGAGGAAAGTTCTGAGAGTGCCTTGGACTGCGAGAAGATCCAACCAGTCCATCCTCCAGGAAATAAAGCCCGACTGCTCACTGGAGGGAAAGATACTAGAGACAAAGCTGAAGTACTTTGGCCACATCATGAGGAGACAGGAAAGCCTAGAGAAGACAATTATGCTGGGGAAAGTGGAAGGCAAAAGGAAGAGGGGCCGACCAAGGGCAAGATGGATGGATGGCATCCTTGAAGTGACTGGACTGACCTTGAGGGAGCTGGGGGTGGTAACGGCCGACAGGGAGCTCTGGCGTAGGCTGGTCCATGAGGTCACGAAGAGTCGGAGACGACTGAACGAATGAACAACAACAACAACATATACAATGTGTATACATCTCTCTCTATACATATCCATATACATACAGAGAGATACATACATACACAGAGAGAGAGAGAGATTGCAAAGCACTGTGATTGAAGGGATACCAGCAGTTTTAATTACCTCTCTGTGTATACAATGTGTATATATCTCTCCATATATATGTGTGTGTATGTGTGTGTGTGTGTGTGTGTGTGTGTGTATGTGTATATATATATATATATATATATATATATATATATATATATATATATGGAGAGATGTATACTGGATTTCAGTAAGGCCTTCGACAAGGTCCCCCATGACCTTCTGGCAAGGAAACTAGTCCAATGTGGGCTAGGCAAAACTACGGTGAGGTGGATCTGGAATTGGTTAAGTGGACGAACACAGAGAGTGCTCACTAACGCTTCCTCTTCATCTTGGAAAGAAGTGACAAGTGGAGTGCCACAGGGTTCCGTCCTGGGCCCGGTCCTGTTCAACATCTTTATTAATGACTTAGATGAAGGGCTAGAAGGCATGATCATCACGTTTGCAGACGACACCAAATTGGGAGGGAGAGCCAATAGTCCAGAGGACAGGAGCAGGATTCAAAACGATCTTGACAGATTTGAGAGATGGGCCAAAACTAACAAAATGAAGTTCAACAGTGACAAATGCAAGATACTCCACTTTGGCAGAAAAAATGAAATGCAAAGATACAGAATGGGGGGTGCCTGGCTCGAGAGCAGTACGTGTGAAAAAGATCTTGGAGTCCTCGTGGACAACAAGTTAAACATGAGCCAACAATGTGACGTGGCGGCAAAAAAAGCCAATGGGGTTTTGGCCTGCATCAATAGGAGCATAGTGTCTAGATCTAAGGAAGTAATGCTACCCCTCTATTCTGCTTTGGTTAGACCACACCTGGAATATTGTGTCCAATTCTGGGCACCACAATTCAAGAGAGATATTGACAAGCTGGAATGTGTCCAGAGGAGGGCGACTAAAATGATCAAGGGTCTGGAGAACAAGCCCTATGAGGAGCGGCTTAGGGAACTGGGCATGTTTAGCCTGAAGAAGAGAAAGCTGAGAGGAGATATGATAGCCATGTATAAATATGTGAGAGGAAGCCACAGGGAGGAGGGAGCAAGCTTGTTTTCTGCTTCCTTGGAGACTAGGACGCAATGGAACAATGGCTTCAAACTACAAGAGAGGAGATTCCATCTGAACATTAGGAAGAACTTCCTGACTGTGAGAGCCGTTCAGCAGTGGAACTCTCTGCCCCGGAGTGTGGTGGAGGCTCCTTCTTTGGAAGCTTTTAAGCAGAGGCTGGATGGCCATTTGTCAGGGGTGATTTGAATGCAATATTCCTGCTTCTTGGCAGGGATATTGGACTGGATGGCCCATGAGGTCTCTTCCAACTCTTTGATTCTATGATTCTATGATGCTATATATACACACACACACACGCATGCACGCACGCACACACACACATACACAAACATAGAGATACATTGCAAAGCATTATGACTGAAGAAAAACACTCAGTTTTAATTATCTCTCTCTATATATACAATGTGTATATTCCAAAGGCTCTTTAGGTAGTCACCAGCCAGTCTGCCAGCAATGCCAGAAATATAGCTTAATGGTGTAACATTAGAAATTTCCGTTACCTTGGCAGCCACCTCTCCACAAAAGTCAACATTGACACTGAAATACAACACCACCTGAGCTCTGCAAGTGCAGCATTCTTCCAAATGAAGCACAGAGTGTTTGATGACTGGGACAACCGTAGGGAGACCAAGGTGCTTGTTTACAAAGCTATTGTCCTCCCAACCCTGCTATATGCCTGCAAGACGTGGACTGTCTACAGACATCACATGCAACTCCTGGAACGATTCCATCAGCGCTGCCTCCGGAAAATCCTTCAAATCTCTTGGGAAGACAAGCGGACAAATGTCAGCGTGCTGGAAGAAGAAGCAAAGACCACCAGCATTGAAGCGATGGTCCTCCGTCGTTAACTCTGCTGGACTGGCTATGTTGTCTAGATGCCCAACCACTGTCTCCCAAAGCAGTTGCTCTACTCCGAATTCAAGAACGGAAAACGGAATGTTGGTGGACAGGAAAAGAGATTTAAAGATGGGCTCAAAGCCAACCTTAAAAAACTCTGGCATAGACACTGAGAACTGGGAAGCCCTGGCCCTTGAGCGCTCCAGCTGGAGGTCAGCTGTGACCAGCAGTGCTGCAGAATTTGAAGAGGCACAAATGGAGGGCGAAAGAGAGAAACGTGCCAAGAGGAAGGCACGTCAAGCCAACCCTGACCGGGTCCGCCTTCCACCTGGAAACCAATGTCCTCACTGCGGAAGAAGACGCAGAGCAAGAATAGGGCTCCACAGTCACCTATGGACCCACCGCCAAGATTCTACACTTGTAGGACCATTATCCTCGGACTACGAGAGATCACCTAAGTAAGTAAGTAAGTAAGTAAGTATTGCAAAGCACTGTGCATCAAGGGAAACCATCAGCTTTGACTCTCTCTCTATATATATAGATACACACACACATACATACATATATTGCAAAGTACTGTGAATGAAAGGAAGCCGCCAGATATCTATCTATCTATCTATCTATCTATCTATCTATCTATCTATCTATCTATCTATATATATCTCAACACACACACACACACACACACACACGTGTATGTTTGTGTGTTTAGCTATGTTATGCCCAGCCTGGAGCCATGTGGAGAGGTGGGTAAGAAAGAACATCATCATCATCATCATCATCATCATCGTAGATTCTCAAGTAAGCAGAAACTAAGCAACCTGTACTCTCAAGCAACTGACAGAAAACCCAAAGTTATTTTCATAACAGTCAAACTGTTACATTAAGTTAAGTTTACCTTTATTTGTCTTAATTGGCTTTTAGTGGATGCATTTCAATATTAATATCCAGCCAATACAGAGTTTATGCTAGGGATAGTATGGGATATGATATCAGCTAGGTCTGTTTCTAATAGTGACTCTCAAGCAACCAGAGGCTGCATTTATCTGGCATCTACCAAACCCTAGAGGTGCCATGGATTACCCCAGAGTCTACTGTGTGTGCACTGGCTTTAATGTTACAAATAGGTTTGTGTGTGTATTGCAAAGTAATGTGCACGGAAGGAGAAATAAATGCTGGGAAGGAGTGATGCATCGGCAACCCTTCCTTTGCCAATTGCTGTCGAGAGCGAACTAAACGTTTAGGTCCATGGGTGTTTAGGAGGAGAGCAAATCCCCCGTGGAAATAATAGATGCAAGCAAGCACTGGATGCCGTCACTGTTATGAGTCACGCCAAAGGCAAACAAATGGGAAGAGAAGCACTATGAAAAAAAAGAAGCTCCTTGTCCCTCTCTCTGTAAGGAGTGCTCCCCAGATGGTGATGATGATGATGGTGATGATGGTGATGATGATGATATTACTACTACTACTTCTACTATTCTGCTTTCCTCCCTTAAATGAGACTCAAAGTGACCACAACACACACTAGAAATTACCATTTTAATAATAATAATAATAATAATAATAATAATAATACATCCTCAGCTGCTGCAAGAAGATCGTGCAGACAGGCTACAAGCAGAGGCATAACACCGTTGCTCAGATGATTCATTGGAACTTGTGCCACAAATACCATCTGCCTGCAACAAAGAACTGGTAGGATCACAAGCTGGAAAGAGTTACAGAGAATGAACATGTCAAACTACTCTGGGACTCAGACAGACAGAGTTTTGGAGCATAATGTTCCTGACCTCACAATCGTGCTAAAAAACAAAGTATGGATCGTTGATATTGCAATCCCAGGCAACAGCAGGATTGCAGAGAAACAACTGAAAAAGCTGACACGATATGAGGATTTAAGGATCGATCTGCAAAGAATATGGCACAAGCCAGTCAAGGGGGTCCCAGTGGTGATGGGCACACTGGGTGCAGTGCCTAAAGACCTTGGCCTGGACTTAAACACAATCGGCACTGACAAGATTACCATCTGCCAGCTGCAAAAGGCCACCTTACTGGGATCTACACACATTATTCGCCGACACATCACACAGTCCTAGACACTTGGGAAGTGTCCGACGTGTGATCCAATACAACAGCCAGCAGAGTGGCTGCTGTGGACTCATCTTGTGGTGTTTCAAATAATAATAATAATAATAATAATAATAATAATAATAAGAAGAAGAAGAAGAAGAAGAAGAAGAAGAAGGCTCTCCATGGATAATTCCTGGGAAAAATTGAGGCAAAAGAGACAAGGAAAAAACATAGATTTGGCTCACAAACAGAATTTGGAAAAAGGAGATGGAGGACCTAATTCTTGCAGCCCAGGAACAAGCCATAAGAACCAATGCCATCCAAACTAGAATTGAAAAGTTAGCAACTGATTCCAAATATAGACTCTGTAAGGAAGCACACAAAATGATGGATCACATCCTCAGCTGCTGCAAGAAGATCGCGCAGACAGACTACAAGCAGAGGCACAACACCGTTGCTCAGATGATTCATTGGAACTTGTGCCACAAAGACCATCTGCCCGCGACAAAGATCCGATGGGATTACAAGCCTGAAAATAGTTATGGAAAATGAACACATCAAACTACTCTGGGACTTCTGAATTCAGACTGACAGAGTTTTGGAGCACAAGACTCCTGACCTCATGATCGTGTTAAAAAACCAAGTATGGATCGTTGATTTTGCAATTCCAGGTGACAGCAGGATTGAAGAGAAACAACTGGAAAAGCTGACACAATAATCAGAGTTAAAGATTGAAATGCAAAGACTGGCACAAACCAGTAAAGGTGGTCCCAGTGGTGATTGGCACACTGGGCGCAGTGCCTAAAGACCTTGGCCTGCACTTAAACACATGATAAGCAATTTTAAAATATGCAAAAGGAAGTCACATGGAGGAAGGGGCAAGCTTGTTTCCTGTGATTCCAGAACACAATGGATCAAAGGGTTCAAACTGTAGGAAAAAACGATTCCAGCTCAACATTAGGAAAAACTTCATGATGGTCAGAGCTGCTTAGGAGTGGGATACGCTGTTGTCTCTGAGTCCAGTGTGGTCTCTTTCTCTGGAGGTCTTTAAGCAAAGGCTGGTTGGCCATCTGTTGGGAAAGCTTGGATTGTGTCCTCCTGCCTGGCAGAATGGGGTTGGACTAGATGGCCTTTGGGGTCTCCTCCAACGCTTATGATTCTATGCATTCGTTCGGGCTAATTTATCAAACTCAGGCAGGGTGCAAACCAAGGCAGTTTCTTGCAGGCTGGCAAAGTGTTCTTTTCTGGAGACAGATGGGAGGAGTGGGAAGGCGACTAGACTGCCTGTGTGTGCAGAGACGCACCGAAAGCAGAGCACAAAAAGAAACATGGAGCGCACCAACCCACCCACCCACGCTCAGTAGAGCAAGCCAGATTGTGTGTGTCTATAGATGCATGCAGAGCTATCCACAAACATTGAGTCAATGGTGCTCCACAATTACTTTTTGTGCATTAGGCTGGTCCAAAAGTCTGTACTCAGATCGCATAGGATTCCCTTCTTGCAAGCAAGCTCCCAGGTCATTTCTGGATGCAATTCAGAGGTTGCAAGCTATCACACCGTTGGCTTGTGTTCAGTTTCTGGTCTGCTACGACTCCTAGATCCCTTTCCCGTTGGCTGTTTTCAAGCCAGGTGTCAGCCCTCCATTATCTCTGCACGTAGTACATTTCTCCCCATTGAAATCCATTTTGTTCATTTTGGCCCAGCATTCTAAACCAGTGGTTCTCATAGAATCATAGAATCAAAGAGTTGGAAGAGACCTCATGGGCCATCCAGTCCAACCCCCTGCCAAGAAGCAGGAATATTGCATTCAAATCACCCCTGACAGATGGCCATCCAGCCCCTGTTTAAAAGCTTCCAAAGAAGGAGCCTTCACCACACTCCAGGGCAGAGAGTTCCACTGCTGAACGGCTCTCAATCTGTGGGTCCCCAGGTATGTTGGCCTCCACTGGGAGTTGAAGGCCAAAACATCTGAGGACCCACAGGTTGACAACCATTGCTCTAAACCAGTAGTTCTCAACCTCTGGGTCCCCAAATGTTTTGGCCTTCAACTCCCAGAAACCCTAACAGCTGGAAAACTGGCTGGGATTTCTGGGAGTTGTAGGCCAAAACACCTGGGGACCCACAGGTTGAGAACCACTGCTCTAAACTGGTAATTGGTGATCTTATGAAACCAGCTGCCCATCATACTTTCCTTTCATTACACCGATTCCCAAATGTCACTCCTCTAGCTGTTTGGGGACTCCTCTTCCCAAAAGCCATAGCTAGCTTCGTATTTCTTTATCGTGTCAGGAGTAAACCAAACAGTTGTATTGCATTTTTTAACAAACAAACAAACAAAACACAAAGTTTGCAAGCTTGGTAGTTGGTTAAATGTCCTTTGACCAGTATCTGGCCCCTTGGAGTGCCTCTGGTGTTGCCGCAAGGAGGTCCTCCATTGTGCATGTGGCAGGGCTCAGGGTGCATTGCAGCAGGTGGTCAGTGGTTTGCTCTTCTCAACACTCACATGTCGTGGATTCCACTTTGTGGTCCCATTTCTGAAGGTTGGCTCTTCATCTCGTGGTGCCAGAGCGCAGTCTGTTCAGTGCCTTCCAAGTCGCCCAGTCTTCTGTGTGCCCAGGGGGGAGTCTCTCATTTGATATCAGCCAGGGATTGAGGTTCTGGGTTAGAGCCTGCCACTTTTGGACTCTCGGTGTTCCAGCGAGTGTTTCTGTAGAACTTAGAAAACTATTTCTTGATTTAAGTCATTGCCGTGCTGGCTGATACCCAAACAGGGGATGAGCTGGAGATGTCACTGCCTTGGTCCTTTCACTTTCACTAGACACAGTGAAGACATCTGCCCTTGCGCTATGCTACTCTGCTGCTGAGTATGCATGCCCAGTGTTGAACACATCTCACCATGCTAAAACAGTGGATGTGGCTCTTAATGAGACATGCCGCATTATCATGGGTGTCTGTGCCCTACACCACGGGAGAAATTACACTGCTTAGCCGGTATTGCACCACCTGACATTTGCCAGGAACTAGCAGCCAATAGTGAAAGCCAGCTTGGTGAAGGACCAGGAATGCTGGCAGCTGCAGTCCAAAACACCCGGAGCATCAAAGCTTGGGAACCACTGCAGTTGAGGTTTGCTAATGTTTTTCTGCTTAACTGTAGAACCTTACATTTCTCCTCATTGATGTCCATTTTGTTAGCCAACCAGCTCTCTAATCTGGGAGGATCATCTTGAATCCCGATCCTGACCTCTGAGGTATTCCCTATCCTTCCCAATTGGGTGTCACCTGCAAATTTGATCAGCATGCTCTCTATTCTGTTGTCCAAGTCATTGATAAAGTAGTTGTTTTACTCCAGAAGTGGGGAAAAGCAAGCAGAGGAAATTCCTTCCT